>NC_140382.1:1154500-1836500 GCF_054491055.1 Hypomesus nipponensis | reverse complement strand
AAGGAGATACAATTCCTCCTTGTCGAACTCCGTTACCAACATGGAAAGGAGCTGATACAACAATGTCCCATTTAACATGAAAAGTTTGATTGGCATACCGGAACACCAAAATCCACCCAGGACACCCAGTCCTGTTTAGACACTTTAAGATTACATCAAAATAATAATTCATAGTGCAGGGTTGCTGATATTGTTGGACCTGCAGCAAGATGAAGGCAGAAAAGTACAGAAAAGAGGGAAAAAATGCAAAACAAAAAGGGGAACATTTAAGAAAGATGAGCTGCAGGAAAATGTGAAAATTGAGCAGAAAACCAGTTGCTAAAGTCTGGGTTGAACGAATCTGAAGGTAAAAGGACAACACTGGAATGACTTGAACTTGCTGGAAAAACGTAGCAACCGCTGGTCATTGACAACAGACTGGCAACATTTTTAAATAGAATCTAGGTTTCAGGTTCAAGACGGAGGAGAAACTTATAATGCGTGCTTGCACACCCAGTCCTGTTCAGACACTTAATTTAAGATGACATTAAAATAATAATCCATAGTGCAGTGTTGCCGATGTTGTCGTTGTCCCTGGTGAGTTTTTTATACGTAAATAATATCATGCTACATCTAACCAGCGGATCATTTCTTGCATGTGTGTCAAAGTGGTGTTTCAACACCGTAGGCTTGAATAATAACCGAGGGCGTGAAGCTAGAGGATGCAATGGAAGATTTCCTACATAAGCTAGATCTACTACTTCAAATTGAAAACGGAGAAGATGTTTAGAGTAGAAACAAGTTACGTAACATCTGTGTTCAATATCGTCAATTAAAAGTAAAAACTTTCCAGGTACGAAGCGTTTGTTCGTAGAATTAACGCCAGCTGCAGCAAACATTTACCCCAGCCCTGGTTTGGCTGTTTGTGACGGTCAGCTATGACTGTCTTGGGCCTCGATTTTGGCAGATTTCTGTGAAACTTGCTAAAATAAAAACGATCTAGCTAGATTATGTACACTTTAAGCTCAATGTACATACCTTGTTTGGCCAATTTGGTCGATACTGTAGTTGAAGAAAAAGTCGAACTGTTTTATGGAGAGCCATACAACAAACATTTACCTAGCATCCACACCTCAAACAAGTTAACCTAGACGCAAAACTGTACATCCAATCCAAAAAATAAGGATATATTCCGAGACCCAAGACTCTGCCGAAACCATTGATATCCTTTATGTGTCTGTGCGGTCATAAATACAACTCTTTGTGCAGTTTCCATAACGTCACCCAATTCTGCTTTCATGCTGCATGTCTGTTTGGTTGCCACGGCAATGGAGCAGCTGTGCTCGCTAACGAGCTGGGCAGAGAATCACGAATTTAGCTGGATTCCACATCTCAAACAAGTTAACCTAGAAGCAAAACGATATGTCCAATCCAAAAAATTACGATATTTTCAGAGACCCAAGACTCTCCCGAAACCAGACATGTCCTTTATATGTCTGTGTGGTCAGAAATACGACTCTACTGGCAGTTTTAAAACACGTCTACTTTCGAAATTCTCTGACGAATTTTACCCACCTCTCCATTGAAGTTAGTGAAAGAATTTGAAAGGCTGCTCTCGCTTCAAGGCTCAAAGCTGAAAATCTGTCAATGTGAGCTCTTTAGTAGTTACATTGGCTGAAAGAGGAAAAGTTTTCCTACATTTTAAGGTATAACTTGTTTCTGTAAGATAAACTATATGATGAACGTCGACGAATTTGTTTGACAATTTAGTTGAATATCAGAAAAAGAGCAGCCAGCAGTGTGCCACTCTGCTGGCTGCTCAATCATAACAATCTAGAAGGAGCTAAATGTTTAATTTGCAAAAAACCTTTAATTCTTTAAAAAGTATAAAAGTGAGAAATACCAAAAGTCATAGCCATCATCTCCTGAAGGAGCTGAACGTTTTGATACCAAAATTGTAGGAATCGGTGAAAGTATGCAGGACTAGTTAAAGGCCAAAAAACGGCGGAAGAACTGAGAAGTTGAAAAGCAATTGTGAGAATGCTGTTAAGCATTTTCACAATAATAAGAAAATGTAGAAACACTTTAGTGGCTTCGCGGCTTGGCCACCACTTGCACTCTTTGAGTTTCATGTTGTTTTATTATAACTTGTTAAACTGCATGCTTTTATAGTTCTTCCTTAGGCACTTATTTGGTTTTCACAATGTATGCTTCATGATTTGGTCGCAATGTTCGGGGCTATCTCGTTATTTTAATCAGTGACCTATGCACTTTTGTAAAGCTCTCTCTTGGAAGTTGCTTTGGATAAAGGCGTCTGTTAAATTAATGTATGTAAATATCAACCTTTTTGTACAATTTCTGATGAGCGTCGAGAACTAGATGGACAAAAATGGGACCCCTGACACCAGTTATTTTGCTGCTGCTCAACAAATAAAACGGAGATTCGGAAAGTAACGGAAAGTCGCTAGATTTGTCGTTCATCGCTAGATAGGATTTGTTGTCGCCAGGGAAGGTAAACCGCTAGGCTACACTGCCTCTGTCGCTTTCTCTCTCAAAAAGATCAACTTGCTTTTAACGACACACATCACGCACAAAGAGATGGATGCAAAAAAGCTAGACTTTCAGTCTGAGCAGAAAACGCTAAATACATTTTTTAGTTATCAAGACTTAGGACCCATTTACACGGAAGAAAAACGCATATATTTTCATGCGGTATGGCCTTTCATTTACACAAAAACTGAGGTTTTATCACGGTAAACGATCATTTCTAAAAACTCTGGCCAAAGTGGAGATTTCTGAAAACGGTGTATTTGTGTTTGCGTGTACACTAGCTTAAACTGAGTTTTAGGTTCTCTAACGTCACAGTATGGGACTAAACAAGCATCACGTCATGTTAGCGTCCTGTTTATAGTAATAGGTGCGTTCGACTTAATGCAGCACCGGCGTCGCCTGCAGCCTCCTGCAGCCCTGCAGCCCTCCTGCAGGCTGACTTGAAGCAGCCAATGGCTTTCTCAGCTTCAACGCCGCTGGCTTTTTGCACCGCTGGTGCTGCATGAAGTCAAACACAACCAACATCATGGGGTCATTTATTTGTGAATTGCGCTACATTTCTGAATCAGGAAATACATTTGTGCATCGCATTTGTGAATCATTCAAACAAATGAACCTCGCGCCTGAAAGGTAAAGGAAGTCGATCGTGTTATTCGTCGTTGTTGATTTTGAAAATTCTGATTGGTTTGCATGGCTTTATCCCCTCACATGACACTGCCGGCTACAGGTTTGGCATAGGTATGAGGCGCACGGGGGCGTATCTGCAGGTTCATGTAAACAGAATTTTTTTTTTAAACGTATTTGTGTGTATGTTATTTTTGAAAACGGAGGGGCAGAAATATTTGTTTCTGTAAATACCCAGCTATGTGTAAATGTGGCCTTAAGTTTACTGTTCCTTGTTCAGATTATTCTTGCTCTGCTAATCAGCTCTGCCAACTGCAAGAGAGCCTTCAGTGCCCAAGAGAATAAAATCAGATGGCCCAGAGCTTCGGCAGTATAATCCATCATCAGCTGTGGAGAGGTGACCGAAGTCAAGTGGCAAGAGAAAGCCATTTGCTTAAAAATGGTCGATTTTAATCAATATGCCACTTAAATAATAATTCTGACAGATAATGTACTTTTTTCAGTTGCATTGTTAATGCATTTCATGTAAAAAGTCTGGCGAGTAAAATAAAAAAATGTACTAGCCAATGTCGACTCAAGCTTCAAGCTTCATTGTGTCCGTAGAGGGTTGTCTAGGCTACAAAGTAAAAGTTTCACACTGACACATGTATTTCACAAGTGGTTGTGTGAACATTACCTATGTGTGTGAGTCCATTTTACCTGCATCAGAGTGATATATGAGTATGTAGTGAATGTGACTTCATAATTCACCCTTGTTCATAGTGTGGTTATACACACTGTTGTTTCATGCAGTTATTTAAGTAATGTGTTATACACGTAAATATGAATGTTCCGGGATCACGGTCCCTTTAAATATTCTATTGTTGTGATGACGTCGAGCCCCATGCTTGTTAGATTACAGGGCAACGCCTTCATTCATTTGTTTCTGCATGTAAAAATAAACTAGAAACACTTGTGTTCTCAACTTGAGGAATTGCCTTTTGCTTTTAAATGCAACTTCCACACTGGTGACCCCGACGTTCGTTTGCTTGACGTATTCACAAACACGATTCGACCATGACCGCGAACGCTGTCACCCTCAAACTTCCCGAATTGTGGGAATCGTCAGCGTCGGCATGGTTTGCCCAGACGGAAGCGCAGTTCGCGTTGCGGGAGATAACCGCTGATTCAACACGGTACTACTACATTGTGTCAGCTTTCGGTAACTCAACAGCAACCAGAGTGGTGCGTCTCCTTAAACATCCTCCAGCTACGGAGAAATATGCAGCGCTCAAAGCCCACTTGTTAAAGACCTTTGAACTGTCCGACGCTGAGAGAGCTAGCAGGCTTTTCTCCCTCCAAGGACTGGGTGATAGCAAACCGTCTGAGCTCATGGACCGTATGCTAGATCTCCTGGTTGAGCACAGACCCGATTATCTGTTCATTCAACTTTTCCTCCATCAGCTGCCTTCCCAAGTCAGAGCTGCGTTGGCCAACACCACGATCCCTGACTGTCGAAAACTGGCCGAAGAGGCTGATAAATTTTTCCTGGCAAACCAAGGGCACTGTGTCATGGCTGCATTTCTTCCTACGAACGTTGCTCCTATGACTATGGAGGATTCCACACTGGTTGCAGCAACCTCTTCTCGTCGGCAGCAGTCTTCAGGCCCCCAGCAGTCTTCTTCAGGCTTGTGCTTCTATCATGAGAAGTTTGGACCGAAGGCTCTTAAATGCCGCTCGCCATGCAGTTTCGGCGGGTTGGGAAACGCCAGGGCTGGCGCTCATCAGTGGCCATGAGTGTCGGCTGCGTAGGCAGGCTGCTTTTTATCCGTGACAGCATCTCCGGACTACATTTCCTGTGCGACACAGGTGCACAGAGGAGCGTCCTGCCTGCATCCCGTTTGGACATGGTAACCCCCGATGGAAGCTGCTAATGGGACCCCCATCCGCACGTATGGAATAAGGTACATTGAGTTGTGTTTCAGAGGGCATCGGTTTGGCTGGGATTTTGTCACGGCAAAAGTCGCCGTTCTCCTCCTTGGCGCTGATTTGTTGTGTGCGCATGGACTGTTGGTGGATGTTAAGAACCGCCGTTTGATCAACGCTGTCACGTTCTGCTCTTATACGTGCACACTCAGCGGGGCTGACTCTATACGACTGTCAAGCATGCTCGCCCCACCGGATGACTACCACCGTCTACTGGCTGGTTTTCCAGCACTCACTCAGCCCACTTTCTCCGCGTCTGCCGTAAAGCATGGTGTGGCACACCATATCGCCACTACTGGTCCACCCGTCTACGCCCGTGCTCGGCGCCTCGACCCGACCAAGCTTGGTGTTGCTAAGGCTGAGTTTTCTAACATGGAACGCCTTGGCATACTCCGCCGATCCGACAGCCCGTGGGCATCACCCCTGCACATCGTCCCCAAACCTGGTGGCGTCCATGTGGCAACTACCGGCGGCTTAATGAGGCAACGACACCTGACCGATACCCAGTCCCGAACGTACAGGATTTTTCATCACACCTGGCTGGTATGGTAATTTTTTCTAAGGTAGACCTCGTCTGGGGCTATCATCAGGTGCCCATGCACTCTCTGGACATTCCAAAAGCAGCAGTGATTACGCCGTTTGGTCTTTTTGAGTTCTTAAGGATGCCGTTCGGCCTTAAAAACTCAGCCCAATCTTTTCAGCGCCTCATGGACTCTGTTTTACGTCACCCTGGTTCGAAAGCGTCACAGAGGCTGGTAGCGGCAAAGTTTGTTTGGCACAGCCTCAAAAAGGACGTAAGAGACTGGGCTACCACTTGTCTTAAGTGCCAACGGGCCAAAGTACACTGCCACACGGAAGCCCCGTTGGAGTTGTTCCCAATGCCAGAGAGGCGGTTTGACCATGTTAACGTGGATCTGGTTGGCCCTCTGCCCTCCTCTCATGGTTTCACCTACCTGTTGACCATGGTTGACAGGACCACCCGCTGGCCCGAGGCTGTGCCACTGACATCGTTGGCATCTGTCGAGATGACACAAGCATTTATTGGCACATGGGTTGCCCGTTTCGGCACCCCTTCGTTTGACCGGGGCGTGCAGTTCACGTCTGAGCTTTGGAATGCGGTGGCCCAGAGCCTCGGAGCGAAACTCCACCGCACGACTGCATACCACCTGCAGGCTAACAGACTCTGTGAGCGATTTCACAGGTCGATGAAGGCTTCTCTTCGTGCCGGCCTCAAAGACAGCAACTGGATCGACAAGCTCCCGTGGGTGATGCTTGGCATCCGGACTGCACCGAAGGAAGACTTACAGTCCTCATCCGCAGAGCTTGTCTATGGGCAGCCACCGCGGGTTCCATGGGATTTTGTTCCTACTTCCACCGTTCCCTGGTCTGCTACTCTCCAGCGGGCCTCACTACTGGACAATCAGGGCTTTTCGCACCTGTCCCTACTTCCCGTCACGGCCTCCCTCAGTCGCACATCCCTGCTGGGCTTCAGACGGCTGAATACGTCTTTATTCGCCACAACGCTCACAGGGGTCCGCTACGCTCGCCCTACGAGGGCCCATTCCATGTTTTGGAGACGGGAAACAAACATTTTGTGGTGGACATGGGTGGTAAACCGGAGCGACTCTCCATTGACCGCCTCAAACCAGCTCATTTGGACGTTGCTAGGCCCATTGAATTGGCCCAGCCCCCACGACGCGGGCGTCCTCCAGCTCTGCACCCACCCCCTGCTCCCCTCCCCCCAAAACTCCCACACTCCATCTCCACATCTGCCACGGTAGTGTCTCCTCGACCCCCTGTAAAACACAGCCGTTCTGGCCGGTTAATACGACCACCTCGCCGATTATTTATTTTCTTATATGGTGAATTCTGGTGGGACGTGTGTAGTGAATGTGACTTCATAATTCACCCTTGTTCATAGTGTGGTTCTACACACTTTTGTTTCATGCAGTTATTTAAGTAATGTGTTATACACGTAAATATGAATGTTCCGGGATCACGGTCCCTTTAAATATTGTATTGTTGTGATGACATCGAGCCCCATGCTTGTTAGATTACAGGGCAACGCCATCTTGTCATTTATTCGTTTCTGCATGTAAAAATAAACGAGACACACACTTGTGTTCTCAACTTGAGGAATTGCCTTTTGCTTTTAAATGCAACTTCCACAAGTATTCATATGAGTGTGTGAATGTGTTTCACATGCGTCTGTGCAAGCATTTCATATGTATGTGTGGGTGAATGCGCTTCATGTGTCAATGCGAGAATTTCACATAAATGTGCGTGAGTTTTCAGTAGCGTGAATGTGAAACACGTGAATGTATACGTGCTTCATATGTGCTTGTTTAATGACAGTCTGAAATATTTCCTAAACGGCCCCTCATATATCATTGACCAACTGACATTGGTAGCCATACTGTAGGCCTTTAATTTAGCTAAACATGTATCAACAACATTTAAAATATGTTTTACATTTAAACATGCAAATTCCTTTGTCTCTATTGTATTTGACATTTCGGTCTACTGACATTTCACTCAAATCTGAACTCAAAATGTTCATGCCGAGCTGAAATACACTTCATAATGAGTTGGTGTGTAAATGTTTAAAAGATGACTCTTGGTGGTCAAGTCAATGATTTGATCACATCTTTATTAATTAAATTCATAAGATAAGATTGTTTTATTCAAGCCATTTTAAGTAACACAAAATAAGAAATAATATAAATAATACAAAAAGAAACGTAGTATTTTGTCCTGTCAGACAAGAGTTCAAACAACAATAAAAAGAAACTTGCAGACAATGATTCTCAAACTTTTGCTTTAATGTTACTATACCATGTAGTACATCAAAATTAAAAAGATTTATATATGTATATATTTATATATTTATATTGATATAGTTTAAAAAATAAAAGTGGAAATGTCTGTCTCATTAATTCACAATAATCCTCTTAAAGTATTCACACGCAATAGCTTGATATATTTGAATATATATGTACACATAATAAATAACAATTATATTTACATACAGGTACACTGCCTTTCTGTCTCTACCAAGAACACAGCAGGACACAACAGAAGTACATAGCAGCAAATGTTCCCAAGACAGAGGGTATTGTAGGCCTCCATCCATCACTTTTCCTCCATTTTCTTTCAAAGATCCAATTGCCTTCCTTTTAACATTCAGTCCTCATCTTTTCACCTCTATTCACAAACCTTTAAAATTGCCCAGACTCATGAAAAAATATATGTCAACATATACTGTACACACTATAATGTTGAGAATAGTTTCTCATGTTTGTAAAATGTCCCTATCTAGTCAAATGTTTTCTTAGATCTATAAAGTTAGTATATATTGACATATACATCATTTTTCAAAGAAGAGTGGGTCCTGTTCAAACAAGTATACCACACAAAACAAAAAATCATTCCTAAAAATCTTTACTCTTTCTATAAATACAGAATTTCAACATTGTCTACCACCCATCATACCTGTTGGCTCAGCTACCAGCGACCTATTCCTATTTTCGAAAAAGACAGCCAGCTTGATTAAGCAGCTTCATTGACCAACCTTCAAGCTTAGGTAATCATTTACAAACTTCATCTTTCTCCTCACTTTAAGAAATATCAATGGACGAAAAAGCATCTAAAACGTCAACAAATTACAAGCTTCTTTGAGATTTCACCTACATTAGTTTTTTAAATGAAGAGAAATGCTATATATATATATATATATATATATATATATATATATATATATATATATATATGCAGGTCAATTCTTCAGTCTTGGCTTAGAGCCATTTTGTGTATTTTGCTCCATCTAGTGGTTGTCCTCAGTCACTGCAGCTATTGACCAGTCGCCCACTCCAGATGGAGTAAACAAAGGCTTCTGAACCCTACTCATTTACAGAACAATCCAACCTCTAACAGCTCTGATTGGCTATTACTAACAGATTCTGTCATGATATCCCACCCTTGAGAATTCCGAAGCCTTTAAATTCTATTTCAACCTAGCAAACTGTTTGAGGCTACAATGATTTAAGTACCAACACTCCTGAAAAAGAACATTGCACTTCCTTAAAGCTTCTCCCCCTAGCCTTTTGGTTCAGCGTCCTTAGTAATTAGGTGTGGTGTCTGTTCTTATAGCACAATAAACAAAGATAAACATAAATATCCCCCTTTTGTATCTGTATATGAACTCCTTGAACCTAATTTCAGGGCCATGTTTCAAAACCCTCAAAATGCATCCCTTTCACCTTCCTTGAGGTAGTCTCTGATCAAATCTGATTGTATAGGTTGAAAGGTTATGCTTGTCTATCTGCTCCCCACCATGCCATGTCAGAGCAGTGATTTCTCAAAAGAAGAGAGGAAGAAAGGTACAATTTCAGAGCATTCCAACAGTCATGGTGTTTACCATGAAAATGTCACAGTAAGAACTAGCCATAGACCAGTTATCAGGGACATCATGTGCCCAATATGCCTTTAGGCCAGCCAAACAGTCGTGACAAATTTGAGACTTAATGATATTTAAAGTTGCTCCCAATAACTGATTTTGTAAAGAATAAATATGTATTTGACCTGCTCGTTTCTATCATATTTTTGTATCTGCTGATAGTTATATAGGTTTGACTCCAATCCTAAAACAAATAATGTTTGAATATCTTCCAAACATTTCACCACAATCATGTCCAGGCTCATTTATGTTTTATGTATGTTTATGTCCACAGGGAGAAAACAGAGCACCATCAATTAAGTAAATCCTTCCATCAGTACACAAGTATGTTTTCGGACTAGATTTGAATATCGCCCCCCCTTACCCAACCCTATAATACCCCCAACCCCCTTCCAAAAACTCCCACTCTGTTTAGCCCAAAATCCTTTATGCCCCATTCTACGTCATCCCATAGTGCAGTGCGTCCTAGGACCACTCCAGGGTAGTAAGTAGTAATCAGGAGTGCTATTTAGTAGCACTGAATACATTCTGTTACGACAGCTTTGTTTAACAGTGGTAGGTTTATGGTATGAAGAGAATGCTTGATATGAATTTAATTGAAGTGTAAAACCATTCATTCTAGAAGTTAGATCTCGGTGGATTCTATCCTCTCCAGACGGGTGGAAACAGGCCAGGGAGGAGCCAGCTGGTGGAGGGAGGGGGGCTTTTTGTCCTCGGGAGTGATGGGAGGTGGGGAGAGGGACAAAGAGAGGGTGGGCAAAGGGGTGGCAGGGGCAGGCAGGGGAATGGGGCCCAGAGCCAGTCCTGGGGGTGGCGAAGAGGTGGAGGTAGAGTGGGTGTTGGTAATGGAGGAAGAAGTGCTGAGCCTGCCCCCCAGTTGCCCCACACGGAGCTCCAGAGCCTGGTTCTTCTGCAGCGTCTCTACGTAGCTAAGCTGCAGCTGTGCTTGGTATTTGAGCACACGTTCCTTTTCATCCATCCATGTGTGGCGCTCCTTCTTAAAGTTGAGTGCCTGCCGCTCGCGCTGTTGCCGTTCCAGACGAAGCTCGCCCTGAAGGCGCTCGAGCTGCCTGCGCAGGTCCCCTGCCTCTTCCCATGAGGCCTCCTGGCCATGGTGAATATGGGCCTCCTGACGCTGGTGGGCCTCTTGATGCTGGTGGGCCTCCTGGCGCTGCTGGACTTTAGCCTCATCACTCTGGAGGCTTAGCATGGCATCTGGAGGTGGCACAGGAGGTGGAGGGAGTGCTGGATAAGAGAAGGCAGAGGCCTCTTGTGGGCTGTGTGGGGAGGGAAGCCCCCCCCTTGTCCTGGATGTTCCCCTGCTCCCACTTTCACCTCCCCCAATGGCCTCAACTCCCCCACCTCCACCCATGCTGAGTTCCCCCAAGGCCTGCTTGAGTCCCAACACCTCTGCTTCAAATACACCCAGCTTGTCTCTAAGCAGGGAGACCTAGGGAGACAAAACAGGCGGAGGGAGGCAAAAGAAGAATCAGTCATTAGTTATTTCAATTAGTAAAAGCTTTTCTCCAAAGGGCCATATAAATAGTGCATATAGAATTTGGAGACTAGTTCTAAGAGTATTTCTGTGGTTCAGTAGCAAACCATGACTCTTAAATATTGGCCCTCTGACCCCAATTACTTGTTGGAAAAAATCACAATACATACGCACACAGCATTAAGGCCTTCATGAAATTGTGTTGGTCATTAAGCATTATTTGAGCCAGCCCTTGAGGCACGATTCACGGTAATTGTGCATAATGATGTTGTGTTGGTACATTTAGCCTACAGATTGACCGGTCATTCTGCAAACACTATAACATATTATCTCTCAAAAGCGATTTTTTGTCCTCGCACCGGCTTGTGTGTTTTGTGCATCTGACAATAAAGACTTGAATGTGAACTTGTATCCTATCCCTGTAGCTGTCTGACGTGGGGTAAGCTAAATATGGTGCAGGAGGAGGATTGTTGTGTCATTTTCATTTTACATTTTAATATATTGTAATATATTATTTTCCACTACATTGACCAATATATGCTATATGGAAATACATGGGATAATATATTGATGATAAATATATTACTAATATATTATAAACTATAATATATATATTCACGTAACATATTGTAATATATTGCAGAATACAGCAATGATTGCCGTTTCCATATATTGCAATATATGGTACATTAATATATCATATGTGGTTATATATCCCAAAATATATGCAATTATGTATTCATAAATAACCTGCCGGGAATCGAACCGGAAACCTAATTAATAGCCTGATTCCCTAACCGCTCAGCCATCTAGAAGGTATTACAATAAGGTTGTCAACGGCGGTATCAAATGGAATCCCGATTCAAACAGTACCTGCTTATTGAAAATGTGCCCCCAAAAAACATAAATACTGTAAGATTTACATTTATTTAGGGGGAAATGGCCAATTCAAAATAAATTTGCTGGAAGCGATCATTGTCAATATATATTTCTAATATTTTTCTATGTAATTTTACCTATAATTAAAATAAATACCACAATATATTGAACACATTTGTACATATATTGAATTTATCTTTCCATATAATTAGGATCCCCCCGTCAGGAATAGGCTTAAGGTGACTTCCCCCTGAACTACCCTGCAAAGTTTCACCTTGATATGTGAAAATATGACTGAATTAGAGCTGTTTGAGCTTGGACCCAATGTGACTATGATTGTCATAGGAGAAACGTCTTATTTTATTATTCAGTAACTGAACACTGCAAAGTCTAGATCTTGAAAGAGCTCAATTGGATGAGAGATTGTGCTGGTAAACGAAGGATTCCAGGTTCAACTCCACACATACCGTATTTCTTCGAATAAATGCCGCCCTCGAACAAACGCTGCCCTCAAATAAACGCCGCACCAAAAATGAACGTTGTGTAAAACGCCGCCCTCGAATGAACACCGCACCCAAAAAATCTGAAAAAACGTATGTAATTGGTTACATTCAACCCCAGTATTTATTACACATGTACTACATAACTTTCTGCACAGCTTTCTGTTTGAAAGTTAACGCGTATGAACGTTTCGGCATGCTGCTTCAGATTTCTACACAACGCACGCCTAATTGATAGCTAATGAAAAAGGGAGTTGCCGAACTCAGAGACAAAGAATAGACAAGGAGGCAGTAGCGTAACTATAGGGAGTGCAGGGAGTGCAGCTGCACTAGGGCCCGTAGCGAAAGGGGGCCCGTCGTCAATCTCATCGTAGAAGTGAGACAACATTTTCGGCCAAACCATCTGCTTTCACACTGAAGAACAGACCGGGCCCCTCGTTCCGCTCAAAACACTGAAAGAAATAAATATGATCCAGTCCCATCAATTCGCAAACATTTTTCAATTTAGGTATAAGTGATTTATAATTATGAGCTATCACCTGCCCAATAAACATTTTAGTCAGTCTAAACAACAGCAAATAATTCATTTTGCCTCACTTGCCTTTTGCTGAATGAAACGAATCTTGTTTTTATTAAGTAATATTGATACCGAAAAATAGCAAGGATGTCTGGGTAATATTGTTATAGCCCGCCCACCCACACATGTTGCTATTGTTTCCCAACCTGTTGTGTTGTGTTGCATTGCGTGTTGAGTAAGCGATAAGTAGGCTACCCCATGCCCTTTAAACACAAAAGTGGCAGCAGGAAGTGGCACAAACGCAAAGAGCAGGATGAAAACGTGGCAAAGCTGGAAAAATTATCTTCATTTGGATTTGTGGCGTAGAGTGTTCAAGAGGACGCTACGTCTGACCCCCAGCCCAACAGCAATGAGTGTGAAACTCGGCCACCAGGGTAGGCTAATGCTAATCACATAACGTTTACTGTCTGGTATAGCCTAATTAAATGCATTTAGACATGGCTATTAAACGTCATAAAATGCACGAATAGGCCTATAGGCTAAGGCAGCACCAAGGTTAGATATTGTAAACTATGTGCAGGATGTAGTTTTCATGAAAACATATCGTAGCAACCCTTAACGTGTATTGTACATCATAAATACATTTCCCTGCGCCTCGCTAAGCTCAACACTCAATAATTTTGACTGACGGTTGAGGGGCCTGGTGAGATCTGCAGTAGTAAATGAAACCTGCCTTTTTAGCTGCATGATTCATTTGTCAAAATGCCAGCAACAAAGTTGTTTATCGTTGCACTGAAGCTACAATTCACGAAATCTCTTTTACTAATTAAACGCCGCTCTCGAATAAACGCTGCACCAAAAATGAACTTTATTTAATAAACGCCGCAGCGTTTATTCGAAATACGGTAGGAATCTTTTTTTTTTACAAAACAGTTTCTAGTTTTCTGGGTAATCCCGGTGTAACTCTATTTGGTCAATTTTACAATATTTTGCCATTTTGAAGGAGGAATCCGCCATTGCTGCTTGCAGCTAGATTTTTTTTACATATTTTTAAAATATATTCTACCATATATTAAACATACATGTGACACTATATCTTTGCATATATTAACAATACATTTTATCATATAAATCAGAATACATCATGGTGGTATTTATAGATATAAAATTGCATATATTTTGGGATATATAAACACATTTATTATATTTTCAGGTTGAATATGTTGCAATGTATTGTACAATATAAATATTAAATCCCATATATGGACATATATTGCTTAATATATCACATGATATTTTCCAATATACTGCAATATATTTTCCTTCCATAAGGGTCTCTTTTAGTTGGATTTGACATTTAACAGACATTTAATTCATTTAGCAAGTTCTTTGACTCCATTACACAGTCAGCGTACATATGGTGTAAAAAAAACACAGCAGTCGGATTAGCCCAAATTGCCAGCTTCGATGTTATCTTTACATATAGATGGGTTCTTGTGTTTACAAACAATGAGGATGTCCACGCAGCTTCAAGGCAGAAAGATGTGTACCATTTCACCTTTACTGTATATGTTCCCACAACCATCCCTTTCTGACTAAAGTTTGATTTATCTGATTTGTTGATTTCTCTTGCTATGAAAACAAGTTTAGCCAAGCTAACTAACGTTGTTTTTAGCTATCTTACATTACCAGTCAATCACTAACAAAACATTAATAAAAATAGCTTGCTAATCAGGCAGAACTGTGTTCCATCAACGTAGATTAAGCAAAAGCCAGACTTATTTCAACAAGTCTCGCTTATTTCAGCAAGAGTTCCATTCCATTAAGGTGGCTTATTCTAGTTTCTAGCTAAGTAACCAAGGAAACTTCTACCTCTGAACTAGCCTGGTCCGTGTCAGGCTAAAAGTCAAGCTAATTTAAGATGTGTTGCAAATCATTTCAAACAGGTGGAATGAGAATCTCAAAAGACAGTTCCGTTGAGTGAATTTCGACCCGCAAAGCACTTTTGTCTCGTCTATGTGCAGACTTTTTATCTTACAAGCGCATCACGAGCATCTTGTCATATTATGCAGTCGGAAGACAGCTTGATAAATATTGTAGCGTCAGCGCCCTTGGGTACCCAGCATGCAGTGCGGCATACCAAAAAACGCAAAGAGGTATGGAAAATAGTTTGGTTACAACAGCCGTGTGAGGGATTTCTGACATTGTATTTGTTATTGTGTTCGTATACACATCGTAGATGTGTGTAATGTTATTGTTTGTTATTTAAGATAATCCTGTTGGGTCACCGTGATTATGCATGTTGTGCAATTTAATCGGATCAGAGAGTATGAATATGTAAAAGTATTATCAGGCTGCTATACCTTCACAAGGTAAACTTGCAAGCAGCTGGACATTAGCTCTACCTTGGTCCATTTGCCCTTATGATTCTTGACTGTTGTGTTTTGACTGAGATTCAAGAGAAAGGTCAATTCAGGGAGAGTTCCTATTGCCATGGTTTTCTAACCAGTCTTGTGGAATTTTGAAAACAGTGTCACTCTGTGGGGTATGTTTTTTGGGCTACTTCTAATCCTCATGCGGCCGTTGCATTTATGCCTTGGCATGACCAGCGCTGGGAAAGAGGGAAACAGCATGGATGGGGAAAGTGTGTGGGCAGAGCCAGCAGTAGTAGTACATTACCTACACACACTTCCTTTAGTAAAGTGTATCCTCACTTTCATTAAGCTTGTCAAAGCTTTTTAAGAATGGATCTCTGCATGATGGTCCTGACCAGAGGACAGATGGCCTTACAGAACACGCTTCAAAGTTGTCACTTTCAAAAGGGTGGCATTTTGACCCTGTCAGGCTAAGATGTCTGAAAGTTGGTACGCATGCCTTATTGCTCATGGGGACCAAAAAAGTCTCAAGAACCCATAATGTCAGCAGCATGGATTTCTCTCTACAGTGACAATTTGTGACGAATTTCTAAAAATGACTTAAAATCAGCTATTGCTCCAACTCTCACTGAAATGTTGTGTACATGTATGAAATACATGTCTGTATCATGTAAATTTTGCAAAAGTTTGCAATGTTGAGGAGGATCCCGCCATTGCTGCCTGCAGCTACATTTGATTAGTTTGTGATTGCGTTCCCCACAGCGGGCAGAACTTGTCATAAAGTTAGTTCTAACAAAGCCCACCCATTAGAGGGAAGATATGATTAGTCAATTTTACTGTCAATGGAAATTAGTCTTTCATGGCACTACAATTAATCGGCCCTCTGTAAATTCATAGCTGGACCACCAATCACAGAGCTGCATAGTATTTTCCTCCCAACAACGGAGGCTGCAAAATTCTGATAGGGTGACAAAAGGCGATTTTTTTTCATTTAAAGGTCACATAACATGACAACTTAACTTTAGGAGGTTATTTAACATTAATATGAGTTCCCCTAGCCTGCCTTTGATCCCCCAGTGGCTAGAAATTTCTACAGAAACTGACCTACGACCATGCAAATGTTTTTATCCTTGAGAGACATCATGGCTTGCAAACGAATGAAGCATTACATTTGCTCAGTTTGGATGTACAAAGGAAAATCAAAGTTTGGATGTACAAAGAAAAATCTTTTTACAGTTCCTTCATCCTAGCCTCTGAAGACCCAGTGTCTTAATTTTATTTTCTCTTGAAATGCGCCAACACAACTTCCCAATGTCTGCGCTAAACATTTCAGCCAAGACTGTTTCCTCAACTTGAGCTAATACAAAGCTGGCCTTGCTGAAATAAAATTCTGGATCAGCACTAACTCTCATTGGTCCAGCTACAAACCTCAGACAAGTAAGTTAACAAATGCTATATCATTTTGTTGCTTTACGGTTACCGAGCTTGCTACCCTTAGAACATGGCTGTAACATTAGCTCTGCAGCTAACAGCTGAGTTACTGTCGCTAATGTAAAGGTAGATAGTATCAAGTCTGTGTGTGAATACACATGCTGTAACGGCGAGTGTTGTACACTTCTTTGTTATTTGAACAACCGTTCTGTTGTTGGTGTTATGGCGCGCACAATATCCGCCTTTCCCCTCATTGAAATTACTATAAGTGTGCACCTCTGCAAACCAGGGTGATCAGATGGGAAACTGCAAATTTGAGGCATCTTACAGCAACGGGGCTACGAGCCATTGCGATACATCCATTGTAAACATTAGCGCATGGTGCCGCCTCTCCTCCTCATTAGCATTTAAAGCTACTGACACAGAAACAGCGTGTCTTGAGGAAAGCTCATTGTGGGACTGCTCGTAGTGGCTGTAATTATGCACCAAAGCTGAATTTCGGGAAAGAGACTTCAGATACAGTACTAGGGGACCACTAAGGCCTATATGGTTGACACCCTGACATCATGGTGTCAGGACAATAACCTCTCTCTCAACAACAGCAAGACCAAGGAGATGATTGTGGACTATTGGAGGCGGCAGGAGGAGGAGCTTGCACCCCTACTCATCAACGGATCTGAAGTGGAGAAGGTCAGCTGCTTCAAGTTTCTCAGGGAGAACATCAGCAACGACCTCACCTGGTCTGTTCACACGGACAAGGTGGTCAAAGCAGCCCGTAAACGCCTCTACTTCCTGAGGAGACTGAAGAGGTTTGGTATGGACTCAGTCATCCTCACTAACTTTTACAGATGCACTATAGAGAGCATTCTGACTGGTTGCATAACAGTGTGGTATGGGATCTGCACAGACAGGGACCGCAAGGCCCTATGAAGTGTGGTCCGTTCTGCTGAGTTCATCATTGGCAGGAAGCTCCCTGCCCTAAGGGACACCTACCACACACATTGCCTCAGGAAAGCTGGCAGGATTCCAAAAGATTTGCCTTCTGGCAGGCGTTACCGCGGCATCCGGTCGGCAGACTGGACAACAGTTTCTTCCCAAGGGCCATCAGGCTTCTAAATGGACACTGATATGGACATTGATTCACTGCACACTAGTCACTTTAAACACTGTCACTTTCAGCTACTGGTTACACTATCAGTAACATTGCACTACTGTACCTCACTGTACTTCGCCATCAGGCTCCTGTATGGTCATTGACATAGTCACTGATCTGCAATTTTGCACTATTGTACTGTACTCCACCTAGGTTAGAATAGGTTATAGGGTTGTAATAGGCTTTATGTGCATTTAGGGTTAGTATAGTGTATTATTTATTGTTATCTGTATATTTAGGAAGTTTTAGTATTAGGGTTAGTATAGTTGATTATTTACTGCTATCTATATACTTAGGAAGTTTCACTTATTTAAGCTCAGCATAGATGTAAATTATGTTCTGTGTACTTATATGTTATGTTATGCCAGGTGTCGGCGTTGTCTTGTCTTAAGAATTTCAGTGCCCAGTCTGACCTTGTGTTGTTTTGTGTACCTGACAAATAAAAGACTTGTACTTGAACTATATAAAAGCATCCAAAAACAGCATGTCATGTGACCTTAAACTCTTCACATTCCAACACAAACTGAATTGGCAGCATTGAAGGGTTTATTTCAGAAACATTGTCTTTAGCAGGGGCGATTCTAGGATCAGACCTTTAAGGGGTAATTGATTGACCGATTTTACCTTGTCATAGTTGAATAACAACAGTTTGTGGGTAAAATGAACATACAGTGAACCTCAAAGTTCATTGACAACTTGAAACTGCAGCTGTAAAACGATTGGTTTTGAAAATGCTGTATTTGTGACGTCACAAATGAGGCATCACCTTTGTCACGCCCCAACATTTATACAGACCAGCCCTCTGGTGTTCTGGCCCAGGATCTCAAACACTACCCAGATAGCACACATACGTCTGGGCAGACACTCGACGGGCATGGCTGATGTTTTTCTATTAGAAGATCATTGTGAAGTTTGACACATGTATTCATTTGCTTGAACCATTTCACCAAAGACAGCTTTAAATGAAAACCTTGGACAATTTAAAGAAAGATCTGCTAAGCCCCTGTTGCTGAAAAGAGGTACTGTTCCAACTGTATGCTCATCACAAACGCAAGCTGTAAGTATGATTTTGTCGCTAACAGTTAGCCTATTAGCAATGCTAACTTCTCCTGTAGCCTATCTAGCATAGGTAGAATGCTAAATATGTTTCTAAACACATCAACATACCTTACTTAGCAAATGACTAGCTAGACTAGCTGTAGTCAGCATTAGAAGGGAAGCATCCGAAAAAATAGCCAGAAAACAAATAGCAGTCTAGCATATTGCTAACGCCTGTCTAGATTATCCATTTGAAAGAACTGGAGAAAGGCAGGTGCTAGATACAGGATACGTTAGCATTGTTAATAACTGTTACCGACAAAATCATACTACAACTTGCGGTTATGATGAACATAAGCCGGAACGCACCTCTTTTCAGCAACAGAGTCATAGCAAATCCTGCTTTACATTGTCCCAGGTTTTCAAAACCGTCCTTGGTGAAATGGTTCGCGCAAATGTGTCGAGGGTTGAACTGCACAGGGATCTTCTAAGCTACGGTATAGACAAACATCAGCCATGCCCTCTAGTCAATGCAGGGCTCTCAAGTTTTGAAAACAGGCAAGAGTGACATTCTCTCCCCTCCCCGTCAGGGGGTCAAAATGTATTAATTCATTGCTTAATTAATTATAAAATATGACATTATTTTAAAAGTCAATGGTATCGGAGCTGTGTTCGTACCGCACTGGGTTCGAACCTGCCACCTCTGACATTCTAGGCGCCACCCCTACCAACTACGCCAACAAAAAGCTAGCATTTTATTGATGCGGGTGGCCCTTTAATTACTTGAGGAGTGAGGTTCACCGATACACACCGGCTACATCTATGAATGACTTGTTCTGAGCAGGTGTTGTCAGTGAACAGGCTGTAAAATTGTTGGTTAAGAGACCCATGAAAAACGGATGCTAATTATCTGGGAAACATTTTCTAACAGCAGTCAAGTTGTCATTGTTTGTGTCAAACAAGTTGTGAATTTGTTGTAACATTAAAACAAGAGATCATGACTGCTCAAAGTGATGCTCTAGCTACAGCGGTTTGCTTTGTAGGTGAACAAAACTTTCGGAAGACGTAGCAATCATAAAAAATTAGAGGTAATGCTTTTTTTCCCCCATTGGTTGTTTCATTGAATCGTACCCAGATACAATGGTGCTATTTTCCGATTGGCTATTGTATTGACCCTTTCTTTTTTTTGATTGGCTGATAAGTGGCAGGCTAGACAAAGAACTCCAGGGGAGACGCGCTTGACTGCCGGTGCTTCCATAGTGAGAGTGGCGCGGCCAGTGGAATTTTGGTTGGGTGCTGCGGCATTTTAAATATATTACAAATTTAAAAAATTTGCGTGAGAAATACAATGTGTTGCGGAAGGGCGTGACAAAAGACCGAAATAAGTGACTATCATGCTCAATGTGTGACACTTCAGAGCCCTGGTGAAATATTGTAATACAAACATATCAGGAATACAGACATATAATACAGACATAAATCAACAAAGTCGCTGCTGCCAGACTGGCAGAAAATAGCAGACGCTGTAAATGCGTAAACTACAAGACTTATTGATATCGCCCAGGCACAAGATGTGACCATAATTACACATGTGCATTCCATAACTTAACTTTTGTTGCTGTATTATTTTAGTTGTAACCCTGGCAGTGGCAAACGATCGTGGGAGCAAATAAAAAATAAATATAAAACCATAATTCTAAACAATAAGTAGCAGTAGGCCATACTTGCACATATTTGAAGGCCAACAAGTACAAAGCTGAATTGCCTGAGTCAGTCCCTTTTGTAGGATATTGGTATAGCTACAAAGGGCCTATAGAACAATGACATTGCTTGCAGCTAACAGGAAGGAAAATTAGGCAAAGAAAACTGGGGGGGGGGGGGGGCCTCCTCTGCAGGAGTTCACTCCTGCTGAGGAACTGGCCCCCCAGCTATCAGGGTTGCCCCATGATGGAAGGAGTGGAAGGGGGAATTTATTCAGACTCTGGTGGCAGCAGCTCGGAAACCCAGGCATATGTTTCAAGTCATCTCTGTGACCATGTTCATTCAACAATTATTTATGAATATTGTAGGAGTGAAATAGTGAAATGTATTACTGTTCTCTGCAGTGACAGGAAATACAGTGGTGTTGCTGCCACCACCCACTGTCGTCCCACTGTGCCATACAGAGGTAACAGTGAAACTAATAGTCATACGCCAGTATGTATGCTATATGTGGTTGCTGAATGTTGATCAAATATGCCACAGGGTTCTTGCAGGTTTCAGTTAGTCAAATTTAAGACCTTTTTAAGACATTGTAAGACCATGAAGATTGAAAATTAAGACCTACACAACGCATTACCCCAAAAATATTTAATCAAAAGACATTCTTAAAAAAAATAGCAACATTTCTATTGGTGTAATTCAATAAAAAAAGCATGAATTTAATTTACAGATAAAGCAATCACATTAGTAACCAAATTGAATATTTTTGGGGCAAAGTTTGCAGCGAGCCTCGTACCTGGAGCTGGGTACTGTTTGTAACCAACAGCGGAAATCGCTGTGATCTAACCATAGGTGCGTTCGACTTCATGCAGCGCCGGCGTCGTCTGCAGCCGGCTGCGGCACTGCATGATGTCGGTTCATGTCGAACGCAACTCATGTCTTGTTGAAAGTAAACTTTCCCATTTTCCACACGGAGCCGAATTTTAACAAACTCTGAGGAAGCGCAGACATATTTTGCATGCAGGTATTGCAGTTATCACGGGATTTGTAGTTTTATCACCGCGTACGTACCAACACCGATAGGCTATCCTCCAGAAATAAATACAACACATCGGTGGTCAGCGTTCTGCTGGTTTTGTTTGTAGCAATGACTCGCTTTGTAGGCTACGACAATAGTTTTTTGCTACCTTGTAACAACTTTCTGCAGCCTGCGTTTCTGGAAATTAACGAGGGTAAAACCTTTTTAAGACCCGACTAAATGAAATTTAAGACCTCGGATGAAAATATGGACGTTTTTAAGACGTTTTAAGGCCTTAAATTTAAAGTTCATAATTTAAGACTTTTTAAGAACCCGCGGGAACCCTGTGCCATTTACTTTCTCAAGTGGAGGTTGGCTTCGATGTGTCGCATTGGCAACATACGGCTCAAGAAGCTGGCAAAGATACGTAAATCCCTCTGCTGAGAATCTATATCTTTCAAAAAGATACTCATGAGGGAATGCAAAAGGGTTTTGTCTCCTCCTGCTCCCGACCAGGTTAGGCGTTCAGCATGTGTTACCATGGCGACCTACCCCTGTAACAAGTGATACACCGTCGTAGTACAGAAAACCCTGGGTTGAACCTGAAGTTTACATTTACATTTAGTCATTTAGCAGACGCTCTTATCCAGAGCGACTTACAGTAAGTACAGGGACATTCCCCCCGAGGTAAGTAGGGTGAAGTGCCTTGCCCAAGGACACAACATAATTTTTCACTGCCGGGAATCGAACCAGCAACCTTCTGATTACTAGCCCTGAGAGCGTATAGCGTCCTACTGGAGTGAACACCGAGAGCGCTGCATTGACTGCAAGTGATCAAGGCTGTAGTATATTATCGAGTTTAGCTAAAACTTAGTCTTTTGGGTAGAGCTAAAGGGTCAGCAGTTAGATAACCAGTTCAAACTGGTCAAGGAGTAGCTAGCCAGTGAGTCATTTTTGGTTTCAGGGTACTCAGAGTATTCTTTTGTCTGACAGTAATTGGGGGCGTTGTAGAATTTGGTTTAAAAGTCGTAGCCGCCTGGAATCAGCTGAGAGCGTATTGCATCCTACTGGAGTGAACACCGAGAGCGCTGCATTGACTGCGAGTGATCAAAGCGTATCTGCGCGTTAGCATATTTAAAGCGGTTAGCACTACAGAGGCAGCCTCATCTGGCAGCCTCGTCGCACAAACACCCAGTCGAACAAAGACAAAGAAGTCTACCTGCGGAGTCCACCGAGGAAGGCCGACGATGAGGATCACCTCTTCTGATAAGTATCAACCTATTCATATTCATAATCAGATTATATTATACCTAGAACTTATTCATAGCTAGCATGTGTTTCCTTAGCATTCCTGTTCATTACACTACCCGTAGACGTAGATATGTCACAAAGTATATTCGGTCAACTTCTAACCTTTACTACCTATCCAGTTCTTCTCCATCTGACCTTTCTCTTTAAGGCTCTGGAACTGCCAGTCTGCTGTGAACAAGGCAGACTTCATCCCGGCGTTTGCATCCCAGGCTTCTCTTCATGCCGTTGCGCTGACAGACACGTGGATCCGCGCAGAGAACACTGCAACTCCAGCTGCTCTCTCCGTCAACCACTCATTTACTCACTCACCCCGCTCAACCGGGCGAGGTGGTGGGACAGGTTTGCTTCTTTCCTCACATATTAAATACACATCCACACCACTCTCTGTTACTGCCAAATCATTTGAACATCATTATGTTATGCTAACTGATCCTATCAAAGCATGCTTAATTGTTCTTTATCGCCCACCAGGACCGCTAACTGACTTTGTGGAGGAGCTGGACATGCTCCTCAGCGTCCTCCCGGATGATGGAACCCCCCTGATAGTCCTTGGGGACTTCAACATCCACCTCCAAGGAACGCAGGCTGTCAACTTCTTGTCTCTCCTGACCTCCTTTGACCTGACGCTGCTGAGCACACCGGCGACCCACAAGGCAGGCAAACAGCTAGACCTCGTCCTGACACGTAACTGTATCACTGACTTAACCTCTGTAACCCCACTGCACATTTCTGATCACTACTTTATCCAATTCTCTGTCTCTCTCCCTCCAACCCCTCCCACCTCCCCTCCCCTCGTAACTTTCCGGCGCAACCTCTGCTCCCTATCCCCCTCCATTTCTCCTCTATTGTAACATCTTCCCTCCCTCCCATTGACGAGTTCTCGAATTCTGAATTAATTGAAAAACTTTTTTCTCTACTCCTCCTACAAATGTTGTCCAATCTTCACCAAATTTGGCAGATATTATCTTCAGACCAAGCCTCACAAAAGCTTCACATGGTTTTTTTTATTTTCGAAACCGTTTGCCCGCTACAGGCAATCAAAATGTGCCATTAAGCCAGCAAACAGGAAGTTGGGTTGTATCTCAGCAAATCTTTGATGGATTCACACCAAACTTGCTGCGTGTACTCGATACCCTCTGGTTCGCAATGTTTGGAGGAATCCGCCATTACTGCTTGCAGTTATATTTATTATTATTATTCTACTTGCGCCACAATAACTCAATATGCTATTGGTAACTCATTTTCTAATTTGGCACAGTGAGACTACATCGTCGGTATCCCCACACCAAATATTGGACACCTTCGACTGTAGGGGGCGCCACAGGCCACGCCCTAAAGTCCAATTTTCAAAGGGATGGCATTTCCACCCCATTGCTCCAATTCTTCTGAAACTTTGTGTACATGCCTCATTTCTAATGGGGAACATCCGGACCTATGAGGTTGAACCACCCATGATGGTTTTTCCTGTATAGTGAAAACTTGGGAAAACCTTCAAAATTCATCTACTCTTATAAAAAAGGTCAAATTGACTTGAAATGTTGTACAGATGTGTAAAATTGATGTTTGTATCTAAAGTGACATGGAATAAGAAATGCTATACAAAATGGCTGAAAGAAGTGTATTTATGTAAATGTCCACATTGCCCCAATATCCTTGTGTCAATAAATCAAATATAATTTTGACTGATGGTTTTTCAAACCTAATTGGGTTCAAGAAGACATCACTCTGACGTACCGTAAACAATTTCACCTTGGTATGTCAAAATATTATTGAATTAGAGCAACTTTGGCTGAATCTGACAATGCTTACCACAGGAGAAACAGCTTACTTTTTTATACAGTAACTGAACGAGACAATATTTAACACTGAGAATAGCTCACTGGGCTGGGACGGCGACCTGCAAAGTATAAGGTTGTAGGTTCGAATCCAGCCACAGTCATCTAGCCCGTCTTAAATTTGATTATCTGTTTAGTTAACAGGATGACATTGTTCTGAAGTACCATGCGCAATTTCACCTTGATATGTCAAAAGATCATTGAATTACAGCTGTTTGAACTTTGGCCGAATCAAACAATTCGTGTTACAGGAGAAACGTCTTCCTTTTTTTGTACAGTAACTGACCACATATTATCATTCTCCTTGAGGGTAGCTCAATGGGTTGAAACGGTGTCCTACAAAGTGCAAGGTCACAAGTTCGAATCCAGGCAGTCTTTTGGGCTGTCATAATTTTGATTACTTGTTTAGTTAAACAGGCAGACATCCTTCTGAAATAGTATGCGCAATTTCATGCAATTTCACCTTGAAATGTCAACCGTTTCTTAACCTTTGTCCCAAAGCTGACCAAAAACGTACTCATATCACGCAGTCGGAGCACAGCTAGATAATCAGCGTCAGCACCCTTGGGTACCCATGCAGTTTGGCATGTCAAAAAACCAAAGACTTGTGGAAAATTGTTTGGTTACAACAGCCTTGCGAGGGATTTCACTTGTTGTGTTTGTTCATTTAGATGTTTGTAATGTTTTTGTTGGTTAGTTAATATAATCTTGTTGGTCACCCTGATTGTGCATGTTGTGTAGTTTAATGTGAGCAGAGAGTCGGCTGCTGCACTGTTACGGGTTATTCTCGCAAGGAGTTGAATGAGCTCTGCCCTAGCCTACTTGCCCACATGACTATTGTTAGTTATGCATTGACTGAGAATCTGGAAAGAGATCAACTCAAGAACAGTTTCAATATCCTATGAAAAGTTAATAGTCGGCCCTTACTAATCATAAAATTGCAGCGGTCGGTGTGGAGAGGCTAGAGAGACTGACTTGTAACCTTATGCTCACAAGTTCAAATCCCCGTTCAGCCTATTGTTGTTGGCCAAACATGAAGTAGTTTTGCTCTCTTGTTGTCCAAGTCTCGATCTTCTACAGTGTACATGTTTATCATATTTTGCCATTTTGCGGAGAAACCCGCATCACTGCTTGCAGCTATATTTTGTATTTGTGTTTTCTCTGTAATGTTCAATTTTTCATTTTACCTATGTGGTGTGCAGTGACGTGTGGTCAGGGGAGGCAAGGGAGGCAGTGCCTCCCCTGTGTCATCATGAAATGTAAAAAACGAATAATAAAAATAATATTAATATTTGTCCCCTGATCTGTGATAGAAATATAATTATTGGATGATTCCAATGATTTTTATAGCCAATATCGCTGAATTTGTGTATTTTCCTGTTCAAATACGGGGAAAGAAGCGGAAGGAGGCAGCAACCGGGGGCCCGTTCGTCGTAAGGGTTGAAGCTAAGTTAATCAATTGTCCCGTTAGCCGGTTAACATTAGCGAGCTAACTGAGAACCGCAAATATCGGTTCATCGACGGCTGATCCGCATCCAAATCATGTGGTTAATTTCAGGCTAAACTTATCAGGGCAAGTGAACAAGCACGTCCTACTTCAAAAATCACACCAAAACCGTGATTTTCTAACGATATGATGGCGGAAAAGACGAAAGAGAGAGCCGTGATATTCTCACCATCTGAGCAAACTATTATAATGAGTCTCTACGAAGACAATGAGCATATTATCATGGCTATGTCAAACTCTGCCACCACTGCCAGAGCAAAGCAGGCAGCTTGGCAAAAAATTGCCGATAAACTAAATGCGTATTTTGGTAAAATGTATAGGCTCATCTTGAGTGCCTTATCCCCCAATCAATCAGATCACATTTCTTTAAATGTGCCTGCTGGCAGTAGGCTTAATGGAAATGAATCATTGAATGAGATCTTGCTAGCGAAAATACATGATATCTCAATCATAACTCTTTCAAAATAAGTATAAAAACAAGGCCAAAGAGTATTTAATTGATACAAATTCATAGGCACTTATGAGGGTTTATGTAGGCCTACTGAAAGCGCTTATATCATGTACTATAAATGTGTATATGCATGTAGGCCTATGTGTAAATCCCTCTTTGATTTCATTGCTGGGACATGGCCAGTGAATATGATGAATTGATTCCTCAGCTGTTTAAGCGCCAATAGCCTACACTTTTCTTACAGCAACGCATGCTGCAGCTTTGCCAATGTTTTCTGCATCGCCTATACTGTATAAAAATTGACCTGACGCAAAAAAACTTCAAGGCTATGCATAAAATCTGAAAGCACAGTAAAAGTTTCAAGTAGCTTTATTGTCAATTTCTTCACATGTTAAGACATAAAAAGGAATCAATATGACGTTTCCCACTCTCCCACAGTGAAACATAAAAAGCACAGGCACACAGATAAGACAAGACATTTCTTAAAACAGCGTGCCGTTACATATTCACATACAGCAGCATAAGCTCATAAAACATAAAGCTTGCTGCGGCATGTGATATTTGCAATGTACGGGCCGAGAAGGTCTTGCAAATAAACGAGTCCTGTCGGCTGAATCGATATCGCTCAAACAAAAACTCTGTTTGAAATAAAGGATCTTGGCGATCACGAAGAACTCTATTGCTATGGAAAGCTAATCAAACTAGAATAGGCCTATATCTCCTTAGTCAACTGGGTCTGTCAAAAAGGGAGCTGCCAATTATTTTCCGGCGGTGTGGCAAGCTTATCCAGCTGCACTTACGTTAGCCTGCTCTGGAGCAGGTTAGTGCTAATTGATATGTTACTATGGTGATTTATCGAAAGTTGCTTCCACGAACCAAAAAGAGGGGCGTTTTTATCTTAGCCTGAAAATTTGCGACGAATACCCCTCTGCTGTGCCTCCTCTTGGATTGCACAATCCTACACAAACTGGGCTGTATGGAAATTTATTAGACTCTTTATTCAAATGGAAATGAATTTGTCAAATGGCAATTCAATGCGCAAAGTGACAATGCAATCCGCAATTCAAATAGAAAAGCAGTTGTCAAATGGCAATTCAATGTGCAAATGACAATGCAATCCGCAATTCAGTTTGTATTATTTTGAAAAAAAATGTGAATGAACGCTTATTGCATTGCATTTCATATTGACAAGGTTTTTTCGACTCATTATTCAAATGAAAATGCATTTGTCAAATGGCAATTCAATGTGCACATGACAATGCAATCCGCAATTCAGTTTGTATTATTTTGAAGACAAATTTGAATGAACGCTTATTGCATTGCATTTCATATTGACACTGTCTTTTCGACTCTTTATTCAAATGGAGATTCAATGTGGTAGCTAAACAGCGCCCCCAGTCTATTGCATTAGCATTTACTTGTCATCGCGCTCTTTTTGTTGCAAAATTCAAATGAAAATGCAATCTGTCAGTTCCCCCATCAAGGCGGGTCCCCGCCCCTATTGAGGGTAAGACCCAAGACTCTACTCTGCTTCCGAGTGGCTACTATGGCGTGAAATTAGTGCCAGGAGAGCGAGCTCTGTAAAAACGATTTGTAACTTGCAAAAAAGATTTGTGTACTTGTAAAAAAAGTTTGGTGTCTCCGTAGAAGAAGGCCCAAAACCATCTAAACCCATCAAATATAGCCAGTTTCTGTGGGTAGTATCATTGGACATTTTCGTCTGTCTATCACACATGACCTAGGTCGTAGTAAGTTTAATAGTATTTTAATGTAAATATGTATACGGATATTTAATTAGACAACCAGTCATTAAACCTACCATTAGTTGGACAATGTGCAGCTAAATGGCAGGGAACTGGAGCAAAATATAGTGGTTTTCATTCGAAATGTATTATTTACTGCCAGTGTAACATAGTTATCTGGGTTCAGATTAAATTCCACTAAATTGGCAGAACTACGTAGCCTGACGTTGTCATACTCATAATTCTAGTCAGAATATGAGTCTGAAAACTCTCCGTTGGGTTTTGACTACGGGGCGTGTTTCAAACGAGCCTGGAAAACAAATGCCTCTTCGCTCAATTGGATAGACCTACAACCAATCAGAGCAACGTAATATGTTGTTTGTTCAAAACGAATTCAACTGAAGCGCTCTTTTGTGACATGGGTGATTACGTTACTGTTGATCATCTGTCCATCATCGTATAAAGCACGCCCAGATTCTGGTTTTCTGTAGTTGTTCCCCAATACGAGACCCTCCAGACACAACTTCCCGACCAAATTTTTTTGTGGGCGGGGAGAAGTTGGGCTGGCAGCCAGGCTAAGAACTATGTCACCTGCTGTTCAAATGTGTACCTGCTCAGTAGCTGTAGCGCAGCATTTTATTCCTCAAAGCAACGGAGGATTTTCAGAAAGGTAACATGTAGTGAATGCTTGTGGAGGAGAATATAATGTAAATAACGTGAAAAGTATTTAAAGGTTGACCCAGTTGTTAGGTCAAAAATTTTAAAATTGTTCATTGGGCACACAATTCTGCCTGCTGAATTTGTGGATAAAACCTTGTACAATAACCAAACGTTCAATGAAATGGTACATTTTTCTGGACAATATGTGATGCAAATTGAACAAGCCTGGTGTATTCCTGGCCTTAGGGTTAGAGACCAACACCTGTGTCACAGGTTGATATGCAGGACTCCAGTGACAAGCTGAACATGGCATAACTGTCATAGTTTCCAAAAGCATCTTCAGGGACTGACATAACATGTCAGGGACTGACATAATGTGTGTTTAGCTACCACATTGAATCTCCATTTGAATAAAGAGTCGAAAAGACCGTGTCAATATGAAATGCAATGCAATAAGCGTTCATTCAAATTTTTCTTTAAAATAATACAAACAGCAAATGTTTACTCCTCGACAGGTCTGCAAACGCCTTTGTAAACCGAGATTTGTTAAAACGTTTGTTAACCGAGACCGTAGGTCAATTTAACAAATCGAGGCGACAAAGCGTTTGCTGACCTGTCGAAGAGTAAACATTTGGTTTCTTATATACTGCAACAATACGTGGGAAGATCCCAATCAAACACGTCGAGCAGATGCCATGTCGTTAAGGTCAATTGCTACATCTCCAAGGCAACCGCTTGTTGCTACGTCCGCAAAACGTTCATTCACCTCTGCGAACAACTATCTGGTTGGTTAAAAACGTTTATTTACTTCTGCGAAAAATCAGGAGGTCAATAAACTATTACGCTGTTCCTATTGGTCCAGAAACGTTCTCAAAAGTCAATAAGCGGATTTATTGACTCTTGAGAACGTCTCTGGACCAATAGGAACAGCGTATTAGTCCAATTATTACATTAGTATATAAGAAACTGAATTGCGGATTGCATTGTCATGTGCACATTGAATTGCCATTTGACAAATGCATTTTCATTTGAATAAAGAGTCGAAAAAATATGTCAATATGAAATGCAATGCAATAAGCATTCATTCACATTTTTATTCAAAATAATACAAACTGAATTGCGGATTGCATTGTCATTTGCACATTGAATTGCCATTTGACAACTGTTTTCCCATTTGAATTGCGGATTACATTGTCCTTTGCGCATTGAATTGCCATTTGACAAATGCATTGCCACTTGAATAAAGAGTCTAATAAACTTCCATAGGGCTGAGCTGCTAATTGCAAATGATCTCAGCTGTGTGTCACCAATGTAATGTTTGTACACATTTTTTATTATATGTCCTCACATTTCATAGTCTTGGTCATGTATTTTATTTATTTGTATACCATATTAGTCTTGCTGATCGTACATAACGCCGCAGTGAAAAAGCAGGAGGGGAGGCAGCCAGTAGCTCTGCCTCACTGAAGGGGGCATGTGTGAGCACACAGGCTTGTTCTGCTATTGTTCTTCTTCATGTATTACAGACAAATGCCATTGTATGGTTGTTGCTAGCTAAAATGTCAAGTAGAAAAAGTGCACCCTATCGTTTATTTTTATTTTTTTGCCCTGACTGATTATAAGATTCTATATATATAATCAGGGGTACACATAAGTGGTACGCAGGTACGTATGCGTGACAAAAAACAGGAATGCGTAATGCCACTTTTATTACTGCGCGCCTTTGCGTACTTGACTGATATCATCCAACCTTACACCTGACATGTTAGTTGCTTACTAGAAAATATTTGTATTTGCATAGGATGTGTTAGAACTTGCTTCCATGTGTATTGAGACCGGATGGATTAGCAAAAGCTTGCAATATGTTTTAGGACTCTTTTCCATTTTGTTAAGAATTAGCAACTGCTTCATGATGTGCATCTAAGATAAGATGTGTTAAAACGTCTTGCGGAAAGTTTCAGATAGGAGGCCTCTGTATGACAGCCAGACACTGTTAGCGTATGACTTCTTAGAAACTGCCTGCATAGGATGTGTTTAGAGAACTTTCATAGAGGAAGCCACACGTTACCTTTTAGAGAGAGCAGGTTACTTGGAAACATGCACAATACCTGGATACGTGTGTCATAGCACAGTCAAAAGTTACATTTGTCATCAGTTTTGAAGCATATAAAATGATTTGTATGTCTATGTGAAAAAAGAACACAAGACTTCAGAGACGAGAGCAAGAGAAGAGAGCACTTGGAGTGCGGGCTCACAGAAGAGGTCAGTCCAATAGACAGGATATAGCTCGCTAAGTCTTACTCTGTTAACAGTTTTAGTTCATATATTCATATATCCAGACAATAATAAAAAATAAAAAAAATGTAAAAGACAAGTCGTTCTCCGTCCTCCCTTGTGCGCCCCTCGCCGGATCCGGGAGATTCGCAAAGCGCCACACGCCTGGAACCGTGGTGAGTCCCCGGGAAGTGTTCAGCTGTTCAGGTTCACTCTCTCTCAAAAAACAATAGGTGCGGTGCTGTGTCCTAGAGATAACGAGTGGAATAAGAGCGAGAAGAGAGCTCTTGATCATTGTGTCTGTAAGGAACTGTTAACTGGGAGAGAAATATAACAAAGGAATAAGTGATCGACAAAGAGTGATGTTTGCCATGGAAGGCCAAAAACGTTTGCTGTAATAAAGATCTCTTGATGTTGTATTCAAAGCCCAGCACAACACCGTGGTTGGTTGGGTGCAGGGATTCTCGAAAGGGAGCCTCTGACCAACTCAGAACCAAACGTGCGTTCTCCGCGCACGCAGCCTATGCAAATTCGAGAGACCCCGAGCACGTGGGTCACGCACGAGATAGGTGAGGGCGTCTGAACGGCACCGCTCATGCATGCTCGCAGTGAGCCCGGGCCTCGTTCGATTCGACATTGTCAACTACTGTCAGAGATGTCCAAAAAGCAACAGACATTCAGCAGCTTCCTTGGCGTTTTGCCATCTACAAAGAAACACCAACTGGAGCCAGAACCGAAAAAAATCCAAGATGTGCAGCTCCAAGATGTGCAGTGGCTTGAAGCTAACGATCATGAGCGCACTGAAATGTGGTGCAAGATTTGCGGCTCAAATCCACATCTAGCAAACAAAACAGGTCCTATTTAACCATCCTTTATTTGACAAAAATGAAAATAGAAAGCAGCACACGAATGTGGCGCAAGCCATCGATAATAAACGAGCTAGCCGAGAAGAAATGTCTAGTCGCCCACTTGCCAGATGGCGAGACAAGCTCTGTTTAATATTTTTCTCCTCGCCTTCCTTAAAACTAAACACGCACGTCCCATGTCTTCCTATTCTGAATGTATTACTTTACTGAAGCAGCTAAGAGTAAATGTCGGAGGTGTATATGTATATCATTCACGTGAAGGGGGCACACGGATCAGAGCATCGCTCACACTAGTCTGCTGAATTTTGGGGGCTGCGTACCAGACACCATCTCCTGGTACTCACCTGCGTAACAATTTTCACCCTATGTCACACGACTGTCAAGCTGGCTCAACTGCGCATGTCGGTTGCAAAAGACTAGTGATGGGAAGTTCGGATCATTTTACTAATTTGGTTCTTTGAATCTTGTTCAGTAAAATGAACAGATCTTTTTTTAAGTCATTTGTTCATTTCAACGGGGGGAGGGGGGGGGCTACCCGTCCACTGCAAACACGTATCATGTTCTCATGTAGGTTAGTGTATGATGTGTGCACCAGCAGATACTATTTAAAAAAAAATCCTGCATTAAAATAATGTATCATGACAGTTTGTATGATTTGGTCATTTATTATCACACTAGCATCTAATTATCATGGCAAACAATTACACTGCACTAAACTGTAAGTGTAAATGTAAAGTGAAAATAACAAAACCAGTCAGTATGATGACTTGAGCGAATATCATTCACGTCTTACTAAAACAGCGGCCACGTGAAAGGGAATAAGCAAACAGTTTCCTCAACAAAAAAAATACAATATGGGTCACGTGAAAAAAGGATCCAAAGACTCGTAGAAAGACAGAGTCGGGAAATGACCGAATCGTTTTGTTTCCTCTAGCTACCAGTACATAGCCTATGCCGGTCACGTGCAAAATGATCCAAAGACTCGTAGAAAGACCACGGCTCTGTTCGAAATGTCTTAAAATGCCTCCTTCCTATTAAGAGAGCAAGGACTGTTCGAAATATCTTAAACATTCTCTTCCGCTTATAAGATACCTTGAAATACGTCCTATAACGGTCATTTTTCAAGAGAGCATATGAGCTGCCTTGCTGTGTCAATGGCATCAGGTATTACCCATAACTCTGTGCGCGGGGTTACCGTAAGTAACAAGTTAAACAGAATCCTTTGACCGCCAGTTTTTACAATTCATATTTCAGCTGAACGGTACTTGTAAATCAGCATCTGAATTAAAATGTGGTTTAGTTGCTGAAAATGTACTTATTTTATTGATAAAACTCCTAATTTGTAAATTTGCTCCGACTTTTCCCTGATCCCAGAATAGACTGATCCCTGACCCCTGAATAGACTTTCCCAGGGAGGCTGAGGAGTGTGATCCCCCTAAAGTTGGAGCACACCCTCCGGTCCCCCTTTTTAAAGAGGGGAACCACCACCCCGGTCTGCCAGTCCAGAGGCACTGTCCCCGATGTCCACGCGATGTTGCAGAGTCGTGTCAACCAAGACAGCCCTACAACATCCAGAGCCTTAAGGAACTCCGGGCGGACCTCGTCCACCCCAGGGGCCCTGCCACCGTGGAGCTTTTCAACCACCTCGGCGACCTCGGCCCCAGAGATAGAAGGGCCCCCCCCGATGTCCCCAGACTCTGCCTCCACGTCGGAAAGCGTGTTGGTGGAATTAAGGAGGTCTTCAAAGTATTCCTTCCACCGATCCAGGACGTCCCCCGTCGAAGTCAGCAGCGCACCGTCCCCACCGTATACAGTGTTGACAGAGCACTGCTTCCCCCTCCTGAGTCGCCGGATGGTGGTCCAGAACCTTTTTGAAGCCGTTCGGAAGTCATTCTCCATGGCCTCGCCGAACTCCTCCCATGCCCGGGTTTTTGCCTCCGCGACCGCCAAAGCCGCGTTCCGCTTGGCCTGCCGGTACACATCAGCTGCCTCAGGAGTCCTACCAGCCAATAAAGCCGGATAGGCCTCTTCTTCAGCTTGACGGCATCCCTCACCTCCGGAGTCCACCACCGGGTCCGAGGGTTACCGCCGCGACATGCACCGACCGCCTTGCGGCCGCAGCTCCGGTCAGCCGCTTCAACAATGGAGGCCCGGAACATGGCCCATTCAGACTCAATGTCCCCGGCCCCCCCCGAGACATGATCGAAGCTCTCCCGGAGGTGGGAGTTGAAGCTCCTTCTGACAGAGGGTTCCGCCAGCCGTTCCCAGCAGACCCTCACATTACGTTTTGGCCTGCCAGGCCTGACCGGCGTCCTCCCCCACCATCGGAGCCAACTCACCACCAGGTGGTGATCAGTTGACAGCTCCGCCCCTCTGTGCGGTCTGTACAGTACCGGGCAACATTCTCATTCAAATTTCAAGACTTTTGTGACCCAAATCAAAATTCTGATGACAGATCAATGGAGAATCGCTTTCTCTCTTAAAGGCTGTCCTCATTGACTTTTTTGGTCTTTTTAAATCTAACTATTTGTATGATCTGTGTGGTCCTTCTGCCGTTTTAAATGCTATCCTTTCCCGGTTTTCTGCAGCCAAATTGCCCGCGCATCCAGAATGTTTACAAACTAAAAATTGGACTATAAATGTAACGCTTTTCCTTGTCCAAATGTGTGTGTGTAAAGAATGCTGATATGGTATATGAAACATAACCATTAGTCAATGTGCAAGCAGCCAGTTGAATGGTGAATTGATGCTGCTCTGTTGAATTCATAAATCTGACTTTGAAAGAGTCAGTGCCTCCCCAGCCACGAACCTCACCGCATGTCACTGGTGGTGTGGTGGTAATTTTCTTACTGTTATGGTCCACCACTAGTGGGAATGTAAAGAAAACACTGTAGTGTTGGCTGTATCAATGTGTGTGTATGCCAGTTCACCTTATTTGCATGTGGACCATGTATGGCACTAAATGCATTTTTCTACTAAAACACAATTGTTTTTTTGAGGGGGGGGCCCATACAAAGAGCAGCCTAGGGGCCCCTGACCACTTTAATCTGCCCCTGCAGGTAGCCAAAAGTGGTGAAAGTTATATTTTTGTCATATCAAATCTTCAGCATTAGTAAGTTCAAGTGCATGCTTTTAAAAGTAAAAAGTGTTGGTATCGGTATTGGCGAAACCGGCCCTGTATTTACTTGGTATCGGATCAATACCAAATTTAGCAGTATTGCCCACCCTAGCAAAATTATGTCAGCTACAGTGCCACAATAACATTTCAGCTATAACATGACATTTTACAGTGCAGCAAAAGCAGCATAATATGTTATGTGCAACATCATAAACAATTTGTTGGTGCAATCTGTTACGAGACAGTGCTCCAGGATTTAAAAAAATGCAGGTACTTCAAGATGTACTGCTAAGTGCAGCTTTGGGTGCCCATAAGCCAAGCAAAAAGTAGTTAGTCCAGGTGGAACTTGGAGGTACAGTATGTCTTCAGACCTCATCTGAAGGATGGTAGTGATGAAGACTAGAGATCATTCCACCACCCATCCGCTGTTGGCCACTTTAACAAGGCCAAGGACTCACACTGACTTTAAATCACAAGCTGCACAATGACACCCTGCACATTGCAATTTGCACTATTGTATCGTTCTCTTGCACTATCTGTTTTTTTAGGTTAGATTGTAAATTATGACTACTTATATTTTATTTTTTATTTTATTCCCCTTAGTATTAGCTAGACCCCCCTTAGTATTAGCTAGACTTTGCTCCTTTTGTATAGTTCACATATTTACGTTTCAATATTCCTATACGTTTAATGTATGCACCTCCCTGCCAAAGGAAATTCCTTGTTTGTGCAAACATTCTTGGCGAATAAAATCCCTTTTGATTCTGATTCAGATTCAGAAGGAAGAGCACCGCATGGTAGGTGTGCGAGGACCCTTCATTCTCTGTCTAGAGGTCATGTGAGAACTCAATGTCGCAGAGCGATGTGCCCAACTTGGGGTGTACAGATGGATGATGCCCTAGAGCAGTGTTTTTCAAAGTCTGGGTCGCAACCCATGGGTGGGTCGCGGGGGATGAAAATTGGGTCGGCAACTATGCTTTCATAATTATTTTGTCTTAGGTTTTTGGAAATGACTTAACAACCATTTTCGAATAGTGCTTTGTTTCCTGTTTATTTCCCGTTTTATATGGTATTTTATTTTATTTTGAAATGATTGCGCAACAAGCCGGTGCTAGGTGCTGTAATCGGACGTAGCCTACCTGCAGTAGAAGAAGTTTGGAAGGATAGCGCACTCACGTGTAGCTCGCAGAATAAATACGGAGTATAAAAAGTATAAAGTATGTCGAGTTTCGGAGTGAAGTCGTTATGTTAGCCTGGCTTCAGAAAAGGTGCTAAAAGAACGCATGTGCCAGAGCCAGACAAGTCAACAGAGGTCCAAGTCCAACCAGAAACATTGGATCATGAGCTTCAAACAAATATATACATATGCATGGCCGCGGGAACTCGGGGTGCTGAGGGTGCTGCAGCACCCCCTGACAGCACGAGAATTTAAAATGCCATGACTTGAAAATCCACCACCGCGGCACAGCCCCGCAGTACCGGACTGACCATCGGGAGAAGAATAACGATGGAAAACCAGGCTAAGAAACGTAAGGGTGGGGATGAAAAATTGAGGCAAAAAGACATCACCTTCACTAGACAAGGGTTTACCAATGAAAAAAACGGCTGTGTTTATTTAACATAAAGCTCTATTCCGCATCAAACTATTTTGCGCTCAAATAAAGGCCCAAAATTTTGGTGGAACATTAAATGTGGAAGTACCTATCTTTCTTTCCGAACTAGCATCACATCAAACACAGACTGTGCATGCATTAGCAAGGCAGCTATGGTGTCGTAGATAATTTAGAACTAATTATTATGTTAAAACTTGAACAAATAAATAATAACGGTAGGAAAATTGTACATTTGCAAACACCCCTTTTCATATCATTTGGGTCGCGATGGTTTGTCATTTTGAAAATGTGGGTCGTCGAAAAAAAAGTTTGAAAACCACTGCCCTAGAGGTATGCACGGCTGGTCCTGCTGGCCGTAACGTATGTCAAGATCAGTGCTTGACCTTGATCCATGCAGTGACTAATAGCCAATAGAGCAACCTCAGCAGGGGTGTGAATCCTTGGGTTTGTGTATGTATGCCTGTTTGAGTGTGTGTGACCCCCACCCCACCGCTTGTCACCTCTTTTAGCGTCTTCTGCAGCTCCACCTCGCACCTATCCAGCTCTAGGGTTTTGCTGGTGTAGGAATCCTTAAGGCCCAGCATGGCGTCCTCCCTTTCCTTCAGCTGGGCGTTGAGCTCCTTTAGCTGGCCCCGAAGGGCCACCATCTCGCCAGCCCGCTGGGTCACCTCCGCTTGGCTCTCCCGCAGCTGCTGCTTCAGAAGGGAGATTTCCCCTGCCTTTTGGCAAACCTGGGGTATGGGGGTGGAAGAGGTATGTGTGGAGGGATGGGTAGATTGGGGTAGGAGGGGTGGTTGGGGGTGGAGGGAAGGTTAAGAGGAAAGAGAAAAAGAAGGATTGTTTAAAGAAACGTCCAAACTAACCCTCGGACATACACATTTATTTGACCTCCCTGATCCCCCTCACACACACATTCCAATCTCACCTCCCACTTGGTCTCTTCAATGCGGGGCAGGATGTCGGCCTGTTCCTTCCTGTAATCTAGACACTTCCGTTCAAGATCCTCCCTTTGGGCCAGCAGTGCGGCCATCTCCTCCTGTAGACATCGCTTGTCCTGCGACAGGCGGTTGATCTGGGCCTGCAGGGCACTCTGGGAGCGCTGTGCTCGCCGTGTAACCTGCAAAGAGGTGATAGTTGTTAGCAAAGATATGGGGCCATGAAATCAAGTAGATGCCATGAAATATCAAACTATATATGAAATGTATTGTATTCTGTTTACAGATTCTTGGAAATGTTTTCCCAAGGAAAAGTATTGGTTGGTGTTGACAAATAGTTGCCTATAAACTATCTAAGATGACTAACCTAATCATAATCAGACTACAGGTGTTTTCTTAAATAAGAGTTCTCTGTCTCTATCCTCCACTTTATATTGAAATTAAAATTCTATATCAGATATTATCCGACCTTGTATCAATGGGGTTAAGAGGATTATGCATTTTCTTTTAAGCCAGAAATCTGTCACAAATATGACAAATGTAATATCATTGCTTAGATAGCGTAATTTCAAATCCCACTGGAATCTGATCCTAGATGTGAAGTTCATGACTGCCTGCTGTAACTTTAATTGCAACCATGGATGCTGGAAACTCATCACATTGGCATTTTGGGTTTAGAAGAGGCCCGAAGGCCATTTGGCAAACACATATGACACTTTTATCAGTGAATATAGACCCAGGTAAAACTGTTTGTGCTTCAAGAAGCTGGTCTGAGTTTTGGTAAACTTTGGTAAGATTTGAACCTCATCTGGTATAATCTATCTCTGAAGTCACCTGCTGTAGACGGGAGGCATAGTTCTGTCTTAGCTCATCCATCTGGCGCTCCCAAACACGCTGTTTCTCCTCAAACACCTGGACGATGGCCGCCTCGCTCTGGTCCAGGTTACGACGCATGTGCAGCACCTGAAAGCACCAGAGGAGAAGAGAGATAAGGTGAATTTTTCTATTGTAGGAGAAAACAACAAATTACAAAATAGCCCCCACCTGTCACCAACATGGGTTCTGAGGAAGAATGTTGAAAAGTAACTAAACACCAAAACTTTTCTTTTGTCAAACCCCTATGGTTAATACTCATACACGGCTTGTGACACCCAATAAATATTCACAAAATATCTCCCTCCCACTTCTTTCACCGAAAGCATTTAATTTTATCTAAAAGGGTGGGCTAAGGTCAAAATTATGTTGTGTAGTTATTCTTTATTAGAAACCAACTAGGCACCAACACATTTGTATGTTTTTATCATATATACTAAAATCATATTTTATCATATCACACATTTTCTTTTCTTTTATTTTTTTTTTCTTTTTTGTACAATAACTTTATCCCAATGTAGCAATGTTCTTGTACTTCCAAATCAAATCTTACACCAAACCATTTATCTCCTACCAATATATTTGTTCTCAAAGCAGTGTTACACCCACAGTCCAGTTTACAGGATAATCTCGTCAAAATACTTTTTTCCACAAAGTTTTTTTAACTTAATCTTAAGGCATTGTCTGGGTTTGTAACTGTTGTCCATGGTTTGCACTCTCCCTCACCTTAGCAAAGTAACAGTATTTATTTGCTGTTGAGTAACAGTGCTCATAACCAAATACAGTACCTTTTTCTGTTGAATTAGGATAATACTTTCAAGGATAGTAAGCTTTGAAAATGTTAAATGTTCATCCTAACATAAGGAGATTCATTCATCCATTTTGGTAATCCCCCTCTCCTTCTCTCCTTACCTCTTGCTCTCTTTCCCACAGCCTATCCTCCAGGTCTTGAATGACATCATCAGAGGAAGGGGAAGGGCGTAGTGGTCCGGGAACGTCGCTCAGGTGGCTCATCCTCTGGTAGGATGAGGAGCTTTTCCCTGAGGAGGAATGGCCACTGTCTGAGGCGCTCAGTCCATTCTGGTAGCCACCACCCCCTCCGCCACTGGCCCCGCCCCCGCCTGGCCCGGGCTTGGCCATTTTATCTAGAGCTCCGGTGGCCCCTAGCCTGTTAATATGGCTGGTGGAGGCGCTGAGGGGCCCCAGGATTGGCGGTGGGCCATAGCCCGAGCTGGAGCCAGCGTAGGTAGGCAGGCTGGTGAGAGAGTTCCTTCCCGAGTCAGAGAGGCACCCCTGGCCTCCTCCTCTTCCACCTCCTCCCCCACCTCTTGTGCCTCCTCGACTCCCTGGGCTGTCCGTGTTCCTAAGGGGGCCGGGCATACTTGGAGGTCCACCGCCTGCGCTGTGGCCCCCTCCTCCCCCTCCAGCCCCCCCACCAGTCTGAGGAGGGCACACAAGGTTCTGCATGGAGTGGAAGCTTTTGGGAACCACTGGCTTGAAGGCTGAGGGTCGGACCAGTCCATCGTTGCTCTGAGAGGGTAGGGGGGAGAATCAATCTAGTTAAAAATATAATAGAATTACCTAAGTACATACTTTTTTACTCTGACCATCAAGAATGATAATAACTTAGCATAGAAAAGTATTATTCAAAAGTCTTATTCTGTAAAAACATTTGAAATATACAGTAGCTATACAGTAGAGGGAAAGGCATAGGTAGAAATGGCTTGTCTCAACCACAATACCAGTCTATGGTTGATATATTGCAACATATTACCATATAGGAGGGGGGGAGTGTAATTCATTAAAAGCAATTTGTCCATACCATAGATTAAAAGTAGAGAAAAATGTGAATATGACAGTTTCTCAGTACTGGACAGGTATCCTAATGTATGCCTGTAAATAAATTAGTGTGTGTGTCAAATAGACATATTTGCCCACACAAATCATATAAATGTGAGCCATTTGACATCCTATCTTTCAAACTGCGAATGAACAGGCTATGTAACTGGCTACACACAGAAAGGTACATACAGTATACATTTCCTGTACTATTGCTACTCACACATAAACACACACACAGGCAATGTTACCCACCTGTACCTGCTCCAGCTTCCCAGACATGGGCAGGACATTAGGGGGGTTGTTGTGGTTGTCCAGCTTGGCAGCAGCCCTGGCGCCAGCCTCCTTGTACTGCGCCATGTGCTGCCTGCTGTTCTTATCATTGTTTGTGCTCACCACATTGTTCCCACATATATCCAAACTCAACGCCCCTCGGGCCATATCTCGTCCGTCTCTCCGTGCCCCTCCATTCACAAAAGCAGAGTTTGACACCTGTCTGTCGCCATTGCCCCCTGCTGTCACCACCCTGTTTCCATTACTAACTGCCCGTATACCATTGGACACCACCTGGTTAACATTGTTGTGGGCAGCACCTTTGTTCCTGTCTCCGCCCTCATGTGGTGGAGGGCGGTCAGTGCTGTAGTACGCAGAGTTCTCCTGTGCAAAGGTGCGCTCATCCGCCGTGATGCCTTTGGCGTGGGTAAGAGGAGGCTGGGAAGGGTGGTCCGAGTTGTAGCTACGGTCCTCTAATCCAGCCCCCCAGCCCCGGTGGTTGGACGAGGTGGCGTTGGAGGATGATGAGGAAGAAGAAGAAGAGGAGGGTGGTGGGGGAGGGGCCCGAGGCAGGCTGTTCTGGGTGGTACGGGTTCCTACGCTACGCATGGTGGCTTCCTGCTTCTGCTCTGAGGTGGTGGTGGTGGTGTTGACCTCGCTGGCCACGCTACTGCCCATGCCCTGGGGATGCCCCCCCCCCTCACTGCTGCGGCCCCCTCGCTTTACACAGCGCGCCATGTGAGGCATGAAGGGGACAGGACCAGCTGACACACACTGTAGGTAGAGACAGAAGGTAAAGGAAGAAGGGAGAAGTAGGTTAATGAAATTACTTCAGACAGTGTACTCATACTTGAAAAGAGAAAGAGACTGTGAAAGAGAGGTTAATTATAGAGTAATGACACAACACAAGAAAGAAAGTACATGGACACATGTGCAGCAGAAACATTCACACAAAAGGGTCTGTCTGACCCGACACACAAAAGATTAACCCATAGGGGATCAGATGGCTGAGCGGTTAGGGAGTGGGACTATTAATCAGAAGGTTGTTGGTTCAATTCCTGGCCGTGCCAAATGACATTGTGTCTTTGGGCAAGGCACTTCACCCTACTTTCCTTGGGTGGAATGTCCCTGTACTTAATGTAAGTCACTCTGGATAAGAGCGTCTGCTAAATGACTAAATGTAATGTAAATGTAAATATTCTGAATCTTTACAAATAAATCATATGCCAGTACTTCACTTTCATAGCAAACAAATATTGTTTGACAGTCCGTTTTATCTTGCAACATGATACACTAAAATGTGTGCTCCTCCCTTCCCTTCTCTGCCCCTGTGATAAATACAGCGTCATCTTTTACAAACACCCTCCACCCCCATCCCTCCAACTATGCCCTGCGCCCCTTCCCATGGCAATGAGTTTCAAATTCCCCTTGCACTCTCTCCTCAAATCTTTCCCTTTCTCTTCCTCACACAATCTCCATTTCGCTGGGATGGAAGTCACACAACTTAAACTTTAAAGGACCTCAAGATCCATATATGCATATGGATCTTGAGTATGCACTCTTTGAATGGACTAATAATCTTATTTTAGAATATAGCTGCAAGCAGCAATGAAGGGGCGTAATGAAGCGCATTCAATATGGAAATTCAGTAGCAAAAGCAGCATAGCCAAACTTTTAATAAAGTCGCCACAGGGTTCAGTTGAATCGTTTGCATCTAAGGAATCCAATGATACCTCACTTAAGAAAAACGGTATTATGGTCCAAAAGTTATGGGCGTAAACACACTTCCAAATTTGACCCCTTGGTGGCGCTATAGTGCTTCAGTGGTCAACATGAAACTTGGTGACGATAATCAGGAGACCACCAATTGGTTCTATGGGCTGCCATAGACTCCTAGTCCTAAGTATAAATATAAATCTCCTGAGAATTAAACGTTATCGTTACCATTATGATTATACTGCTAGACAGCTACTGTGGCATACTTGGCTTCGCTAAACAGAAAAATCCGGTATCAAGACTTGCTTGACGACTGTGACTGGATTTGATCGTACGACCTTGCGTTTCACAGGAGCCCGTCTTATCCCAGTGAGCTATTCTTGCTGCTGGGAAATGCTGTGTTCGATTACTTTATTAAAAAAAGGAAGCCGTTTCTCCCATGGTATGAAGATGATTATATTACATGCTCGTGATGACATTTCCAAAGTTTCGTCTCCATACGGTAAACTATCGCAGAGTCAAGGCCTCACGTCCGCTTTGGCGTGCTCTTTGTCAAAATTGTTTGCGCGTTATTTGTGAACGGTTTGACTTACCAATAAAATTCTAAAGATTTTTTGTAGGCATGGTCTGAAGATGATTTGTTACATTTTTCATGAAAATTGGAGGAACGGCCTAGGAGGAGTTTGAAAAAGTTGGCATTTCTTAAAATACAAATGACGGAAAAACCTTTGGGACGACAATGACGCCATAGGGTTTAGTCGAATCGTCTGCATCTAGGGAATCTAATGCAACCTCACTTAAGAAAAACGGTCTCAGGGTTCAAAAGTTATGGGCGTAAACGCACCTCCTACTTTGACGCCTTGGTGGCGCTATAGAGCTTCAGGAATCGACATAAAACTTTGGCAATGTCCTTCAACCCATAACAGATTAGTTCATGGGCCCTCTCAGTTCCCTTGGAGGTTTTGATTCGAACCCTGAGGAGGTATCTTCTTGTGGCTACTTTGGAAGTCATTTCACCCACTCCATGCACAACAAGTGTGATCTTCTCACTCCTAAGATTCAATCTTTTGGTTGCTTTATGAGCGATATAATTGGTGTCTGAAGCCAGATCCATAAGGGCTCCAATTTTTTGACCTGCATTAGCGGTCACTTCCATCAACATCATAATGACGGGAAGTTCTTTACACCACTTTATTTGAGGAGGCTCACCTGGTTCTTAGCTGGACAGCTGACCTTTGACGAGTTATTGGTGAAGGCCTTCCTGCATGTCTCAGCCAACTCAGGGGTAAGTTCACCCAAGAATCTCATCTGTTCCTCAGTTAAGCGAATTCTGTCTCTGTCATCTGTCAATCAAGGTTTCTCGAGTTCACGCCTCTTGCTGTTCCTTCTTGGACAGAGAAGGAAATGTGATCTGAGGAGCCTCTTTTTTGCAGTCTACATTCCTGCACAGGTAAGTGTCTCTACAGCCGTCATCATACTTATGACACCATAAGCACTCCCTGCACGCACCAATCCTTTCCACAGTAGCTTCATTTTCTGAGACCTTCAGACCCCTGAACTTCTTGCAGAAGAAGATCCTGTCCTTATGTTTCTCATCTCCACAGATAATGCATCCCTCCTCAGCATCCTCTTTCTCTGTGGCTTGAGTTGAGGCATATTTCTTGTTGAATGTCCCTTCTGCTTTGTCTGAACTCTCTGGCTTGTCTGTGATTTGTAGGTGCTCTAGCCTCTCGAAGATCTCCTCTTGCTTCTTCAGAAAAGCTAATAGCATTTCAAAGTGCTTATCTTCAGTGACATCATTGCTAGGATCCACCATGAACAGACAGTCCTTTTTCAAACCCTCAGGAATCTTTTCTTCCACACTATCAAAAAGCTGAATCTTTTGTACCTCTGGCGAACCGGTTGCTTCTGAAGGCTTTCCCAGTCTGTCCTCCAGCGGTGGAAGTCTCTGTTGCAACCGCTAAACGTGGGCAGTTTGGTTGGTTTAATTCTTACTACTGGTAGTCGGTCCAGTGTGTTCTTGTTTCACACCATTACCTTGCTTGTCCACAGCTGTTCTCTGTGCTCTGGCAAACTCACCTTTTCTCATGTCTAGCTCATTGTAAGTTACTCTCAGCTCCTTGCTTCGCTTTTGAAAGCCTCTTTCCTCTGCTGCAGGAATCCATGACTCCCAGGCTGCGAATGCGTCAGATGTTTCTATATTCAACTTTCCCACTACAGTATGTTGGATCTCAAATCCTTCACAGATGCTGCTTTCCTCAGGTAGTACATATGTACGCCTACAGGCCTTTTCTGCTTCTTCAAAAGCAGCCTCTAGCATCTCTGGCTTGAACAATCTGCTTTACGTTATTGAACTTTTGCTCACATTCACTGCCGTATTTACTTAGGTCTGCATCTTGCTCCAGACTTAGCACATCATCTTTACCATCTTCTTTGGCTGCTAGCTCTGCTTCGAACCCAGTCCTGTAGTCGTTGTTGGCCTCGGCAGAGAACTTTGCAAATTCTTGTCTGAGTTCTAACTCAGTTAAATAGCATGCTTTCCGACTGAGATAGTTAGCTTGCTTGGTGAAGGAGGTTTTTGCAACCATCCTGCATTTCTTAAAGCTGATTCAGTGTTTTGCTGAGAGCTTCGGCTGCCATCTTGAACGTGATTTATTTTATCTCACTTATTTACATTTACATTACATTTAGTCATTTAGCAGACGCTCTTATCCAGAGCGACTTACAATAAATACAGGGACATTCCCCCCGAGGCAAGTAGGGTGAAGTGCCTTGCCCAAGGACACAACGTCATTTGGCACGGTGGGGAATCGATCCGGCAACCTTCTGATTACTAGCCCTCAACCCTCAGCCATCTGACCTCCCACTTATTTATTTAGGTTAACTTTTTGGGTTCCTAATGCCTCTTGAATAGCCTTGCTGTCTAGCAACTCTCCTCTGCATCCACACTCTGGACTCATTAAAGCCGTTAATCTTCTAGTGTTGATGCAGCTCTTTGGTTATCAATCAGTGCTGGTTTTCAACTGTCAAATTATCAGGGGATTCTTAGCTTCTGCCCAAACTTGAAAAAGGCCTTGGTCATCAACAGGGTTAAAATGGAAACAACTCAGCTGGTTTCTTCATTCTTCTTAGATTTATTTAAGTTAGTTATTGGTCTAAATACTTATTTTCAGTGCAACACGTCTTTTCAGGTTGAAAACCTTTACAAGAAACAAACACAAAAGATACTGCACTCAAACTTCACAAGATGGTTTCACCAAACAACATACTTCAAGCACTACTCCCACTCTACAATAAACATGCCATTACATGAAGTAACGAGCACACAGCAGTCAGATATAAATTACTAAATAAAACCACTTAAGCACACTTTCACAATAGATTACCATTAAACAGATCAACAGATAACATCATCAAACTATTGTCCTACCAGTAGCATCCCTGGAAATGCCCAGCAAGCTAAGTCCCCAATTCACCATCCATAAGCAGTCACCATGTAGCCTGATGTTGTCATACTCATAATTCTAGTCAGAATATGAGTCTGAAAACTCTCCTTTGGGCTGTGACTATGGGGCTTGTTTCAACCGAACTCGTAAAACAAATGCCTCTACGCTCAATTGGATAGACCTACACCCATTCAGAGCAACGTAATATGTTGTTTGTTGAAAACGAATTCAACCCAAGGGCTCTTTCATGACGTTGTTGATTACGTTACTGTTGATCATCTGTCCATCATCGTATAAAGCCCGCCCTGGCAATTTCATTGGTCCGCCCAGATCCTGGTTTTATATAGTTGTCCCCAATACGAGACCCTCCAGACCCAACTTCCTGACCAAATTTTTTTGTGGGTGGGGAGAAGTTGGGCTGGCAGCCAGGCTAGTCACCATGTGCTTTACCACCACTCACACACACACTGGCTGTTTATCAATCCATGTTTTTTTCCGTTCTTGTGTTCTTGCGAACTCGTTTGACGTCATCTTTCATTGCCCAGGTACGGTTCCAATCCAAAGAACACAAGTCACCAAGAACGCCAAAAATACCCGGAAATGTTCCTGATCCGCCCCTTTTATCGAGAATGCATCAGATGGTGACTTGACCAGCGAGAACGCTTCTGATTTCCCAGAAGTCCTTGCGGACTTGCAAGACCATTCTCGCAAGGACACTTGCAAGAACGTTCTTCAAAAGAATGTACTTGCACTCTCAGCGTTCTTCGGATTGATAAACAGCCTGTTTATCAATCCGAAGAACGCTGAGAGCGCAAGTACAAGGGACGCAAGGACGGAAAATGAATTGAGATGGTTAGGGTTTTCCTGGACTCGCAGCATTATGATAACACTGACAAACTACAAAAACTAGTTAACAAAGCTAAAACATTGTCCCTCTACCTGTAATTTTACGTTTTCTGTAGCCCTTGCTAACTTACAGTACCTAATGTTAATTAGGTTATCGAAAAGTTGGAGCAAATTTACAAATGAGCCGTTTCATCAATAAAATAAGAACATTTTCAGCGACTACACTGCCTATTTCTCGTCACATTTTAATTCAGATGCTGATTTACAAGTACCGTTTAGCTGAAATATGAAAAGTAAAAAATTGCAGTTGTGAGGTTTGTCCGCCTCGCTTGACATCTTGCAATGACTTCTGGGGAATCAGACGCGTTCTCGCTGGTCACGTCACTATCCGATGCATCCTCGATAAAAGGGGCGGATCAAGAACATTTCCGGGTATTTTTGGCGTTCTTGGTGACTTGTGTTCTTTGGATTGGAACCGTACTTGGGCAATGAAAGATGAAGTCAAACGAGTTCGCAAGAACACAAGAACGGAAAACAACGTGGATTGATAAACAGCCATTATCTGTGTTTAAGTAACCGTGCACTTCCTATTTCCTGGCATGAGGACCAATTCCTGTTTCAGAATAAATGTTTTAATTTCCTCAAAACAGAAGTCCCTTTCCAGTTACGATCTGACAGCACAGTGTGTGTGTTTAAATGTATATAATACACATATAGAATAGGGTTGTTCACATTGATTCATTGCACAGTTCAATTCATATATTGTTTTATCAGATATATATGTATTTTTCAGATGTTTCTGGTAGTTTGTTCAATCTCAATCCTTATTACAAGCATACATCAAAAGTTTTTTTTTGCTTCATAATCCTACCAAACATTCTATTATGTAGGGATCTCCATCTTTCCATACAGTGTTATATTGTGGCTGATCAAATAAAGGAAACCATCAAATGATATGAATCAATCTACACACACTTTGTTTCACTCACCAAGATGATAAAAATTACATTGTTTCTTTAACAAATGCTGATTGTGGCTGCATACTCAAAAATAGCAAACTTACTCTATAACACATACATACACACACCGACACAATTATCTTGTTTTGATCTGTTCTCACCTGTCTCTCACTGTCTCACATGCTATTTCCCAATTGGTTAGGGTGTGCGGATTGTTTTACACACCTGGTGCATTTGCATGTTAACCCTTTGTTTCCTGCACACATACACACAGGCCAAGCATGACACATTTCCCAAAGTCTATTACAGTACAAATAATGACAACTATTATAAACATTTGTCAACCTTTCTAAGAAACAATATCCTGACACAACCTATTCAGTGATGTAGGCTGTCTGTAGTATAGCCATGTAAAGTCAGTGAATGCAAACCACACCCACGGAGTGTATAAGATGTGTTCTCTGGGTTGTGACATACTGCCGATACCATGCAACACAAATCTGCAAATGAATCTATCTGGGTTCAAACAGAACTCCACAGTTTTCTGTTCATATTAAAAGGTTGCAACCAAACCCTTTGTGTTTGTCCAATCCTCTTGTTCTTTTGTTTATCTTCATTGGGGGGTTTCTACTTGTGGCAGGACCAAATGTACAAGAGGCAAGTTTTCAGATCTGTTTTAAAATGGTGGATATTGATATTCGATAGTATGTATCTTATGGGAAACAACAGTGATGAGACAGGGGCTGCTAGTGGATGCTTAAGTTGAGGTGCTCATTTTGTCCAAAATAGCTTCTAGGTGCAGTACTGTCTTGTGGCCAATTGAGGGACCACTCTCAGTGTTGGCTGAGAGATGGCACGTGCCTACACTCCCCTCTTTCTGCCATAGTTACACACGCCGAGGCATTACATCATCGTCTCCATGCTTCAAACAGAAAAAAGAGAGAGAGTGCATACACACACATACATTTGCACCCCAGCTCTCACACACACTTAAACACATCCATGCTCTCTCCCTCTCTCATACACTCACAATGAAATACATTCAGGGTATTTTTAATCTCCCCTGCAAGGCTGACATTAGCTTAAGTATGGTAAATAATGGAATACACACACACACATACACTGCAAAGGTAATACATTATCTTTTTATATATGATTTCCCCTCTTGCATTGACAACAGCCAGATACCTTGCCAACAACTGTGGTGCAAAGGCAAACAAATGGCCCCTTTAACAAAGCACCTACTGTTTTCACCTTAATCCACACAAAGGGAAAAGAGACAAATAGCTGGTTTTCGTGTCTGCAATGGGCTGTATAGGTCTAAAAGTCTAAGTAGGATGCACATTTGACATTAACACCATTTCATTTAAGCTTGTATCGAGGTTATATTGCCTACTGAGGTATGAGTTTGAATATCACCCCCCCCCCCCCCGCATCATAATGAATATCATAAAAAATACATTCTCTTCATGTAATTACCTTGTAATATATGCATAGCCCACAGCGAGACGACAATGAAAAGAGGCCTAGAAATCGAGAACTGTGCTTTGACGACTGCCATTGCTGTCAGCATCTGAAGCCTTTGGCTTATTTAGCCTATCCAGACACTTCTCCCAATGGCAAGACAGTCCGCTTTTTGGCTCTGACGTCAGTCTGTCTACGAGTACAATCGATATAAAACATCCTCTTCAATAATTTTATATTTGCAAACGGCCACATCAACGACCCTCGCCTCGCTATCACGGCACAGATGTGCACAGAGGCAGGGTGACTGTCAGCTGACGCGGTGATGTTGGTGCACAATGGAGATATGCAGCTTCTTTGAACCAGCGCGAAAATCATATTAAAACACGTAGGGATGAGAAAGCCCCACGAAATGATCATTGGCCGTTTTCTCTCCGATTAGGATTACATGTGTGGGCCAGGAAGAGAAGTCATTGTGTCTACTCGACTTGCAACTGTGGAGCAAGTAGAAAAAGACACCACTTGAGCAAGCATCGTTTACAACCGCTCACACAACGCTCAGTGCCCCCCCCCCCCTTTACTCCGTCTTTACATTCACTCCTACATTAACACACAACCTATATGCATCCCTCATCCCGTTTCTCTTTCTCTCCGTAAATTTCAGCAAAATGTCACAGCCTCCCACAACCTTTGCATCAATATATTTTCTTCGTGTCAGCTTGTGCAACATATAAAGTAGCACGGCAGATGGATTGGTAATGCGGTTCAATGGCGATAAATATCGAGGAACGCAGGTGTGGATTTGCGCCTCGAAGTGTAGCCTACAAGGTGCGCGGATTTCTCTATATAAATGAAGGACTGGTGGGCACCATCACCTCGTTGTCGACAACAGCGCCGCACTTACTATTTGCGCCGGTAGAAGCACAGTCAACGCCAAAGGAAGCCAAATTATGTCGTCCCGCAGCCTCTCGGCCCGCTGTCCGTTCCTGCTGTGCTCGGGGTCGCAAACAGGGAGGTTGTATCGGCAGTGCGTGTCGAGCTCCAGTTGTGGGAGGCTGCAGCCGCTATTGCCTGTAGCGAGGATCGGGTGACGGAGGCAGCTTGAGGATGCGTGCATCAGCTGTGTCACACACCCACCTCCGCTCCGCCCCTTATGATGGACAACAACACCGCCCCCCTCCCTGAAGACCCACCGCGCCTGCGCCAACACAAGTCAAAGCAAAGGTGTGAATTCTCCCTTCACCACAGTAGGCTCTGGTATGTAAATATGACATAAATGGTCAATTGTATGTGTGACTTGACACTGTGTGTTTGGATGAGCCTGCATGTATTAATGTGTGTGTAGAGCTGATTATTGATAGGGAGGCCTAGAAAGGCCTTGGGCAGCGTGATGCAGAGTTTCTCATGTGAGAGAGGGACAGAGGAGAGATATACAGAGAGGGAGGCTCTGTGTAGGTGAGCCTTACTTAGGACTCTAAATATATATTTAGATAATATAATAATATATACTAAATACAGAAGTGAGACGGAGCGTAAAGGATAGTGGAGAGCCGAAATGAAGGTATTTTGTGGAAATAATATCTTGTGAGTGTACACTACAATGCAAATTAGAAAAATAGTATGGCCTAAATAAATGGCAAGCCTTTTTTCAAATTCCCAAAATTTGAAATTCAAAAATTGGGGAAGACAGGAAGAAAACCGACCCACTGCATCATGTTATTTTATACTAGTTGGCTACTTATCTTTACTTTCTTATTTTCAAATTATAAACATAACTTAACCCTTGTGCTGCCTTCGGATCACATGACCCAAAGGTTCATAACAAACCATCGTTGTGTTTATCCAAGTTTACCCAATAGAAAAACAAATACAAATAATTTTCTTTTAACGGTTAAAAGAAAACGCTTCACTTTGTTTTTGTATGCGGAAAGTTGTCGCAATACGATGGTGGGTCACAATGACTGATGGGTCAGAATGACCCGAAGAGAACACAAGGGTTAACTTGAACATAAGAAAGTAAAAATAAGTAGCCAACTAGTATAAAATAACATGATGCAGTGGGTCGGTTTCCCTCCTGTCTTCCCCAATATTTGAGATATATTTATTGAGAATATTTCAAATTTGGGGGATTTGAAAAAAGGCTTGCCATTTTGGGTGCATTAAGTTTATCCCCATCTTCCATAAGGATGAAATAATATATTATCATATAGCCTATTACAACACAAAGGATTCATAAACATATATTATATTATCTGTGAAGCTGTTCATCCAGCAGTCTTTATCCTTTCCTTTGCTGCGTAATCCAAACTGTGGAATGGTTGTGATAACAAATATTCCACAAGTGGTTCTTCCGCATCACACTCGCTGTGTCCATGCCTCTCTGTGACCCCCTCACTCAGGCTGCAGTTACTTGCTTTGTTAGCATCCATTCAAGCCATTAGCCTAACGCTCCTTCAGGGCTGTCACAACAAGCTAACACTAACTAGCTATTTCTCGATACAATAACAGAGAGACAAATTAGAAAAATCTAAAAGTGGTTCGCAATTTGCATTTATTATTTATCTTTTCTAATATGGTACTGTATCTACAGTTATTGCTGTATTGCCATCCCTATCACTTTACCACCAGTTTGTCACACTCACAGTACAGTAGCCTACATGTGGTTGCAAATTCAATCAGAATCAGAAAAGGTTTCATTCGCCATGAAAGTTTGCACAGAGAAGGAATTTACTTTGGCAGGAAGGTGCATACATTAAACATATAGGAATCCTAAAAAATGTGGTGTAACTATACTAAAGGTAGAAGTCTATCTAATACTAATACAAAATATAAAGTAGCCAAATAATTTACAATATAAAAATACAAGTAGTACAAAAGATACAAATAGTTTAATATAGTGCAATTGCAATGTGGCAAGGTGTCATTGCGCAGATTATGAATTAAGTCAGTGCGAGCTCTTGGCCTTGTTGAAGAGACCAACAGCAGACGGGAAGAAACTGTTTTTGTGGCGTGTTGTATCGGACCTGAGGGACCGCAGCCTTCTGCCGGAGGGGAGTGGCTGAAACAGAGTGTGTCCAGGTTGTGAGGAGTCGGCCAAAATCTTCCTTGCACGCCTCAGGGTCCTCGAGGTGTGCAGGTCCTCGAGGGAAGGCAGATTGCAGCCGATCACCTTCTCAGCAGTACGAAGGCAGAGCTGAAGTCCACAAACAGGATTCTGGCGTAGGATGCTGGGGAGTACAGGTGCTGTAGCATGAAGTGGAGGGCCATGTTACAGTTTTTCACAATTGTTAACACACAAAAAGCAAAGATTTGGGACAATTTTCAAAGTTTCACTTCATGTACCAATTGCTCGACCCAATTTGGCACTACTTCACACTCCCTTATCTGCATTAGACTGACTTTCCTTGTTTACACACTGATGTCAATTACCTTTTTGTCAAAACACTTCACACAATGTTCAGTTGTTGCACACACTTCTCTAGTAAAATCTCAAAGCATCAACCTACAACACACAACTATTCAAATCTCTAAACACTCAAGTCTGGTGAGCAATTTGCTATCATGACTGCAGCATAAAGGGCCTTGTTGGGCCTCTGTTTTGTTTGGTGAACGATGGAGAACTTATAAAATATTGACAACCAGAGAAGGAGAGGGGTAAGAGTGAGAGGAGGAAGAGGAGGACAAGAGGGAGGGGGACAAGGGGGAGGACGAGTAGCAGGTAGAGGAGTAGGAGGACAGACAGAAGGAAAAGGAGGAGGAAGAGTAGGAGGACAAAGATGAAGAGGACAAGGATGAGGAGGACAAGAGGAAGAAGAGGAGTACAAGGACAAGGAGAAGAAGGAGGAAGAGAAAGAAGGAGAACGATCATCTGTAATGAGATGCCACAGTGGTAGACCATGTGCTCAACCATAGTTTGAGCATGAGGGAGGCTGGCCAGAGGGTCCAACCAAATCTCAGCCGCTTCACAGGTGTTGCTATCATTACATTTACATTTACCAGACGCTCTTATCCAGAGCGACTTACAGTAAGTACAGGGACATTTCCCAGAGGCAAGTAGGGTGAAGTGCCTCGCCCAAGGACACAGCATAATTTTTCACGGCCGGGAATAGAACCGGCAACCTTCTAATTACTAGCCCGATACCCTAACCGCTCAGCCACCTGACTCCCTCATTAGAACCTTCAGGATGGAGAACAGGTACAAAATCTCTTTGCCTTGTGTACTGTAAAACTGCATATCAATAGAATACAGTGTGATCACAGTATTTGTATTTTGCAAGACTGAAAGTGAACCACACCGTGAAGGAAGAACACACACTTTCACAGCCAAACAGGAGACTGAAATGGTAAATATGGTTCGTGAGAACAACGCTATCACACTCCGGCAAATACAAACTAGGATCCTGGCTGACCATGCTGCATTCAGGAACATCCAGACCGTCAGCCTGTTCTCTGTGTATTGGAATACAACTTTTTTGTTGCATATTTGTGTGCTGTTTTGTTTGACTATGAAAAAAGTAGACCTACACTGAGACATTTTACAAAATGGCTCATTCTCCAGAGTCATTGTCATTCATATGGTGTGTTCCATTTCTGTAATTGTGTTTTCAATTTTGCACTACAGTGTGCTATGAATGCTTGGTAGTGTGCAGCAAATGCTTAGTTGTGTGTACTGTTATGAAAGGTATGTGTATGGGTGTCATTTGAGAATATGGCTGTGTGTACCAAATGAGAACACAAGTTCCATTTTGTGAACAGGTGAGATTTGATGGCAAAGAGTCATCTTGTAAAGGGAGTTTCAGGTTTAGCATTTGGTGTGTGACGTTCAGTTTTGTGTGTGCAGTTTTGAGAAAGCCGTTATTGTTTTGAGAAACTGAAATTGTGAAAAACTGTAACTGCATCGTCCACAAACCTGTTGGCTCTGTAGGCAAACTGCAGGGGGTCCAGGAGGGGGTCTGTGATGGATTTGAGGTGAGCCAGCACCATGCGCTCAAAAGACTTCATTACCACAGAAGTCAGGACGACGGGTCTGTAGTCATTTAGTCCTGTTGCCCTTGGCTTTTTGGGCCCAGGGATGATGGTGGAGGACTTGAGACAGGTTGGCACTGCTTGAGGGTGGCGGGAGAGACAGAGTCCGGCCCAGCTGCTTTGAGGGGGTTCTGCCTCTTGAACAGTCTGTTGACTTCAAGCTCCTGAATGGAGAGTCATCACTGTGGTGATAGGGGGGAGGGGCGGTAGTTCGGGACAGTCCAATTGTCTTTCAAATCTGCAGTAGAACTCGTTCAGGTCGTTGGCCAGGCAGGAGTCGTTAGCGGTGTGGGTGGTTTATAATTGGTAATCTGCCTGAGCCCTCTCCAGACAACAGCAAAGTCGTTAGCAGAGAACTGTTGTTTTAGTCTCTCTGAGTAGTCGTTTAGCCTCTCTCACCGCTTTGCTAAACCTGTACTTCGAAACCTTGAATCTGTCTCTATCCCCACTCCTAAAAGCTTCCTCCTTCTCCAGCCGCAACTTTCTGAGCTTTGCAGATGACCAGGGCTTATTGTTGTTGAAATTCACCCTGGAGCGTGTTGGAATACAGCAGTCCTCACAGAAGCTGATGTACGACGTCACAGACTCTGGCCGCGGTACTAAGAGCGCTAAGAGTTCTAAACAAATCTGGGAAATGCGGCCCCTGTGAGTTCACCCAGACTGTTGGTCGTTAACGTATCCCAGTCAGTACAGCCCAAGCACGCCCGCAGATCCTCAATAGCCTCACTGGTCCACTGTTTTGATGTCCTCACAGCAGGTTCCCAGCTAACAAGGGACGTCCTTGGGATATTCGGTGACGTTCATATTTAGTCCCCTATAGCAGGGGTCGGCAACCCGCGGCTCCAGAGCGGCATTCAGCTCTTTAGCGCCGCCCTAGTGGCTCCCTGGAGCTTTTTCAAAAATATGAAAAAAGATGGTGTGAACTTATTTTTTGTTTTAATTATTAAAACAGAAATGTTTTAATATTGTTCTGTCTGCTTCGTCTGTCTGCTTCTGCTTCGTTCTGTCAACAAAGATTTACGCCATAGCCTGCGACACACGTTTCTTTCAGTTCGGCGTAGTGCCAGACAGGTGGCTGTTGCAAACAAACCGGCGGGTGTGTCATGGGCCATGGGTCCCAAAGGGAAAAAGAGAAAGATAGCTGAGGAGAACAGAGGATTCAACAGTTATTGGACCGAATCATTTGCTTTCATTGCCAATGCGGAAGGATTGCCTGAATGTTTGCTTTGTAATGAGAAGTTGTCAAATAATACAAAGAGTAACATGAAAAGACATTTCCAGGGAATGCATGCTACATTTGCAGCCGAGTACCCAGTTGGGAGTGAGAGAAAAAGTGCGATTGCATTACTTCTGGAGAAATTAGACGAGCGCAAAGATAGATTTAAGAAGTGGATTGCATCTACAAACTCCACTACTGCTGCTAGTTTTGTTGCAACCCAGGAGATAATAAATTTAATCAGGGCTGCCAACTCTCATGCATTGGCCGTGAGACACACGCATTTCAACCATTTCACATGCTCTCAAGCCACACCTTGCATATCTCACGCTGAAAAGGCAACGCCAACCAAGTTGTCCTGTAAACGTTGTAAACAGGGCCGGGCTGGGTAATCGGGAGAGTTCCCGGTGGGCCGCTTCACTTTTGGCCGGTCGAGGATTTTTTGTTGTTGACATTTGTCACGTTTGTATTATCTTCTCTTAAAGTAGGCTACACAGTTTTCGCATTCTGACACATCAGCCTCTAAATGGGTTGTACCATGTGAGGGAGTTCTCCCCTCCCAAATAGAGTTGGTTGGGTCCATAGCCCGTCTTTTCCCAAAAGTTTTCTCAGATAGGTTACCGATAGCTGGGCCGGGGGGCCCTACTGTAACGATATGCGTCAGCGAGGATGGATGGGAGCAGGGCCAGAGTGATGGTATCACTAGACAAGGTTTTTTGATAAACGTCTATGTTTATTTTACATAAAGCTCAATTAAACTATTTTGCGCTCAAATAATAGCAAAAAAAATTCACTCGCGCGCTATGTGCGCTCGCATAACGAGTGGGGCCAAATACCAAATCTCACTCCAAGGTTTTTGCAAAAGTTGGCAGCCCTGAATAAAGCATGGAAAATAGTAGGCTAATATAGCTACTATAGACACTTACAGCATGTGTTGCCTTCATTATAAGGCTTACATAAGGCTTTACATTTTTTTGCGGCTCCAGACAGATTTGTTTTTGTTTTTTTTGGTCCAATATAGCTCTTTCAACATTTTGGGTTGCCGACCCCTGCCCTATAGGTTATACTGTGACGTTATCCCTAGGACGTCCTTGGAACGCTGTTTGGACGTTATTAAAGTTGCTAAAAAGTCACAATTTAATCAGTTATATACATTTAATTTTAAACTTTCACGGGACATTCCAGGAATGTCCCTGGTTGGATATGATAGGACATAATGTCAAAAACTTTTGAGGGACGTTTGAAACGTTCCAGGAACGTCCTTCATTGGTTCACGTTCATATAACGTGATCACATTGTAAATTCCAAACCGTCCCCTCCCTGCATAATCTATTATTCTACTAGAAAGCATGCAGTGGATGAACGGCGAGGTGCTCTTAATAATAGTAGATGTTTAGAGCAGTACTATCAGGTGATTGCATTGTCAAGCCAGAGACAAAACATTAGCTTCTTTGTTTTTGGGCTGTTCCTTAGATGGTTTGTTGTCAAGTGAATGCGCTTCTATAAAAATAACCCATTAAAATAGTGATGTACCATCACTGAAACAAAACATCTGCGCTGGATCCAGCTTATCCACCCTTACAGAAAAGTATACTATTATCATGTCACATAAAGAATACTAGCAGTGTACTTATTTATATACTTTTTTTGTACTAAGTAAACTGAATTGGCCCACTTTTTAGGTCATGTAGTACACTTTAATGTAAACTTATAGTGTATTTCAAGTTTTACTTTTGAATACTGCAAAGCAGCCTGTGTAGTGCACTTTCAGTTCATCAAGTATACTTCCTCAAGTACTTCAAAGTATACTTTGGAATACTCTAAAGTAGCCTTTGTAGTGCACTTTCAGTTCATCAAGTATACTTCCGAAAGACCCTCAAAGTATGCTTTGCAATACTTTCAAGTGGACTTTCATTTAATGTAAGTACGTCAAGAAGTAAACATTTAAATTTGATTTTGCTATTACTTATTAATGTCTTAAAATGTTTAAGGGCCCCTCAAACGCCTCAGATCGTAAGTCACGTGGCGAAAACGGGGCCTTTGGAACATTTCACTGCAGATTCTTAGCTGAAAGAAGCTATTCACTGCGTAAACATCAACGTTCTAAGAGTCCAGCTGTTCTTTGGAAATGTAACGGTCATTTAACTCATGGTTACAATGGTAAACCGACACAACAATGACAATTACCACACAACAAAACACTACATTCTAAGAAGACACATTTAAAAAACGAAATTCATGAAGTTACATTTGTATTTCGAACAAACGGCAAACTTATCAGCAAATTTTAACACGATTTACCACCTTGGGTTAGGGTTAGGGTCTTCAGTCAGTTTGACAGTATAACCTTCAAATGCATAATGCAACCCTTCTGTTTGCTTCTTTCTCAAGTAGCTTTTTTGTTTTTTTCCATTAATACTCCAATTAATAATTATTAGTATAAGATTATAGGGCTTCAGAATGTTATGGCAGTAATTAAGGTTGCAGCTTCAATACCAAAAAAGATTCCATGTGTAATGCATAATAGATTTTCATAGACATTAATAATTAAAATGAGATGGATCTAAAAATGGTTACCTATAATGTACTTAAAAATTATTTTGACTGTTTTTGCTGTATAATAATAGAAAACATACATCCTACTCCAGAAGAAATGTATACCAGTTTTTAAGCATACTTCTTAAAAGTACATCAAAAGTGAACTATTTTCGAAGCAGACTTAAAAGAACATCAAAAGTGAACTATTTTCTAAGTATACTTATTACAAAAGTGAACTATTTTCGAATCATACTTAAAAGTACATCAAAAGTGAATGATTTTCTAAGTATATTTAGAAGGTGTAAGGCTGCAGGAGAGACTTGATGTAGTCGGGTGCAGTCCCGTTCACTGCTCGGAAGGTCAGTACCAGGGTCTTGAATCTGATGCAGGCCGTGATGGGTAGCCAGTGGAGGGAGATGATGAGTGGGGTAACGTGGGAGCGTCTGGGTAGATTGTAGACCAGGCGGGCCGCTGTGTTCTGAATCCTCTGAAGAGGGCGGGTTGCGCATGCTGGGAGACCGGCGAGCAGCGAGTTGCAGTAGTCCAACTTGGAGAGGACAAGTGCTTGGACAAGCAGCTGAGAGAACAGAGTTCTATCCTTAATGTGACCACGAGTCAAATTTTTGTTGCCTTTATTTGAGCGCAAAATAGTTGAGCTTTATGTAAAATAAACATAACCGTTTTTCAACTGGTAAAACCTTGTCTTGTGAAGGTGATTTCTTTCTCTCAATTGTTCAGCCCCACCCTACGCTTCTTAGCCTGGTTTTGCATCATTATTCTTCTCCCGGTGCTCCTGATGGACAGTCCGCTACTGCGGAGCTGTGCCACGGTGGTGGATTTTTAAGTCATATCAATTTAAATGCTCGGTCCCAACTGTCACAGCTCGTGAACCCTGTTGTTGAGTGAAGACGTTGAGAGCAGTGGTGGATTTAGTGATTTGGGGGCCCCAGGCGAAGACAGGCATGGGGCCCCCTTAACTCCTATTCTTACTCTTTTCAATCCATATAATAATTATTAATATATATATAATATTGATAAGCTATAGCAGCCTCAGTTGAAAAGTTGGATCAAATGAAGATATTGGGCAATCCGGTGAAAATTTTCCTAACCTCTATGACTTTGTCAACTTTTTCCTTTATAGTGATATTTTCAAGCATTTAGCTTACTCATATTGCATTAATTCATTAAGAACCCCCTTTGAAACAAGCTATTGTAACAACATTGTCACTGGCAGTATTTCAGATGGAATCGCAATTCCAACAGTACAGTACCATCTGTTTACTGAAAATATGCCCCCCAAAACGTAAATAAGCTTGACAATTATTTAGGGGGAAATGGCTAATTCCAAAAAAGTTTGCTGGAGGCGATCATTGTCTGTAACAATGCCAAATCTGTCTCAGTCTACAGCCCTGCGTGGAGAAGCTGACCCCGGTAAATTGTGCTACAAGCAAGCTAGCCTAGCTGCTGTTGCTAGCCAAACTTCACTGAGCAGCACTTGTGCTATCTGCCGCATCATTGGATACCAGTGGAGAAAAATTACGTTTCTTTCAGTAGTTTCAGTTTGGCAATTACTTGTTTACTCTCCTCTTTTGTCTTTCTCTTTTGTGGTCCGCTCGGGGAGTTTCGTTACATTTAGCAAATTGTTTTTTGCATTCACTTCAACCTTAAACTTGAACCTTAAAGTCCATTGACACCTCTTTCCTATGTAAATTTCACAATTAAAAAACGTTGCTGTGAAACAGTAGTTCTTGAAAAATTCCACCGTTTTTGGCTCTGGTCTGTACCTTTGTCACGCCCCAAAATTTGCTGCGCGCAGTTCTATGTACTTCCACAGAATTACAAAGGAGAATGTTTATCTAGCATATTGAAAATGGACTACGGGAATGCAGTGTTCCAGACTGTACAGGGAATGCTGACACTTTTCAGTCTTCCTAAGGAACCAAACCCTTAATGGGCTGTGTCATGTAATTGTATATATGAGAAGATCTGTGCAGTTTGACCCTCAATTACACATTTGCTCGAAGCATTTCACCGAGGGCAGTTTTGAATGAAAACCTTGGACAATTTAAAGCCCATATGGCAGGTTAACCACAACTGTCGATTAATGGGTACATAAAGGACTCAAGATATGAATATTATTCAAGAAATCTCAAAAGGGTGTCTCAAAATATTGTTTAAGACCAGTTTTTGACGTTTTTTTGTTAGCTTTAGCATATTAGCGCAATTCGGTGATGACGTCACATTGGGGAGTTGTGGAGGAGAGTAGCCTCAGTCTAGTACTAGAACTATGGCAACTGACTGGGATGAGGAAGAGGTGGCAAGAACCACTAATATGTACGATGGCCCGCAGCCGTATAATTTCGAACCAAATAGACGAGAGAGGGCAAATGATTATTGCCTACACCTGATGGCCGTCAAAGCCAATTAAATGGATGGTCCGAGGAGAATGAGTAGAGAGTTGGTTAAGTGTCCTGGGGTCTTATTTATAAAGCTTGCGTACACACAAAACGGGGCTGAAAATGTGCGTACGCCACTTTCCACGCAAAGGTGGTGATTTATAAAAAACAAACTTGACGGGAGAATGTGCGGTCCTCCACGCAAACTCTGACCCTCCCGTAAGCCTACGCACATTTTGAAAACAGTTGGAATTGGCGACGCAGATGACCGTACTGTAGTCAGACTGCAGAAATTGAATGTGGGAAGAACATTACTAGTAATATTAATATATTTCGTTTTCCTCACACGTTTTTTTCATTCAATTTCATGATAATCATGAAGATTACATCCAGCCGTGTTATTTGCGCTTGTACTGAGTCATTCTTGTTCCATAAACATCTTGTACAATCCAACTCAAATTTTTTATAAAAAATCAGCGCTTCCTCACCATCAGATTGTCCACTACGGGAGTTCAGGAGGGGGAGATTCCCCAACTGCATGGAATACAGGATAACATCACATATCCTACCTTTAGATAACTGCAGAACACAGTGTATAACTAAATATATTTATTTAATACTGTGCAAATATCCTCATATGTCAAAAACTGGAACTACAGTCGTTAAGATCCTGCAATCGCTACACTCTACGTCCTCGTTATCAGTCCAGACTTTAATAGATTACTGTTCATAACAAAACGCTTTTGTTTTCAAATTGTATCTCGACTCGCAGTATCACTGGCACAGTTGACGCCACTCGCAGTTTTTTTAAATTGGTGATCTACCGGCCACCACATTTTCGGAGTTTTCGGGCTCCACCAATAGGCTAACAGTGTCTGAGAAGTTGTCATGCGCTATGATTCACCGTAAAGAACAATCGTATGCCAGGGTCATGATGAGATACTAGATTAGCATTCATGAGGTGCTTTGCATTGATTATATTTGGTTAAAAATGGGCGTGTTCAGGGCGGGGTACAATGCTGATTCACGTTCGCACACTTGTGGGTAATCTGTGATTTATAAAGGGAACATTGCGTACAGGTGTGCGTACGCACGGTTTTATAAATCTGAATTTTTGTCGCCATTTTAGGCTTTTGGGCGTACGTACACTTTTAGTAAGAATCCTATGCACAGTTTTATAAATGAGACCCCTGGTGAGTTAGCAACGCAGCAAGGAGCGCTGGATCTTGTCTATGGACAGCAGTGCATACAATATCGCAAACAATTTTTTTACTGTCAGTGAATAGCACCGAGTGAAAGTCAACGTTTTCTTTATATCTACAGTAGTGACAGTTATCATGTCATTAGTTCAGATAAGTAGCTCTTATCTAGATCTAGAAGGCATCATGCTAGCTATGGGCTAATTTACTAGTCCCACCTGTGAAATTCTCCCCCCCCCCCCCAAGTCAATCCCTATGTAACCGGGTCATATTTTGAAGTTGTTCAGTTTTTCAGTTCTAATGGGTCTCCTTTAAATGCCAGACATCTAAGATGACATCAATAGGTAGTTTCTTGATTGTTTGTATTGAATGTTGTATTGAATGGACAGGAGAGAGCGTGGTGCATCAGAGAAGGTGGGTGACTTCAGGGAAAGTTGGTGGTTTTTGCATAACATTACGTATTTGGCCATACTGGTATCAGCACACGTGTTGAGGATCGGGATGTGTGCGTGTTAAGAGCATTATCACCACTACCGTTTTGTACTGCTAAAACGTAATATACATTTTATTTTCATACACGGCTAGTTGGGCTACAGTTTTGGACAGGCTTAGCTTGTGTACCTGTTAGGTATCATATAAAACTATCAGATAAAGAACCCTGCTCTTTATTTAGTTGGACTTGTGTTTTATTCCCCGCCAACACCTAATTAAATCTTTTCCCCGACGTTGTAAACACATTTCCGATTAGATATTTCACGTTTTGATTGTAGTTCAGTGTTTACTTATAAGTGTTTACCTCTTCCTCCGGTGAAAATGTTTCTAAAGTGGCCGCCGCCGCCTCTGTGTCGCTGTGTTTGGCAGGTGCTTGTGTGGGTGCTGCCCTCCCATGGAAACTGTGGTGGAGAGTTTGTGCTGTTGGGAAGTGAGTCCGTTTTGGTCGCTGGTCGAGGGGCTCACCCCGTGACCAGCAGATGTGACGTGCCTGACTCAGCATCCAGGATTTGAGGCATGCTGCCTGAATCTGTTTGTGCTGAAGATAGCATACACACATTTTAGGCAGGAATGTCTAAAAGCCAGCACGCACGAGTACGTTAATTGTTTACTTTACCATTCTTTTTACACTTGAGTCCTATTAACCAGTTATAGGTGACTAGAGATGTGTTGCATAGACAATAAACATGCTACATCCAACATACTTATCCCTAGGCAATACAGGTACACTGCGTACAGTCAGGCTATACGCTGGGCGTATGGAGTTCTTGGTAGGCACATAAGGAAGCCTCTACCCTCCTGTCTGGTTTCAGCCATCAGGCAACAATTTCAGAGTGGTGATGAGACCTATCATGGCTTTCAATGGCCTTGTTTGGATGAAAATGAATATAAACCATATTGTTCTAGTTCAAAACTTTGATTGTCAGGTAAACAGGCCAACACAGGTTTAGACTGTGCAATGAAATTCTTAGGACAAGACAACGCAAAGCAACCTGGCATTACATGACGATATAAGTACTCAGAACAAATGTAACATGTATTGGCATGTACAACATGAATAAAAGTAAGTATTTTCAGGTTCAAGACACAAGACACAAATACATGAATGCATACATAGATATGGAGAGAGATATCAAAAGCACATAGCGCAGACCTTAGTGACCCAAAAATCTACTTGGATTTGCTGTAGCGTGACTGCTGGGCAAGATAGAGGTTGACGGCCTCCTCCTTGGGAATTTGTTGGAATGATTTGGCGATGGGGGCGGGTGCACAGGCTGACAAGTTAGCGCTAACTTCTTGAAGAGTCTTGGGTGAATTCATGTAGCTCTCCCGAAGGGCCTCCATTAAGGATGTAGCATAACCTGCAGACATAATAATAATGATAAAATGTATAAAAAGATCACTGATCACAGGTATCTTGTGCGCCATGTCAAAATATGATAGAACTGCATGACACTGCTTACCGTATGAGGTGTATGGGACGCACTACAAAGGCACCTTTTCTGAATGGATATCGCACGCAATATTGCTCTGTACCATCGCTTCTTCGTGCTGTCTCTTGGTTTGCATTGAAGTTCTAATGTAGTGCCGCTAAGAGAAGCCTACAGAATAACACATTTTAGAACACCTTTGAAGAAAAAATCTGGTGTATGTATGCTAAAATACGGCATTGTTATTCCATTGCACAGCACTGAACTGCTATACATGCCAAGGTATGAAAACCCAGTGTGCTTGGGCGCAAAGTGCAGGATGAGGGAGTGGAAGGCTTCAAGGGAGAAAGTCTGGTGCTGTGGAGACAGCTGTCTAACATCCTTCAGTAAGGAAGTCTTTTTGATGATGCTTTCCAGTTTTACTGCTCCCATTGAGCCTGCAAAGACCAAGATAGATAGGTAGGCAGACAGACAAATAGACATATAGATAAATATTTTTTTCAATAGAAACACACATGAGATTATCCTGCATAGGAATTAAAGAGCATGCACAATGCCACATACTGTGTACTGTACCTGGTTCCAGCCACTCCTTATCACGTTGATCCCCTTCCAGAGGGAGATGAGCACAACTGGAGAAGGCAGGGGTGTCATGGTCGTGGATGTCCTGAATGTGATTAGTCAAGCTTCTCCATTTGGCCTCCATCACAGCTGGGTTGCCATCTGGGGTTGAGGCTGCAATCCAGTAAAGGTGGTTGACTATGGCTGGCCTCCACAACTGTAGTTGATCACACTGTCTGTCTTTAGAGGCTGTATCCAAGGCCTTCCCCAGACCTTGTTTAGAAAAAATGGTATTAATTGAAATACAATAAAAAAAACTGCTTCAAGATTCCAACAATGGATACATACTTTTCCCAATGTGCCAGACATCAAAGTAATGCCTTGTTCCCTCAGGGCACAGCTCTTCTCTCACCCATTTGGCAACCTAAAGAGTAAAAGGCAAACTTTGTGGATTCTTGCACTGTCTGGCCCTCAATGCATCAGCAAAAGCACAAAGGTCCAGCCTCAGTGCACTTCAAAAATCTACATCTTTATTGTATTTACCTGGCGATGTCTGTCTGCGATGAGGGTTGACAAATGCAGGTCCTGCCTCCTCAGAAAGCCGATGCTGCGCTTGAGCCCTTCAAGCTCACACCAAAAGCTGTTGGGGACCTCTGAGCTCTGCAACATGACATAACAGTGTAAGTGTAGAATGCTGGTGGTAATGAAGGAGGTGTGAAGGAACCGGAGGGTTGCTGGTCCAAGCATTATTATACACTGTACACTAAAGACATAATAAAGCCCTATGCATGGTTGTACCAGTGGAAAAGTGCTACGATGCAGTCCATTTACCAAATTGCAGAGTCTATGTATTTGTGTAATAACATCAGGCTTACCTGAACAAGCTGAACATCCACCACTTTGTTAATTCTGTCCTCTATCAAAGAGTACGAGCCGTACTTTGTACAGTGCCCGGAAGAATCTGACCTGGGGATAATTACAAATTTGAATTACCCAGGTTGTGTGTAAAATGAAGTAATACCATAGAATAAACTGCTTTACCTGCAGTCACCAGCAACAACTAGGCCTCCATCCATTGCCCTGAGGTCACTCAAATTCTTGGCCTGATCGTTCTGCCAGGCCTGAATGATGACAGGGATGGTGTAGCGGCGCTGATGTCGAAAGTAAGTGCTAACGCTGATGCACTGAAGGCCAAACAGGGTCATCATTCGCAATGTCTGGGAGGCCAAGCATCCACTGAAATTAATGGCCCCACTTAGAAGGAGGTTGCAGGCTGGCATATTCCTGTGTAGGATCGGCTGGTTTTGCCAGAAACGCTGGTAGCCACATGATGCACAGACCTAGATATGTAAAAAAGAGAGTAATTAACAGTACATCAGGATTCATGGATATAGAATAACACAAGAAAATTCAAACTATTGACCAGTAAGGTATAACACTACAATATGATGGCATCATAAACCCACAGACTAAAGCAAGCATGGTACATGTAAATTAACTGTCCAGAGGAATTTCAAATGCAACATCAGCACCAACCAAGCTAGCCATTATTGGAAAAAATATTAGACTGTTACAGCAACTAATGTGGATTGGAGGATGCACTGATCACATGCAATAAACAATGTGGGCAGACTGTCAGGGCTATCCGATCGAAGATATTCTGATATTCTAATCAGATATGGCCTGCTGTGTAAACAAAACCCTACCTGCTCTATTTTAATCAACGTCCCTGCCTGCTGCACGATTCTACTCTCAGACTTCTCACAACAGGCCGGACAGATGGCAAACAGGGCCATGAGTTCCTCTTTGCACACAATTAATTTATCAATGCCACTACAAGCAAAATTAGGGGGGGGGGTCATTCAAACTACTACAGATACATAAAAAATCAAATTCAAAGTTGGTTTTAAATGATCTCACTTTTGGTGGGGGTCAAGTTTGAGATAGCTCCTCCTCACACAAATCTTCTTCAGACATCTGGTCTTCTGGCACCCATGATGCATCACTGAAGACAGAGGGGTCATCTTCTTCATCCGTCTGTTCAGGACTAGTGAGGGGGGTGGAAGTTTGCATCCTGAAAGTTGTGTGTGTCCCCACGCTGACCATCTGGGGCTTTAGGTTCACCTGCACAGCTGTGGCAGAGACAGTACACATACCCAAACATAAGACAATCATGACGAATCTAAGCGGTTATGTTTATGTGTATAGTATTTCATCAATGTATATGGAAATGTCCTGCATGCATAGAATTTGGCAACGTATGTTTTAGACAGCATATCAACAACTCAAACATAGAATCATCCCAAAAATACCCAAGATTTACCGTGAGACCTTCCAAGGGGCTTCAAATTACACTGTGTCCCAGTGTCACAAGTGGAAGAGGGCAAGGAGTCATTTACCGCAGCACCGACACTATCCACGGTCTCCTGCGGTGAGGCATCTGTCAACATCTTGCGCAAAGAAATTAAAAAAAGTCAGCGACACAGTGACAGGTACATACATATGAAAGAGAACCGTAATAGTCAAGTGGAAGTGGAAACTAAATCAATCAATAATAAATCAAACACACACACAGTTATGAAAGCCGCTTGATGATCTCTAGTGATCCAAACACTAGCCATGGCGCGCTATCTAGCTAGATATGACAAGCTTTTGGACATGTACTTAAGAACAATTTTGTTTTGGTTCATATTCATGAGTCACGAAATGTGCTTTTCTAATGTCACACTGATCATGACTGTAGTTGGGGGGGGGTTCATGTTATGGGGCTAGCTAACATGCAACTTGTAAACATTAGCCTGAGGCTTACCATTGCCAGCTCTCGCTTGTGGCGGGCGGCACCAAGCTTTTCAGTGCTTCTCGGTCTCGGGCCAGGGCAGGCAGAGAGGTGCGTGTGCACAGACGGCACGGCGGTCGGAATAAGCCGTGCCGTGCTGTGCTCAGCCTCTTCAACCCGAGAGGAACCATACTGATGTCCCCTGGGTTGTAATCCTCCTCCCTGAAATGCGCACTGTAGATCTTGGAGTTCTTGGTGGCAGAGGTCATTGAAAAATCTTCCCGCCTAACACGGACAAATTGTACCCACTGTCTGAGGGTTGCCTTGTGGTTCATCGGGAAGCCATGGACCCTGTGTCCAGTTAGGGTGGAGTTTGTACACCCCCCACAAACACAGTAGTTAACCATTTTTCCTACTTATAAACATTTCTATCTAGCTTTATCTCTATATCTATATATGTAGGCTAGTACTAGTAGCTATTTATTTATCTAGTGCTAGCTAGCTATGCTATCTGACTGTCTATCTATTATCAATTTTATGCCCTAACCCTTTAAAGAAGGATATGCTAAGCCGCTGTTGCTGAAAAGAGGTGCCGTTCCAACCGTATGCTCATCACAAACGGGTCATTCTACGAAAATGGTGGCTTTTTGAACAGACAACTGTAAAAAAAAGTTATTATTTTTTAAAATACCAAACCTTAGTCAGATAATAGTTAACGTCTTAACATTATAAATCCACTTAAATTACAGCTTAATGTATTTGGATTTTTTTACTACATTACATTAAAAAATGAATGTGCTGCCTTTTTGTCCAGGTGCTCCTCTAAGTACTTCCAGATACTGTGGTCAATCTGAACTGATCTTTTGTTCACTGGCAGCGGCTGACAAACAATCTGGTCATATCCATACCAGTTGATATCATCTCTTGGGCTTGGCCAGGAGAACTTGTTGACTCCATTACTGTAAATGCACTTTATTTGCACATTATGTTCTTCGACCTCCAGTATAACGCCAGGGTATGGTTGTTTGTCATAGTTCACGATGCACCACTCTCCACTGTGGTGAGACTCAATGACATCTGGACGAAGTGGAGCTGAGGTATCCGGGTCGATGACACCTGGTTGATGTGGAGGTGAAAGATCATGGCCATTAGCCAACACTGTTGGGAGGGTGACTTCTTGGAGTCCATAACATGGACAATCCCACACGCCTTCCGCCGCTTGGCAGACACAACTTATGTCTCTATATTTCAGGATGCCAGGTGTGATATTTATAACCTGGTGCATTCGCATGGTTCCTTTTATGGTTACCAAAGGTACCCCAGACATCATCTGTGCCTTTCTTTCCACCTCTTCCTCGCTGACATAATATAACTGTATTTGACTGCCAGAATTCCTCAACTCCTGGTAGAAAGGCATTGCATCCGTTATGTCTCTCCCGTGACGGACCAAGAGGTCGGCTGACCTCTTCAATGAACCCCCCACTCCATCCGGAGCACCCTTTCCGTGACTGGCCTCGAAAAAGTTCCAGGGAGTCCCCTGGAAGCCCTTCTTGAAAGGTTCCGTGCAAACCATGTAAAAGTTGCCCTTTTGTTTATATTGTGTGGCTGGACCATCACTGAAGAAGTGAAGGTGTTGCACAGCAGGGTACTGGTCTATTATCATTTCCAGGATGGGGTCCAGGTGAGCCCATATAGCTACTGGATCATGCGTTCTGCTGGGTGAGATGGTGCAGAAGGAGATGGGGTGCTCCTTCCCCACATAGAGGACACCAGCGTGGAGCGTCACTTGTTTGTGTGACCCCCGAAGTGAACTGACTGGATCTCTGAAGCATATTTGCAAGTGAAGTTCTCACTAAAATCTATCTGGATCAGGCAATCATTGGTCAGGTTTTCCCTCAGGGTCCTGTAGATGCTGTACTGCCATCTGATGTTGAACAGATGTCTCCTGAATTTAAAGAGCCTATTTTGGAACTGGGTCACCAGCTCTTCCGCTGTTATGGCTATATTTTTCTTCACGGTGATTAAGCTACTTCTCTCTTGTCCTTCATTTGCTCTATTGTGCTCAGTCTTCTCCAGACACCACTGGGTGAGCGACACCTCTTTGTTTAATTCCTGTCTGGACGGTGGTACAGTGGATCGTTCACATTCACCATGGGCGCATGTCTTTTTTCTGCCATCTCCTCCAGATTGCTGGACTGTGAAAGACCAAGTTTGTGCATTTTATCCACCATAAACTGTAAGTTCTCATGGGTCTTGCACTGGCAAGTTTCTCGGTCTCTCTCCTGTGGGGTCACCACCCAAAAGGGTCTCTCCCTGCAGAAGAAGGCATATGAAATGTTTTTTCCCATGCTCAGCAACAAATTTCCTGTGGAGGTTTTTCCAGGAATCACAAAGGAGCCTCCTCTGTTTCTTTATTTTTCTGAGGGTGATAGTGTTTTCCTTCTAGGGGTTTGCCGGCTGACATCGCCTCTTAAGTAGAACTGTCTTACAGCTCTCTTTTTTATTTTGGCCAAGCTTGTTTGTCAAGCTCTGTTTTGTGGCTTCCAGGCTTTATATGATAAACCAATGGACTGCTCGCGCAACTTTTTGAATCTGTATTTCTTGATCAGCCTTCCTGTCAGTATATTTACAAACCCGTTTGGCTTTGTCTGCTTTGTATTTTGCTCTTAGATCCCCCAAGAGAGCATAGTGGAAGTTAAGAGTTCTTTTAATGGATGAAGTGGCAGGACAGTCTTGTAGAGCACTTTTTGTCTTTGTTCTTGGACTTTCAAGGTCTTGATTTTTACCCTGCAAATGGTGACAACGTTTCTTATATTTGTGATATGTCTTTTGTGCTTTTCTAACTTCTCTTGCAACTTTTTACATTTTCTTCGGCTTTTCTGTGCTTCTCTCCTGCGCACTCTCTGCCCTTGGATTCGTTGTCTGTAAAGCATAAATATGTAATATATAATTTTACTAGATTTCCAATGTGAGATGCATGCAACATAATATAACCATGAAATCCTACTCTATTTCTGTCATGCCTATACACAGAACTATGCAGCTTGTTAAAACAGTATCAGTTCTCGTGCCATGTGACAACTATTGTGTAGGCCTACTTAAAGGGATTGTTCACTCAAATTACAAAATGACATTGGTTTCCTTACTGTGTAAGTAGTCTAGGGAGAAGTAATGTCTCATGCTTTGGTTTTGTGCCACAAATGCTAAAATGTTAGCATTTGAAACAGTGGCCAGGTAAACAAAAGCATGGCTTGCTGTCATACCTTGTCCATAGACTGCATACACAATAAGGAAACCAATATATCAATATGGAATTTGGGTGAACTATCCCTTTAAGTAACTCGGTAGATAAGGTCTTTTGTCTTTCTACAGAGACATAGTCTTGAATTCTGACCTTGAAGTACTGGGTTGACTGTCTGGAGTGGTTGGTGGGGTCAACACAGTCTTTCCTGCACTCAATCTCTCTCTGTGTTTTGCCTGTCTGGCCCGCCATTTCCTTCGCTCCTGTCTTTTTTCCCTTTCTGTGAGATCCTTTACTGTCTTTCTTTTTTGACTCTCTAAATCCTTTAAGTAAGTCTGGTGTTTTTGTTTAAGGTAAGCTGCTCTGCGGTCTGGGTCAGCATCCCTGCGCTGTCTGTAGAGTCTTTGCTTTTCAGCAGCACTTAATTTCGCCATATCTATCAAAAGGAAAGCCATATTATGTGTTTACAATATTGAAACAGTATTAACATGCTAATAAGTCTTTATTAATATAATTGTTGAGGCTTTTATGAAAACCTACGTTGAGAGAAAAGTTAGTGGTGTTATTGATTGTCACTGGTGTTATCGTCATGTCACTGGTGTTACCAGCAGGAACAGTAATACCAGTGACAATAACACCAGTGACAAATCTGCAGACCACATGGCATATCTAAGATGGCGGCCACAGTAGCTCAAACCACACTCCTTAAATTGCAAATAAATCACTCAATCATGCAATTTGATAAATTATTTTAATCAAATTTCCTTTCCCCTTACTATAAGCTGTAGAACACCAGTGACACATCTTAAGTCTTCGCATGAAATTATTTATCAAATTGCTAAAAGATGAAGAGAGAGTGCACACTCTCACCATGTCCTTTTCAAATCAGCCCCGCCTCCAATGAACCTTTGACCCAGGAAGAAGTTGGCAAGGATGTTGCATTTTTTCAAAGTGTTGGTTTTTATAAATTGTAACACCAGTGACATGAAACTGAAGGACAGCTATTCCCTGTAAATTCTTTATAATATTTAGTTGATATTTTAGTTTTTTAGTAGTTGTAGAAGTAGTTCCTTAAATAACTATACTTTACTTTTTTTAAATAATTTTACTTTGTATTGTGACATTTAAAGGGGGAGTAAAAAATATATTTTTACTCAAAACATGTCACTAAACCACGACCCCTGACCCGAGGGACAAGACAATTTCATGGTACTGACTGTGTTCTACAATATATACAACATTTTTTTTGCAATATGACTGTCTTACATATGTTTCATTAACAATAAAAACTTGCAATTTTAAGTGTTGTTCCTGGTGGTCAAGGCCGGGACAGGAAAGCCACCATTTACGTAGAATGACCCAAACGCTTGGTGTGATTTTGTCGCGAACAATTAGCCTATTAGCAATGCTAACTTCTCTGTATCTAGCATAGGTAGAATGCTGTTTCTAAACACATCAACATACCTTAGGCTAATCAGCACATGACTCTAGTTAGACTAGCTGTAGTCGGCATTAGAAGGGAAGCTTCCCAAAAAATTGCCAGAAAACAAATAGCAGTCTGGCCTATTGCTAACGCCTGTCTAGATGATCTATTTGAAAGAACTGGAGAAAGGCAGGTGCTAGATACAGAATACGTTTAGCATTGCTAATAACTGTTACCGACATAATCATACTACAGTTTGCGGTTGGGATGAACAGAAGGTCGGAACACACCTCTTTTAGCAACAGCTTCATAGCAAATCCTGCTTTACATTGGCCCAGGTTTTCAAACCAGTCTTTGGTGAAATGGTTCGTGCAAATGTGTCGGGGGTCGAACTGCACAGGGATCTTCTACGCTACGGTATAGACAAACATCAGCCATGCCCGTCTCGTCAATGCTAGCTAGACTCTAGCTCATCTGCTTTTTATAATGCTGATTTGCAAGGAATGCTAGATAGCGAAAACATCTAGACTGTAGGCATGTAAACTAGTTCAGCTTGTTGACGCGAGAGCATAGGTAGAATGTTAGATGATTTAGCCTAGTTTATTGGCAATGGGGCTAACGTTATATTCAAATAAATAACCTGTGTTGTCATGTAACTCTACAATTCAAGATGCATGTTTGTCCAGATCTATTTTTCAGCAAGATAGCTAGAGCTAACTGAAGGTGAGTTGAATCACGATAGTTTGTTTGCTAAGCTGTAGTGCTAAGGTTACCCACCAAAGGTGATCCCGTTTGCTTCCACAACAGGAGTGGAAACAAGTAACATAATCATTTGAAATTATATCTAGTCAATCTGTTGAAAACAGTGTTGTGTAGACACAATAGATTTATTTGTACGTTTGTATTTCAAGTCTCCACCTTCGTTGTTTCAGTGAGTGCTGTGGTGTTGCGTCTTGGCTCCGCAGCTTCACTCGTTGTAAACCAACCAATCAGCATGCAGCTCATCTATATATTCATGAGCATACCATAAAAGAAGAAAACCTAGCGTTTTTCCCCAGGAAAATTTCACTGGACGTGTAACCCTGCGTTCACACTGCAGCGACGCAAATCGCTTGCCATCGCTCGCCTTCCCACAGTTCACCATGCTGGGGGGCGTTTCAAACTGATTATTAGAATGTAGTTCTCTAAAATCACTGTTGTAGTTGTAAGTGTGCAGACTTGGGTTTATGTACTCGCAACATCGATCAAAGTACAACTCATATACAAAATACAAAACTGTTTCATAATTATACATGTTGACATGTGTAAAAACGTTTTATTATATTACTCAAAGTCTCTGCTAATCTTTCGATACTACCAGGGAGTTCCAGCCGGGCTACTACTGTACAGTAACTAGCTAGAACAAAGTTAGGCAAGGTGACGAGAGACTGAATTTGAAAGTTCAGAAAACCCACCAGGAGCACCGACAACATCGGCAAACCTGTGCCAGGCCTCATTCTTTTTATTAGTGTATTTGTACAAATACAGGGACATATCGTACAGGACTGGATATGCAGCCACACAGGCAATTAGCTTCTCCTCCATCTTAAAAACAGAAAGCTAGACATATTTACCATGGTTGCTACGTTACAAGAAACAAGAAAACACTGCGATTGGCCATCGCTGGCGAAAATCGCTCCTCATTTGCATAAAGTTGAGAAAATGTCAACTCTGTCGCGTCGCTACCCACAATGCACCACGCAAGCGATTTGCCTGGTTCCATAGAAAATGAATGGAAAGCATGTTGTTGCTCGCATCGCTGCAGTGTGAACGCACTGTAACCCTGCGTTCACACTGCAGCGACGCAAATCGCTTGCCATCGCTCGCCTTCCCACAGTTCACCACGCTCTGGGGCGTTTCAAACAGCTTATATAGAATGTAGTTCTCAAATCACTGTTGTAGTTGTCATGGCCAAGTGTGCAGACTTGGGTTTACGTACTCGCAACATCGATGAAAGTACTACTTATATACAAAATACAAAACTGTTTCATAAACATACACGTTGACATGTGTAAAAACGTTTTATTATATTACTCAAAGTCTCTGCTAATCTGTCGATACGACCAGGGAGTTCCAGCCGGGCTACTACTGTACAGTAACTAGCTAGAACAAAGTTACGTAATGTGACGAGAGACTGAATTTGAAAGTACAGAACCCACCAGGAGCACCAACAACGTCGGCAAACCTGTGCCAGGCCTCATTCTTTTAAAAATGTTTTTGTACAAATACAGGGATGTATCGTACAGGACTGGATATGCAGCCACACAGGCAATTAGCTTCTCCTCCATCTTACAAACGGAAAGCTAGAAATATTTACCATGGTTGCTACGTTACAAGAAACAAGAAAACACTGCGATTGGCCATCGCTAGCGAAAATCACACCTCATTTGCATAAAGTTGAGAAAATCTCAACTCGATTGCGTCGCTACCCACAATGCACAATGCAAGCGATGAATGGAAAACATGTTGTCGCTTGCATCGCGTCGCTGCAGTGTGAACGCAGGGTTAGGGGGCATAGAACAGCATCTGGGGCATTTTCATTTTTCAGCTCAACCAATGTTACCAACCCTATTCGGAGACCTTAAGGAACAGTGTGAAATACCCCCAAAACCCAGTAACCCTTCAAGTGTTTCTACCTTTTTTTATTATTGGTGGCCAAGCCGTGAAGCGGCGAAGCCACCTAAGTGTTTTAGCTTTTCTTATTATTATTTTTATTAGGGGCACCTATTGTTATTGTTAGTATTACTATTAGGGGCCATTATTATTAGGCGCCAAGCAGCAAAGCTGTGAGGCACCTATTGTTATTGTTAGTATTATTAGGGGCCAATCAGCAAACCTGTGAGGCACGTAAGGAGGAAACCTATTGTTATTATTAGTTTTATTATTATTAGGGACCAAGCAGCGAAGCACCTATTGTTATTGTAAGTATTATTATTGGGGTGTGCTTGCCTTCGGCGAGCACAAACCATTGTTCTCTCTTATATATATTATTATTAATATTGTTTCTCTGGTAACACTTTAGAATTATGGTCCGTTGTTAATGAGTAGCTATGCAGGAAATAATAGATAGGTTTACATTAACACTGAATTTAATACTATTAACTAATATGGAACCAAGATTAACTAAGCAGTAGTTAATAGCGAATGTTGTACAAAGGTAGTTCCTTGGTAGGTATTTGATTATTACTAAATAAATATATCCTCATTGAGAACTACTTGTGAACTATGACCAATTAAGAAAGAATAACCAATACATTATTAATCACAAAAGTAATGTCTAAAAAGTGAACAATTTGAAATTGTTTTTTTACTCTTAACATGGTCATAACATTTCAGAAGCTTTTGCCTGAAATTAGTTCTTTGTGGAAACCAGTTTATTAATATTAACGTTATAACACGCCCCCACCCCCCCATATTTGATCATACTGTATGATTATGTGTCTGCTATTAGGTCTTTCTGCAGCTCAGAAAATATTAAATCATGGCCGGTCCATTTCCCAAATCCAGTCGACTTGGCTTACCAAAACCTATTTGTCCTGAAGTCCATCTCATGTTTTCTCTAAACCTATATTCTGGTGCAACTTCAATGAGTCAGCTTGCAGCGCAAAATCATTTGGCAGTGACACATTTTTATGGATGGAAAATATCCAGTATTTGGCTTACATAATCCCTTATGACAACAATGATTAAGTGAATTTCACTAGAATTTTGAATTGTAGAATTATTGCAAATTTCGAATAGTAGAATTAGTGCGAATTTTGATTGCAATACTATACAGTTTGTATGAATGGGACTTTTTACAACCTCGCCGACAGCTAGCCTCCCAGCTAACAAGGGACGTCCTGGGGACGTTTGGTGACGTTCCTATTTGGTCCCCTATAGGTTATACCGTGATGTTATCTTAGGACGTCCTTAGGACGTTATTAAAGTTCCTAAAAGGTCACAATTGTGTCAGTTATACACATTTTTAAACTTTCAGGGGACGTTCCAGGAACATCCCTGGTTGGTTATGATATGACATTATGTTTAAAACTTTCGGGGGGTTGCAGAATGTCATTTGTTGGTCATAACGTAACCATCTAAATTCCGAACTGATATTTTCGTTTGTGTGTCATTCTGTGATATGACTTGCTCGATCTATTAGCCTACTCACTCTGGAAACTGTACAGTATTAAATCAATTGTTTATGTATGGTACCAATAACTTGCATTTCAGAATCAGAATTTGTGTTTATTCGCCATGAAAGTTTGCACAGACAAGGAATTTACTTTGGCAGGAGAGCCTACCTAGGCAGCCATTTTCGGCGCCAACTAGAAAGGTTACAGCATAACATAACATGAGGAGAGAGGAGGAGAGAAAAAGGCAACCCCCCAGACAGTGCTCCTGGAGGAGTACAGTGTGGAAACAGCACATAAGCCCAACAACATTTACAAAGATACTTGCAACGGGGAATGGGGGGGGGGGGGTGGACAAGCAGCATCTGGACCTGCAGCCATGGTAGGCGCTGGACACAGACCTGCCAGCCACCCACGGAATACAAGCAGTCGAAGGTGTTGGATGGGGGTGGGGGCGTGGTGGTATCTGTAGTAGGTGAAAGTAAATGTGAGTAGGTCTGGGTTGGTGCCCTCGACCTAGGCCACAATCAGTCCGAGTCTCCCTATGCAGATTGTGTTGGCAAGGAGACATCCTTGGTCATGACCCGGGTAGAGACAAAGCCACAGATGTTGGTGGGGCAGGGAAGAGCAAGATAGTCTCGCTTCAGCGCTCTCCAGGGGAGTTGTTTTCCAGCAACGGCCTTGAGAGAAAAATGCGACCGCCTTCGTCGAGAGACAAAGAACAACATTTGAGCGAAGTAATACATTATAGTCATAAATAATTTGGGGATGTACCATCACTGGAACAAAATATCTAAGCTGGATCTATCCAAGCACCAGCTGCGTCTCTAGAAATGTTCCATACTAGCCTATTACAGCAAATCTATCGCGGACATCACCGCTCGTGACGTGAACCCTGTTGTTGAGTGAAAAAGTCGTTGAGAGACAGCAAAACGTTTTGATCCCGCATCCTTCATTTTATAGCTATAAAACCGTTTGATAATCAATTTGTGTAAATACATCTTCAACTTAAGTTTTAGTGTGGATAATTTAGTTCTTTGTTATTGTGTTTTAATAGTGTTTTTAATTTGTACAGTACTATAGTAGCTAACAATGTTATCGATAGCACTAGCTAGCTCTAAATTGGATGCCTACACACTAGTGGGGTCGTCTCTTTAAGGATACAGAAAATACAAAACAACTGAAGCTACTTTTGGACAGGTGAAGGCTACAGCTCTAGCTAGTCAAGTAGTGTTAGCTCTACTGTACAGTAGCAATCTAACTACTTTTGGACAGTTAGAATAGAGCTACAATGAACCAAGACGTTTTGCCAGAAAAGTAGCTATCATAATGACAGTTGGCTGTCATTGCCACTAAGCGTCATTGTTGTCCTGGTTACGGACTCAGACGCGCATGATCTCTACCCTTACAAAAAAGTATATTAAAGTATACTATAAGTATACTAAAATATGGATAGTACACTTTTAGTCCACTTTTGATATACTTTTAAAAAGTATGCTTAGAAAATAGTTCACTTTTGATATACTTTTAAGTATGCTTTGAAAATAGTTTACTTTTAGAAGTATGCTTAAGAACTGGTATACATTTCTTCTGGAGTAGGATGTACGTTTTCTATTATTATACAGCAAAAACTGTCAAAATAATTTTTAAGTACATTACAGGTAACCATTTTTAGATCCATCTCATTCTAATTATTAATGTCTATGAAAATCTATTATGCATAGCACATGGACTCTTTTTTGGTATTGAAGCTGTAACCTTAATTACTGCCAAAACATTCTGAAGCCCTATAATCTTACACTAATAACTATTAATTGGAGTATTAACGGAAAAAAACGAAAAAGCTATTTGAGAAAGAAGCAGACAGAAGGGTTGCATTATGCATTTGAAGGTTATACTGTCAAACTGACTGAAGAACGAAATAACGACGTGAAATAATGAAGATAGTGTGGCTCATTGGCTAGTCAATTCCCATGATGCAAGGCGGTAAATCGTGTTAAAATTTGCTGATAAGTTTGCCGTTTGTTCGAAATGTAACTTCATGAATTTCGTTTTTTAAATGTGTCTGCTTAGAATGTAGTGTTTTGTTGCGTGGTAATTGTCATTGTTGTGTTGGTTTACCATTGTAACCATGAGTTAAATGACCGTTACATTTCATAAGAACATCTGGATTCTTAGAAAGTTGATGTTTACGCAGTGAATAGCTTCTTTCAGCTAAGAATCTGCAGTGAAATGTTCCAAAGGCCCCGTTTTTGCCACATGACTTACGATCTGAGGCGTTTGAGGGGCCCCTAAACATTTTAATACATTAATAAGTAATAGTAAAATTAAATTTAGATGTTTACTTCTTGACGTACTTAAATAAATAAAGTACATACTTAAAGTGCACTTGAAAGTTGTAAAGTATACTTTGGAGTACTTCAGGAAGTATACTTGATGAACCGAAAGTGCACTACACAGGTTACTTTAGAATATTCCAAAGTATACTTTGAAGTACTTTAGGAAGTATACTTGATGAACTGAAAGTGCACTACACAGGCTACTTTGCAGTATTCAAAAGTAAACCTTGAAATGCACTATATGTGTACTTTAAAGTGTACAAAATGACCTAAAAAGTGGGCCAATTCAGTTTACTTAGTACAAAAAAAGTATATAAATAAGTACACTGCTAGTATACTTTAAGTAACATGATAATAGTATACTTACAAAATGAACTGAAAGTATACTTCTTTTTTGTAAGGGTAGTTACGGTTGCTACGTCGGACAAGCTCTAAATCGGATGCCTACACACAAGTGGTGTCGTGTTAAGGATACAGAAAATACAAAACAGCTGAAGCTACTTTTGGACAGGTGAAGGCTACAGCTCTAGCTTGTCACGTAGCGTTAGCTATACTGGAGAGTAGCAAGCTACTTTTGGACAGTTAGCTCTAGACTAAAGCTACAATAAACCAAGACGTTTTGCAAGAAAAGTATCATAAAGATATGCTACGTTGCTACATTGGAAAAATGTTCACGATGAGTAGATGAAGGAAAGTTGATTAGCACTAGCGTCACTGTGTCCAATCCCGACCGCTGTAAACTACTTTTGTCCAAACCCGAACGGGTTTTGGACACCCAGTTTCCGGTCTTTTTGCCACAATTTTCTTTTGAAATCGCTAGCAAAGTGTAAGTAGTATTATTTTAGGCATACCAAACAATCTACGTGTCAACATATATGGACGTTTACATGTCCAAATAATTTAGGAAAGGTACATTGATGAGAGAAAGCCGAAAGACCACTCGGGCGACGATCTTTACTCTGAAAAGTGTTTTTGTATTGTCATTGTTCTGCTACAATGGGTTAGCATACAAGTGTATTTATTTGAACGCTAGCTTAACATTACTTTGTATAGCCAATAAAAATACACCATCATGTGTGAGGTGATCTGTAGTCAAGGGGAGGAAGGGAGGGGGGCAATGGACTGACATGAAAAGAGTTCAACAAAACATCCAGCAGGTGGTGGTATACAGTCAAATTGAGATTTTATCGCATAGTTTGGAGATGTTGAAGCGTGATATCTTATTGTGGAGGACATAGCTATGTCCCCGGATATATTGACAGCATTGATGGTCAGTTTGGTGACCCTGGATAAAGTTAATATCCCCAGATAGACATAGCTATGTCCCCAGATAGACTTCTGCCATCTCTTAGCATACAAATCTAACCTCAAACGTATCACACAAGTCAGTCGTTCCATTGTCCTTATTTCCTGAATGACATCAAACCATTGTTGCTGTTTAGGTGAATCAGGTTTATACCAGCTTCTAGTTATGGTTTTCCTTGCTGCTGTAAGGAGTACTTTTACCAAGTATCTGTCCCTCTGTAGAGTAACCAGTGAAATGTGACCTAAGTTCAAGACAGTGCATGACAAAGGAATCTCATATCCAAGCACATTAATTAAGATTAAATGTACCTCTTTCCAAAATGACTTCAGTTTTTCACAACTCCAAAAAATATGCGTGTGGTGTGCTTCTAAGCAGCCACACTGTCTCCAACATGGTTGGGGTGTTGAAGATGCTTTACTGCTGATTTTAGGTGTAATAAAAAACCGCACCAAATTTTTCCAGTTGAAAACCCTCAGTTGTTGTGAATTTGTGGAAGTATGTTGAGTTTCACACATATTGTACCATACATCTGATGAAATGTCTACATTTAATTATTTTTCCCACCTTAATTTGAGATACAATGTCGAGTTGCCCTTACATTCCATAATACTGTCATAAAACATGGAGATTATTTTACACTTTTACTATGTGCTTTATATGCATTGATCATATTCTTTACAACTGGGTTTATTTCGTGAGAAATTTCCATCTTCAATTCTTTATAATAATAATCTCTAAATTGGCCAACTGCAGTGTTGTGTATCTTATTCTAGGCTTCTTTCCATCCCAGATAAACCAAGAAATAAGTCTATCCCAGGTAAAGAACTGGTGTTTAGGAACCCCTACTGGCAAAGCTTGAAACAGGTATAGCAATCTAGGCAACATGTTCATTTTAATTACATTTATCTTACTGCCAAAATCCAATGGATAGGTGGACCATCGTTCAATATCCTTTTTAATATTCTGATTAATCAAATTATAGTTTGCCACGTATAATCTGTTCAAATTTTTTGTAATGATTACGCCTAAATATTTTATTTCTTCCATATCCCATTTTAAATCATGCCTATGTGTTATGTCTTCTGAAGGCTTGTAATTAAATGACAAAAGTTGTGTCTTTGTAATATTTAGTTTGTAACCAGCATAATAATTAAATTCTTTGAGGATGTCCATCAATATGGGGAACGACTTCTCAGGATCCACTAAATGGACCAAAATATCGTCTGCGAATAAACTAATTCAATGATCTCTATGTCCAATTGTGATGCCTTGTAGTTGTTCATGTTGACGGATTGTCTGGGCTAGGGGTTCAATATAAAAAGCTAATGTGTGGTTGAGACAACAACCTTGTCTAGTTCCTTTTTGTAATACAAATGATGGAGATAATGACCCATTAATTGTAATTTTTGCTGTTGGATGTTGACAGTGTTCTTATTAGATCCACAGATTGCTCATTAAAGCCAAATCTATCTAAAGTTTGATACAGGAATTGCCAATTGACCCGATCAAAAGCCTTTTCGGCGTCGAGGCTTAGCACTACTGCCTTTTTTTTTTGCCAATGAAATATTTGTATGACGTGCATAGCCTGTATAAAATGTCCTGTGTGACTATGAAAGTTTTAGGTTGGTCTGAGAGCTGAGGCGAGCCTCGTGAATGTATTCTGTTCCGGGCACAATAAAGTAAGACCGTTGTTATAATCGACTACGACTTGCAGAAATCGTTCTTGTCCACATCAACTGACCTTGGACCATAGAGAGAGCAAATTGAGTCCACAACAGTAGTAATAGTACAAAATAACAGGGATGATTATTGATGAGTAACCACTAACCATGTGGATGTTTATCATCACAGATTTTGGGAAAATTGAAGATGTAACATTTATCCTGTATAAGAATGATTCTGTGTTCAGCATTCCTTGTGTGTAGAGAGAGGCCTACCCCCAAATCTGAACTTTGGGGAAAATGAGGCATATGTAAACAAGGTGACCTGGGCTGACCACTCTCTCGTACTGGAGAGGCCATAAAAGATGTCTGGCCTTATCTGTGTTGGGTGAATCATGTGGTCAAGCTTACAGGGGTCAAAAGGCACACACACTCAAACACGCACGCCTGCGCCAGGTCTATGCAAGGAGCCAATGAAGAAGAGCGATGGAACATTTTCATGCCTTTGTCTTAACCAATGACTGTAAAGAGCGGTTCTGCTTAAATAGCTAGCTAGCACAACATGCTAGCGGACAAACTTGTAGCACAATGGCGTGTGATGTTTTTGTCTCCTTGTGGGCCGGCCGCAAGTAATAAAGCTTTCTTAAACTTGTTCACCGACTGACTGTGCAATGCTTGATTAATATTTCCGACAACAGAAAACGAACATTTTGGATTAACTAGTTGGCTAGTTCAATGCAGTAGCCCATCATTGACTGACACTCAATAATTTGACTGCAATATAATGACGCGAGGAAAGAAAAGACAATACTATAACGATAATGCAAGTAAATATTTTGAATTTAGACAGTTCATTTGTAAAAGGGAGCGGTAGCTTACCTTATCATGCAGGTCTGTAGCTTCATCTGTAATGGACAAGAAGATCCTCTCCGTCTCATGGTCACTCAGGAAAGGCAGGGTTTAGAAGCGTGGATCCAAAGCTGATGCGATGTACAACAGGTCTTCAATTTTTGTGTACTGCTTCTCAAAATCATCCAGGAACACCTTATTCATTTCCTTAATGAGCCCTGTGTCCTCAGTAGTTGCCTTAAAGTAATTCTTCAGTTTTGCTTTGAGGGGGGCAATCATGGAAATTGTAGGCTGCTCATCCTCACACATGACTGTGGTCATAACTTTGACAGGTGCCATCACTTTAACCATGTCCTCAGCATTGCAGAGGTCTCCTTCAGTAAGAGTGCTTACATCTTCTCCTTTTCTGAGCTCCCTTGACACGAGTGTGGCAAAAACTGCCGACTGTTGCTCCAAAAAACGTTCAAGCATGTCGTGGGAACTGTTCCATCGGGTGGTAACGTCATTGATGAGCTTGTGGGAGGGCAATGCCATTTGCTGTTGTTTTTGTCGAAGTAGTTCAGCACCCGCTATGTTCCGATGGAAAAATCCAACCACCCTTCTCACTTTCCCAAGCACCTTCGCAGCACTGCTCACATGCAAGGCCTTCTGGGCAGTCAGATTTAATGTGTGCGCGAAGCACAAAAGGTGAGGGGACATCTCGGCCTCCACTCCTGCCACAACCATGTTTCTGGCGTTGTCAGTCACCAGTGCTGGATCTTTATCATCTATGTTCCATTCAAGACATGCCTCTTTCAATTAAGCGCCAATGTCTTTTCCGGTGTGTGATTCATTGAAGACTCTCATCTGTAAAACATGGCTCGCTAACTCCCAATCAATAGTGACATAGTGCACGGTGATCGTCACGTAAGAATCCGTTGCACATGATATCCAGGCATCGGTTGTAATTGCCTCTCGTTCAGCACTTGAAAGCTTAGCCTTGAGGTCAGTTTTAGTTTTTTGGTACAGCTCGGGTATGCATTTTTCGCTAAAATGCTGTCTACTTGGTATCTTGTACCTCGGCTCTAACTCTTTAAGCAATTCACAAAATCTCTTATTTTCCACTACACTGTATGGTCTGAGGTCCATGGCGATGAAACGAGCCACAAGCGTCGTAATTGTCTTAGCCCTCACCGAGCTGTAACTCAGTTGTGGCTGATTGAGAAACTGTGATATATTTCTGTTCTCGGATGGGGTTATTTTTGTGCTGGTCGATGCAGTGCTACATCAGGTTCGGCAACACTGGCATGGTGTCTCGAGATGTGAGTGCTGAGATTTGTGGTACTGCCAGTGTACTTAATCACTGCCCTACATAACTTACAAATGGCTCCATTTTTAACAAGTTTACCTTCCTTTTTGAAGAAGCCAAATGTCTTCCAAACTTTCGATTTGAGTTTTGATGGCGCATTGAAAATGTGTTCGATGTGGTCAGACATCATTTCACTACAGACTTGCATGTTCTGAGCTTGTCAACGTATGTTGCGTTATTCAAAGGGATAGCAGCACGCCTGATAGGCTTATGCTATGCGGGCTTTGGCCAATGACAAGCTATCATTGTTCTGACTGAGCTCAAATGCACCAAGTCAGAGTGAGTGAGGGTTTTGGATAGCAACTTAACGTAGAGACGAACACTTGTGAACCGGTTCATAACTTTTAAAATCGGGGCAACAACCGATTCATGTCATTTTAAAACCGATACGGTACTTCACGCATTGATGTAGTTGTATCTTACACGCTAAAAACGGATATCGATACGTATCGGGGGTTTTTTACACCCCTAATATGAAGTTATTGGTATGCCATCAAAATCAGCCACAGGTATAATACAGCAATCACAATACACAAATGATGCAGAAACCAGATACATGAAAGCCGCCCATAAAAAGGAAAAAATATACTGAAGACAATAAATTTAGAAAAAAATGTATTTTGTTGCAACAGAAATTATATGCAAAAAATTAGAAATACAGAAGAACAAAAATGCTTTCCAGCCAAGAAAAGTACAGAACTGAAGAGGAGTTCAATTTAAAAGTCAAACAGTACAGCCAAACTAAGTATAGAACAGATGATGACTTTCAATCTAAAGTGAAACAATACAGCCAAACTAAGTGTAGATCACTGTTACGCCTCCCGATGGTTCGGGGTGGAAGTGCGCACATAGGGCTACAGGTAAAGCCAGTGAGGGTGCAGTCACACAAACCAAGAGACTCACTATAAATAATATGCCGTTTATTCAGTCTTCACAGCAACACCGGGATCAAAGAGGACAATCAGTGGCATAGTAAAAATGTTGCTTTGGCAAAACAGTGTATTACAGATACATATTTCCAGATTTGTAATGAAGAATGTGATGACTATTGCACAAAACATGTTCCATCATCTAAGCTGTGGATATGTCACACATGTCACCGTAAACTTTGTTCTGGTAGAATACCTCAAGAAAGTGTAGTCAAAAATTTACATTTGGAACCTATTCCTTCAGAGTTAAAGTGTTTAAATTCTCTTGAGCAACATTTAATAGCTAAACATATTCCATTTATAAAAATGTTGGCATTACCAAAGGGCGGACAAAATGGTTGCCATGGACCTGTCGTGTGTGTTCCATCTAATGTCGATGAAGTAACAAAAATGCTCCCACGAAATGGGATCAATTTAATAGTAATGATTTAATGCTACAAATTAAACTAAAACGCAAGTTGACATATAAAGGCCATTATGAATGTAAACATGTTCATACAAACCATGTCTACAAGGCCTAGGAGTACTTAAAGTTAAATAACAAATGGTATGATGACATTAGCATTAACAATGACTGGGTTAATCCTTTAGAAAAAGTGAACAATGTGCAAATCAGTGAAAATCAACAGAAGATCATCAGTGACACACTCAAAAATTCAGAAAATCATGATCATACATATATGGAAATATGTATTACTAATCATACACCTAACTTAGACTCAACTGTTGCAGTTCTTGATAATAACAATGATAACGTTGTGCCAATACAAATAGCTATTGAACCAATCAATTCAACAAGCACTGGCGAGGAAAAAAATTATAAGAAAATGGACAGTGATTCTGAAACAGATGAATCTGAAGAAGAGTTGACATACACTGAGCAAACACATGGCCTGTTCCTAGATACATGTTTACAACCAGTAGATATTGCTCCAGCTGAAAATAATCATCCCATAAGACTGTTAGAAGACACTACTAATGAAGGGAAATGTTTTCCTGTGTTATACCCCACGGGAGCTCCTACTTTTCATTAGTCTCGCAAAGAAAAAATAAGCCTGTCAAGATATTTAAATACACGTTTACTTAATGCTGATGGAAGATTTGCTCAGAACACAGACTATATATTCTATGCTCAATACATATCCGAAGTACAACAAGTTCTTTCAAATGTTTCAATAGCATTGCGCAAAAGTTCAGGAACAGAACTAAACTACAAAGATGAGCCCAATATGGTAACTGATGCAGAATCCTTAAGACGGGTATTACAAAATGACGAAGGTTACAAGTTGCTAAAACCAATATGTGGAACATCCCCTTTTTGGCAATCTGCCCAGAAAGATTTGTTTGCTATGATACGACAACTAGGAATTCCAACATGGTTTTGTTCATTTTCCTCAGCTGACATGCGCTGGCCTGAAATGATGACAACTCTCAGTCATGAACAAAATAAACATGTGCCTATAGATGAACTGACTTGGTCAGAAAAATGTGTATTGTTGAAACAAAACCCAGTTACAGCTGCAAGAATGTTTGACCACAGATGGCACAGTTTCCTAAAAGATGTGATTATGTCTCCAGCAGCTCCTATTGGACAAATAACTGATTACTTTTACCAAATTAAATTTCAAAACAGAGGCTCCCCTCATTGTCATTGCTTGTTCTGGGTGAAATCAGCCCCTCAAATTGACAAAGACCCTGATGAGAAAGTTGTAGATTTCGTTGACAAATACGTATCTTGTGAACTGCCTTCTTCAGATGAAGAAGAACTGTATGAAATTGAATACACTGTGCAAAAACATAGCACTAAGCATTCAAAAACCTCAATGCCGTTTTAACTTCCCACAATCTCCATCTTGTAGAACATTTGTTGATCGTATTGTAAAATATCCTAAAACTGAAACCGAAGTGGTTAAATGTGACTTACTTGACCCTACCATGCTTACAAAAGAAGTAACTCTGAAGAAAACTTTAATAGTCATTCACAACAGCCAGTTCAATGCAATACTGAAGAATCACAAGCAATAAATGAGGAACAGGAATTGAGAAAACTCATGACACCAGACATTGCTTAAATGATTTTGGAATTCATCAGAGCAAGTTTATTAAATACTGACCACACATTTGAATCTACAGAGGAACTCTTTGAAAGCATCAACATTTCTCAATTACTTTTTGAAATAGCAAACTCAAAACTAACAAATAAAACAAATGTGGTGTTAAAAAGAAAAGCTGGTGACATTTGGGTTAACCAATACAACAAAGATCTGTTACGAGCTTGGAATGCCACAGTGATATTCAGTACATTGTTGATGCATATTCTTGTGTTGTGTATATCATTTCATATATTTCTAAAGCAGAAAGAGAAATGGGATTGTTACTAGATAAAGCACAAAAAGAAGGAAATAAAGGCAATATGGATGCGAAAGCTGCGTTCAAATCACTTGGCAGTGTTAACCTTCATAATAGAGAAGTGTTTGCACAAGAAGCAGCATATAGACTAACTGGAATGCATTTAACCCTTGTGTTCTCCTCGGGTCATCCTGACCCATCAGTCATTGTGACCCACCGTTGTTTGCGACAACTTTACCGCATACAAAAACAAAGTGAAGCATTTTCTTTTAACCGTTGAGCTGTCTCAGACCCCCCACATTGCAAAGGTTAAAAGAAAATTATTTTTATTTGCTTTTGTATCGGGTAAAATTGGGTAAACACAACGATGGTTCGTTATGAACCTTTTGGTCATGTGACCCGAAGGCAGCACAAGGGTTAAGAGAATCCTCACAAAAAGTAACGTTCATACCAGCCGGAGAACACCCTATGCGCATGAGTTTACCTCAGTATATTGCAAGAAAGGAAAAACAATGACAACAGTCAACAAGATACTATGTGGATGACAAGTGTAGTAGACCGGTATAAACATAGACCACAATCACCACTGTTTCAAAACATGTGCCTTGCCACGTTTTGTTCTGAATATTGTGTCTTTAGTAAAAGTGAAGTTCCATGCAATCCAAAAGAAAGAACATCTGTTGTCGAAATTCAGGACAACTATGGCCACATTAGAAAAAGATCACGTACAGAACCATTTGTTATTAGATATGCAAGACTCTCACCCACAAAAAATCCAGAAAAATACTACCACAGCCAGTTGCAACTGTTTTGGCCTCATTAAAAAGACTGAGTTGCAACCACATTCCTTTGTGTCATATGAAGATTTTTACAATGTTGGAATTGTATATGAATTTAATGAAAACCAAGACACAGTTAAAGCCATTGTTGACAACAACAGGTCATTGTATGAACCGAACTTTGACAAACTAGATTATGCACAATCTGTTATGGAGCAACAGGGTGAATTGGAAGATGCTTGGGCACAGATTTATCCCCAGTCTGAAATGGAACGCCTTCAATGTTTACAAATCCAGGTGACCATTGACCATGAAAATGATTTACAGCATATTTCAGAAAATATTCCAGATTTGACAGAAACCTTACCCACAACCGGTAACATAGAAGTCAGAAAAACGTTCATGACTAAAGACGTTGCTTGGAACATAATGAAATCCTTAAATGATGAGCAAGCACGCATTTTTTTATAAACTATGTCAATGGAGTTTAGAAACAGTATGGAGACAAAATCTACAACAAATAAAACTTTGTATTACTGGTGGAGCAGGCACCTAAAAAGCCATTTGATTAAAGCCATACATTATGAGTTGTCTAGAATTTTTGCACAAACATGTAAAAACCCTGATGACACTACTGTCCTGTTAACGGCTCCAACTGGAGTTGCTGCATATAACATTGGCATGCTACTATACACAATACATTTTGCATCGGCACAAATGTGCAATTACCATACCAGCCATTAGGCGAGGAAAAGATTAACTCTTTGAGAGCTAACCTATCCAATTTACCACTGCTGATCATCAATGAAATATCATTGGTAGACACCAGACTCTTTGCATACATTCATTAGAGATTGAGACAGATAAAACAATGTGGAGATCATTCTTTGTTTGGCAAATTTAGCATTGTTGCTGTGGGAGATTTCTATCAGTTTCCACCTGTGAAAGGAAAACCACTTTACAGTGATATGCCAGGACTGAATATTTGGAACGATCACTTTGAAATCGCACAGTTGACAAAAAACAGGTTTGCGATTACAACTCCAAAATGCTGAGTTTAGTTTGCCAAAATGCTGTAACCATTGAAGCGCAAGACTTTGAGCGTAGTCCCAAAACTGGACGTATGGAAAGAAAGAATGGCCACTACACAAGTTTTTGATACTTGTCTTCAGCCAAGTGTCTCTTTGGGCATACAAGCTCGAAACATGCTTACTAAAAACATTGATGTTTGTGATGGACTTGTTAATGGTGCCTTTGGGACAGTTGTTCAAATAATGTATGCAACTTACAAAGATTTTCCATTTGTAATACATGTTGAATTTGATGACAACAAAATTGGACAGAACCAAAGAGCTAAATTACGCAAACCAAATAATACTACACACAACATAACAATCATTAACCCTGAAGAAGAGAAAGTATCTAACAATGGTGGCATACAGCGTCAGTATCCATTACAATTAGCATGGGCTTGTACCGTTCACTAGGTTCAAGGCCTAACAGTCAACAGCGCAGTCGTAAACTTGAAAAAAATATTTGCACCAGGACAAGCTTACGTTAGCCTGGCTCTGCCGTCCTACGTACTTCCGCTCAATTTGGATTTTGCTTCTGTACTAGGTCTGGGAGCTCCGCTCTGATGTCAAATTCCAGAAACATTTTTTTTGTAGGTCCAATCAGCGAACAGAGGGAGTGGCAGAGAACAACGTCAATGTTGTGCACTAGGTTGAGTAGTTCAGTAATGGCGGCGGAGAAAGATGCAAGCGAAACTATTCTGTGGTTGTGGCAACGCTGCCGAATATCCATAGGTTAAAGCCGGAGCAAGAACATTCCTTGCTGAGTTTTGTTGGTGGCCATGATGTTGTGGGGTTCGAGAACATTTAGATTTTTCAGCTACGGCATCTAGCTCCGTTACAGTAGTGGTGAAGGAGTTGGCTAAGGCGGACGCTTGCGATTGGTTATGGCAAATCAGAGTGGCTCTGGGCGGATCCAATAGTTTTAAACTTCAACAGAGGACCCGCCTTCAAGGAAGTTAACGTTTGTCAATGGAGAGATCCCAGACCCTCTGTACAAATGAAATGTGCAAGGGTCTGGTTAGGACCAGGCTAAGCTTACGTAGCTTTGAGTTGTGTTTATTTTCTGTCAGGCCTAGTAATTGAAGACTTTAAAGAGTCAGTCATTTTTTGCAACAACGACATTAACAATGTTTTTTCAACAATGCCTCCTTTCATATCTGACAACCTTTTTTTGACTTCACCCTGGTTCACAATTGCTTTTCATAACATTCAAAGCCTCAATGCACATTTTAAAGAAATGCAAGTAAACAACTCTTTATTAAAGTCACAGTGCATCTGTTTGGCTTAAACATGGCTGCAACCAAACAGTCCAACACAGCATTTACTTTTAAATAACTTTACCTTCTACCACAACACCCGTTACAATTGTTACAATCCTATGAACATCATCACCAAAACTTTAAAACATCAGGCAAACGGTGGGGTTGGAATATATTGCAAGACAGATGAAAACATTGAAGTCAAAACCCCATGCAATACAAATCTTGAATCATTAGTTTTTCACGTTCCACAGTTTCAAATACTTGCTGCAGTTGTATACAGGCCCCAAACATACCAAGTTGACCTATTCAACGAAAATGTTTTACATCTTATTGATGAAATGAATACCCTCCCAGGTGGAAAGATTATCATGGGGGACTTTAACGATAATCCTCTCAATTCTAAAACAATACAAAAACTATTCGAAAAACACAATTACAATCAATTAGTTGATTTTTCAACCACTGATGCTAGGACTTTAATAGACCATGTATACAAATAATGTCAGATTTCATTCATCTGTTGAATTATTGTCAACATACGACAGTCACCATAATGCTATTCTTATTCACATAAAGTAGCAAACCAATTTTCAGCAAAACAAAAGATGCCAGTGTTTCCCCTAGGATTTTTTTTTGGAGTGGGGGCAGGTCTGTCCGACCCCCCCCCCCCCTTCCCCGAAATAAAGTTCTAACCCTATATTTTGGAGTAGGTTAATGTAATAGTCTAATAACAAATGTAATATTGCATATATTTTTGTCCTATTTTCCGTAAAGCAATACAGTTAGGCTACTTAAAGTATGTTCAAAATGGCAAAAATATGCTGCCAATTAATATTTGACGTAACAACTCATTGTAAATGGTCCGTAGCCTAGCCTATCGAGGTACTCAAAAGCATGTACACTGTCAGCTTCATTTGATCTTGATAGGCTAAGCATTCTGTAGCAAATAGTAACAATATACCCACTATTCTAAAACTGGTTGTTCCCATCCTTGATTGTGATTGGCTATACCGCATTCCATGCCATGTCAAATCCAGCATAACCTCACAGGTTGTCCTCATAACATTCTTTAACATTCCATATTACTGCGCATCAAATATTTCAAATTGAAAAAGACGCCAAAGATGTCCATCTGGCTGTTGCGTGGCAACGATTTATGTAGGAACTATACTTTGTACTAGCGGAAGAATGATTTATTATTAAACTATTTTGTTTCTAATTGTTTTTATTGATGAAACCATATCAAATATTTGTAGTAACAGTTTTAGAAAAGCAATAAGCCCCGCGAGTCCGTGGTTTACGGTGATTTTAGAACTGGTAAGGGGGTTTTCGGCACTCTGCTTCGCGTCGTGCCTAACAACTCCCTTTACCTGTTCTAAAATCAGTGTAAACCACGGCCTCTTGGGGCTTATTGCTTAATTAATTAAAACTACTTCAGCATAATAATGAACCTAAAATACAAACGTGAGCAAGGACAGCAATCGCTATCGAATCAACAGACATGCAATTATGCTAGCAGGGGAAGAATACAAACAACGAAAATCACCAGTTAACTTAAATTTGCAATAATGTAGACTAATACAATAACAAGCTTTAATGAACTGAAAACATAAGTAATACGACTTAAAGTTCTCAAGGTCGCACACATGCAATCTCAACTGCACTGTGAAGCGTGTGTCCTTGCTATTCTCCAACATGCACTCTAACAATCACTGCTGATAGACGGCCTAAAATCTTGTACAGCCCTATTTCTGATACCGTGGCGGCAGAAATTTAGCCGTGGCGGGCCGCCACGACGAAATCAACATGGGGGAAACACTGGATGCTTAACAAAACTGACACACTACTATTATCATTACTATTACTATGACCTATTTTACAATGTGTGCATGTATGCATGTCCATATTTTGTCCACTTTACACTCATCATTTAAATAATTATCTGTAAATATATCTTCCCAAACAACATCCTGGGGACTACAACACAACCACACACACACACACGCTGCCTCTCAATCTCACATACAAAATATTTACATACATACAGTTGTTTGCAATGCTTTTCCCTTGTGCACACTGAATCTTGTGCATTCAAATGTTTGACTACATGCAACCACCCAACATCTGAATACTTTCCAGCCCCCGTACCATATCAGGCGAGTTATATTACACGTTGCAAGTAATTTTTTATAATTTTTGTTTACTGTAAGCTCACGTTGTAAATATTTGCTATATATTTCAGCAATTATCTCAACATATTCAACTTCCATTGCTTTCATCATTCATCAATCCTGGTCTGGCAACACTAAAACAATGCCATTAAGTTATTGTGTTTCAACCACATGACAAAAACTACTCATCACATATGTGCTAATTTAACTACTGTATAGAGGATAATTGTAAACATTTGCTATTGTCACAGGTGCGACTTTTAATGTCATATTGTCTACTTTTTGTTTTCACACATGCCATCCACAATGATCACAATCAATGTAGCACAACTCAATGGAACATCAACAACTGAATGTACAGCAGTCAAGGAAGTCTTCAACCCCTGGAATTATGAATTAAATTCACAAGGATGCTGATTGACTAGTCTTCAAAACCAACACTCTATTGAACGACAATGCAAAACCTAATAGTGGACTTTTTCAACGTCAACCTCTTTAAACCTTTCTCATGCATGGGAATGTATTGCACTCAGCATGGCTAATCACACAATTGGAACATACAACATACACAATATTTCTTAATATACTGGGACAACATACAATGTGTAAACAAATAACTAATTTCCCAAATTGTACACTTCACATTAGGGATGGGAAGATTCACCGATTCGCATCGGTGCATCGGCATAAAAGTTCACGATGCGATGGCCCGGATCAAAAAAGTGTGCACCGGATACAATGTGGAATGAAATCGCAATGCATCGTTTCTAACATCTTTGCATCGGTATAATCCGATGTATTTATATAGAATGATGTGTATGCGAACACCTTTAGTATTTAGAAATTTGACTAATGATTTGTGACCAATAATTTTATAATTAGTTAGTTTCTTAAGCACGCTCTTATCTCCACTGCTGTCAGTGGCCGATTATCGTGAAGTCTCTCGGCAAAGTTTCGCGCGAGTTGGAGGCGTGTTCGGGCGAGTGTTATCATGGCGGAGGAAGAGTTACATGTTACTACAAATTGCAATAAATCCAAGGTTTGGCAACACTTCGGATTTTACAAGAAAGCTGGGCAATTTGACAAGACCCATGCAATTGGCAAGATATGTTGTGCTGCTATAAAGTACACAGGCAGCACGGCTAATTTAGGTTGTCACCTGAAGAGGCTACATGGTATTTGTGTGGAGACGTCTGCCTCCCCCTCGGATTCAGCTGGCTACAGTCAGTGGCTAGCTCCACCGGTACCCTAAGCAAGAATAGGAAGCTATTTTCCGACAAAACAAATCCCTGTTGTGTACGACAAAGTAAGACGAGAGATAGCTGAGTCATTGAGAACATGTTTAGGGAAAAAGTAGGACGTTCAATTTAGTGTGTTGTATTATGACAGTGTTTACAGCAGCTTGTGACTGCCTGTAATAGTTGACCCTTTTTTACATTCAGAGAACACATACAACAGGAAAGAAGGACTGGTTTAAGGCAAGGTCCAGGCCTGATGTTATTTTATCTATTGTCAGAGACTTTTAATATGTGAAATAAAACTTTCACTTGTTTAGTTAATTGATGATTTGCAGTCTGACAAATAAATAAATCATAGCATAAATGTAAATCAATATGTACCATATTAAATTGCATGGCATCATATTCCCTTTGCATCGCATCTCATTGAATCGCATCGTGTCGAATCGCACTGCATCGCAATAGGGGTGAATTGTATCGTATCGCATTAGTAGTTGCTTTTATGTATCATTAATGTATCGGATCGTTGGCAGTGCATCGAGATGTGTATCGCATCGTCCTCAGTGATGGAGATGCACATCCCTACTTCACATACATTCCAAAATAATTGTGTTCAAAACAATGTTATTATTTTGTTTTAAATTGCATTACAATGTATGTCTCTCTATTTTTGCCTTCAAACATTAAACATCTTTCTTAAAGCCCCTTTTCCTGTTTTTATTTAGGATTCATTCTAAAATGGTCAACAGCCAACTGTCATGTCCCCTGCCTAGGTTTCCGTCTACCACCAGATCACCACTTCCAGTCCTACAGTCCTCCTACCGGTACCCCGCTCCACCATCCACCAGCTACCCTCAACCGTCCTCCACATCTCTCTCCCAAATAAAGTCTGCGCACACCCAGAACCTCGTGTGTCGTGGGTTTGGGTCCTCAGTACAACCGTGACACCAACACCATAGCCTGCAACTAAACCAAAATTAACAGCTACACCACATAGTGTACACCATTACCCAAAGGTGATTCAACAGGCCACATCCAAAAAGTATGCTTTCTCAACATTGATCAGACACAGCATTTTTCTATTTTTATTTTATTCATTATGTTTAAATGTTCACTGTATGCACCTACCCACCAAAGTAAATTTGAGGGAGGCGTGATAACCCTAATCCAAAACACAAGAGGAAGGTGCCGGCGGTGGATTAAACAGTGTGGGAGACCCCACTCCCAACTTAATTTAGCGAACATCAACAAAATATGTCTGCTTCAATGTAGCAAAGTTAAGCTGCTAGCAAACGAAATCTAACAGAGAACATCCCCGTTACAGTTATGGTTCATGTCAACTAGTATTATTACCACAGGACTCTCAAGTTTTGAAGACAGACAAGAGTGAGAGAATGATAGAGTCAGAGTCCTGGGTACGTTTGACTTCACGCCGGCAGCGCTGCCTTGAAGCTGAGATTGCCATTGGCTGCTTCATGTCAGCCGGGCTGCAGGCGGCTGCAGGAAACGCCGGCGCTGCATGAAGTCGAACGCACCTTTTGCTTGAGTTGACGCTTAGTCCTGCAGAAGAAACCGAGTTGTTGCAGCTGAGCTGCGATCGCATTCTGCAAAGACAATCTGTGACCTTATCATCATTCAGCATTTCGTCAGAATATCCTGTCCTCAGTAGGGCCAGTATTTCTATGCTTATTTTTCACCTACATATATGTGCGAATTGGGATTTTCTGTGCTCACAAAAATGAAGACAAAGCACAGAAACAGACTGAAAGCTGCGCCTCCTTATTCACCCCGGACTGGAACGCACTACAAAAATGCAGACAGGCCCACCTATACCATTAGCAATGTTGAAATGTTAAGACATATTTTGTATAATTTGTAACCATTTTTAATTTCATATTTTGTTCCAATATTGCTAGTTCAATTGAATGTTGAAAATAAGAAGAAATGGGCTAGGCTATAGATATGTTTTTTGTTATAGCCTACATTTAATGTATAAACAAGAAAAAAGGCGGTTTTACATGGCAAGCATCGTCAGATTTGGTTTAAGTTCAAACATCTGTAATTCATATTTTGATATATAAAGTTAAAAGTTTACACGGTAGGCCTACTTTACATTTACATTTTACATTTATTCATTTAGCAAACGCTTTTATCCAAAGCGACTTCCAAGAGAGAGCTTTACAAAGTGCATAGGTCACTGATAATAACAACAAGATAGCCCTAAAATCTTGCGAGAAGCCAAAACATGAAGCGCATATTGTAAACAACCAAAATAAGTGCCAAAGTGAAGAACCTTTTGAGGTTGATGATGATGTGATCTCGAAGTATGTCGGGTTTGAAAAACTTTCTGTGAAAATTATATTTGATTTAGGCCTATTGACATATACATATTGAGGCAATGTGGACGTAAATACAATGGAAATGTATGTTGTAAAGACTGTCTATGAAATTCAATTCAAAGTTAAATTCAAATAATTTTACTTTTACATTTTCTATGTTTTGTCCATTTGGTTTTCCTAATAAAATACAGTTTTATTTTGTGGACCGATTTTCAAATGATCATATACAATAAGAATTCCCCGAACTACAACGTTTATCAATTAAAACTGTTTATCCCTAGAGAGAGAGGATTCTGTATACATTTGAGTAGTAGTGATTTGAATAGTAGCCTAGGAAAAACGAATTAGTAGCCTTGAAGACGTCAAAATTGAACAGCATCTTACACAAGACTGAACATAGTATATGAGGTAAGTGTTTTTTAAATTGGTTTATTTACTTTTGTTGTGTAGGGTAGTTTTTAAAAGTTAAATGTATCAGCCTCACAATGACTAAAATTCCAAGTGGTCTACATGGACATTTGGGGTTGAAATGATGTAGGACTAGTGTGGTAGCCTAGCCTACATGCAACTTTGGCATTATGTGTCATTCATTTTACCCTAACATTCTGAATGAAAATAGACTGTTTAACCATGTGTTAAAATAAGGTTTATGTGGTTTTATGCAATGGAACATTAGAGGATTTGTGAGGAGCCAACATGAGTTAGCCCAATAGTTTCTTTTAATTGATGTAGTCTAGTGAGCAATCAGCCTCACAATATAGCCTAGCCCAGTGTTATAATTGACGTAACCTAATTATGTTGTGTTTTCAGGAATCAAGTATGCAGGGGGCCAAAAGACCTAAGCTGGAGTTGGTGGGATATTTGCAACAAGTGTCCCCCATATGCAACCCAGGTCAGTCAAAAAAGTCTTATTTTACAACCATGCTGCAGGAGGCCACAAAAAATTCTCGAGTGGTGGTGTTTTCTCCACAGAAGCACCAATGGTATCTTACAGCGGCAAGAGACCGGTGAGTTTTTAAGAACTGAATTGACTGGGGATATTATTGAAGATTAATGTTTTTATATTAATTAATGCATGTGTTGTGTGGTTTTAGATCTCCTATCAAGTTGGAGGACATGGTGTTAACCACATCAAGACAGCACAAAGGTCAAACAGATATCTTGGCCAATGAGAGGACCAAAACCACATGCGTCTGCCATCTCAACTTCAACTATGACATGTTGGCAGAGGAAAGCGTTTCAAAAAGAACACTTGAAGAAGTAATAAATGAATCGCGAGAGTTTCAAGGTATTTATAGGGCTGCACACAATTTTACACTTGTTACACTTACACTTGTTACACAAACACCATCTTTTTTTCACAAAGGGAGGGTTTCATGTCAAGTTGGTTTTATATATGAGGATGAGTTAACTCAGTTTTGCACAGTACAGCCTTGTGAATTCAAATGAATCCTATGAAGTTAAACATGCACATATAAATTGCATAATAATAATTGTGAGCTAATTTGTATCTCATTTTGTATTTGTAGGTAACCGTCTGTGTTAAAGTTATGGATGAGAGGGAAAGGGGAGAGGCGACTACACGTACCAACAAGACTTTGCCAAAAACTGTGTATGCTGTGTCTGACGTAACTCGGTCCATTTCACTCACAGTGTGGGGCCACACTCATTTGGAAATAGGACAGTGGTACACTGTCAAGGAAGCGTCTGTTAGGCTGTTTTTAGGCAAAACTGTCCTAACTACAACACCAAAGACTTTGATCACTGAAGCCAGTGATACTGAACCAGCTGTACCTCCACCAGAAGATGATATGGAAAGAGCAAGTGGCGAAATAATCAGTGGAAATGTATTTTTTGAGTACGTTTGTCAAAACCGCCACAGTTTAACAGAAGTTAACACAGCTGTCCTTGTGACAATGTGAGAAATGTAATATTTTTTGTAAAACAAAAAAATGAACAAAACGCATCAGAGGAAGTTACCATAGACATAAAGGGAGACAGTCAGACAAGTTCTTTAGAGGGACCTGTTCTGTGCCATATGTTGGCTTTGACAGAGGATGTGGCTTATCAGTAAGACCAGCTTGTTGATATGCTGTTGCAATATGATGTTGCACAGGTTCATTTTCGAAGGGCCGCGAGTTGTGGATGTTGTGCTCGGCTACCATGTCAATCCACAGGATGGTGTAGGTGAAAATGGTGATGGTAGGTTTGAAGATATGCCAGTGTAAGCTGTATGGCATAGTTAAGTAAAGTGTAAAACACTTGTTTATATTTTATGGTGCCTTGTTTTAGTAAAGTGGAAAACACTTATGTTGGATGTATACAGCTGTAGGTATATCTTACTTTTATTTTCTTCCTATTGTGAAGCACAAGTTGTTTTTTTAATACAGAAATTAAGCACTTACCATTACAAAAAAAAAAACTTTAATTTAAAGTATTTTGAAAAATGAATGGTTGACCAATCTGTGCCGATAACCTGTTTATGTTCATAAGAACAAAGATTGCGATTGTTGTCCATGTAAGGAGCGCACTTTTTGTTAAGCAGTGGTCTTCGCACTGTTAATTTGACTATGTACAAATAAATGAAGGAAATGTATTTGTTGTCCTTTACAGTTTTTCTCGATTGCTAAGACACAAATGGTATGTGTAAGCAGGGGCGTAGCCAGAAAAGTATTTTTGGGTAGGCCTAGATAAATCTGGATAGGCATCATTTCAGTTTTTCTTACTTTGCGATTTGCACCCGGTGCCTAATTTCTGAGATTTGATTTTGGGTATGCCTTGGAACAAATTGGGTAAGCCTGTGCTTACCCGTGGCTATGCCCCTGTGTGTAAGCCATCCTCACAAAACCATTTGCCAAATCCCAGCAGAAATACCATGTACCCCAGTCTTAAGACACAATTTACCCTTGACCCATTTCTCAGGTTTGTTCACCCTGCTTTGCAAAAGTCTAAACGCACCTCAATTGTCACCATTGTCATTCAAAAAACATTGCAGTTTGTTAACCCTTGTGCTGCCTTTGGGTCACATGACCAAAAGGTTCATAACGAACCATCGTTGTGTTTACCCAATTTTACCCAATACAAAAGCAAATAAAAATAAATGTATTTTAACCTTCGCAATATGGGGGGTCTGAGACAGCCCAACGGTTAAAAGAAAATGCTTCACTTTGTTTTTGTATGCGGTAAAGTTGTCGCAAACGAAGGTGGGTCACAATGACTGATGGGTCAGAATGACCCGAGGAGAACACAAGGGTTAAGTAAACTCAAACTGCCTCATCTCAAACACCCTTAAAAACCAATTATCCATGTGTAAACACGAACAAGCAAATGTACTCAGCGAGCAATCGGGTTTGGAACGAATAAAAATATTTGACATTGTAGGACTAGGCTTTCAAAGGTTTTTGCTAAAACCGGAAATTGCGGAAAATCTATACCCGGATATTGACGCCGGGGTGTGCATTGACCTCAGCTTAAGGAATCCATCGATACCTAATTTCTGACAATCGGACATGCATTCAAAAGCATGGTAGTGTCATATTCCCAACCAAGTTGGCTCGAATGAAGTACGTATATTGATTATTCCCTTGCGCAAATTCATTTCAGTTACCTAAGCCAGGACACATTGCCACTGATGCTAGGCATGATTTGAAATTCCCTTCCATGACAAGTTATGGCACCACAAACAACCTTTTTTAAGCACTACGAGTAAGCTATTCTTTACAGCAGCAATCCAGTCATTCCATTGGCCCGTTTTTATGTTCCATATATAAATAGGACTAAATTACAGTTTGAACTTTAACCAAATATGACAATGCTTGTCATATGGAGAAATGTCTTATTTTGTGATACAAAAACTGAACCTGCCATAATTTTGATTACTTGTTTAGTTAAACAGGCAGACATCATTCAGACATTAAATACCATGCACAATTTCATGCAATTTCACCTTGAAATGTCAACCGTTTCTTAACCTTTGTCCCAAAGCTGACCAAAAACTAATACTCATATCACGCAGTCAGCGCACAGCTAGATAATCAGCGTCAGCACCCTTGGGTACCCAGCATGCAGTGTGTCATGTCCAAAAACGCAAAGACTTAAATAGTTTGTTTACAACAGCCTTCCGAGGGATTTCAGTTGTTGTGTTCGTTCAGTTAGATGTTTGTAATGTTATTGTTTGTTGGTTAATATAATCTTTGTTGGTCACCCTGATTGTGCATGTAGTGTATTTTAACCTCTTCCCGTTCCTTGGCTTGCCGGCGAGCCAGCAACACTGCGCCCCCTCCCTCAGTGAGAACGCACTCAATTTGAAAATATATTTTTTTAGACGTCTAAACATATTATACCTCGTTGGAAAGCTACGATTCTTGTGCTTTCATTGAAATAAACCAATTCAGGCTCAACTCGCAACAGCAAGTACTGTCAACGTCTTTGTCCGGTGACCGTTCCTTCAACAATGCCAGAGAAAAAAGTTTGACTTACCTACGATTACTTCGGAATGTTCCAGGTATGCACACAACTCATCAAAACCTCATCTGCTTACATTCCCAAAGGTCCAAAGTACCAAACCATGTCGAGTAGTTGTCCAAACAATGAATTATATCCACTCATAGCCACGATCTTGTTGCTTCAGTCTGCCTTCGTCAATTTTTTATTTATTTGCGTCACAAACAATCGCTCATAGCAAGAGATCTGAGCAGTAAAAAAAGACGAGGATAATCTTAAAATGGCCGCTACACCCTAAGCTTTAGATTGACACCTTATTTGAGCCAATAGGAGCTTCCATGCCCCAGTGACAGCCCTCTAAAGCCAACTAGGTCTGTGCGTCCTGCCCCCCCCCCCCCCCACACGATTTTTTCCAACTGGCTTCATCTGGCTATGAAATGAGCTAGCTATCCTTGTAGCTTAGAGCTAGCTGAAAATGGCGATACCCCATATGCTAGGTGTTTTGGAGCCTTCAAAATAAAAGTCGATTGCGCAATGTCAGTGTTCTATGAGTGCCAATCCTGGGAATCAGATAAAGCACTCCAATGTGTTCATGCTTCAGTTTTTGTGTTTCAGTAATACTAATGAGGGATTTATTAGTTTATTAGTGTTATATATGATAGTTCTAAGTACCAACTTTCATTATAGATAACAATTATACCTTTTTATACTAAGAATTTGACCTTGGTTACAAGGGTCATTCGAAAACGCCTGGATGTACTCACTCTTATAAAAACCTTTGTGAAATCTGAATATATTGTGGTATTATGTTTGACTTTTGATTTGAATTGGGTAAGGCTTCAACCTGTGGTCCTATGCTGTCTTCCAGCTAATACCTACCACTTCTAGGCCTCTTCAGGCCTCTGTTTTCAAAAAAAATTCTTGGCAGGAAATAGAAACTTTCACTTTCCTTGTATTCAAGCTTCTATTAGTCAACACCAGTAGGACTGACAGGGGTCCTGACAACAAGAAATATAACTTCAGAGTGTCAGCTTTTGAAAGAGTCCATTTACATGCATGTACTCCAAACGGTTCAAGAACAGCAGTCAATTTACTTTGGGTATGCTGTTTAGGCGTTTTTGGGAACATTTAACAGGATCCAGAAGGGGTAGGACCAGAGAGACGGTTGCTGTACCCTCACAAGCTATACTCGCAAATAGCTGAATATGAGCTTTGCCCAGCCCAACCCCGTTGCCCACATGACCACCGTTAATTGTGCATTAACTGTGATTCTGAAAAGAGATAAACTCATAAAGACTTAATATCTTATAAAAAGTTAATACTCTGCCCTTTCTATTTCTGTTTCCTAACATTTCAACAGTTGGTGTGGAGCAGAGAGTATAGAGAGACTGACTTCTAACCTTATGCTCATGAGTTCAAATCCCCATTCAGCCTATTGTTGTTGGCCAAACATGAATTTGTTTGCTCTCTTGTTGTCCAAGTCTCGATCTTCTACAGTGTACATGTTTATAATATTTTGCCATTTTGCGGATGAACCCGCATCGCTGCTTGCAGCTATATTTTTAACTGTTATCACTATTCAGTTTTAAAATATGAAAGGCAGGGAAATCATTTTCTGTTGTGATGTAGCTAAAAAACTTTCAGAAACAACATACTGTTTACATACTTTCACACTATTTAAACCATTCATTAAAAATTCCAGTCAGGGCTCCAGATTGCGACCAAATGGTCACATTTTGCGACCTGTTTTTGAGACAGTGCGAGCATTTTTTACAAACACTCGCGCATGTGCGACCTACAAATTTTGAATTTATTGGGTGTGCACAATGTCAGCACATGTTAGCAACGACGCATAGATACGAAGTTCTAGTAAGACGGCGATATCAGTGTTCCTTCTGCATTAGTACCGTAGCTAAAAGTCTAAAAAAGTTGAGGCTATTTTTCGCAAGGTACCTATAAGCCTAGCAGCGAAATACTTATTTAGCACTAGCGTTGCTACTGTATCCCTGCCTGTGTTTCAGCTGTTGCGCTGTTATACTCAGCAAGTATCGTGTTGTGGTGTCGGAGGACTGATCGAAAAGTGCATCATACATTTAAGTCATTTAGCTAAGACTTGCATGTATAGTAGTCTACGTAATGTCACATTAAATAATGGATTTAAACTCAAGCTTATATGGTGCGTTGCTGTATATCAGTTGTAAAAATGACAGTAAAAATAACGGACCCAGGCACACCCCACAATTTTCCCAGAAATTGTCCCAGGGGCGATTCTAGGATCAGACCTTTAGGGGTGCTCAGCCCTCAATGAGAATGTGACATTGTGCCTTGCAAAAGTGCTATACGTAAACCCCCTTGCTAATATAAATCATTTATTTCACTGGATAACAATTAATACATTTATGTATTATTATGCAAAAAATTGAATGAAAAAACTAAGGATGTCCCTTTCTTCATGAACTACCAGCATCAAATGATAATAAACAATATATAAAAAATATATAGTTTTTAGGGGTGCTGAGATTAAATTTAGGGGTGATTGAGCACTCCTAAAAAGGGTCTAAAATTGCCACTGAATTGTACCCTCTCTAGTTACATTAATAAATGCATTGCAGGTCAATATAAGGTGTGCCCCTAAATGTTTTGCTTGCGCTCCTAAAATTTTCAATCAGCGGCTACTATGCTCCAAGTAAAAAAAGTTAGTCTACCAGTTGTTTTTTGCATCCTTTTTCATCGGTAAAAAACTATCGCAATCCATGAAAATGACAGATAAATACTTAAAACAATTCTGACCATTTTGTTTTTAAAGCACAAACTTTATAAAAACCTTCAAAACAATCGTTTCAACTGCTTTCAGCAAACACACATTTTCTTCAGGAAATGTACCTTTCTCGTTATTATTTCCTTTCCCACCCCTAAATCTCAGCAAATATATGGACCACAGACACAACCTAGATGTCAAAAGTTTCGTCTTGGTGGCGATTGAGTTGCTTGTATTTGTATTTACGTTCCGTTGCACGGTTTAAGTAGAAATTACGTTTTTGTGGCGAGAAGTTAAGCTAACGGTGGCTAACTTGCTAGCCACTGTCACTTGACACTACTAACGACATGAAAACTCGAGTGACTATCTCTAGCAGAACATCAGTTTAGCAGCTCGTTAACTTCTGGGAAATGGCTAGGCTAACTGCTTTACTGCAAGGCAGCTGCAGAAACGCCACAACTAACCCTATCCCTTTATTAGACATTCTCTGGCACTACCCTAACTTAAATCAAAAGCAGACATCCCAAGTCTCCCAGAAGTCTCCCGCATTTCAATAGCGGCTCCCGGACACCCGCAAATGCTATACAATCTCTCGGATTTGAGTCTCTGCAGGTTAGGAAGTCTTTCAATAGGTGAAACTATCTGACTAGTGAATACTACTCTAAACTCCATAGCCACAGGTTTAGCAAGGTTTACAAGGCGGTGAGAGAGGCTAAACGACTGTACTCTGAGAATCTGAAGCGTAGGCAAATCACCTACTACAGTGTTTCCCCTAGATTTTTTTTTAGCAGTTGGGGCATGTCCGACCCCCCCCCCCCCCTCCCCCTCGGCCGAAATAAAGTTCTAACCCTATATTTTGGAGTAGGTTAATGTAATAGTCTAATAACAAATGTAATATTGCATATATTTTTGTCCTTTTTTCTGTAAAGCAATACAGTTAGGCTACTTAAAGTATGTTCTAAATGTCAGAAATATGCTGCCAATTAATAATTGACGTAACAACTTATTGTAAATGGTCAGTAGCCTAGCCTATCGATCAAGGTACTCGAAAGCATGTACACTGTCGGCTTCATTTGATCTTGATAGGCTAAGCATTCTTTAGCAAATAATAACAATATACCCACTATTAATTAAAACTACTTCAGCATAATAATGCACCTAAAATACAAACGTGAGCAAGGGCAGCAATCGCTATCGAATCAACAGACATGCAATTATGCTAGCAGGAATACAAACATCGAAAATCACCAGCTAACTTAAATTTGCAATAACTGTAAACTAATACAATAACAGGCTTTAATGAACTGAAAACACAAGTTATACGACTTACAGTTCTCAAAGACGCACACACGCAATCTCAACTGCGCTGTGACGCGGGTGTCCTTGCTATTCTCCGACATACACTTTTCTTGTGTGTACACAAGAAGTGTACACACAAGAAGTGTCTTGTACAGCCCTATTCCTGATACCGTGGCGGAAGAAATTTAGCCGGGGCGGGCCGCCACGACAAAATCAACATAGGGGAAACACTGAACTACAAGCCCAAAGCCCCCCACTCCACCAACGACTCCCGCCACGTCCTGAACAAGTTCTACTGCAGATTTGAAAGACAATTGGACAGTCCTGAACTCCCCTCCTCTACAGTGACGACTCTCTCCATTCAGGAGGGTGAAGTTAACAGACTTTTCAAGAGGCAGAACCCCCACAAAGCAGCTGGGCCAGACTCTGTCTCTCCTGCCACCCTCAAGCACTGCGCTGACCAGCTGTCTCCTGTGTTTACAAACATCTTTAACACCTCCCTGGAGACATGCCATGTGCCAGCCTGTCTCAAGTCCTCCACCATCATCCCTGTGCCCAAAAAGCCAAGGCCAACAGGACTTAAGGAACTACAGACCCGTCGCCCTGACCTCTGTGGAAATGAAGTCTTTTGAGCGCCTTGTGCTGGCACACTTCAAATCCATAACGGAACCCTTCCTGGACCCACTGCAGTTTGCCTACAGAGCCAACAGGTCTGTGGATGATGCCGTTAACATGGCCCTCCACTTCACCGTACAGCATCCTACGCCAGGATCCTGTTTGTGGACTTAAGCTCTGCCTTCAATACCATCATCCCCGCCCTGCTACAGGACAAGCTCTACCAGCTGAACGTGCCCGACTCCACCTGCAGGTGGATCACAGACTTCCTGTCTGACAGGAAGCAGTGGGTTAAGCTGGGAACACAAGTCTCTGACTCCCGGTCCATCAGCACCGGATCTCCTCAGGGCTGCGTCCTTTCTCCTCTGCTCTTCTCCTTGTACACCAACAGCTGCACCTCGAGTCATCCTTCTGTCAAACTCTTGAAGTTTGCGGACGACAACACCCTCATTGGGTGACCCCTCCCACCCTGGACACTCCCTGTTTCAGCTACTCCCCTCCGTCAGAAGGCTGCGGTCCATCAAGACCAAAACCTCACGCCACAACACAGTTTCTTCCCATCCGCTGTTGGCCACTTTAACAAGGCCAAGGACTCACACTGACTTAAAATCACAAGCTGCACAATGATACCCTGCACATTGTAATTTGCACTATTGTATCGTTCTCTTGCACTCTTTTTTAGGTTAGATTGTAAATTATGACTACTTATATTTATATTTTATTGTATTCCCCTTAGTAATAGTTTAATTTAAGTTTCAATATTCCTATATGTTTAATGTATGCACCTCCCTGCCAAAGTAAATTCCTTGTTTGTGCAAACATTCATGGCGAATACAATCCTTTCTGATTCTTCAGATTCTGATTCAGCTTTGTCAATCATTCATGAAAATAATTAATTTCAGCCTAAACCGTACAACGGAATGTTAAATTGAATTCAACCAACGCAATCGCAAGTACCAAGACGAACACAGTCTAGTACTGTACTGTAGTAGTACAATTTACCGGGGCAGCTTCTCCACACAGGGCTATCAGGGCTATTTTGAGTTGTTACTGACAATGATCGTTACCACTGAGCTTTTTATGAATGGGGGATTTTCCCCTAAATAAATGTCAAGCTTATTTACGTTTTTGGGGGCATATTTTCAGTTAGCAGATGGTACTATTTGAATCGCAATTCCATCTGAGATAGCTACTACCGGTAATGTCGTTGTTAGAATAAGCTTCAAAGGGGGTTCTTTATTAATGAATGAATGCAATATGAGTAGGCTAAATGCCTGAAAATATCAACACACAATTTAACATGTGTCACACACAGGTTCGCCCCTAGCGGTTAGATGACACAACCTTTTGTGGACCTCTTTGGAACAGGGTCCTGAGCACCTGTACCAAGTTTGATGTCGATTCAGCAAATATTTCCTGAGATATGATCTCACTTCCTGTTTTGGCGGCTTCATCGCCGAATTTTATCAGCTTTACCGAAATGTGAAAAGGTTTGTGAGGCTTGATCTGAAGATAAATGGTGAAAAATATTTGCTTATTGCAGCGCCACCTAGAGGTCAAATGGCATGACCTATTTTGGACCTCTTAAGTACAGTGTCCCTAGTCCCTATACCAAATTTGGTGTCAATGCAGTAAAAGAGGTGCTGAGGCATGACCTCACTTCTTTTATGGTGGCTTGGTTGACGACTTTGAATGGCTGTTCCAGTTTAAAGGTTTAGATAATCAAAAAAACATGTGATGTCTTTTGTGAGGCTTGGTCTGAAGATGATCTGTGCCAAATTTGGTGAAGATTGCACAAACCTTATAGGAGAGGTAGCAAAAAAAACCTGGTATATTCAAAATGGCGGCCACATCGATTCAGCCACATCAATTGGCTGTAACTAACAAACAGTTGCGAAAATCAAAGCTCCAGGGGATAACTTTTGTGAGGCTTGGTCTGAAGATCATCTGTGGCAATTTTGTGGCAATTTTGAAGAAGATTCGACAAGAATTGTAGGAGGAGTAGCAAAAAAATGCTTTTCCTTTACATTCAAAATGGCGGAGAATCTATAGGACTCGGTATGATGTCATAGAGTGCGTTGAACTTGTCTTGATCCAGGGAATCCAACGATACCTCATTTTGGACAATGGGGCATATGGTTCAAAAGTAACATGTGTAAACACAACTTAAACTTTGGCCCATTGGTGGCGCTAGATGGTTGAAATGGGAGACATGAAACTTGGTGAAATTGATGAGGGGACTGGTCCCAAAGAGTGTGCCAAATTTCACAACTTCTGACCATGTGGTTGGGGCTGCCATAGACTCACATGACAGATGTGTAATAATAATAATAAATATAGCTGCAAGCAGCGATGCGGGTTCCTCCTCAAAATGGCAAAATATTATAAACATGTACACTGAAGAAGATCGACATTTGGACAACAAGAGAGCAAAACGACTTCATGTTTGCCCTAAAACAATTCCAGACTCTCAGTCAATGCACAACTAACTAAAGTCATGTGGGCAACTGGGCTAGGGCAGCGTTCATATTCAGCTCCTTGCAAGAATAACCTATAACGGTTTAGCAGCCGATTCTCTGGTCCGATTAAACTACACAACATACACAATCAGGGTGACCAACAAGATTATATTAACTAACCAACAATAACATTACAAACATCTAATTGAACGAACACAACAACTGAAATCCCTCGCAAGGCTGTTGTAACCAAACTATTTTCCACAAGTCTTTGCGTTTTTGGAAATGCCGCACTGCATGCTGGGTCCCAAGGGATCTGACGCTGATTATCTAGCAGTGGTCCGACTGCATGATGTGAGTATTAGTTTTTTGTCAGCTTTGGGACAAAGGTTAAGAAACGGTTGACATTTCAAGGTTAAATTGCATGAAATAACATTTTTCAATACGTCAATGACACATATATGTACCAAATTCCAAGTCAATTAGACCTTTGGTTCAAGAGAAGAGGAATTTTGAACGTTTTCCCGAATTATCACTGTACAGGAAAATCCATCATGGCGGACCTTATGGGTCCTTGAGGCTTTTTTGTTCCTCATGTAAAATGAGGCATACACACTAAGTTTCAGAAGAATTGGAGCAATGGGGTGGAAATGCAACCACTCTGAATAGGGGACATTTGGGTCGTCGCCTGTGGCGCCCCCTATGGTCTGATGTGGGCTAGTCTGTGTTTGGGCCGTAGTTGTGGCATGTTGTATCAATGTGCCAAATTTCAAAACTTTTTACCAATGTGTTCATGAGATAAATTACAATAATAATAATAATAAATATAGCTGCGAGCAGCAATGGAGGGGCCAAACAGTCCAGAGCAGGACATGGCCTCCATAGCACTTGCGCAACAATTAAGTCACAGCAACCTGTTGCACTCATGCAACACACCAAGTTTGGTTTAAATATCTGTTTGCGTTCAAGAGTACTGAGTGTTCAAATTGTTTTTTTTTCTGGTATAAAACCTCAGGCCTCCTCTGCTCCTCGTGGGAACAAGGAACCGAAGTTTGGTGATGATAGGACACATTTTTGCTGAGTTATGCTCTCACGTGTCTTTTGCGGCTTCGCAGCCGCCTTTGATCAGCTATAACGAACAAACGGTTTTGAAAATGGAAAATCCATGCAACACCTTTGTGAAGCTTAGTCTGAAGATCATCTGTGCCAAATTTAGTCAACATTGGACAAAATTTGGGGCGTGTAAAAGGTTTTTAAACTTTTCCATTTAATCCAAAATGGCGGCCGCGTCAATTCGGTTGTTATGAAATATTATCCATGGTCAAGCTTGATATCTCTCAAGACATCAACAGACAAAGAAATTACTTTATTAAGGTGAACATTTCAACAGTTATTAGCCAAAACACGTTTATGCTTCCAGCCACGCCCCCTTTTAGTCACAACACCATTTTTGGAGGACATCCTTAGAATAAAGTTCCGAGAAGGCGTACCAACTTTGGTGTCACTGCCTCAAAGAACTGCTGAGATATGACTTCATTTCCTGTTTGGTGGCTTTCCTGATGAATTTGATTGGCTGTACCGGACAAACGACTTTGAAAATCAAATATCCTTAGATAACTTTTGTGAGGCTTAGTCTGAAGATCATATCTGGTAATTTTGAAGAAGATTTGACACAATTTGTAGGAGGAGTAGGCTTTTAAAGGTTTTTGATAAAACCGGAAATAGCGGAAAATATATATAACCAGAAATTGACGCCATGGTGTGCATTGCACTCGGCTTAATCCAGGGAATCCAACGGTACCTCATTTTTGAAAATGGGACATACGGTTCAAAAGTTGCGTGTGTAAACACAACTCCAACTTTGACCCGTTGGTGGCACTAGAGTGACCGAGTATGGGACATGAAACTTTGTGAATTGGACCAGGGGACTGTCCCTAATGAGTGTGCCAAATTTCACAACTTTCGACCAAGCGCTTCTAGGGCCTGCCATAGGACCCCATGACGGAAGAATCATAAATATAACTGCAAGCAGTAATGGTGGATTCCTCCAAACATTGCGAACCATTGAAAAATGTATATTTTTGAAAAATTTTAACTGTATAGAAAAACCAATGCTGCAGACTTACCAATGTGATACCAAATCTGACCAAATCCAAATATGGCTGCAAGCAGCAATGAGGTGGCCAAGTAGTCAAATGACCCAGAAAACATTTTAGACATCCTCAAAAGAGGGTAACGAGTACAAGCAGCAAGTTTGGTGTGAATCCATCAAAGATTTGATGATATACAACCCAACTTCCTGTTTGCTGGCTTAATGGCACATTTTGATTCCCTGTGCCAGGCAAATGCTTTCGAAAATCAAAAAAGTAGAGTAGAGAAAAAAATGTTTTTTCAATTAATTCAAAATGGCGGCCGCATCAATTCGGCTATTATCACAAATTATTATGAGTCACATACAGGATGACCCAAGATATCATGAGACAAAGGAATCACTTAATAAAGGCAAACAAATCAAAAAGTCATTGGCCTAAACACATTTTTGCTTCCTGCGGCCACGCCCAGTGATCACTTGACACCAAATTGTGTGGACATCCTCAGAAGAGGGTTCCGAGTCATCTTACCAAGTTTGGTGTTGACATCTCAAAGATTTGCCAACATGTGATCCAATTTCCTGTTTGGTTGCTTTGTTGCCGATTTTGATTGTCTGTACCGGACAAACGGTTTTGAAAATCAAATATCCTTTGATATCTTCTGTGAGGGTTGGTCTGATGATGATGTGTGCCAATTCTGGGGAAGATTGGGAAAAAAATTGTAGGAGGAGTAGGCTTTCAAAGGTTTTTGATAAAACCGGAAATGGCAGAAAATCTATATAACCGGAAATTGACGTAATGGTTGTCACAGTTCAACTCGTCTTGATCCAGGGAATCCAATGGCACCTCATTTTTGAAAATCAGTCATACGGTTCAAAAGTTTCGTGTGTAAACACAAGTCCAACTTTGATCCATTGGTGGCGCTAGATTGGTCTAATGGGAGACATGAAACTTGGTGAAGGTATAGAAGGAACTGTCCTCAATGAGTGTTCCAAATTTCACAAAAAGTTATCGAAGGGTTCTAGGGGCTGCCATTGACTCCCATGGTACAATAATTACAAATAATAAAACCACCAATGACAATAGGTTTCCTCCTTACTCTTGGTCTATACTATCAAAAAAGCTAGACCAGAGCAAAACCCCTCTCTCAGGGTACTGAACTTCAGCTCAGTCGTGATGCTGGGGTGAATGTAGGCCTATCTGTAGAGACCAGGAAGACAGACACACCGGCCAGCTGCCCTGATGGGTCCGTGGTAGATCATTAATGCGGGTTGTATCCTACAACGCTCATGGCCTTTGAGTAGGACATACTGCTACTGATAGATCAAGACGTTTGGTGGTGGACACATTGCTGGACGAGAGTGACATTGTCTGCCTTCAAGAAACCTGGATGGCCAAGCAAGATCCGGACAAATTGAACTCCCTACACAAGAACTTTCATGGTGCTGGAGAGTCCACTACCGATCTCATCATGAGGATGGTTTGTGGCAGGATAGCTGGTGGTGTAGCTATATTGTGGAACATCAAATATGACCCAAGGGTAATGGTGGTGCGGCTTAACGTTGACTGGGCTACCGGGTTGGAGTTTAATCATAATGAAAATAAATTTACTATTTTAAATGTGTACACACCATATGAATCCTATGACCATGAGGATGAATTTCAGAACAGGTTAGCTTTTATTCAGTCCTTCATAGAGGACAATAGTTCATGTTGTGTCTATGTCATGGGTGATTTTAATGCTGACATGTCAGATAAGTGTTTATTCGCACAACAACTGCAGCAGTTCTGTAATGAAACTAAATTAATTATATCAAGCGTTATTGCCTGATACAAGTTTTACCTATGTAAGTGAAGCGTGGCACACAACTTCCTGGCTAGACCATGTTGTGACCACAGCCGATGCTCATGACTCACTGGAAAGTATAGAGATGTGTTATGGGCTGGCCACCACTGATCACATACCAGTTGCTGTGCTGCTAAATGTTGAGAGTGTACCCTTGTTGTTGGCCAACAAGGGTAATGCTGCTCCCTCAAGAAAACTGGACTGGTCAAAATTGACCAAAGAGGTTATGCACAGATATTCTCTTTTAACTGACAGCTTACTTAGTGATGTTGAATTGCCTAGGGATGCCTTAATGTGCATGGATATGAACTGCAAGGATAAACATCTTGCTGAAGAGCTCAGTGCCATTTATGATGATATTGTCAAATGTCTTTATGCTTCCAGTGAACCTTTTATTAGTCATAAGAGTAAGGTCCCTAACACACGGCCTGGCTGGAATTAGTTTGTGTCTGAGCAACATGCTGCTGCTAGAGAAGCCTTCAGAGTCTGGTCAGAGGCAGGCAGATACAGACAGGGAGTGCTGCTTGATAACAAAAAACTCACAAATGCTAGATTTAAATATGCACTTGTTTTATTATGTGAAATGAAAACACAATGAGAGCAGACTCGCTGGCCAGAAAGATGCAGAATAACAATCTTACTGACTTCTGGTCAAGATCATAAATAATAACAGATCTCCACTCCCTTCTGATATCGAGGGGGTCAGTTGTCCAGAGAAGATTGCTGATCTATGGCATGAGCACTACAGTAAACTATTTAATTGTGTTAAAAGTAACACAGTGAGAATTGATAATGAATATAAAGGTATCTCTGCAGACTTGATAGTTAGATCAGTAGATATTTATGATGCCATCCACATGGTAGACAACAACAAAGCTTGTGTTATGGATTGCATTTCTGCAGAGCATCTAAAAAATGCCAGTTGTAGACTCAGTCCATTACTAGCCATGTGTCTCACTGGAATTATGGTTCATGGTGTTCTACCGAACTCTATTATGTCAGTACTGTTAGTGCCTGTTGTTAAAGATAAGGCTGGTAAACTGAACAGCATAGACATCTATCGACCCATTGCATAGGCCAGTATCTTGTCTAAAGTGTTTGAGAGAATTATTTTATTGACATTGGAAATGCATATTCTGACTGCAGACAATCAGTTGGGTTTTAAAAGAAAACATGGTACCGATCTCTGTATCTATGCTCTGAAGGAGATTGTCTTTAGGTACACAAGTCTTAATTCATCTGTATTTTTATCCCTATGTCATGAAAAACAGTTTATGAAACTGCTAGCGAGAGGTGTCCCTAAACCTCTTGTGAGGATTTTGGTGTTCTGGTATGCCAATCAAACTTTTCATGATAAATGGGACACTGTTGTATCAGCTCCTTTCCATGTTGGTATCGGAGTTCGACAAGGAGGAATTTTATCTCCCTTTTTGTTAAATGTGTATATGGACAACTTATCAAGCCAGCTGAATAAGACAAATACAAGCTGTCTTGTTGGTGAATCTGTTGTAAATCATCTGATGTACGCAGATGAGCCGGTCCTACTCAGTCTGTTGCAACAGACGCTGAGGGTGTGCTCTCAGTATGGCATAGATCATGATATAAAATATAATGCAAAGAAAAGCCACATAATGATAGTCAGAAGTAATCAGGACAAGAAATTAACCTTCCCTACCTTTTATTTATCTGGCAGTCCCCTTGGTGTTTGTGAGAAAATAAAATATCTGGGCCATGTCATTTCTGATGATTGGACAGATGACAACGATATATATCGACAGCGCTGTAAAATATATTCTCAGGCCAATATGTTATTAAGGAAGTTTTCTATGTGCTCAGATTCAGTTAAATGTTCCCTGTTTAGAACCTACATAACACCATTGTACACTGCTATGTCTATGTACAGGAAAAGGAATATACAGATACTGGAAGGAGCCTACAATGATGCTTTTAGATTGCTACTTAATGTGCCTAGGTGGCATAGTGCTAGTCAGTTGTTTGTGTCTAAGCACGTACCAACCTGTAAGGCACTCTTGAGACAACTGATGTATGGTGTCGACTGGACAAGTCTGAGAATTGAAAAGTAGAGGCTTTGGTCAACCCTCTAAAGAGCTGCTATCGATTTACTTGGAACTTAAGACGACAATGGCACAAAAGTCTTCATACTTTTTAACGCACTGTATTATCTATGTTTCATCTTTTTGTTTTTTCTATTTTTTATAGCTCTATGTCTGTTATTTTATATGGAAGTTGGCGTCTGAAATAAAGATTTATATATATATATATATATATATATATATATATATATATATATATCAATGTTTCAGGATTTGTATAACTTTTTACTATTGCATACAAAATCGGAAATGCAATACCAACAAGATCAGCTTTTGTTAAAGTGTTTCTTTGCCTTTACTATCAATGTTTAAGGATTTGGAGACCTTGTTACCATGGCATACAAAATTGTAAATCCAATGCCATCAAGATCCACAAAGCCTTTGCTAGAGAATAAGGAATGAGTGGGGGCTTGGTCAGCCCACTCTCTCTTGCAATGTTGCGTGTGCGTCTTGTCAAGCCCGCGCGTGTGTCAAGGGAAGGCTGAGTGTGTGGGGATTTGGAGCACACGCGGGCAGGAGGAGGGGAGAGAGGATTTTGCAAAAAAGCTCTAGAAGTTAGCCAAGCATGTATATTTAAAATATTCACTAAAAATCGACTTTTCATCTTACCATCAACTTTTTTTCAGATTTGAACACTAAACATTCTCAAGAGTCTTCATATGAACTAGTGATAGTATCAGAGTATCCGTTTTAGACCGGTGGATGTTTAAAGTATTATTTATATATATATAAATTCGATTTGCTTTACATCAGTCATTTTTTAAGATATTAAATCAATTTTTCACATGGTAACATGATGTAGTGTCTTCCACCGATATACCAACTTAAGTTCTGATATCTCAAAGATTTGCTGAGATTTGATCCAATTTCCTGTTTGGTTGCTTTGTTGCCGAATTTGATTGGCTGTACCGGACAAACGGTTGTGAGGATCAAAATTATTTTTGATAACTTTTGTGAGGCTTGGTCTGAAGATCATCTCTGGTCATTTTGAAGAAGATTTGACAAAAATTGTAGGAGGAATAGGCTTTCAAATGTTTTTGATAAAACCGGAAATAGCGGAAAATCGATATAACCGGAAATTTACGTCATAGGGTGCGTTGAACTCAGCTTGATCCAGGGAACCCAATGGTACCTCATTTGTGAAAATAGGTCATACGGTTCAAAAGTTGCGTGTGTAAACACAAGTCCAACTTTGACCCGTTGGTGGCGCTAGAGTGGTCTAATGGGAGACATGAAACTTGGTGTAAGTATAGAAGTAACTGTCCTTAATGAGTGTTCCAAATTTCACAAAAAGTTATCGAAGGGTTCTAGGGGCTGCCATTGACTTCCATGGTACAAGAATAAAAAAATGAAATATAGCTGCAAGCAGCAATGTGGTGGCCAAGCAGTCAAATGACCCCTAAAACACTTTAGAAATCCTCGAAACAGGGTTCCGAGTACATGCAGCAAGTTTGGTGTGAATCCATCAAAGATTTGCTGAGATACGACCCAACTTCCTGTTGGCTGGCTTAATGGCACATTTTGACTGCCTGTACCGGGCAAACCGTTCTGAAAATCAGAAAATCATGTGAACCCCTTTGTGAGGCTTGGTCTGAAGATACTCTCTGCCAAATTTGGTGAAGATTGGACAACATGTGTAGGAGGAGTAAAGAAAAAACGTTTTTCAATGAATTCAAAATGGCGGCAGGATCAATTCGGCTACTATCAACAGTTATCATATATCACACACGGGACGTCCCAACATATCATGAGACAAAGGAATCACTTAATAAAAGCAAACAAATCAACAGTTATTGGCCAAAACACATTTTTGCTTCCTGCGGCCACGCCCAGTGATCACATGACACCAAATGAATTGGACAGCCTCAGAAGAGGGTTCCGAGTCATCATATTAAGTTTGGTGTTGATTTCTCAAAGATTAGCTGAGATATGACCCAACTTCCTGTTTGGTTGCTTTGTTGCCGATTTTGATTGGCTGTACCGGACAAACGGTTTTGAAAATCGAATATCCTTTGATAACTTCTGTGAGGGTTGGTCTGATGATAATGTGTGCCAATTCTGGGGAAGATTTGAAAAAAATTAAAGTAGTTGAAGCGAAAAAACGTGTTTCCTTAAAATTCAAAATGTTGGAAAATCTATATAACCGGAAATTGACGTCATAGGGTGTGTTGAACTCGTCTTGATCCAGGGAATCCAATGGTACCTCATTTTTGAAAATTAGTCATACGGTTCAAAAGTTGCGTGTGTAAGCACAAGTCCAACTTTGACCCATTGGTGGCGCTAGAGTGGTCTAATGGGAGACATGAAACTTGGTGTAGGTATAGAAGAAACTGTCCTTAATGAGTGTGCCAAATTTCACAAAAAGTTGTCGATGGGGTCTAGGGGCTGCCATTGACTCCCATGGTACAAGAATTACAAATAATAAAACCACCAATAACAATAGGTTTCCTCCTTACGGAGGAATCCTAAATATAACTGCAAGCAGTAATGGCGGATTCCTCCAAACACTGCGAACCATTGAAAAATGTTTATTCTTGACAAATTGTAACTGTATAGAAAAATGTATGCTGCAGAATTACCAATGGCATACCAAATCTGAAATGCAATACCATCAAGTTCCACAAGGGCCTTTATTTCAAGCCAGTAAGTGAAGGAAGGGGGCTTGGTGAGCTTATCCATTCCAGAAAGCCTTGTATCTTTATGCATTAAGGCGTGGCCTGTAGCGCCACCTATGGCTAATGGTGGGCCATTTGTGGTGTGGTAGTTACTCTTGGCCTATACTATTAATGTTTCAGGATTTTAAAAACTTTTTACCATGGCATATAAAATCGAAAATGCAATACCAACAGGATCCACATGGGCTTTGGGTAAAGTGTGGTAGTTACTCTTGGCCTGTACTGTCAATGTGTCAGGATTTTGAGACCTTTTTACTATTGCATACAAAGTAGGAAATGCAATGACACCAAGGTCCTCAAGGGCCTATGCTGATATTCAAGGAATGAGTGGGGGCTTGGTCAGCCCACACAGTCCTGATATGTTGCGTGTATGTCTTGCCAAGCCCGCGCGTGTCAAGGGAAGAATGCGTGTGTGAGAAATTGGAGCATGCGCGGGGAGGAGCAGGGGACACATTTTATTATAAATTTCCCTAGAAATTAGCCAAGCATGCATGTTTCAAAGATTCACCAAAAATCGACCTTTCATCTTAGAGTCAACTTTTTCTCAGATTTGTGTACTAAACATTCTCAAGAGTCTTCATATGAACTTGTTTGACTGGCTTACATGTAAAGCATTGCGAACCATTGAAAAATGTATATTCTTGACAAATTGTAACTGTATAGAAAAATCAATGCTGCAGAATTTCCAATGGGATACCAAATCTGAAATGCAATAACATCAAGATCCACAAGGGCCTTTATTTCAAGCCAAGAACTGAAGTTCTTTAATCTTCACAAGAAGTGAAGTGCTTTGTGCTTTAGGGCGTGGCCTGTAGCGACACCTATTGGTAATGGTGGGCCATTTGTGGTTTGGTAGTTACTCTTGGCCTATACTATCAATGTTTCAGGATGTTTTTAACTTTTTACCATTGCATACAAAATCGGAAATGCAATACCAACAAGATCCACATGGGCTTTTGTTAAAGTGTTGTTGTTACTGTTGGCCTTTACTATCAATGTTTCAGGATTTGGAGAACTTTTTACCATGGCAAACAAAATCTGAAATGCAATACCATCAAGATCCACAAGGCCTTTGCAAAAGACCAAGGAATGAGTGGGGGCTTGGTAAGCCCACACTGTCCTGAAATGTTGCGTGTGCGTCTTGCCAAGCCCGCGCGTGTGTCAAGGGAAGACCTATGGGTAATAGTGGGCCATTTGTGGTGTGGTAGTTAGGCCGAATCCCAATACTCCCCCTTACCCCTTCCCCTTACCCCTTACCCTTAATTTACCCCTAGCCCTTGGCCCTCGAAACTAAGGGGTAAGGGCTACATAGCCCTAAGAAATGGGACAGCACTTGGTTACAGGTACGTCATCTAGCACGTATCGATACCTCCAAAGCAAGTAGTGTTATGCACTGATTTAAACAAAATTCGCTGCTAATGGAGTTTACTTTAAACTGTAGACATGCTAGTCAAAGAAATGCGGGACTGTTGTGCAATTCAGCACTGTAATATTAGCGTACCAAACTAGCGATTTTTAGAAACGTTTCAATTAGGAAAATGGTTGCAAATATAAATGTTCATGACTGTAAATAACACAAAACATGACTGTCATAATTTTTTTATCAATTAATTAAGCCGAAAATATTATATTTAGCGGACTCTCTGGATGATCTGGCCGCCTTTGTTGCCGGTCGCGCAGTTTTTACATAGCCCTCGGTTTCAAGTAAGCTCCCGACCTCACTTGGTTTTAAGGGGTGTATACCCCTTAGTCTTAGCCCTTCCCCTAGCTCAAAAAGAGTATTGGGACACCACTAGCTCTCACGGGAACGCGCAAAACGAAGGGGAAGGGGTAAGGGGGAGTATTGGGATTCGGCCTAACTCTTGGTCTATACTATCAATGTTTCAGGATTGTTATAACTTTTTACCATTGTATACAAAATCGGAAAAGCAATACCAACAAGATCCACATGGGCTTTTTGTTAAAGTGTTTCTTTGCCTATACTATCTATGTTTCAGGATTTTGAGACCTTTTTACCATTGCATACAAAATCGGAAATGCAATACCATCAAGATCCACATGGGCCTTTTTTTCAAGCCAATAAGTGAAGGGAGGGGGCTTGTTGAGCCTATCCATTCCAGAAAGCCTTGTATCTTTGTGCTTTTGGGCGTGGCCTGTAGCGCCACCTATGGGTAATGGTGGGCCATTTGTGGTGTGGTAGTTACTCTTGGTCTATACTATCAATGTTTCAGGATTTTTATAACTTTTTACCATTGCATACAAAATCGGAAATGCAATACCAACAAGATCCACATGGGCTTTTGTTAAAGTGTTTCTCGGCCTACACTATCAATGTTTCAGGATTTGAGACCTTTTTACCATTGCATACAAAATCGGAAATGCAATACCATCAAGAGCCACATGGGCCTTTGCTAAAGACCAAGGAATGAGTGGGGGCTTGGTCAGCCCACACTCTCCTGAAATGTTGCGTGTGCGTCTTGGCCGCGCGTGTGTCAAGGGAAGGCTGAGTGTGTGTGAGATTTTGGAGCACGCGCGGGGAGGAGCAAGGGAGACATTCATTGGAAATTTGCCTAGAAATTAGCCAAGCAAGCATGTTTCAAATATTCACCAAAAATCGACCTTTCATCTTACAGTCAACTTTTTCACAGATTTGTGTTATGAACATTCTCAAGAGTTTTCATATGAACTTGTGATTGAATCAGAGTATCAGTTTTTGAATGGCTGATGTGTAAAGCATAATTTTAGCGTTAGCGATAAGTTCAATTTGCTTTATATCAATCATTTTTTGAGATATGAATTTGCCTTTGCACATGGTAACATGTTGTAGTGTCTTCCTCCGATCTACCAAGTTTAGTGTTGATATCTCAAAGATTTGCTGAGACATGACTTCACATCCTGTTTGGCGGCTTTTCTGATGAATTTGATTGGCTGTACCGGACAGACGGTTATGAGGATCAAAATTCCTTTGATAACTTTTGTGAGGCTTGGTCTGAAGATCATCTCTGGTGATTTTGAAGAAGATATGACAAAAATTGTAGGAGGAGTAGGCTTTCAAAGGTTTTTGATAAAACCGGAAATGGCGGGAAATCTATATAACCGGAAATTAACGCCATGGTGTGCGTTGAACTCGGCTTGATCCAGGGAATCCAATGGTACCTCATTTTTGAAAATGAGTCATACGGTTCAAAAGTTGCGTGTGTAAACACAAGTCCAACTTTGACCCATTGGTGGCGCTAGAGTGGTCTAATGGGAGACATGAAACTTGGTGTAGGTATAGAAGAAACTGTCCTTAATGAGTGTGCCAAATTTCACAAAAAGTTGTCGATGGGGTCTAGGGGCTGCCATTGACTCCCATGGTACAAGAATTACAAATAATAAAACCACCAATAACAATAGGTTTCCTCCTTACGGAGGAATCCTAAATATAACTGCAAGCAGTAATGGCGGATTCCTCCAAACACTGCGAACCATTGAAAAATGTTTATTTTTGACAAATTGTAACTGTATAGAAAAATGTATGCTGCAGAATTACCAATGGCATACCAAATCTGAAATGCAATACCATCAAGATCCACAAGGGCCTTTATTTCCAGCCAGTAAGTGAAGGAAGGGGGCTTGGTGAGCTTATCCATTCCAGAAAGCCTTGTATCTTTATGCATTAAGGCGTGGCCTGTAGCGCCACCTATGGGTAATGGTGGGCCATTTGTGGTGTGGTAGTTACTCTTGGCCTATACTATTAATGTTTCAGGATTTTAAAAACGTTTTACCATTGCATATAAAATCGGAAATGCAATACCAACAGGATCCACATGGGCTTTGGGTAAAGTGTGGTAGTTACTCTTGGCCTGTACTGTCAATGTGTCAGGATTTGGAGACCTTTTTACTATTGCATACAAAGTAGGAAATGCAATGACACCAAGGTCCTCAAGGGCCTATGCTGATATTCAAGGAATGAGTGGGGGCTTGGTCAGCCCACACAGTCCTGATATGTTGCGTGTGTGTCTTGCCAAGCCCGCGCGTGTCAAGGGAAGAATGAGTGTCTGAGAATTTGGAGCATGCGCGGGGAGGAGCAGGGGACACATTTCATTGTAAATTTCCCTAGAAATTAGCCAAGCATGCATGTTTCAAAGATTCACCAAAAATCGACCTTTCATCTTAGAGTCAACTTTTTCTCAGATTTGTGTACTAAACATTCTCAAGAGTCTTCATATGAACTTGTTTGACTGGCTTACGTGTAAAGCATTGCGAACCATTGAAAAATGTATATTCTTGACAAATTGTAACTGTATAGAAAAATCAATGCTGCAGAATTTCCAATGGGATACCAAATCTGAAATGCAATAACATCAAGATCCACAAGGGCCTTTATTTCAAGCCAAGAAGTGAAGCGCTTTAATCTTCACAAGAAGTGAAGTGCTTTGTGCTTTAGGGCGTGGCCTGTAGCGACACCTATTGGTAATGGTGGGCCATTTGTGGTGTGGTAGTTACTCTTGGCCTATACTATCAATGTTTCAGGATGTTTTTAACTTTTTACCATTGCATACAAAATCGGAAATGCAATACCAACAAGATCCACATGGGCTTTTGTTAAAGTGTTGTTGTTACTCTTGGCCTTTACTATCAATGTTTCAGGATTTGGAGAACTTTTTACCATGGCAAACAAAATCTGAAATGCAATACCATCAAGATCCACATGGCCTTTGCAAAAGACCAAGGAACACTCTCCTGAAATGTTGCGTGTGCGTCTTGCCAAGCCCGCGCGTGTGTCAAGGGAAGACCTATGGGTAATAGTGGGCCATTTGTGGTGTGGTAGTTACTCTTGGTCTATACTATCAATGTTTCAGGATTTTTATAACTTTTTACCATTGTATACAAAATCGGAAAAGCAATACCAACAAGATCCACATGGGCTTTTTGTTAAAGTGTTTCTTTGCCTATACTATCTATGTTTCAGGATTTTGAGACCTTTTTACCATTGCATACAAAATCGGAAATGCAATACCATCAAGAGCCACATGGGCCTTTTTTTCAAGCCAATAAGTGAAGGGAGGGGGCTTGGTGAGCCTATCCATTCCAGAAAGCCTTGTATATTTGTGCTTTTTGGCGTGGCCTGTAGCGCCACCTATGGGTAATGGTGGGCCATTTGTGGTGTGGTAGTTACTCTTGGTCTATACTATCAATGTTTCAGGATTTTTATAACTTTTTACCATTGCATACAAAATCGGAAATGCAATACCAACAAGATCCACATGGGCTTTTGTTAAAGTGTTTCTCGGCCTACACTATCAATGTTTCAGGATTTGAGACCTTTTTACCATTGCATACAAAATCGGAAATGCAATACCATCAAGAGCCACATGGGCCTTTGCTAAAGACCAAGGAATGAGTGGGGGCTTGGTCAGCCCACACTCTCCTGAAATGTTGCGTGTGCGTCTTGGCCGCGCGTGTGTCAAGGGAAGGCTGAGTGTGTGTGAGATTTTGGAGCACGCGCGGGGAGGAGCAAGGGAGACATTCATTGGAAATTTGCCTAGAAATTAGCCAAGCAAGCATGTTTCAAATATTCACCAAAAATCGACCTTTCATCTTACAGTCAACTTTTTCACAGATTTGTGTTATGAACATTCTCAAGAGTTTTCATATGAACTTGTGATTGAATCAGAGTATCAGTTTTTGAATGGCTGATGTGTAAAGCATAATTTTAGCGTTAGCGATAAGTTCAATTTGCTTTATATCAATCATTTTTTGAGATATGAATTTGCCTTTGCACATGGTAACATGTTGTAGTGTCTTCCTCCGATCTACCAAGTTTAGTGTTGATATCTCAAAGATTTGCTGAGACATGACTTCACATCCTGTTTGGCGGCTTTTCTGATGAATTTGATTGGCTGTACCGGACAGACGGTTATGAGGATCAAAATTCCTTTGATAACTTTTGTGAGGCTTGGTCTGAAGATCATCTCTGGTGATTTTGAAGAAGATATGACAAAAATTGTAGGAGGAGTAGGCTTTCAAAGGTTTTTGATAAAACCGGAAATGGCGGGAAATCTATATAACCGGAAATTAACGCCATGGTGTGCGTTGAACTCGGCTTGATCCAGGGAATCCAATGGTACCTCATTTTTGAAAATGAGTCATACGGTTCAAAAGTTGCGTGTGTAAACACAAGTCCAACTTTGACCCATTGGTGGCGCTAGAGTGGTCTAATGGGAGACATGAAACTTGGTGTAGGTATAGAAGAAACTGTCCTTAATGAGTGTGCCAAATTTCACAAAAAGTTGTCGATGGGGTCTAGGGGCTGCCATTGACTCCCATGGTACAAGAATTACAAATAATAAAACCACCAATAACAATAGGTTTCCTCCTTACGGAGGAATCCTAATAAATATAACTGCAAGCAGTAATGGCGGATTCCTCCAAAAATTGCGAACCAGAGGGTATCGAGTACATGCAGCAAGTTTGGTGTGAATCCATCAATGATTTGCTGAAATACAACCCAACTTCCTGTTTGCTGGCTTAATGGCACATTTTGATTGCCTGTAGTGGGCAAACCGTTTCGAAAATTAAAAACCCATGTGAAAGCCATTGTGAGGCTTGGTCTGAAGATAATATCTGCCAAATTTGGTGAAGATTGGACAACATTTGTAGGAGGAGTAGAGAAAAAACGTTTTTCAATGAATTCAAAATGGCGGCCGCATCAATTCGGCTATTAACACAAGTTATTATGAGTCACACACGGGATGTCCCAAGATATAATGAGACAAAGGAATCACTCAATAAAGGCAAACAAATCAATAGTTATTGGCCAAAACACATTTTTGCTTCCTGCGGCCACGCCCAGTGATCACGTGACACCAAATTGTGTATATAGGCTAAGAAGAGGGTTCCGAGTCATCATACCAAGTTTGGTGTTGATATCTAAAAGATTTGCTGAGATATGACTTCACTTCCTGTTTGGCTGCTTTTCTGCTGAATTTGATTGGCTGTACCGGACAAACGGTTGTGAGGAACAAAATTCTAATCGATAACTTTTGTGAGGCTTGGTCTGAAGATCCTCTCTAGTAATTTTGAAGAAGTTTGGAAAACAATTGTAGGAGGAGTAGGCTTTCAAATGTTTTTGATAAAACCGGAAATTGCGGAAAATCTATATAACCGGAAATTGACGCCATAGGGTGCGTTGAACTCGTCTTGATCCAGGGAATCCAAAGGTACCTCATTTTTGAAAATCAGTCATACGGTTCAAAAGTTACTTGTGTAAACACAAGTCCAACTTTGACCCGTTGGTGGCGCTAGAGTGGTCTAATGGGAGACCTGAAACTTGGTGTAGGTATAGAATGAACTGTCCTTAATGAGTGTGCCAAATTTTACAAAAAGTTGTCGAAGGGGTCTAGGGGCTGCCATTGACTCCCATGGCACTAGAATAAAAAAAAAAAGAATAAAACTAACAATGACAATAGGTTTCCTCCTTACGGAGGAATCCTAATAAGAAAAGGTAGAATCACTTATGTGGCTTCGCCGCTTCGCGGCTTGGCCACCAATAAAACTAACAATAACAATAGGTTTCCTCCTTACGGAGGAATCCTAATAATAAAAATAATACTAACAATAACAATAGGTGCCTCGCAGCTTAGCTGCTTGGCCCCTAATAATAATAATAATAATAATAATAATAAATATAACTGCAAGCAGTAATGGCGGATTCCTCCAAACATTGTGAACCATTGAATTTCTTTTATTCTTGACAAATTGTAACTGTATAGAAAAATCAATGCTGCTGACTTACCAAGGGGATACCAAATCTGACCAATTCCAAATATAGCTGCAAGCAGCAATGAGGTGGCCAAGCAGTCAAATAACCCAGAAAACATTTTAGACATCCTCAGAAGAGGGTAACAAGTACACGCAGCAAGTTTGGTGTGAATCCATCAAAGATTTCCTGAGATACAACCCAACTTCCTGTTTGCTGGCTTAACGGCACATTTTGATTTCCTGTACCAGAAAAACGGTTTCGAAAATCAGAAAACCATGTGTTAGCTTTTGTGAGGCTTGGTCTGAAGATAATCTCTGCTAAATTTGGTGAAGATTTGACAACATGTGTAGGAGGAGTACAGAAAAAACTTTTTCATTGAATTCAAAATGGCGGCCGCATAAATTCGGCTATTATCACAAATTATTATGAGTCACACACGGGATGTCCCAAGATATCATGAGACAAAGGAATCACTCAATAAAGGCAAACAAATCAATAGTTATTGGCCAAAACACATTTTTGCTTCCTGCGGCCACGCCCAGTGATCACATGACACCAAATTGTCTAGATATCCTCAGAAGAGGGTTCCGAGTCATCATACCAAGTTTGGTGTTGATATCTTGAAGATTTGCTGAGATATGACTTCACTTCCTGTTTGGCTGCTTTTCTGCTGAATTTGATTGGCTGTACCGGACAAACGGTTGTGAGGATCAAAATTATTTTCGATAACTTTTGTGAGGCTCGGTCTGAATATCATCTCTGGTCATTTTGAAGAAGTTTTGACAAAAATTGTAGGAGGAGTAGGCTTTCAAAGGTTTTTGATAAAACCGGAAATAGCGGAAAATCTATATAACCGGAAATTGACGACATAGGGTGCGTTGAACTCGGCTTGATCCAGGGAATCCAATGGTACCTCATTTGTGAAAATCGGTCATACGGTTCAAAAGTTGCGTGTGTAAACACAAGTCCAGCTTTGACCCGTTGGTGGCGCTAGAGTGGTCTAATGGGAGACATGAAACTTGGTGTAAGTATAGAAGTAACTGTCCTTAATGAGTGTGCCAAATTTCTCAAAAAGTTACCATATGGTTCTAGGGGCTGCCATTGACTCCCATGGCACTAGAATAAAAAAAAAAAGAAAATATAACTGCAAGCAGTAATGGCGGATTCCTCCAAACACTGCGAACCATTGAAAAATGTTTATTTTTGACAAATTGTAACTGTATAGAAAAATGTATGCTGCAGAATTACCAATGGCATACCAAATCTGAAATGCAATACCATCAAGATCCACAAGGGCCTTTATTTCAAGCCAGTAAGTGAAGGAAGGGGGCTTGGTGAGCTTATCCATTCCAGAAAGCCTTGTATCTTTATGCATTAAGGCGTGGCCTGTAGCGCCACCTATGGGTAATGGTGGACCATTTGTGGTGTGGTAGTTACTCTTGGCCTATACTATTAATGTTTCAGGATTTTAAAAACTTTTTACCATTGCATATAAAATCGGAAATGCAATACCAACAGGATCCACATGGGCTTTGGGTAAAGTGTGGTAGTTACTCTTGGCCTGTACTGTCAATGTGTCAGGATTTGGAGACCTTTTTACTATTGCATACAAAGTAGGAAATGCAATGACACCAAGGTCCTCAAGGGCCTATGCTGATATTCAAGGAATGAGTGGGGGCTTGGTCAGCCCACACAGTCCTGATATGTTGCGTGTGTGTCTTGCCAAGCCCGCGCGTGTCAAGGGAAGAATGAGTGTCTGAGAATTTGGAGCATGCGCGGGGAGGAGCAGGGGACACATTTCATTGTAAATTTCCCTAGAAATTAGCCAAGCATGCATGTTTCAAAGATTCACCAAAAATCGACCTTTCATCTTAGAGTCAACTTTTTCTCAGATTTGTGTACTAAACATTCTCAAGAGTCTTCATATGAACTTGTTTGACTGGCTTACGTGTAAAGCATTGCGAACCATTGAAAAATGTATATTCTTGACAAATTGTAACTGTATAGAAAAATCAATGCTGCAGAATTTCCAATGGGATACCAAATCTGAAATGCAATAACATCAACATCCACAAGGGCCTTTATTTCAAGCCAAGAAGTGAAGCGCTTTAATCTTCACAAGAAGTGAAGTGCTTTGTGCTTTAGGGCGTGGCCTGTAGCGACACCTATTGGTAATGGTGGGCCATTTGTGGTGTGGTAGTTACTCTTGGCCTATACTATCAATGTTTCAGGATGTTTTTAACTTTTTACCATTGCATACAAAATCGGAAATGCAATACCAACAAGATCCACATGGGCTTTTGTTAAAGTGTTGTTGTTACTCTTGGCCTTTACTATCAATGTTTCAGGATTTGGATAACTTTTTACCATGGCAAACAAAATCTGAAATGCAATACCATCAAGATCCACATGGCCTTTGCAAAAGACCAAGGAACACTCTCCTGAAATGTTGCGTGTGCGTCTTGCCAAGCCCGCGCGTGTGTCAAGGGAAGACCTATGGGTAATAGTGGGCCATTTGTGGTGTGGTAGTTACTCTTGGTCTATACTATCAATGTTTCAGGATTTTTATAACTTTTTACCATTGTATACAAAATCGGAAAAGCAATACCAACAAGATCCACATGGGCTTTTTGTTAAAGTGTTTCTTTGCCTATACTATCTATGTTTCAGGATTTTGAGACCTTTTTACCATTGCATACAAAATCGGAAATGCAATACCATCAAGAGCCACATGGGCCTTTTTTTCAAGCCAATAAGTGAAGGGAGGGGGCTTGGTGAGCCTATCCATTCCAGAAAGCCTTGTATATTTGTGCTTTTTGGCGTGGCCTGTAGCGCCACCTATGGGTAATGGTGGGCCATTTGTGGTGTGGTAGTTACTCTTGGTCTATACTATCAATGTTTCAGGATTTTTATAACTTTTTACCATTGCATACAAAATCGGAAATGCAATACCAACAAGATCCACATGGGCTTTTGTTAAAGTGTTTCTCGGCCTACACTATCAATGTTTCAGGATTTGAGACCTTTTTACCATTGCATACAAAATCGGAAATGCAATACCATCAAGATCCACAAGGGCCTTTATTTCAAGCCAGTAAGTGAAGGAAGGGGGCTTGGTGAGCTTATCCATTCCAGAAAGCCTTGTATCTTTATGCATTAAGGCGTGGCCTGTAGCGCCACCTATGGGTAATGGTGGACCATTTGTGGTGTGGTAGTTACTCTTGGCCTATACTATTAATGTTTCAGGATTTTAAAAACTTTTTACCATTGCATATAAAATCGGAAATGCAATACCAACAGGATCCACATGGGCTTTGGGTAAAGTGTGGTAGTTACTCTTGGCCTGTACTGTCAATGTGTCAGGATTTGGAGACCTTTTTACTATTGCATACAAAGTAGGAAATGCAATGACACCAAGGTCCTCAAGGGCCTATGCTGATATTCAAGGAATGAGTGGGGGCTTGGTCAGCCCACACAGTCCTGATATGTTGCGTGTGTGTCTTGCCAAGCCCGCGCGTGTCAAGGGAAGAATGAGTGTCTGAGAATTTGGAGCATGCGCGGGGAGGAGCAGGGGACACATTTCATTGTAAATTTCCCTAGAAATTAGCCAAGCATGCATGTTTCAAAGATTCACCAAAAATCGACCTTTCATCTTAGAGTCAACTTTTTCTCAGATTTGTGTACTAAACATTCTCAAGAGTCTTCATATGAACTTGTTTGACTGGCTTACGTGTAAAGCATTGCGAACCATTGAAAAATGTATATTCTTGACAAATTGTAACTGTATAGAAAAATCAATGCTGCAGAATTTCCAATGGGATACCAAATCTGAAATGCAATAACATCAACATCCACAAGGGCCTTTATTTCAAGCCAAGAAGTGAAGCGCTTTAATCTTCACAAGAAGTGAAGTGCTTTGTGCTTTAGGGCGTGGCCTGTAGCGACACCTATTGGTAATGGTGGGCCATTTGTGGTGTGGTAGTTACTCTTGGCCTATACTATCAATGTTTCAGGATGTTTTTAACTTTTTACCATTGCATACAAAATCGGAAATGCAATACCAACAAGATCCACATGGGCTTTTGTTAAAGTGTTGTTGTTACTCTTGGCCTTTACTATCAATGTTTCAGGATTTGGATAATTTTTTACCATGGCAAACAAAATCTGAAATGCAATACCATCAAGATCCACATGGCCTTTGCAAAAGACCAAGGAACACTCTCCTGAAATGTTGCGTGTGCGTCTTGCCAAGCCCGCGCGTGTGTCAAGGGAAGACCTATGGGTAATAGTGGGCCATTTGTGGTGTGGTAGTTACTCTTGGTCTATACTATCAATGTTTCAGGATTTTTATAACTTTTTACCATTGTATACAAAATCGGAAAAGCAATACCAACAAGATCCACATGGGCTTTTTGTTAAAGTGTTTCTTTGCCTATACTATCTATGTTTCAGGATTTTGAGACCTTTTTACCATTGCATACAAAATCGGAAATGCAATACCATCAAGAGCCACATGGGCCTTTTTTTCAAGCCAATAAGTGAAGGGAGGGGGCTTGGTGAGCCTATCCATTCCAGAAAGCCTTGTATATTTGTGCTTTTTGGCGTGGCCTGTAGCGCCACCTATGGGTAATGGTGGGCCATTTGTGGTGTGGTAGTTACTCTTGGTCTATACTATCAATGTTTCAGGATTTTTACAACTTTTTACCATTGCATACAAAATCGGAAATGCAATACCAACAAGATCCACATGGGCTTTTGTTAAAGTGTTTCTCGGCCTACACTATCAATGTTTCAGGATTTGAGACCTTTTTACCATTGCATACAAAATCGGAAATGCAATACCATCAAGAGCCACATGGGCCTTTTTTTCAAGCCAATAAGTGAAGGGAGGGGGCTTGGTGAGCCTATCCATTCCAGAAAGCCTTGTATATTTGTGCTTTTTGGCGTGGCCTGTAGCGCCACCTATGGGTAATGGTGGGCCATTTGTGGTGTGGTAGTTACTCTTGGTCTATACTATCAATGTTTCAGGATTTTTATAACTTTTTACCATTGCATACAAAATCGGAAATGCAATACCAACAAGATCCACATGGGCTTTTGTTAAAGTGTTTCTCGGCCTACACTATCAATGTTTCAGGATTTGAGACCTTTTTACCATTGCATACAAAATCGGAAATGCAATACCATCAAGAGCCACATGGGCCTTTGCTAAAGACCAAGGAATGAGTGGGGGCTTGGTCAGCCCACACTCTCCTGAAATGTTGCGTGTGCGTCTTGGCCGCGCGTGTGTCAAGGGAAGGCTGAGTGTGTGTGAGATTTTGGAGCACGCGCGGGGAGGAGCAAGGGAGACATTCATTGGAAATTTGCCTAGAAATTAGCCAAGCAAGCATGTTTCAAATATTCACCAAAAATCGACCTTTCATCTTACAGTCAACTTTTTCACAGATTTGTGTTATGAACATTCTCAAGAGTTTTCATATGAACTTGTGATTGAATCAGAGTATCAGTTTTTGAATGGCTGATGTGTAAAGCATAATTTTAGCGTTAGCGATAAGTTCAATTTGCTTTATATCAATCATTTTTTGAGATATGAATTTGCCTTTGCACATGGTAACATGTTGTAGTGTCTTTCTCCGATCTACCAAGTTTAGTGTTGATATCTCAAAGATTTGCTGAGACATGACTTCACATCCTGTTTTGCGGCTTTTCTGATGAATTTGATTGGCTGTACCGGACAGACGGTTATGAGGATCAAAATTCCTTTGATAACTTTTGTGAGGCTTGGTCTGAAGATCATCTCTGGTGATTTTGAAGAAGATATGACAAAAATTGTAGGAGGAGTAGGCTTTCAAAGGTTTTTGATAAAACCGGAAATGGCGGGAAATCTATATAACCGGAAATTAACGCCATGGTGTGCGTTGAACTCGGCTTGATCCAGGGAATCCAATGGTACCTCATTTTTGAAAATGAGTCATACGGTTCAAAAGTTGCGTGTGTAAACACAAGTCCAACTTTGACCCATTGGTGGCGCTAGAGTGGTCTAATGGGAGACATGAAACTTGGTGTAGGTATAGAAGAAACTGTCCTTAATGAGTGTGCCAAATTTCACAAAAAGTTGTCGATGGGGTCTAGGGGCTGCCATTGACTCCCATGGTACAAGAATTACAAATAATAAAACCACCAATAACAATAGGTTTCCTCCTTACGGAGGAATCCTAAATATAACTGCAAGCAGTAATGGCGGATTCCTCCAAACACTGCGAACCATTGAAAAATGTTTATTTTTGACAAATTGTAACTGTATAGAAAAATGTATGCTGCAGAATTACCAATGGCATACCAAATCTGAAATGCAATACCATCAAGATCCACAAGGGCCTTTATTTCAAGCCAGTAAGTGAAGGAAGGGGGCTTGGTGAGCTTATCCATTCCAGAAAGCCTTGTATCTTTATGCATTAAGGCGTGGCCTGTAGCGCCACCTATGGGTAATGGTGGACCATTTGTGGTGTGGTAGTTACTCTTGGCCTATACTATTAATGTTTCAGGATTTTAAAAACTTTTTACCATTGCATATAAAATCGGAAATGCAATACCAACAGGATCCACATGGGCTTTGGGTAAAGTGTGGTAGTTACTCTTGGCCTGTACTGTCAATGTGTCAGGATTTGGAGACCTTTTTACTATTGCATACAAAGTAGGAAATGCAATGACACCAAGGTCCTCAAGGGCCTATGCTGATATTCAAGGAATGAGTGGGGGCTTGGTCAGCCCACACAGTCCTGATATGTTGCGTGTGTGTCTTGCCAAGCCCGCGCGTGTCAAGGGAAGAATGAGTGTCTGAGAATTTGGAGCATGCGCGGGGAGGAGCAGGGGACACATTTCATTGTAAATTTCCCTAGAAATTAGCCAAGCATGCATGTTTCAAAGATTCACCAAAAATCGACCTTTCATCTTAGAGTCAACTTTTTCTCAGATTTGTGTACTAAACATTCTCAAGAGTCTTCATATGAACTTGTTTGACTGGCTTACGTGTAAAGCATTGCGAACCATTGAAAAATGTATATTCTTGACAAATTGTAACTGTATAGAAAAATCAATGCTGCAGAATTTCCAATGGGATACCAAATCTGAAATGCAATAACATCAAGATCCACAAGGGCCTTTATTTCAAGCCAAGAAGTGAAGCGCTTTAATCTTCACAAGAAGTGAAGTGCTTTGTGCTTTAGGGCGTGGCCTGTAGCGACACCTATTGGTAATGGTGGGCCATTTGTGGTGTGGTAGTTACTCTTGGCCTATACTATCAATGTTTCAGGATGTTTTTAACTTTTTACCATTGCATACAAAATCGGAAATGCAATACCAACAAGATCCACATGGGCTTTTGTTAAAGTGTTGTTGTTACTCTTGGCCTTTACTATCAATGTTTCAGGATTTGGATAACTTTTTACCATGGCAAACAAAATCTGAAATGCAATACCATCAAGATCCACATGGCCTTTGCAAAAGACCAAGGAACACTCTCCTGAAATGTTGCGTGTGCGTCTTGCCAAGCCCGCGCGTGTGTCAAGGGAAGACCTATGGGTAATAGTGGGCCATTTGTGGTGTGGTAGTTACTCTTGGTCTATACTATCAATGTTTCAGGATTTTTATAACTTTTTACCATTGTATACAAAATCGGAAAAGCAATACCAACAAGATCCACATGGGCTTTTTGTTAAAGTGTTTCTTTGCCTATACTATCTATGTTTCAGGATTTTGAGACCTTTTTACCATTGCATACAAAATCGGAAATGCAATACCATCAAGAGCCACATGGGCCTTTTTTTCAAGCCAATAAGTGAAGGGAGGGGGCTTGGTGAGCCTATCCATTCCAGAAAGCCTTGTATATTTGTGCGTTTTGGCGTGGCCTGTAGCGCCACCTATGGGTAATGGTGGGCCATTTGTGGTGTGGTAGTTACTCTTGGTCTATACTATCAATGTTTCAGGATTTTTATAACTTTTTACCATTGCATACAAAATCGGAAATGCAATACCAACAAGATCCACATGGGCTTTTGTTAAAGTGTTTCTCGGCCTACACTATCAATGTTTCAGGATTTGAGACCTTTTTACCATTGCATACAAAATCGGAAATGCAATACCATCAAGAGCCACATGGGCCTTTGCTAAAGACCAAGGAATGAGTGGGGGCTTGGTCAGCCCACACTCTCCTGAAATGTTGCGTGTGCGTCTTGGCCGCGCGTGTGTCAAGGGAAGGCTGAGTGTGTGTGAGATTTTGGAGCACGCGCGGGGAGGAGCAAGGGAGACATTCATTGGAAATTTGCCTAGAAATTAGCCAAGCAAGCATGTTTCAAATATTCACCAAAAATCGACCTTTCATCTTACAGTCAACTTTTTCACAGATTTGTGTTATGAACATTCTCAAGAGTCTTCATATGAACTTGTGATTGAATCAGAGTATCAGTTTTTGACTGGCTGATGTGTAAAGCATTATTTTAGCGTTAGCGATAAGTTCAATTTGCTTTATATCAATCATTTTTTGAGATATGAATTTGCTTTTGCACATGGTAACATGTTGTAGTGTCTTCCTCCGATCTACCAAGTTTAGTGTTGATATCTCAAAGATTTGCTGAGACATGACTTCACATCCTGTTTGGCGGCTTTTCTGATGAATTTGATTGGCTGTACCGGACAGACGGTTATGAGGATCAAAATTCCTTCGATAACTTTTGTGAGGCTTGGTCTGAAGATCATCTCTGGTGATTTTGAAGAAGATATGACAAAAATTGTAGGAGGAGTAGGCTTTCAAAGGTTTTTGATAAAACAGGAAATGGCGGGAAATCTATATAACCGGAAATTAACGCCATGGTGTGCGTTGAACTCGGCTTGATCCAGGGAATCCAATGGTACCTCATTTTTGAAAATGAGTCATACGGTTCAAAAGTTGCGTGTGTAAACACAAGTCCAACTTTGACCCATTGGTGGCGCTAGAGTGGTCTAATGGGAGACATGAAACTTGGTGTAGGTATAGAAGAAACTGTCCTTAATGAGTGTGCCAAATTTCACAAAAAGTTGTCGATGGGGTCTAGGGGCTGCCATTGACTCCCATGGTACAAGAATTACAAATAATAAAACCACCAATAACAATAGGTTTCCTCCTTACGGAGGAATCCTAATAATATAACTGCAAGCAGTAATGGCGGATTCCTCCAAACACTGCAAACCATTGAACAATGTTTATTCTTGACAAATTGTAACTGTATAGAAGAATGTATGCTGCAGAATTACCAATGGCATACCAAATCTGAAATGCAATACCATCAAGATCCACAAGGGCCTTTATTTCAAGCCAGTAAGTGAAGGAAGGGGGCTTGGTGAGCTTATCCATTCCAGAAAGCCTTGTATCTTTATGCATTAAGGCGTGGCCTGTAGCGCCACCTATGGGTAATGGTGGGCCATTTGTGGTGTGGTAGTTACTCGTGGCCTATACTATTAATGTTTCAGGATTTTAAAAACTTTTTACCACTGCATATAAAATCGAAAATGCAATACCAACAGGATCCACATGGGCTTTGGGTAAAGTGTGGTAGTTACTCTTGGCCTGTACTGTCAATGTGTCAGGATTTGGAGACCTTTTTACTATTGCATACAAAGTAGGAAATGCAATGACACCAAGGTCCTCAAGGGCCTATGCTGATATTCAAGGAATGAGTTGGGGCTTGGTCAGCCCACACAGTCCTGATATGTTGCGTGTATGTCTTGCCAAGCCCGCGCGTGTCAAGGGAAGAATGAGTGTGTGAGAATTTGGAGCATGCGCGGGGAGGAGCAGGGGACACATTTCATTGTAAATTTCCCTAGAAATTAGCCAAGCATGCATGTTTCAAAGATTCACCAAAAATCGACCTTTCATCTTAGAGTCAACTTTTTCTCAGATTTGTGTACTAAACATTCTCAAGAGTCTTCATATGAACTTGTTTGACTGGCTTACATGTAAAGCATTGCGAACCATTGAAAAATGTATATTCTTGACAAATTGTAACTGTATAGAAAAATCAATGCTGCAGAATTTCCAATGGGATACCAAATCTGAAATGCAATAACATCAAGATCCACAAGGGCCTTTATTTCAAGCCAAGAAGTGAAGTGCTTTAATCTTCACAAGAAGTGAAGTGCTTTGTGCTTTAAGGCGTGGCCTGTAGCGACACCTATTGGTAATGGTGGGCCATTTGTGGTGTGGTAGTTACTCTTGGCCTATACTATCAATGTTTCAGGATGTTTTTAACTTTTTACCATTGCATACAAAATCGGAAAAATATACCAACAATATCCACATGGGCTTTTGTTAAAGTGTTGTTGTTACTGTTGGCCTTTACTATCAATGTTTCAGGATTTGGAGAACTTTTTACCATGGCAAACAAAATCTGAAATGCAATACCATCAAGATCCACAAGGCCTTTGCAAAAGACCAAGGAATGAGTGGGGGCTTGGTAAGCCCACACTCTCCTGAAATGTTGCGTGTGCGTCTTGCCAAGCCCGCGCGTGTGTCAAGGGAAGACCTATGGGTAATAGTGGGCCATTTGTGGTGTGGTAGTTACTCTTGGTCTATACTATCAATGTTTCAGGATTTTTATAACTTTTTACCATTGTATACAAAATCGGAAAAGCAATACCAACAAGATCCACATGGGCTTTTTGTTAAACTGTTTCTTTGCCTATACTATCTATGTTTCAGGATTTTGAGACCTTTTTACCATTGCATACAAAATCGGAAATGCAATACCATCAAGATCCACATGGGCCTTTTTTCAAGCCAATACGTGAAGGGAGGGGGCTTGGTGAACCTATCCATTCCAGAAAGCCTTGTATCTTTGTGCTTTTGGGCGTGGCCTATAGCGCCACCTATGGGTAATGGTGGGCCATTTGAGGTGTGGTATTTACTCTTGGTCTATACTATCAATGTTTCAGGATTTGAGACCTTTTTACCATTGCATACAAAATCGGAAATGCAATACCATCAAGAGCCACATGGGCCTTTGCTAAAGACCAAGGAATGAGTGGGGGCTTGGTCAGCCCACACTCTCCTGAAATGTTGCGTGTGCGTCTTGGCCGCGCGTGTGTCAAGGGAAGGCTGAGTGTGTGTGAGATTTTGGAGCACGCGCGGGGAGGAGCAGGGGAGACATTCATTGGAAATTTGCCTAGAAATTAGCCAAGCAAGCATGTTTCAAATATTCACCAAAAATCGACCTTTCATCTTACAGTCAACTTTTTCACAGATTTGTGTTATGAACATTCTCAAGAGTCTTCATATGAACATGTGATTGAATCAGAGTATCAGTTTTTGACTGGCTGATGTGCAAAGCATTATTTTAGCGTTAGCGATAAGTTCAATTTGATTTATATCAATCATTTTTAGAGATATGAATTTGCCTTTGCACATGGTAATATGTTGTAGTGTCTTCCTCCGATCTACCAAGTTTAGTGTTGATATCTCAAAGATTTGCTGAGACATGACTTCACATCCTGTTTGGCGGCTTTTCTGATGAATTTGATTGGCTGTACCGGACAGACGGTTATGAGGATCAAAATTCCTTTGATAACTTTTGTGAGGCTTGGTTTGAAGATCATCTCTGGTGATTTTGAAGAATATATGACAAAAATTGTAGGAGGAGTAGGCTTTCAAAGGTTTTTGATAAAACCGGAAATGGCGGGAAATCTATATAACCGGAAATTAACGCCATGGTGTGCGTTGAACTCGGCTTGATCCAGGGAATCCAATGGTACCTCATTTTTGAAAATTAGTCATACGGTTCAAAAGTTGCGTGTGTAAACACAAGTCCAACTTTGACCCATTGGTGGCGCTAGAGTGGTCTAATGGGAGACATGAAACTTGGTGTAGGTATAGAAGAAACTGTCCTTAATGAGTGTGCCAAATTTCACAAAAAGTTGTCGATGGGGTCTAGGGGCTGCCATTGACTCCCATGGTACAAGAATTACAAATAATAAAACCACCAATAACAATAGGTTTCCTCCTTACGGAGGAATCCTAATAACTGCAAGCAGTAATGGCGGATTCCTCCAAACACTGCGAACCATTGAAAAATGTTTATTTTTGACAAATTGTAACTGTATAGAAAAATGTATGCTGCAGAATTACCAATGGCATACCAAATCTGAAATGCAATACCATCAAGATCCACAAGGGCCTTTATTTCAAGCCAGTAAGTGAAGGAAGGGGGCTTGGTGAGCTTATCCATTCCAGAAAGCCTTGTATCTTTATGCATTAAGGCGTGGCCTGTAGCGCCACCTATGGGTAATGGTGGACCATTTGTGGTGTGGTAGTTACTCTTGGCCTATACTATTAATGTTTCAGGATTTTAAAAACTTTTTACCATTGCATATAAAATCGGAAATGCAATACCAACAGGATCCACATGGGCTTTGGGTAAAGTGTGGTAGTTACTCTTGGCCTGTACTGTCAATGTGTCAGGATTTGGATAACTTTTTACCATGGCAAACAAAATCTGAAATGCAATACCATCAAGATCCACATGGCCTTTGCAAAAGACCAAGGAACACTCTCCTGAAATGTTGCGTGTGCGTCTTGCCAAGCCCGCGCGTGTGTCAAGGGAAGACCTATGGGTAATAGTGGGCCATTTGTGGTGTGGTAGTTACTCTTGGTCTATACTATCAATGTTTCAGGATTTTTATAACTTTTTACCATTGTATACAAAATCGGAAAAGCAATACCAACAAGATCCACATGGGCTTTTTGTTAAAGTGTTTCTTTGCCTATACTATCTATGTTTCAGGATTTTGAGACCTTTTTACCATTGCATACAAAATCGGAAATGCAATACCATCAAGAGCCACATGGGCCTTTTTTTCAAGCCAATAAGTGAAGGGAGGGGGCTTGGTGAGCCTATCCATTCCAGAAAGCCTTGTATATTTGTGCTTTTTGGCGTGGCCTGTAGCGCCACCTATGGGTAATGGTGGGCCATTTGTGGTGTGGTAGTTACTCTTGGTCTATACTATCAATGTTTCAGGATTTTTATAACTTTTTACCATTGCATACAAAATCGGAAATGCAATACCAACAAGATCCACATGGGCTTTTGTTAAAGTGTTTCTCGGCCTACACTATCAATGTTTCAGGATTTGAGACCTTTTTACCATTGCATACAAAATCGGAAATGCAATACCATCAAGAGCCACATGGGCCTTTGCTAAAGACCAAGGAATGAGTGGGGGCTTGGTCAGCCCACACTCTCCTGAAATGTTGCGTGTGCGTCTTGGCCGCGCGTGTGTCAAGGGAAGGCTGAGTGTGTGTGAGATTTTGGAGCACGCGCGGGGAGGAGCAAGGGAGACATTCATTGGAAATTTGCCTAGAAATTAGCCAAGCAAGCATGTTTCAAATATTCACCAAAAATCGACCTTTCATCTTACAGTCAACTTTTTCACAGATTTGTGTTATGAACATTCTCAAGAGTTTTCATATGAACTTGTGATTGAATCAGAGTATCAGTTTTTGAATGGCTGATGTGTAAAGCATAATTTTAGCGTTAGCGATAAGTTCAATTTGCTTTATATCAATCATTTTTTGAGATATGAATTTGCCTTTGCACATGGTAACATGTTGTAGTGTCTTCCTCCGATCTACCAAGTTTAGTGTTGATATCTCAAAGATTTGCTGAGACATGACTTCACATCCTGTTTTGCGGCTTTTCTGATGAATTTGATTGGCTGTACCGGACAGACGGTTATGAGGATCAAAATTCCTTTGATAACTTTTGTGAGGCTTGGTCTGAAGATCATCTCTGGTGATTTTGAAGAAGATATGACAAAAATTGTAGGAGGAGTAGGCTTTCAAAGGTTTTTGATAAAACCGGAAATGGCGGGAAATCTATATAACCGGAAATTAACGCCATGGTGTGCGTTGAACTCGGCTTGATCCAGGGAATCCAATGGTACCTCATTTTTGAAAATGAGTCATACGGTTCAAAAGTTGCGTGTGTAAACACAAGTCCAACTTTGACCCATTGGTGGCGCTAGAGTGGTCTAATGGGAGACATGAAACTTGGTGTAGGTATAGAAGAAACTGTCCTTAATGAGTGTGCCAAATTTCACAAAAAGTTGTCGATGGGGTCTAGGGGCTGCCATTGACTCCCATGGTACAAGAATTACAAATAATAAAACCACCAATAACAATAGGTTTCCTCCTTACGGAGGAATCCTAATAAAACTAAATATAACTGCAAGCAGTAATGGCGGATTCCTCCAAACACTGCGAACCATTGAAAAATGTTTATTCTTGACAAATTGTAACTGTATAGAAAAATGTATGCTGCAGAATTACCAATGGCATACCAAATCGGAAATGCAATACCATCAAGATCCACAAGGCCTTTATTTCAAGCCAGTAAGTGAAGGAAGGGGGCTTGGTGAGCTTATCCATTCCAGAAAGCCTTGTATCTTTATGCATTAAGGCGTGGCCTGTAGCGCCACTTATGGGTAATGGTGGGCCATTTGTGGTGTGGTAGTTACTCTTGGCCTATACTATTAATGTTTCAGGATTTTAAAAACTTTTTACCATTGCATATAAAATCGGAAATGCAATACCAACAGGATCCACATGGGCTTTGGGTAAAGTGTGGTAGTTACTCTTGGCCTGTACTGTCAATGTGTCAGGATTTGGAGACCTTTTTACTATTGCATACAAAGTAGGAAATGCAATGACACCAAGGTCCACAAGGCCTTTGCAAAAGACCAAGGAATGAGTGGGGGCTTGGTAAGCCCACACTCTCCTGAAATGTTGCGTGTGCGTCTTGCCAAGCCTGCGCGTGTGTCAAGGGAAGACCTATGGGTAATAGTGGGCCATTTGTGGTGTGGTAGTTACTCTTGGTCTATACTATCAATGTTTCAGGATTTTTATAACTTTTTACCATTGTATACAAAATCGGAAAAGCAATACCAACAAGATCCACATGGGCTTTTTGTTAAAGTGTTTCTTTGCCTATACTATCTATGTTTCAGGATTTTGAGACCTTTTTTACCATTGCATACAAAATCGGAAATGCAATACCATCAAGATCCACATGGGCCTTTTTTTCAAGCCAATACGTGAAGGGAGGAGGCTTGGTGAGCCTATCCATTCCAGAAAGCCTTGTTTCTTTGTGCTTTTGGGCGTGGCCTGTAGCGCCACCTATGGGTAATGGTGGGCCATTTGTGGTTTGTTAGTTACTCTTGGCCTATACTATTAATGTTTCAGGATTTTTATAACTTTTTACCATTGCATATAAAATCGGAAATGCAATACCAACAAGATCCACATGGGCTTTTGTTAAAGTGTTTCTCGGCCTACACTATCAATGTTTCAGGATTTGAGACCTTTTTACCAGTGCATACAAAATCGGAAATGCAATACCATCAAGAGCCACATGGGCCTTTGCTAAAGACCAAGGAATGAGTGGGGGCTTGGTCAGCCCACACTCTCCTGAAATGTTGCGTGTGCGTGTGTCAAGGGAAGGCTGAGTGTGTGTGAGATTTTGAAGCACGTGCGGGGAGGAGCAGGGGAGACATTCATTGGAAATTTGCCTAGAAATTAGCCAAGCTAGCATGTTTCAAATATTCACCAAAAATCGACCTTTCATCTTACAGTCAACTTTTTCACAGATTTGTGTTATAAACATTCTCAAGAGTCTTCATATGAACTTGTGATTGAATCAGAGTATCACTTTTTGACTGGCTGATGTGTAAAGCATTATTTTAGCGGTAGCGATAAGTTCAATTTGCTTTACATCAATCATTTTTAGAGATATGAATTTGCCTTTGCACATGGTAACATGTTGTAGTGTCTTCCATCGATATACCAAGTTTAGTGTTGATATCTCAAAGATTTGCTGAGACATGACTTCACATCCTGTTTGGCGGCTTTTCTGATGAATTTGATTATTATGAGTCACACACGGGATGTCCCAAGATATCATGAGACAAAGGAATCACTCAATAAAGGCAAACAAATCAATAGTTATTGGCCAAAACACATTTTTGCTTCCTGCGGCCACGCCCAGTGATCACATGACACCAAATTGTCTAGATATCCTCAGAAGAGGGTTCCGAGTCATCATACCAAGTTTGGTGTTGATATCTTGAAGATTTGCTGAGATATGACTTCACATCCTGTTTGGCTGCTTTTCTGCTGAATTTGATTGGCTGTACCGGACAAACGGTTGTGAGGATCAAAATTATTTTCGATAACTTTTGTGAGGCTCGGTCTGAAGGTCATCTCTGCTTCGCTTCTCTGCTTCGCTTCGCTGCTTGGCCCCTAATAATAATAATAATAATACTAACAATAACAATAGGTGCCTCGCAGCTTCGCTGCTTGGCCCCTAATAATAATACTAACAATAAAAAAGCTTCGCTGCTTGGCCCCTAATAATAATACTAACAATAACAATAGGTTTCCTCCTGACGGAGGAATCCTAATAATAGAAAAAACTAACAATTACAATAGGTGCCTCGCAGCTTCGCTGCTTGGCCCCTAATAATAATAATAATACTAACAATAACAATAGGTTTAATTTAACAAAAATTTAATTAAAAAACGGACCCCTGTGCAACCGACGCAAGCAAGCACACCCTACAATTTACCCAGAAATTGTAGCCTCTCTAGTTTGATTTACTTAACCTCTGGTGATAAAAATAATCTCTTTTTGATTTGTTGGCTAAAATGTACTTTCAGTTTTCCCCAGATAGGAAAGAAGAACCTTCACTAGATTATGATAAAATAAGTTGAATATATATAAATCAGGGTGGCCGCGGGTCCTTAAGTCATAAATCACTTTCCCTAAAAATAAGGCCATAAAAAGTATTAAATTATCTTAAATTCAGTTTGGATGGGTCTTGCATTTTTTCGTGTCATGTCACTGCGAAAATGCAGGCAATCTGTTCTGCCAGGATTTGTAGGCTATATGCGCTGCGTTATCTTTGGTAAGGTCAGAGCGTAGCCTACTGCGCAGATTTTGATGACGTAAAGCATCGGCAATACAGGTAATACAGCAATGGTTGATAGCCACTCAACTTATAAACATGGGGAAATGAAAGATCAATTACAAATGGCTACTGTGGATGCTGCATGGCACCAGCAGGCGGCAAATTTAGTAACAGACATGTAATCCCAAGCCATATTTGTCAAAACAAGTACTGCAAAATCAAACGTACTCTTAACCCTATCACAAGACTGCAAAAGAAAGCTTGCTACATGAAGTGAAATGAGAATTGTTTACGTTTTCGCAGTTTTAATATGTAATTTATAATGCTTCAATTCAAATATGCATTGTACAACCCAGACATGGAAGTAAAATAGAAATTAAGCAATTACATGTTTTGTAGTTAAGGTGTGTATCATTTGGCTTTCCAAGTTACCAAATGATAAGCCAGCACCCAAAGCCATTGATTCCAGAATTAAATTAAGATAATTTCTTTAACAATACAACCTTGAAACTGGCTATGAAAAACAAATTTAAGTCAATCAGGTAAAATAGAATTTCTTCTTCAGCGAAGATAAACAAAATGCATGAAATAAATGATTGATAAAACAACAAAAACACCCTAAAGCAAACCATCTCATGGAGTGACAGATTATGTAGTCATTCTCACTGACATGCTAGAACATGAACATCAGATTCTACACAATAACCAAAAGCACTTCATTTTTTCCCCTCAAAATGAAGGGTTGTGGACAAAAAGAAGAGTGGCTGCTATTAGCACATTCTGAAACAAAGCTGACCCTCCAACTGTTACTTATATTTTGCATTGACATATTGTGAATTAACAACTGCCATTTTGGATTGACAACAACATTTTACATAGTTCAGCCTTTCTTCTGGTGTAATGCTAAATAGATATGTTAAGTTAGGAGATCCTCAATGTCTTGGTCGGGCATGTTATGGTTAAAGAAAGAGGATACGTGGAATCAACTTACTACACAACCCACTTTTCCTAGTCAAAGCATTGCTTGTACAAATCAATCAATTGCAAAGTTAGTTAACATTGACCTTTTGGTTCTGTAAAACAAGTTTGGTTAATCACTTTCTCTCTCAGGAGGGAAACACCACTACACGAGTAAGGGACTCAGTTTAGGTGTAATGCCGTCATGTCTGGTGATGAGGCCTGTAGTTGTACCTCGTGTTGCAGATAATGTTGTGGTTTCCCTGAGAGTCTCTCCCATAGGTGCAGTAGCTGGCGACCGGACTGGGGCTCCAACTCCTGCAAAATAGAGTTTGAATAGAGACAGAGGAGCAGAAAAAGCCATTAGATTCGCCATATGGCAAATAGTATGAGTATACTTGTCAGTAAATGGACTAGTGTTTTCACAAAAAACGGTATTTGGGGACTAAATCGGTACTCAAACAAAAATATGTTACAATACCTAAATATTTGAAGTTACGGTAGTACCAAGTACAGCCGGTACCCATGCAGAGTCAGGAACCAAAAAGATTTCACTACAAGTCACTAGTGGCTCTCTGAAATATTGTTAAACGTCACTATATATTTGTTGCTAGTCATTAGATTAGATTAATTTGTCACTAGGGAAGGCAAAGTCAAATCTGGCAGCTTTTGCGGGGGCTCCATTAAAACTTGTCAACAAGAAAGAGTGGAAAGAGCCAAGTATGTAAACACTTTGGCAGATGACAATGGGAATATCATGGATCACAAAAAAACCTCACCGTTCATGTGGTTTGCAGAATAATGAAAATGAACATACGAAAGGAAAGGACACAATAGGATTAACACATTTTTACAGAGTCTTTTAGATAACATGGTTTGCCGAAATATCTGTGTTAGGATTTGGGATGTATATTTACATTTAACCGCGTTTTGCCATTCTTTAGGACTCTAGTGCCCCATAAGGCGGGTTAAATCTGAGTTTGCTTAATGTCAACACGTAGCCCACACACAATTTTTTTAACTTTAGGCCTACATGCATTGTGATTGTATTACATTTACGTGAAGTGCCTTGCCCAAGGACACCGTCATTTGGCACGGCGGAGAATTGATCCGGCAACCTTCTGATAGTAGCCCGACTCCCTCACCGCTCAGCCATCTGACTCCCCGTATCAATGTTCTTTTGTTGTCATAAGTACAGCCCTAGATATTGTAAGTGACTGTTAATGTCAACAAATATGTATTATTCAGGATCAGGTTTATTTTTTTGCTTTGGTATTGAATGGTATTGAGTACTGTGAAATTTCACTGGTAATGGTACCGACTACTGAAATGTTGGTACCGTGACAACCCTAATACGGACATCTGCTTGTTAAAACCTCTCATTCTAAAATCATGGGTGTTAATATGGAGTTAGTTGATTAGACCTGGCTTGCGATGGCATTGATCCCAAATATGTTAAATGGTGTTTTGGTCAGTGATCTGTGCAGGCCAGTCAAGTTTTTATAGACCAAACTTGCCAACACATTTTTGTATGGAGCCGACTTTGTGCATGGGGTCATTTTCATACAGAAATGTTTTGTCATGTTTGCTGTGGAAAAACATAAATTCCCACATTGATTCCGTTGTGTTTGGAATGAGATGCTCAACAGGTGTCTGTATACTGAGCGATGTGCACATACTGACCGATGTCCACATACTATTGGCCATTTAATGTAGGCATGGTTTCCTGCTCACATATGGATATAAACATACCTATGACTATCTTTGCGTGTATTTCATCTGTTGTGTACTTTATCGGGGTTGTTACAATTTGTTGGTGACTCTTTTACCTGTCCGTCCCTGCTGATCTGGACCTTCTTGTTGTCATTCCAGGGGTTGAGGATCTGGTGGGCACACTGGAATGGCATGCTCTCCTTGCAGATCCACTCCACACTGAAAACCCCACCAAGCCCTGTAGACCCCCAGTCCTGACAGCACTCCTGGCCGATGACCGATGTCATCCGTGCATAACCCTGATAAAAGTAAAAATGTTATAACAGCAAAAGAGAGTTGTCCATACCCATGTCAACTTCTTAAACGTACATGCGTACATATTCAGGCAACGGAAATCTCATAACCAATTTTGATTACATTTTGTAAAACAATATTGTCTCTTTATTTGCCTTGTGTACAACTAATAGCTCCAGTGTTTCCCACACATGGACTAATTTGTGGCGGTGCGTCACAGAATCAACACCAGCCGCCACATATTGCGTTTCGTAAAAAAAAAAGGTTTTATCACTATTTAGGCTAAAACACAAAGAGTATTCGTTCAGCTGCATTTTCTGTCCCTGCTCTCCCTCCGTCTCTCTATCACTCATGCGTCTCTCTCACATACACAAACACAGTCACAACGTCAGCACACATTAGCAACAATGCATACACACGCCGTTCTAGTAAGACAGACAGCTATATCAGTGAGCCTTCAGCATTAGTACCGTCGCTAAAGGTCTAGGAAAGTTGAGGCTACTTTTCGCTCGGTACCTACGGACATGTCATAATCTGCTAGACAAGTGGGTTTCCCTTTGTTCTTTTGGTGAGCAGTCTCAGGAGCTCTAGCTACTTACCCGGCGTCATGGAGCTGACCACTTAAATAGTTATTTAGCACTAGCGTTGCTACCTGCATATCCCCCCCCCCCGCCACAAATTGCTTTCTAATGTGGGAAACACTGAGCTCTTTTGCTTTTAGAATAAATACTGTAAAAACAGCGCAACAAACCAATAAATAATGATTATAAAACTAATGCTACAGTCCCAACTTTTGCAATAAAAAATCCCCCAGGACTTAGCACCCCTAGTCAGGACCCACTGGTTAACCAACATATCAAAATACTTGATCATAAAATGTATATGCTTCCAATTTTACTGTTTTCATTTCTGATACAGAAAAGCAGTAACTGTGACTATATATGTATTAACTCTTCTACCTGGAAGTGTCCTGAGCCCTGGACAGAGAAGATGAGGAAGACCTGACTAGAGTCCATGAAGGCTTTGTTGAGTTTCAGCTCATTGCTCGGTGTGGTGGACCAGATGCCTCTCTGCTGGGAGATCTCAATGTTGCGAAGATTGCTGCTCTTCATTATAAAGTAGTGCAGTGACGCACTGCCTGGCCGTGGAGAGGGGGACTTGGAACACTGAGGGGAGAAAAGGGAAAGAGTGAGGGTCAATGGTGCCTGAATCCGGCAGCAAAATGAATAAAACTAATGCTGAGCTTTAAAAAAGTACAATCCTTGTGAGTACCTTTCCTGATGACATAGACGAGGGGCTGTTGCAGGGGCTGGGGGGGCTGATGGAGTCAGTAGACTTGGTGGAGGAGTGGTCTTCTGAGGAGCGTTTGGAATATAGAGAGGGGCCCTTTTCTCTGGTGTCGGGCTTGGTCTGAAGGAGGACAGGGGCAGGGGATAACCTGGAGGAAGACCTGAAAGATGGTTGGTGTCAAAAGTGAGTGTTAATATACTATTCTTATAGTTGAGTTTGTTCATTGTCACAAACTGGCATGCATGGCAAACACAGAACAATTAGTATTCCTTGCAAGTAGGCTCTCAACGTTAAAATCTCCCATAAATAGATACACATTATATAAAGTAATAATACTACTGATAAAACAAAGATAACATATTAGAACAAGTATTGTTTTCCATTTCATCCAATACAGAAAAAAACACAACAAAATAGCTTGATGATGTCCATAGATACAATTAAGGTCCCAATTATAAATCAAACAAAACCCTTAGCTTTTTGCTTTCAAAAGAACAAAGACAAAATCTCAACTAAGATTGATAAGATATTTTACTGATTCATTGGGTTGAGTGCAGAGCAGTAAAGTGAACTAAATCACACCAGGAAAAGCTAATTTATGGCTATTTTGCTCATGTTTTGGTTTGGTTGACAGAGACCTGAATAATACAGCCCCTTTGTCACTTGTCACCCAGACACTCGTCTGGGACAGTCATTGATGTGCATTGACACGCGGGTTTTCTATACATGTGTGAGGTTGTCTCTTGCTGTGGTCAAGTGGTCACGCAGCAGGTCTCGGACAATACACATATAGATAGGAGAATGTGCACTTTCACCTCTGGAAAGAGCAACATGCAGAAAATAGTACACACGATGAGTTATGACTGAACCACCTGTGTAGTGTTCTTCCTATGCCTTAAAGTTGTGGAATGTATACCGTTTAAGGACATGTTTTGGTGGGTACTATATTTGTATGTTACAGCTCATGCATATAAAGTTCATCTGAGAGACATGTTAGTCAGTCATGCCAACCACTTTGCCTGTCGTGGTGACCTGATCCGAGCAGCTCGATTAATAAACGAAGTCAACTCTTTTTCATTGTGGTGCGTTCCTTGGCCCATCCTCCGACAGAATATCATCATAACATGCATGGATGCTAAAATGACAATCACACACCTCGGGAAAGGTGGTCTCAACAGTTGAAGAGGAATGTGGACCAAGGAAGACTGAAATTATCATTAAAAGTTGTGGTTCTTAACAACTTTTAATCTCATGTTTGTATGTATTACATTCTAGTAATACTTTTAATGTTGTAACATGTATATTTACAAGGTTTACAGAGATTGTGCACGCAGTGATCCAACATGTTAACATATACCCTTGTCTTGCAAAGGAATCACACTTGGCCTACTGCAGCGTAGAGTGATAGTCCAATTTGAATTTGTACGCGTTAGACAACCTTTCTTTCATATGGCCGGTGTCCCCATTTTAGTCTGCAGGTTTGGGTGTATTTGGTAAGTTTTAGTGTTTACGATACAGCTTCGGTGCGTTAGGCACTTCATTGTGAATACCATTGTTAATGATTGCTCTTAAGGTATGATTTGTATTTGATTATGTTTCATTTTTACTGTATTGATTATCTTAGTATTTAACTATTCAATGTGCATTTTAAGTTACGCGTCTTCCTTGTACGTATCTATCACGCTACAGCGGTGAAAACCTTGATATAGTTTGGTTGATGCGGATAATACTGATTATAAACATAGACTTTTGAAGTAGGTTTCAATTTAAGGCCTCTAAGTCACGTACAGTGGACTTCCATGCTCCGAAGGTAATATCGTAGCCTCAGGGGGCAGTTTACATACTGTGTTGATGGTTAAATCCATTTGTAGTAGAGATGAACAACTGATTTGTGAGTATGCATACTTTAAGGTTGGTGCTCTGATCAAGCAGACAATTTTGACCTATGTCAGAGTTTCATGTCGTTAACTGTTTAGCGTTCAAGGATACAGGTAACGCACTTGTGCACATTTCTAAAATTGGAGTCAGATATTAGCAAATCAATTATCTCCCTGAACATCTAACAGAATTGTTTCCCAAGCCGGGGACAAACACAAAGCGTCTCCGGCCTTACAATTCCCACTACAGTTTAATTGGGCATTCTGGCATTTTTGTCCCTGCCTCTCAAGTCTGCGATTAGCTTTTCTATCAGCAGATGTCGCAAGGTTTCCCTTGCACAAGTCTGTCATTCAGACAAAGGTTGTATAGCCTAAACTTGAGAGGGTATAATTTTGGGGGAAATTGTAGGGTTTGCTCCTGTATTTTTTTGACTGGTGCTCCTGCGATTCCCACACAGCAGAAGTTTAGTAGTTAGCTAGCTCTACAATTTACCGGGGCTAGGTCTGAATCTAGTCGGAGCACAGCTGCCAGCTGTAGGTATATGCAGGTAGCAACGCTAGTGCTAAATAACCATTTACCTGGTCGGGTTCATGACGCCGGATAAGTAGGAATTTTGGGACCCATGAAGATTATTATATATTTTTTAATCATTTATATTAGTTTTTCAATTTTTTGGGGCCCCTGTCAGTCAGGGGCCCTTGTAATTGTCCTAACTTTCCCCCCAATACGGGGCCCACTTTTTGTGCTCACCAAAAGAACTAAAAACCCACTTGTCTAGCAGATGAAGACATGTTGCCTCAACCTTCCTAGACTTTTAGCTACGGTACTAATGCTGAGGGCTCACTGATATTGCTGTGACCGATACTAAAGCGGCATATCTATCCGTCTATGCTACTGCGTCGTTGCTAACGTGTGCTGACGTTGTGAGGTTACCGTGTCCTAACTGGATGTGTCACGAGCATCAGGAGGCGACCGAGGCAACTAAAAGCAGTTCCATTGCCTTGTTTTCTGTTGGATTGTCTTAACTGGACGCAAGCGATGCGATGCTGCACAGCGCGGCGCAACGTTTTGGCTTAACTTTTGGTCAGACGCCCTGTTTCTATTTAGTTTTTGTCGCTTGAGTTGAAAGCTCTGTAGCACATGAAGTCATAGTAAAGTGGTTAGTGTACATTAATGAAATTTGACAGATTCAGTGTGGACAGAGAGCGTCCGATGCTACGCGACAGTCCTATGCTCGCTTCCATTTAGGACACGGTGTTAGGCTTGCACTGAGTTCCCTTCGGCCACAAAAGGCACTTTTTGACACAAAGACTTAGCCTAAACCGTGCAACAGAACATCAAAAAAAATACAAGCAACTCAATCGGGACCAGATAAACATTTTGACACCTACGTTGTCTATATAGTCCAAATATTGAGGGATCCTTAGGCTGTGGGAAAATAATAAAGAACTAGAGAGGGTACAATTTCTGGGGAAATTGTAGGGTGTGCTTGCTTGCGTCGGTTGCAGAGGCAACGTTTTTTAATGACATTTTTACAACTGATTTCTGTATATTTTATATAGAAAATGCATAGCCTACTTATTATTTATAAAGATTACATAGATTTAAAACAGTGGCGATTCTGTAAGACTGCAAGGGAAGCTAATGGTCAAATATTTAATATTGTGTTAACATTTTAAATGCGTTAGAACACATTCATATCCAAGACGAGTTTGTTCAGAATTATCTACATATATTAGCAGCTCGACTGACTGATTTCGTTCTCATTCATTCTTGTAGCACCACAGTCATTTCCCTGTTGAAGCTAAGCTTCCATGGACTTTAATGGGGTTGCTTTGAACAGTTTTTTTCAGTGTTTCGAAACTATAGGGTCATTGGATAAATGCTGCGATTATGTACCGCCCTGGATGCTTGCCGTCTCTGGGGGTGAATGGAGGAGTGGGCTGGCCTGGACGCTGGGCTTCCGCGTGATGATTGGAGGGTCTGTCGAAAGACAGCATCTCCTGTTGATTGACAGCGATTTTTTACGATAAAAAGGTGAGCACAAGTCCCTTTGCGGATTTTGCAAGTGTAATCAAAAGACAAATTACTGCAACCTATTTCTTGGTATTTGCTTGGCAAAATTGCTAGCCAATTTTCATCATACATTTCATTCACCACATTCCTTGTTTCAGTTTAAGGTAATTCCCACATTTCCTCCTTCAAGATTAATATTGTTTTGTTAGAATGTTTGTTCATTCATTCATAAAGTAGGCTACGCTAGAGATGGAGGGGTGAAGTAGCCAGTGAACTAGCCAAATAAATTGAAACATTTTATGATGTAGGCCGAAAATTAGGTTTCCCCTCTTTGAAAGACCAGCAGCCGCCTTAGAATTTTTTTTTTCTGCTCATTTACCACTCAAAATACTAAGAGTGAGAATGAAATAGTTGTCTTCTCATTTCCCCTGCAAGGGAAATGGTGATCAGCAGCCTCATAGTTGAATTAAAACGAACACATTTGGCAGACCGGTTAAAAAATTGACCTGATCTCTATGACATAAACGTCATTTAAAGTTTTTCCCTTCTCGTGATATTTTCAGGCCTTTAGCCTACTCATATTGCATTCATTCATTAATAAAGAACCCCCTTTGAAGCTTATTTTAACGACGACGTTACCGGCAGGAGCTTTCTCAGATGGAATCGCAATTCAAATAGTACCATCTGCAAAGTAAGGGATATCCCGCTTATTACACGGCTACTTGCCAACAAAATTACTCAATTACAATTTATTTGTTACCATTCGTAGTGTTGATCAGCAGAGAAATAGTTCGCCAAAGAGGTTGAACTTAATAGACGTTGAACATTCTTTGGGCTTCAAATCAGCTGACGTCGCTAAGCAACGGAGTACGCTGGGGTTGAAAAGTGACCGGACTACTTGCGGAGTGCTACGAAAGACGTGAATCGGAAGCAAAAAGGCCACTTTCCTTGACAGCAGTCAAATACGCATAGCAACGGTCAAATATGAGAAAATTGTTCACCGCCGAACGTTGGGAAGCCCCATTCAAGTGAATGGAGCATTCTATAGCATTAAGAACAGCCGTGTAATAATTAAGCAATAAGGTGCGAGAGGCAGTACATTATCGTCAATAATGTACGAGTTCCAGGGTGTTGTTAGCAAACAAAACGGCAAACCCCGGAACCCGTACATTATTGACAATAATGTACTGCCTCGAGTACCTTACTTCTTTTTTAATAAGGTTACCAGCGAAATTATAAATAGTAAATAAATAGTAAGCTGCCTTTCAGCACAAAATAGTTATAGACAACAAACGTGTATCGCATTTCAGTAGCCGAGAGAGAATAGTCCGGTTTGTGTGGTTGTTGCTATGCAACGGACAAACAACATTGTGAACTTCACGTTTGTTAGCCTAGCTAGATCTTGCACCATTTCATTCATTCTCAATGCTCATTTTATAAAAGTTGCCTTTAAACCAAAAATGACAATGGGACACTTTCGATAAAATAATATTTAATTGAAATATCAGGCCTAAACATTCTAAATCAATCATTTATGTTTCGTAGGCACTGGGTATATGCTAGCTAGCTAGCCTACAAATGCTGTAAACTAGTTACGAGTGACTTGGGACTCGATAAGCTAACCTTAACAACAGCCTAATGTTAGGTTATGTTGATTTGGATGTCTCCATGTGCATCCGTGGAAAACTTCGTTTTAAGAAGCCAAGACCAGGTCATATAATTGTGTGGCTACGAAGCTAAAATTAAATAAGTGGATATCTAGTTAGCAACTTTAGGCTAGACCTGAGCTTCCGTCCAACGTTTCAGTAGCTAGACCAGCTAGTTAGCACTGATAGCACGGGACAGTGCAATATTATTGCTCAAAAATTAACCGACTTTTGCTTGTCTAGCTTGCTAATAAACTGCTGAACACTCGTACTTGTAGACAGTCTTTTTCTTCGGCAACCTCTTAGTTATTTTAAGGGCCCACTAATATGGAACGCTCCCTTTTTAAGGTAAAGGCGTACAGTACTTTATCGCTCAATAATGCACACCCCGGAACTCCCTCTCAACCAATCAGAATGCTTGATTTCATCCACCCGTATTATAAGTAGGGATGGGTATTGAGAACCGGTTCTGTAAGGACCCGGTTCCAAATTTCTCAAAACCCAAATATCATTAAGGTCCATGCGTATCGATACCGCTATCGAGACCAAGTAATATAATGTAATTTGTTATTTACGAGCACAGTGTGTGAGTAAAGACAACCCCCCCCCCCTCACTGCTGATCATTCAAAACAGTCACCACGAGCATGGCTCTGTGGGATGCTTAAGCATAGTGTTAAACAAAAACAGAGACAGAAAAAAATAGGGATCAGATAAGGAAGGTTTGAGTTTCGTTAGCTGGTCATTTAGCTATATCAGGTGCCTTTAGTTGAAACGTGTACAACTTTTCATAAAGTCAATGAGCTTGACAATGTCACTTTTCGTCAACCAACCAATCACAGTCTAGTTACTCATCCAGGTTGTGGATAGTACATCTGTAGTGGACAGATTTAGATTTAGCCAGTCAGGATTCATTGTGCCTATATATGCTCCTATGAGCCAGCCTCCTCCTGAGAGCAACACGTTCCCCTTGTTCTATCTGTTTTAATTAAGAAATAGAAAAGTATCGATAGTGGTATCGATAAAGACTCGAATCGTTAAGCAGTCTCAAAAATGGTATCGATAGATAAAAATTAACGAGACCCATCCCTAATTATAAGACAAAGTTTAGCCATAGCTGTGCCATTGAAGACAGTGCTGTAGCCTACTACTCCACTGCCAGTGGGCTAGCCGAGTCTGTGACTTTGAGGCTAACGTCAAAACAAGACGCGGTCTCACTCAAATTCAAAGTTTTACACAAATAACAAACTACTGACCCGCTGGCTGTCTTTGCAATCGCCATATCTTTAAAACACTGCTGTCCACTTAGATGTAGAATTGACCCTGGTACGAAATTGAGAAAATACTCACCAGACGCAGATCGACAGTTGACTGAGTGTCAACACTGTTGACTTGTTGCTTCCGCAATCGTCAATGCAGGCTGACAGGCTCTCACGTGGCAAACAATCCAACGTTTTTACAACAACTTATATTAAAATCTCACCACCTGGCTGTTTTCACAACAGTCATATCGTCATAACATTTCCCTCTTTCTGTTTTTTCGTGTAAAATTGAACTATAAAATTAACTACAAAAAATACTACTATGACGCTTTCTAGCATGTCTGCCGCCAAAAAGACGAGGCGGTCCCACAGGCAACCTGCACTCGCTCAAATTTCAAAGACTGTCACGACCTAACTCAAAAATGCGAGATTGCAGTTCCACGTGAAATCGCATTCGCACTACAAAGCCAAATGGTTGTGAATTTTTTGGGGGTGGTATTTTTCACTCGTAATCCAAGCTCCAATTTGCGAACTAGAAAGTCTCTATCACGTTGAATCCATGCGTCGTTGCTAACGTGTGTTGACGTGGTGACTTAGCTTGCACAGATTACCCTTCGTCGACAAAAGGCACTTTGTCGCCACAAAAACGTTGTAACCTCCTAAACTGTGCAACTGAACGTAAATCCAAATACAAGCAACTCAATTGCTACCAAGACGAAACGTTTGACACCTAGGTTGTCTATGTAGTCCAAATATTTTAGGGGGGCAAAAAGAATAATAATAATTTATATGTGAGATAACAGTGGTTTGTGCTCGCCGAAGGCAAGCACACCCCAATAATAAAGAATAAATATATATGAGAGAACAATGGTTGTGCTCTCGCCGAAGGCTTGAGCACAGGCAATTATATTTATATATCAAGCAAAATATGTATAGCTTATATATAGCCTCTAATTATGTGCAAAATGATGAAGACAATGTAACTTTTTTTGTAAAGCGTATAAATATAAGTAATAAATGCATTTTGAATATTTTCACGAGTGGAAAGAATTACTTTGTTCGACAATTTAGCAAATTGTAGGCTAAACAATTTTTTTATGGAACGCCGAGTTAGTCAAAATTAAATCAATAAATAAATAGGTAAATAAATAGATAAATACATACATAAATAAATATGGCTATGGAATAAATTCTGAAATAAAAAAAGATGGCAATAAATATATAAATATAGCATTATATAATTACATAGCTGAATCCATTTACCGACATCAATAAATAAATACATTTATTTATTTCAAAATGACGTATTTGTAAAGACAACATTTATTTATTTCATGGGACTTTTACACGCCACATTTATTTCCACATGTATTTCCACGCCACATTTATTTCCACACTACATTTATTTCTGTGCTGTATTTATTTCAAATCTCACATGCAAACGAGAGGGGCGCGGTTATCGTCAGACCAACGCAGCAGATAGCTATACTACCTGTATGGGGGTGACAGTGGAATCGCACTGCCGAACGGCATGGCTTGTCAGGATACATTATTTTGGCACAGATAGTAGATTTTGTAGAGGTACTTGGGCGGATAAGTGCTCTACAGAACATAGATGTTGAAGTCTTAAATAGTTTGAGACTTATCGAGCACTGTTCGTGTGCAAGATGTACAGGTAGTGGGGGGTGATAAGTGCCAGGTAATGTTAGCTAACACAGCTAGCAACAAAGAAGACAATCACTGCCACCACCGCTACATCGCTCTGCTATTATGTGGATAACTAGGTCGATAAGGCACCTGATTATAACGATCTAGCATCGCCATTATGCCATGCATTACCATTTAGTGAGACGAGACCTGAAGTGAAGCCAGACCATTCCAGACATTACCCATACCTTTGGATTTACAGTAGGCTACTGCTTCAAATTGAAGTCAAGTTTCTTAACGCTTTGTTATTATTGGCAATTTAAAGTTGCAACTAACCAAGACGTGTCAAGACCAAGACCCATTCAATACAGTACACAATAACCAAACCCAGATATTAGGTACAGGTTTATGGAATTATTCAATATTAAATCAAACCACTACCACTGGACTCGTTTTAATGACCATTCAGTGACAAAACGAGTTTGGCTGTTCATATGTGCCAATACAGCACAACACTACTAGCTCTACAGTAGCTAGCTCTAGCTGAAATGGCCACACTGATGTCGTCCTTTTATTATTTTGTCAGCTAGCTAGCCGGATAGCCAGCCACTTGGCCTACAGTTGCCGACTTCGAGACCGGTGACAGCCAACATACCACCTAGGAAGACATAGTGTTGGCAGTGATTGTTAGCTTTTCAGACGAGTTCCACGTCACACGAGCGAAAGCCATGTTTATAAAGGTAACTTCAGCGCAACCTCATAGCTATCAAAGATCAAGTCCCCACACGTAGGCTACTAAGTCACCGCCATCACTCCCATACAAAGGCAGAGACGACACAGACATTATGGGCAAAGCTTGTCTACATTGTATGCTTTTCGGCAGTGCGATGCCACTGTCACCCCCATACAGGTAGCATAGCTATCTGCTGCGTTGGTCTGACGATAACCACACCCCTCTCATTTGCATGTGAGATGTGAAATAAATACAGCCCTGAAATAAATGTGGAGTGGAAATAAATGTGGTGTGGAAATACATGTGGAAAAAAATGTGGTGCGTAAAAGTCTCAAAAAATAAATAAATGTGGCATTAGGAAATAAAAGTCCCATGAATTAAATACATGTTGTCTTTACAAAAACGTCATTTTTAAATAAATAAATGTATTTATTTATTGATGTCGGTAAATGGATTCAGCTATATAATTATATAATGTTATATTTATATATTCATTACCATATTTTTTTATTTCAGAGTTTATTTCATAGCCGTATTTATTTATGTATGTATTTATCTATTCATTTACCTATTTATTTATTATTATTTATTTAATTTTGACTAACTCGGCGTTCCATATTTTTTATATAGGTAAGCCTAATAAAAGGAGATGACGGCATGGGCGGGGGCTGTTATGATAATTGTGTAAACAATTGTTCTTGAAAGCCTGTAATTTATAATAATTAGGGACACAGACAAACTACAGGGCTCCATGAATCTTTGAATCCTGCGGCCGGCCACTCTTTCCACTCTCTTCGCACACGATATCTTCCATCATAATCCATGTCCGCCTTTTCTATACCCTGCCTAACATAATAACAGCACACAATAATATAGCTTACAATAGCATTTCTGAAATATCGAGAAGTATAAATGAGTTAATGAGTATACAAATTATTTTCACATTTGTTATGATTTTCCTTTCAGTCTTAGATATCTTGCTTGTGATGATGCAACGTACAGCTTTTCTCGACATAGTTAAACGTTCAGAATAACCGTCCCCCTCAAGAGCATCCACTACCTTCTTTTTGAAGTCCAGACTTATTTGTTTGTTATTCATTATGTAATTACTTCTTACAAAGAATGCAAGAGTGGTGCCTCTCAATTTAGTCTTCAAGTGCCACTAGCCCTGTTCATTGGAGTCCATATAGAGTGTGAAAGAATTTAAGGACATATGTAATATGTATGTGCTTTATAAGTGATAATCTGTGTATGTATAATTTTTTAATGATATGTAATGTCCATCCATATCATAGGAATGTATTTTACGTCTGTGTATAACCTATTTGTCTGATCCGACATAAAACCGCAGTGAAAAAGCAGAGGGGAGGCAAACAGTGCCTCTGCCTCAATGAAGAGCCATGTGAGACCCTGGAAACTGGACTTTCAATCGAAACGTGACGTGATAAATAATGGGAGACCAATGCCGGTGCTAAAAGGTTTCTTTCAAATGATGGGACAAAAGATAACGCAATCGACTACTCACATTCAAAGCCAAATAGTTTTTTTGAACCTCAAGAATAGATTTGGCTTTGGACGAACAGTGAAGACTGAATATTAGCAAGAGGGAGGGGGGCTTTTCATCCGTCATTCACTAACATTACATTCATATCAGAGTAGTAAGCCCTTGCTCCATTGATATCACATTATTTCTCTGAGGATTGTTTAATGTTTATGTGAAGCCATTTAACATCATACAAGTGGTCGTAATCACTTTGAACCCAAGTTTTGGTGAGCTGATTTTAAATTACCTTAAACGATTTAAATGGAAGAGTTCAATCTGCATGAAATGATAGCTAGTTATCTAGCTGATGTTATAGTCTCTTAGATTTAACCTATACAATTATAATGGGAAAAGGTAGAAACCCTCAGGGTGCATGTGCAACTTCGTATAAAAGTGTTAATATTCACCGATATTAACACAAGTTTATCACAAACTAGCAGCTGCCAACTGTATGTACCTTACCTATGTGTGTGTAAAGAATGTTGATATGAAAAACAACCAGAAGTCAATGTGTAAGCTGCCAATTATATTATAGAATTCTTCATCAACAGCGGGAATCTACTACAAAACAGCATAGCATCCTGTTAACCCTAACTTATTTTAAAAAAAGTAAGTACAACTGATTGTATTGGCTCTTTGCCGACGCAAGGGACGAATCATAAGACGGCATATATGTGAGCTTTACGGCTGTTTGGATGTCAACACATGCACGTGGCTGCCTGCTAAAAGAATGACATCGATATGTTGGGTAATGCGTAGGATGGGTAAGATATTCAAGTCAAGCGTAGCAGCGTAATTGAGGCCTGGAAATCGTATCTGCTATGCCAAAATCGTGTATGTTGGCAGCTCTGGTTCGTTGATAAAGGACAGCCAGTGGCTAGTTTAAGTAAGGTCAAGAGGGGTGTTGATGACTTATAGGAATGTAAGGGACTGAAACTCTGTGGGACACTTTACCCTGGAGAATGGGGATATAATCTTCTATGGCCTTTTATCTTGCAGTAAATGAAGTCTGATTGTCTTATGCAATGTTCCCTCTAATTTTATTTCCGCACTGAGCAAATAGAAATCTGTCTGAGCGCAAACCTCAGTACTCTGAGCAAAGTTTACAGAGAACTTAGCTCGCTTCTTCATAGCTAAATATATCAGAAAGCTTCACCAGCCTACCTGGACCATAACTTGGGTCCGTTTGAACAATTTCATCAAGCCATTCGTGTTTAAATGTAAAATTTCCCCTTTTTTGCGGTGCTTGTAACAAGGGCGTAGGTTCGGTCTCAGCTTTGGTAGGGACACTTGTTTGTTCAGAAATTATTATTTTTATACGTAGGGTAGGTTATTGGTTCAGGTTTTATAGAGCTGTACTAGGCCTATTAGTTACACCATCTGTACTGGACTTCTGAGCAATGAAATCTTATATGATGCATACATTTAGGCATCCCAATTTATTTTTACTATCTACAAGTATAAGTGTGAATGATAACATTCATGGGTAACATTGTCTAAACATCCCTTATAAAACTGCAATTTAATGCAATATTTACCTAAATGGACAATTCAACTTATCACCTTAACCCCTGATGCTGATTCATCACCAACCTGCTGTACATCTGTATCTTCAGGGTGCTGTTTTTCCAGCACAGTAATTTATCAATTTAATACAGACGCTAACCATGCTTAGTTGCCTGCTGACACTGGTCGAGATTACAGGGATAGGCATATTACTATCCAAGGGATCATATAGGCCTACTTATTATAAGTTAATATCACTTTTGAGTTGCTAGCCTGCTGGTACTAGGCTAAACTAGCACGGTCCCATTAAGTGGGAAGGTTGGCTTTATCCTTCTTGCTTCAACAAGATAAGCTGCTGCTAACACACTGGTCGAAAGATTGCAGACGCTAGGGATATATTTAATACAAGCAAAAGTTACATGCTCTACTACACTAACAACTTTCAAAACATGTTTCCATTGTAGAATGGGTGTCGATGTAAGGCTAGCAGGTTTGCACTGTGTGTGTAGCTTTCCTAATAGCTAACTAACAACAACCTTCTTGATAGCTACTTACTCTGGGTGGTGATATCCCTCTTCTTTTTGGGTGACATTTTCCTATCTTTAAAGCACACAAGCGACAAAAATATCAATGCTGAGACCAAATGAAATACTAATATGAGGCTTTATTATTTCCTGGCATACTGCCAGCTCTCTTTCTGCAAGTCACGATTCATTAAGTGTTTCTGACTCAGCCTGCCACTTCAGTCAATTAAATAACATTATCTAGTCTCACAGGCTTGAAGGCGCATTGTTTAAGTTGGAAATGTATTTTTAACTTTTCTGGGTGACAAATATAGTAAAGATAATAATCTAAATGAGTTTTGCAATTATATTGTGCAAAATATTTCTTGGATAATTAACAAAATATTTGTGATGACGATTGTATCTTTCCCAAACTTTGGTCGTGACTAGTCCCTATGGACCCTATGCAAACCTACGCCCTTGGCCTGTAAAGGTAAGGTTTCTGATTTTCGTTGCCAGTCAAAGCTTGAGCAGAGCGCCAGGGTCGTTGTTTTGTTAAAAGCTTGTGTGTAGTAAACTGAACATTTATTGGTTTTATAAAATAATTGTATAAAAAGTTTTTTTTTTTTTTCTTTTTTTTTAACACCATTTTGTGTGCGGTCTGGAAAATCTAGTGCGCGACCCTCAACTGGTCTGCGCGGTTGCGCAGGCGCGCAGCTTAGAGGGAACATTGGCCATAAGGTATTTATGACCTGAGGGGAAGTTCTAGAAAAGGTCAATTGAAGCTGCTGCTTTGAACTTTTGGCTATAGAGATCTTGTCTTGTTTCATTGTTTTTTATGTCATTAATTATTGTTTGAAGATGATCACACAAAGGACAGTTGACCCTTTGAATGGCCAACTGCTGTAGCTTTAGTGGGGAGAAATTTAACCATCAAAGAAGCTTGGGACACTAGGTCCTGAAACTGTTACTGTAACTGTCACTGTATTGTGTTGATTGTATTCTTTAAGGGAGTGAGCCAATCACAAAGACAGTTACATTAATTGATTGATGTATAGAATATAAGTTTATATAAGGCCGTATGTATATGATGTTCATCACCACTCTCTGGAACGACTATTTTAGTTGTCCTTCGTTATGACATGGTCAGAGAGCTCTGTTTGGTAATGTACTGTTCTAACTAAATAAATTGTATTAAGCAGGCATCTTGACAATTCAAATTACACAGGACCATCAGAAATTTCCTTCACAAGAGTTCAGTGCTGCTTGATTCGTTGAGTCATTCAAGTCAGATGGGGTTCAGGTGTAGTTTGAAAGCTAAAAATTTAAATTAGCTAAATTTTTGAGAAGAATTCACATATGGGCTATTCATTTTGACCACCCCAATTTTTATTTGTTATACAGCAATCTTAAAAAGAAAAATATATATGCACCAAATAAGGGCCTTTAAATTGATATATGTTTTACTATGTAAAGTTTTTTTGTCCAATTTTGTGTCTGTCCAATGTTTACAGTTACAATTTTAAGAAAATATTCCATATCTCCTTAGGGGCTAATCATTTTGACCTTAACTGTAGCTTGGTGATCCTTTCTGCACCTGTCATTGCTAGCGTGTGGGGGGAGATGGAGGTCGTTGGGGAGGTTAGGGTTGTCCCCTGCTGCAAGGTTCCTCCTGCTGTTGAGGTTTTTCCAGGAGGGGATCTGGGGCGGCTCATCTGAGGACATGGGCCGGGGCCTCTGGCCGATACCTGTGGGCTGCTGCAGGCCTACAGACTGCTCCTCCGAGCTAAGCACCTAAAACAAGAAGGTAAGATTAGTCAATAAATGAAGAAAACGTGCCATTCAAAGTCTAGTAATTAAGTTACCAATTCTAGATACTGTGAATCTGTGTGTGGACCCGCTAATATGGAATCCAACAAGGATCAATATGTGGCAGTTGTGAGATGAGTATGTGTGTGGAGTGTTAAGGTATGATTGTAAGGCTGGGTATCAACCTGCTCGACAGGGTCTCTTAACCTTCATTTTGTAACATGTTTGCCTTCTAATTGATTTCATTTATTTGCAATGTTATTAAATGTATATTTAATTTAACTTACTTTGACCACAGGGATGCAAACACATGTATGGTCAAAAAAGAGAGGAGTAATTTCAGCCCTCGCCCCTCAGCAAATATCCATATACTTACATTACCACCAACCCCCTGACATCCCTTCACATAGAGTAAAATGACATTCTGAAGATCAAAATACACCAACACTCATTTGTAATATTCTATTTCATTTTTTATTCCGATACATAAACTCTTATTAAACTATCTAGCACTTCTGGTTTTACTCCTTCTTCCTGGCCACCTCTAAGGGCACTAAATGTTTCATGATCCTAGCCAACTCATTCAGCTGAGTAACAGCCTGGGAATGGCCCCTCACCACAAGATCAATGGAGGACAAGGCCTGTAGGTTCTTACTTTTGAGAGGTAGTTTGTTCTACTTGCCACAAGCTGTGTATTGTCACCTTACCAATACAATCCATGACAGTAGGCGATTTCTTTAAGACTGCAAGAGAAGCTCGGCTTCCCCTAAAATGTATGGTCAAATATTTACTATTGTGTTAACATTTTGAATGTGTTAGAACACATTCATCTCGAAGATGAGTTCGTTCAGAATCAGAAACATTATAGTAGCAGGTCGACTGATTTCCTTCTCATACTTTCCCATAGTGTCACAGTGCATTTCTCTGTTGAAGCCTAGCGTCCAGGGACTTGAATGGGGCTGCTGTGAACAGGTTTTTTTGTGCTTCGAAACTTTAAGGTCATTGGATAAATGCTGCGATTATGTCCCTACCACGGATGCTCAGCGTAACGCACGCTGGGTTTCTGCCTGACGATGGGAGGGTCTGTCGAAAGACTGCATCTCCTTTTTACTTATAGCGATTTTGTGTAAAAAGTTGCTGAAGCTATTCGAGCTCAGTCCCATTAGCGGATTTTGCAAGTGTAGTCAAAAGACAAACTGCTGAAACCTATTTTTTGGTATTTGTTGGCGAAATTGCTAGCCATTGCTAGCCAAATCGATGAGTCTGCGTTGTTACGAATGACACACACAACCTGCGTGACCCACAGAGGTTGTGGCCAACTTTGAGTGAGTTGCCATGGTGATTACAGTTATTACAGCTCCTGATGGAGCTTTAGATTGGACACGGAAGATATAAAGCACATCTAGTAGGAAAAAAATATAAGCTATCTATAGCACAAAATCACGCACCAATGAAAACTTGCTTGTGTTGCGTCTAGGTCCGGATCCGCCTATTGAGTCACCTTGCCATAGACAGTAAAAGATACGCAGCAAGAACACACACAAGTAGGCTAGTTCACGCTTGCGCGCATAGGCTAGGCCTACTGCTGATTTGCTTATTTCCTATTTACTTGTTTGGGAGACAATCCAGGATTACTGTTGGTGCAATTATAATCAGACCCCCCCCCCCCCCCCCTTAAAAAAAACTCTTCGGATCTGCACGATTCACACAAGTCACCAAACTGACGTAAAAAAAAGCGGGACGCGCCAAAAAGCGTGCCGTTTGCATCCCTGTGACCATTCTTGCTCGATTTAACCGATTGAGTCAAGTAACTGTAATTCCATTGGTACTGACAATTTGGCTCATGTTAATACACTGTTCAGTTTCCCATTCTTCCTTTAACCTGTTAATTAGTAGCGTCACAAATATGTGATTGTTCGAAAGCGGGCCCCACAGAGTACCGTCACACGTGTGATTCTGAACATTCCAACCGACTATTTTCCGCTAGACAAAAACTATATGATAAACGTTATAGTATGGCTTCAAAATTTACAAGTAGGAGGCTAACAAGTAACACTAGCAGGTAGTAACATTGCTACAAGTATTATGCTAGGTTGCTAGGTAACGGAAGCTAACGAAAGCTAGCTAGCTTCCGTTTAGAAAAAATAACTCACTCTGGTGGAAGCGTTGGTAATATTTAGAACTCACTCCTCAATAGGTTAAACCATAGGGTAATTAGTTTTGGTTGTTTGGCCATTATTTAACCCCTACAGTATCAACCCACCGACACCAGGGCTCGTATGGTCGCCTCATCCAGTTGGGACCATGGCTTGGAGGGGGAGCGGATTCTCCTGAGGAACAGCCCATGCCACTTCTGTCTCAGCTGGAACACCAGGCCTGCTGCCTGAGGGAGAGAGGGGAGTAAGTGTACGGAAGCTTAAAGAAAATGAATGTAGAAAAAATAAAAGTAGCAGACTTTTTGCTTGAATTATAATTGAATTATTTCTAGATGTTCTTAAAAAGCCAATTTTTGTTTTGCTCCAATGTAAATTGAAAAATTACTTATTTTCATTTCCAACAAAAGAAATGGTGCATGATTTGAAAATGCACAGCCATGACTATGAATGAAGCTACGAAAGTAGATCAAACTTCAAACAGACAAATCAAGAAAAGCCTGATCAAGCAAGACAGCTACACAGTGTCACGGCTGGCAAGTTTGTGGTCTAACGTCCCTACCTCTTGGTCCAGTTTAAAGTTCAGCCACTCGTCAATCTTCATCTGGGCCAGGTGGGTGGTAGAGTGGTCTTCCATCTCACTATCACTGCTCTCATTCACAACCTCATCTACAGCAAGCAGATGAGATAATTAATCATCATTAACCAACTTGCTACCACAATACGAAGAGTAGAGATATTCGAGTCGTTACAGAAGCTGAGGCAACAACAAAATACACACAAAATTGTGTAGGCCTCAGAAACCCTTTTTAACGTAAACAGTGTTAAAATATGGGTAAAGACCACACTTTACCATTTTTTATGAAACTCCAATGAATATAAACAAGGGACCCTTTCACCGGAAGGCATAATCTATGGAGCTAGAAAGCTGACAAAAGTATCTGAATTTGAATATGAAACATCTGAAATATTTGCGTGTCGAATTTCATAAAACTGAAATATTTTGCTGTTGAATATATAATATCTGAATAATTTGTATTCCAAATTTAATAAAACTGAATTATTTTGATCCAAAAATACAAATTTCTAAAATTCAGATTGCAGGAATTCAGATTTTTGAAATTCAGATTGCAGGAATTCAGATTGCAGGAATTCAGATTGCAGAAATTCAGATTGCGGAAATTCAGATTGCGGAAATTCAGATTGCGGAAATTCAGATTGCAGAAATTCAGATTGCAGAAATTCAGATTGCGGAAATTCAGATTTTGTCTGAACTAGGCCAAAGGTGAAACAGCTTGCCTTCACAGGGAAAAGTAGACGATTTCAGAACGACCGAATATAGACATTCTCTGACCGAATTTTACCCCAGAACAAAAGCTAAGAGTTGCTCGTTGGAGGAAAAGTATGGAGCAAGTGCTTATGAAACTTGTGTCTTCTCCTCTGCCAAAATCGGCAGTTACTGTTACCAAGTGAGTCGAGATAGAGTCAGAGGGCGGCGGAGACCGATGGAAGATGCGGAACAACTGGCAAAGCTATAGCCTATATATTTATGTTCCGTTGTTCTCTTTTCTGTGTTGGAGTTTTTTTAAGAGCTTGATGGCATATCAACATCCAGCCTGATATAAAATCATGAACTTCAATTGTGTCTCTTAATTATAATACCCACACAGAAAATCCAGGTTGAATCAAGTCACGCTAGCTAGCTACTGTATTACTAATAGCCAATTTTGGATGGTTAAGCATATTTTTCATTGTCTCCTTATGCCTATCAAAGTCAATGTTCAGCCTATAGGCTATGTTCATTTCCTAAGTGACATTTCAGATCGGTTATGGATAGTGAAATATTTGCTGTTTGAGAGATCGGACATTTGACAGCATAGATATATGGAGTTATCTATGGTTAACAGGATATATCTGTAGTGCGGCCGGGTGTGATTGGATTCATTGTCCACATGTCGTCTGGAAGTCAGTTTCGATCAAATGCCAACGATCTCCATACTAGATCTTGCCAACGTATCTTCTACACATCGGGACGTATGTGTGCTATCCCAGATACTTGTGTGTGATCTGGGTATTCCTCCAACTAGCAACTCAGTTTGTTCTGAGGTAAAGTTCGGTCGTTCTGAAATCGTCTACTTTTTCCTGTGAAAGCAAGCTGTTTCACCTTTGGCCTAGTTCAGACAAAATCTGAATCTGAATTTCAGCAATCTGAATTTAAAAAATTTGAATTACTGCAATCTAAATTTTAGAAATTTGTATTTTTGGATCACAATAATTCAGTTTTATTAAATTCGGCATACAAATAATTCAGATATTATATATTCAACAGCAAAATATTTCAGTTTTATGAAATTCGACACACAAATATTTCAGATCTTTCATATTCAAATTCAGATACTTTTGTCAGCTTTCTAGCTCCATAATAATCTTACTGTAAACATTTGCCAAAGCTTACCTTTTTGTTCAGTGGGCCCTTGCAAAGCGGTGCTGGGTAGCTTGGCGCAGCCTCCAAAAATGGATACTGTGACAGGTGACACTACAGAACAGCAGCGGATACTGGAAATCCTGTGCGCTCTTGTCATCTCGTCAAAAATGAGCCAATCAGTGGGGAGCGCCTGGATGGCGGCCACCTGACCATTGGCCGGGGGGATCTGGATAGACCAAAATAAATATTTTTAAGAGTTTAGAACTTTGTAATGTTCTTTTCAATAGGGGTGCTCCGATCAGGATTTTTGAGGCTGAACACTAGAAGCAGTATCAGTTTCAACTTCCATGGCGATTAAACCCCTTTCTGATTCTGACTAAGGGGTCGAACCCTACGCATGCACTACACTGGTCAACATATTGACGCCGCCCTTGATTACGGGAAGGTTTTTACGAAGGTGGACTAGCAGAAAAAGTGTTGTTTGCCAGTACTTTGTCAAAAGAAGGCGATTGAAGTTGAGCCACATGTTCAATTTGCAATGCCGATTTGTCTCGTGGTGGCAAGGACCCTAAACCATACACAACATACCCGCTGTTAAAACATCTGTGTATGAAACATCCAAAATAAATTCAAGAAATCTAAAAGGCTAATATTTTGGATATTGATTGGATCTTTAGATAGGGTTAACACAGCTATTTGTCAAAATACTTTTTTCCACTTGTCTTCCTGGCATAACGTTGCCTATTTATTTATTTTTACAGTAAATGAATAAATGAAAAAAAATACACTGCTGTGGACATTGTTTACTTAAATAATGTGTTTAGTGTGTTAATGGACTGAGGTTGGGAATATGATTTGGTATTCGGTTTAACCCCCAAAATCTGGATTCGGTGCATCCCTTATTTTAATAAAGAAGTTAATGTTTAATGTCAAGAATCGTGTTATTTTACTGGTATTGGCACCGACCACTGAATTTTTGTATTGTGACACCCCTAGTTACTAGTTACCCCTAGTTGCAGTTTCAACTGCAAATTTGTGTCAAATGTCACAACTTTTTACATTTCTGGTCTAGGGGCTGCCATTGACTCCCACGGAACCAGCATTATAATAATAATAATAATGATACCTACACAGAGCTCGACAATAACAATGGCCCGGGGCCAGTAAAAAGTAACGTCGGGACAGTTAAACTAGCAACTCACTGGCCCAATCGGGCCACTGCAAATTATTGATTGAGAGAAAAAATGTTGCATCGTAAAAGTTAACATCCTTCAGATGTTTTGCTATCTGCTAAATGCATAAATAACTTTGCAGCTCGTGGGGCACACAGTTGGCAAATCAAGAGTTGAGTTGTGAGTGACGAGTGGTTGTCAAATTGTAAATCTATAATCACGATACATTTTTAACAACTGGCGGGAGACTGGCGCAAGATAATAAAGTGAAGATGGCAGCAAAATAAAGCGACAAGCTCAACTTTTTAATGGAACTACGATGCACTGTGTTGTCTGACGTATTTTTCCATCTAAAGTAGACAGAAGTGGATCTTTTAAACTGGCATCGACAATTTTCGAAAACAATCCCTGACCAGCCATGCTAGCAGAAGGCACCTGGTGTGCGTGACAGCTAAGCGGATGGTTGACAATCCATCTTCCAGGCCGTTGACCATGCTGGTCAGGAATTAAATGCAGATGCCCATCTTGTTATTGCACGACATAACGGCATATAACAAACAGCATTTAAACAATGGCATATCACGTAATAAAGACGGGCCAGCCGTTCGCCTCGTTCCCTAGGGCAGCAGAAGAATGGTGTTGACTTAGGTACTTCGTATCATACTGATGAAATGCTACGGAAGCTTCTCTATATTAGCATTAAGGGACGAGAGGTTTCAGTTTCAGCCAGACAGAGTTATGCAGAGATGAATGTCAGCAGGGAGGAGAGCACGATTGTAGATTAAAAGTCTATTGTTTTGCTGACTATTACCTTTTTATTTTTATCACCAGAAATGTGATTTCATTTTTGTTCTTTTTATATCCAGGATGTGTTTAGTAAATAGTTATTGGTAACAGAATAACATAACTTATAAGTCTTTGGTTTTGTTATAACAATGATAAATTACAACTTTTGGAGGGGGGGGGGGGGCCAGTAAAAATTGTCTTGGGGCCAGTAAGTTTCAAACACACTGGCCCGGTGGGACGAGGTTCAGAGTATATCTAGCAAGTGTGGTGTGAATCCATCAAAGACTTGCTGATATATGAGCCAACTTCCTGTTTGGCGGCTTTGCTGATGATTTCAGGGGTCTACAGGTATAAACAAGTTAAATTTAAGACTTAAGACCTTTTAATACCACTTCCAAATTAAATTTAAGACCAAACTTACAATGGAAATACAAATCAAAAGTGGAAATATACAGTAATCTTTCTAAATAAACACACTGATGTCTGATCAAAATGAACAGTATAGTAAAATGACAATAATCGGTTGAGTTTAAGAACATTGACGAAATGTGTGTAATTGAGGTCAGATGGCATTGTTGGCTCTGGATTTCCTATCGTAACATCCAGCGTTTCAGTAGCGTTGACATTGTTGCTTGCGGTGGAAATGGTGGAGCATAAACTAGCAATTGCAGGCTGCTGGTGTGCATTCACATAGTCTCTGTGCTTTTTGCTCTGCACGTGCGATTCCATCGCTCTGATCCCCAAGTTTGAAATTCTTCCGACACGCAGTTCGCTTCATAAGCATTTCCAGGCACCAACCTTAACCAAGAATACTCGTTCTTTTCAAGCCATTTGTAATTGATCTTTCATTTCCCCATGTTTATAAGTTGAGTGGCTATCAACCATTGCCGATGCTTAAAGTCATCAAAATCTGCGCAGTAGGCTACACTCTGACCCAACCATAGACAACGCAGCGCATATAGCCTGCAAAAATATGCGTCTTGGCAGAACAGATTGCCTGCATTTTCCAGGAATGGTTAGAACCGAAACTGTACAGTAGCGAGTGGTACGTGACAGTACTAATGTAAGTACTTGTAATAACTGAAGTCAATATATGTAGCCTACATTTGCATTTCAATACTTTGAGTAAATAAAGTTGTTAATCATAATTCATTATTTTCATATGAAGAACCATGTCAATAAATGACACCCTATGATTGCAAATGTACTTTCTGGGTATTATACATATTGGAAACTACAAACTCATGGATAGAAATCTGTTAAAATCACTCATATATCTTTATCACAACTGAAGTTACATCATTTTAAAGTCGACCTGTGTCAAAAAGTGATATGGGAGAAAATCCTTTTGTTCGTAATGACGTTGTGAATGTAAATGTCAGTTTAAGTATGGGCTACATTAATAACTTCAGCAAGTTATTTCATTGATCAGTTGTTTTGGGCTGCTGCAGCACTCAAAAGAGCAGGCAAACTAAGCTTTTGATTTGACATGGCTTGAAAATCTTGCTCGCTGACATGTCCAAAACCCGTTGAAATTAACAGTTTTTCATAAGTAATCATATACCTTTTGTACATTACAATGAAGTTTAAGGTGTTAACTATAACATGAAAAATCTTTTTTTGATTCGAAAACAATTTTCGATCTTTTATGGCTTACAGCCAACAATGAGCGGCCGCAACATCCACGGGTTTCCGCAGGCCCCCACACATTTAAAAAATAAAAGTTTATAGCCTGTTCTCCTATTCAAAAATGACCGCGGCGTAGTTATGACAGTAAACAAAAGCTGCAAGACACCCAATGCAACTGCCACGAGACATTTGCGTACCACTATCAACAGAACAGTGTCATGTATCAGTGGAGGCGCTGCCACGTACCACTAGCTAGCGACACATACCACTAGCTCCATTGGCACATACCACTGTCCCGTGCCAGTTGCTACAGTACAATATAGTTTTGGTTCTAACTACCTCTCGCATTTTCGCAGTGACATGACAAAAAAAATTATTAAGACCCATCCAATCTGAATTTAAGACAATTTAATACCTTTTATGGCCTTATTTTGAGGAAAAGTAAGTAAGACTTAATTTATATAGCACATTTCATACAAGAATTGCAGCTCAAGGTGCTTAACATAACATCAACAAAAATAATAATACAAGTGATAAAAGTAATAGATTTAAAACACAACAACCCTGACTAGCCGCACTATCTGCGGTCTCTCGAATCCGTCTTAGACCAGAGCTGCCTAGTGCAGTTTCCAAAACATATAACACAACAAAACACACCACAAACCAGAAGTCGCAGTCTTTCTGGTATCTCAATACACAGTCTTTGTGTTTTCCCAATAAAACAAAAATAAAGTAAATTTAAAATAATTAAAAATATATATATATATAATATAATATAATAGATATAATAATACAAATAAAAGAATGTAACTCAACAAAATACAATCTGCAGTCCTTGCGGGAAATACAAAACACACAAGCCGCAGTCTTTGCGGTATCTCGAGCCATAGTCTTTGGGGTATCTCAAGCCACAGTCTTTGTGGTTTCCCAATATAATTAAAATGTAACTCAACAAAATAAATAAAATGTAACACAAACGCAATAGTGCAAGTCAAAACACAAGCCACAATCTTTGCGGTAATCCAAAGCAAATCTATAAAAACAATAATATATCTACTAAAAGTTGTAAAACCCTTCTGAGATAAAATTAGTTAAATGCTTTGGTAAAAAGGTAGGTTTTAAGCTGTCTTTAAAAAATGTATTTTTGGCAAAGTTTGCAGCGAGCCTAGTACCTGGAGCTGGGTACTGCTTGTAACCAACGGCAGAAGTCACTGTGATCTAGCCATCTCTTGTTGAAAGTACACTTTCCCATTTTCCACACGTGGCCGAACAAACTAAGGCAGTGACGCAGATTATTTTGCGGGCAGGTATTGCATTTATCACGGGATTTGTAGTTTTATCACCGCGTACGTACCAACACCGAAATCCCCCAGAAAGAACTACAACACACCGAACCAACGTTCCGAGGGCAACGTTCTCTTTTTTCAGAATTTTAGACTTTAAGACCCCACGGGAACCCTGTCAGATTAATGTAACATTTTAAATAGACTTTGCCAATTAAAAAATTATGTTATTTTGTTTAGTTGTTTGTTCACAATCGTGATCTCTATTTTATTCTCAATATATCCAGAATTGTGTAATTGTAATACATAGCTTGTGTATGTATCATTTTGTTCTATTTAAAGTCATGTATAGAAGGTAGGGCCCGAAAATGACTCAAGCCCAGGGGCCCCCACCGCCCTAAGTCCTGCCCTGGGTAGGACCACCAGACGGTTGTCAGAAGAAGACTGTAGGTGGTGGTGAAAGGCTGGAGGAGAGACTGGATGTAGGCAGGTGCAGCCCGTATCAGTTGAATCTGATACGGGCAGTGATGGGTAGCCAGTGAAAGGAGATGAGGAGCAAGGTGACATGGGAGCGTCTGGGAAGGTTGAAGATCAGGTGGGCTCATGGGAGACCGGCGAGAAGAGAGTTGCAGTACTCCAAACTCGGAGAGGACAAGTGCTTGGACTTGCAGCTGGGTGGAATGCTGTATGTGTGTAATATGTGGCTTTGCAGGTTTGCTGCTTGGCCACAATAAGAAACACAATAGGCGGCTTTGCAGCTTGGCCCCCAACTAGTTAGGAAGTAACTAACAAAGTAAATAAAAAGTTCCACCCCTTACCTTCTTGTACTGTGGTTGGCTGAGAACAGAGGTTGGGTGGAAGCGGACTTTCTTTTCCTTAACCCCAGAGATGGAGCAGGTATCCCGGTCCACGTGGATCACATTGGGGTACATCCCTGCCACCAGGGCCGCCTTTACCACTGCCCAGTTTTCAGAGTTCAGATTAACATCCCGGATGTCTCCGCCACCACGCGCTCGCACAAACCCTGGGAACCAATGTAATGTATTTGCTTTACTATTCCGTAGGGATGTAACAATATAACGAGGTGCCATATATTATGATGCAAACATTTTACAATACAGTGCTGCTTTAAAGTTTGTGAACTCTCCATACATGTAAGTAAGTAAGTAAATTGTATTTATAAAGCACACTAACACAACAAGGCTGACCGAGGTGCCGAAGCACAACAGAGGATGTACTTCTTTCGGCAGCTGAAGAAATTCAACCTGCCAAAGACAATGATGGTGCACTTCTACTCTGCCATCATTGAGTCCATCCTCACCTCCTCCGTCACCATCTGGTACGCTGCTGCCACTGCCAAGGACAAGAGCAGGCTGCAGCGTATCATCCGCACTGCTGAGAAGGTGATCAGCTGCATTCTACCTCCCCTCGAGGACCTGCACACCTCAAGGACCCTGAGGCATGCGAGGAAGATTATGGCCGACTCCTCCCACCCTGGACACTCTCTGTTCAAGTCACTCCCCTCTGGCAGAAGGCTGCGGTCCATCAGGAACAATACCTCGCGCCACAAAAACAGTTTCTTCCCTTCCGCTGTTGGCCTACGCAACAAGGCCAAGGGATCACACTGACTAATAACTTCCTGCTTAAAACACATTTTGCACTGCACTACAAAATTGTATCCTGTACATTTGTATTTTTTGTAATACTTTTGTAATACTTTTTTTTGTAAATTACAGGCAACTTATATTTTATTTTATGTTATTGTATATTTTATTTTAATTCTAATTCCACTTAGTAATGCTAGTTTATGTACCCTTAGTATAGATAGTCCACATATTTAAATTTAAGGTTCCTATATGTTTATTGTATCCACCTTCCTGCAAAGCAAATTCCTTGACTGTGCAAACATGGCGAATAAATCCCATCAAAAGCACAGAAAATACATCATAAAATACATAGTAAAAACAAAATACAAACTGTCAATACAGTAAAATAAGTAACATTACAACTCAATAGGTAGTGGGAAACGCTAGTGCATATAAGTGCGTTTTAAGTTTGGATTTAAAAACAGACAATGAAGGAGCCTGCCTGATAGAAAGGGGAAGTTGAATCCACACCATAGGACCAGCAACTGCATAGGCTCTGTCACCTGTACGTATGCAGCGTGACCGGGGAGTGCATAAAAGTAGTTTGGCCGCAAACCTCAGTGACCTAATGGGTGCGTGTAGTTGTATGAGGTCTGAGGGGCCTGTCCATTAAGAGCTTGAAAAACAAACAATAACATTTTAAAACGTATTATATACTGGACATGCACCATCTGAAGACGGGAGTGAGGACTGGGGGAGACCATCATAAAAGGAATTGCAATCATCTAAACGTGAGGTGATAAAAGCATGAATAACTGTTTCAAGGTCTTGAAAAGAGAATGCAGATTTAAACTTAAAAATCAGTCGTAACTGATGAAGTGTTTCAGTGTCGCAACCTATGAAACCGAGTCTATGATGAAACCGATATACTTTACATGGGTACTGACACTACTCATGGTCAGGTAAAATAACCTTTTTAAATGTACATCCAAACACCAATTTGTACAGCAGACTTTCCAAATAATGCACACAAACAAATACAAATTGTGTATTTCCATTATTTATTCAACAAAAGTGGTTTCTCAAAAAATTAGCAAATATATGTGAACAATTTTAGTTAGTAGCTTGTGGCACGTCCTTTTGCAGCCATTACTTCAACCAAACATCTTCTGTAACCACTGACCAGTCTCTCGCATCTGATGTTGGGGATTTTTGCCCACTCCCCCTTGCAGAACTCAGCCAGTTGAGAGAAGTTGGAGGGATATCTGGCATGTACCGCCCGCTTCAAGTCTAGCCACAACATTTCTATTGGATTGAGCTCCGGATTTTGACTAGGTCAATCCAGAATACAAATCCTCTTTTCAAGCAATTCCTTGGTAGTTTTAGTAGGGTTAAGCCCAATTTATACTTAGGTCGCAGACACTTTTCAAAAGGTCGCCGACAGAAATGGCGTCACCGTCGACACTTTTAACCGTCGCTTGAAAGTGTCGCCTACCAGGAGAAATTTCTACTGGCGCTGATGTCGTCACATAGTGTCGCGCAAGTGTGATTGGCTAGATAGACGGCACGCGTCGTTGACTGCATTGTTTTGAATTTTCAGTGAACGCTCAACAGCTGTTTAAGATGGAAGGAAAAGAGGAGAGATTGGCAGAGCAAGTTAGAACATATCCACACCTTTATAATGCCTGTCAAAATTTGCTACAGCCATTTTTCTCCGATCGATCACCTAGGCTACAAAGCGTAAACAATGTAACCATAGCTATGTGTTTGCCGAAGTATAAATGCAGCAGCTTCAGCGACACTTTTTTTCTTCGTCTGCGACCATTTCAAAAGTGTCGGCGACATAAGTATAAACTAGGCTTTAGTGTTAGCTTTGGGTTGTTGTCTTGTTGCAGAACCAGTTTTCGGCTTAGCTTCAACTCCCTGACTGACGCCGGAGATTACTTCTGATCAAGTATTTGTTGATAAGCCTGAGAATAAATGTTTCCCTGGATAATATGGAATCTTCGAGGTCCGGAAGCAGAAAAGCAGCCCTAGACTGTCACATTTCCACCACCATGCTTCACTGTTGGGAGGAGGTTCTTTACTTGGTATGCAGTGTTGGCTTTTCTCTGAACAAAGCAGTTTTGATTGTGACCAAATAATTTGTGGCCAAGTCGCGAAGCCACCTAGAGGTGTGTTTACACATGTTACTTTTGAACAACATGCCCCAATGTCCAAAATTAGGTATCTTTGGATTCCCTGGATCAAGACGAGTTCAACGCACTCTATGACATCATACCCAGTTCTATAGATTCTCCGCCATTTTGAATGTAAAGGGAAAACGTTTTTTCGCTACTCCTCCTACAATTCTTGTTGAATCTTCTTCAAAATTGCCACAGATGATCTTCAGACCAAGCCTCACAAAAGTTATCACATGGATTTTTGATTTTCGAAATCGTTTTTTAGTTACAGCCACATAAATTTGATGTGGCTGTAACTAAAAAACGATTTCAAAATGAATTGATGTGGCTGCCATTTTGAATATAACGTTTTTTTCGCTACATCTCCTATAAGGTTTGTCCAATCTTCACCAAATTTGGCACAAATCATCTTCACACCAATCCTCACAAAAGACATCACATGTTTTTTTGATTGTCTAAACCTTTTGACTGGAACAGCCAAACAAAGTCGTCAACCAAGCTACCATAAAAGAAGTGAGGTCATATCTCAGAACCTCTTTACTGCATTGACACCAAATTAGGGACTAGGGACCCTGTTCTAAAGAAGTCCAAAATAGGTCATGCCATTTCACCTCTAGGTGGCGCTGCAATAAGCAAACATTTTGCACCAATTATCTTCAGATCAAGCCTCACAAACGTTTTCACAGGGTTTTTGATTTTCAAAACAGTTTTTCCAGTAAAGCTGATCAAAGTTGGCGATGAAGCCGCCAAAACAGGAAGTGAGATAATATCTCAGGAAATGTTTGCTGAATTGACATCAAACTTGGTACAGGTGTTCGGGACCCTGTTCCAAAGAGGTCCACAAAGGTTGTGTCATCTAACCGCTAGGGGGCGATCCCGTGTCTGACATGTTAAATAGTGATACCAGCTGAATTGATGTGGCCGCCATTCTGAATGAATAAAACGTTTTTGGTGAATATCAAAAATTTACCTAATTTGGCACAGATTATCTTCAGACCACAATCACTGTGACATGTCAAAATATAACTGAATTACAGCTGTTTAAACTTGGGCCTAATCTGACCACGCTTGCCACAGGAAACACAGCTAATATTTTTACCCGGTAGCTGAAATCTGTGATTTCCAGCACTGAGAATAGCTCACTAAGATCAATTGGTGTCTTGGAAACGTCAACGTCAGAGGTTCCAATCCAGCCAAAGCTGACAAGCTTTTTGGAATGTCTCTGATTCTCTGTTTAGCGAGACTATAAGCCACTGCAAAGGAAGCCAGGTACACCACAGTCACTAGATGTCGAAAGTTTCTTCTAAGTCATCTGACCTGCTTGGCCACCACATTGCTGCTTGCAGCTATATTTTTATCTTGGACTCAGAATGAGAATGGACTTCCAGAAGGCCTCCTTTCAGCAACCCTCCTGAAAGGATGGATCTGTCAGCAGGCAGGCCAGAAAGAGTCACGACAATTACAAAAAGAATTGACTTAGTTTTTATGAGCTCGATGTCGGATCATGCCACCAATCCACAACAGAGTGGCTAGCGCGAATGAAAATCTCTCTCAAGAGTGCTTAAGTACAGTACTGGACATGTTCAAACATAGAATGCACAGAATCGCTTCCTTAACGGGTCTTCAGTGTCAGTACACTGATACACTAGAACGTACAGACAGGTGAAGTGGTCGTTAATCACATAAGCCCTATTTGTACATGATTAGCCTTACTGCCTCCTAACTGTCTGGACCGTGTGCTTTCTATGTCTATATTCTACTCAGAGTTGGGCCTCGGTGTATGACCTCTTGCCTTCACAGACTCGAGCTTCTATGTACACAAAAAATCTGCATATCAGTTCCTTCCTATATCTGTTAATTGATTTTAATCAATTTGCCACATGTGAAATCTCTATACCAATGTAGCCTGCACCCTCTGAATCAATATGGAATCAAGTTGAATTCCCATCACAATTATCAATGGTGCATGAGTTATCAGCCACTTGTAACCTATACTCGCATAACCAAAATTCTCACTCCACAATTGACAAAGAATAAGTTAAAGATCATGCGACTAATCTACTCTACACTTCACACTTAGACAATGACTCGGTCAAAACTCCTTTCCGGGTAAGGATAAAATCCCAAATGTCATCTTGTGTGACAAACTAAATTCACAATACTCACATGCTAAATATATATAACCCTATGAATGTCATGTCTATGAAAATTTCTGTCTGATTGTAAACCCATGTGTTACATTAACCCCAGATGCTGCCAGAGAGGTCTGCAACTCTTTAGAGGTGATGTGTGGGTTGGCTTTTACATGATTATTATTAATATTATTATGGTGCTTCTTGGTGATAGTCTTGATGGGCGTCCACTTCTAGGCAGTTGCGGTCATGTTGAATGCCCTCCATTTGTAAATGATTTGTCTTACAGTGGAAGGAGACGGCACTCAAGCAGCACTGTATGTCTCGTAAAATTATGGCAATTTGTGCATTTTCCTATTGATAGCCTGGCTGCCAGCCCAACTCAGCCCCGCCCAAAAAAACAATTTGGTCGGGGAGTTGGGTCTGGGAGCTGTTCATGTAATATATTTTCTAAACAATAACTACTCATTTTAAGCATGACCATGTTAAAAATACACAATAAAGTGTATTTATTTACACACACACACACACACACACACACACACACACACACACACACACACACACACACACACACACACACACACACACACACACACACACACACACACACACACACACACACACACACACACACACACACACACACACACACACACACACACACACACACACACACACACACACACTTTTGGGAACAATTTACTTCATGCTCGACATCTGGGGCGCTAGAAAAAGCACCCATCGAAACGCCTACCAACCTGCAGGCGATAGGTGAATTGCTGACTGTTGCTTACAAGAAACACATATTTAGCCAATCAGCGTCCTCAAAAATAATGCCTGAAGGACACTGGAATTAGCGCCCCAAGCTGAGTTAGAGTATAGAAGTGATTTTGCAACTGTAAGGCCTACTTGACGTTATTGAAAATAAATGACTCCGGACCAGACTTCAGACGTTCTCATTTCTCAAATTCTGTCAGACATCCTCTCCAAAATCCTTTTGAGAGGAGAACTTTAGTGGAGAAAATAAAAATAAAAGAATTTGGCCCAACCTGACATCAAAATTACTAATTAACAGGCGAGCGAAAAGGGTAGCGGTAAAACATACACAGAGGTTTTTCCCACGATTGGTAAGCCACAACAGAAAGGTCTGGCTAGCTGGATGCAGTCAGAGACAATCGCTATGCAACTGGACGAAGGTCACCGGATTGAGGTGAGGAGAAACAACGAAGAAGTGGATAAGAACAGGCATGTTCTATCAAAGATAATTGATTGTGTTAAATTCATTTATAAATCCTTAATATTTTGTTTTACAGTAATAGTTGTGATGTGTTTCCTAAGTCTCAAGTGCACAGATGTCCATGGTTTTAAATATTTCTGAACTGAGTGTAATGATATTTATAGTCCACAAATGTGGACATTTACCTATATGTGTGCATTAATTACAAAATTAGTATTTCACAGAGAACTCATATCATGCAGTTTGTGTTCAATTGTATTAGGATGGTTACCGAATTGACTGAATATTTCCCAGCCCCACTAAGAATAACGTTAACTGGCAGCTGGTGAAAATTATCAACCACGTCACGAAAGAGCGCTTGGGTTGAATTTGTTTTCAACAAACAACATACTACGTTGCTCTGATTGGTTGTAGGTATATCCAATTGAGCGAAGAGGCATTTTTTTTCTTTGAGTTCGGTTGAAACACGCCTCATACTCACAGCCCAACGGAGCGGTTTCAGACTCATATTCTGACTAGAATTATGTGTATGACAACATCAGGCTAATTGGTTGAGCTACCAACATGCAACCTACGTATAGGTCAGTGGCGGCTGCTGGTCTTTCAAATAGGGGAAGCTCATTTTCAGCATGCATCATATACATTTGTATTTTGCTAGTTCACTGGCTAGTTCACCCCTACGACACTAGCCTAGCCTACAGAATGAATGAACGATGTAACGAAACAATATTAAACTCAAAGGAAATATGGGAATTAAGTTAAACTGGAACAAGGAATGTGGTGTATAATTGTATGAAATGTATGATGAAAATTGGCAAGCAAATTTCACCAAGCAAATACCAAGAAATAGGTTACAGCAGTTTCGACTACACTTGCAAAATCCGCGACGGGACTGAGTTTGAATAGCTTTGGCGACTTTTTCTAGTACAAAATAACTGTCAATCAACATGATACAATCTTTCGACAGACCCTCCAATCATCACGCAGAAGCCTAGCGTCCAGGCCAGCCCACTCCGCCATTCACCCCCAGAGAAGGTGAGCGTCCGTGGGCAGGACATAATCGCAGCATAGGGTTAGGGTTAGCTGAGCTTCCCTTGCAGTCTTAAAGAAATCGTCATTGGTATAGGTTAAAGGTACGTATAAACTAAGTTACATGTACAACAAAGCAAGTTATTGAAATTTGGTAATGTATTGGAAATAAATCTGTTATTTGAATTTCCGTTTCATTTTTTAATTTTGTTCAAAATATTGTGATGCGTATCATATCGTGAACCCAGTATCGTGATATGTATTGAATCATAAGCTGAGTGTATTGTATATGTCTTTCCTTACAAATAGCATTTGTTGTATAAAAAACTATGTAAAACAATTAAGTGTGAACGTTGGAACGAGTTAAGTCGGAGGATAAAACAACACACAGAGTTAACCAGGAAACCCACCTATTGCTCTGAGCTGTCCCAGCAGCTGGGTTCTCATGCCTATGATGATTTCCATGGTGGCCTGGGACAGGAAGTTTTTCTCACAGAAGGATCTCTCCCAGCCATCACTGCGGGCCTTCTGCCAAGCCTGCAAACAAGATGACAAACACATCAGGCCATTCATTCATTATTAATGTGTTATAGGAAATTATCAAAAACAACAACACATTGTCAAAAAGGAATTCTTCAATGTTCTGACCAGTCACACATATAATCAACTCCCATCCTACTTCTGATACCTGGAAGGCTCGCAGCAGAGCCATGTGGTCGCTAAAGGTTGCTGCAGTGAAGCGCTTGCGGCACAGCATGGCTGTCCTCTTCTGCGATGCCTGTGAAGGCAGCACAAAGGGGTCGCGGTGTGCCAGAGTGCAGGCGATGGTCAGGATGGGGTCCAAGCACTTAAGCACCACGGCACACAGCACCATCTTGCCCAGGTGGGGTTCCACGGGCAGGTCGGCCAGGTGGTATCCCAGCTCTGTCAGGTCCTCCCAGGGGTCCATGGCATCGATGGTCTTGTGGAGGAACAACAAAGGAAGGACATCATTAGCCTATTCTTCTCAATCAGCAACTCACTGGATTACAAAGAACTATAACAAAAGATCCCGTTGTGTCTACAGACCATTCAATGACGACCACTGAACTTTGACCCCTCTTCTTCACACGACAAAAGTAACTAGTAAGTAAGAAATATATATAGCACAATTCATTCAAGAATTGTAACTCAAGGTGCTTTACATGAAATCAATAAAAACAATAATACATGTGATAACAGTAAATTAAAATATCAAATCTATAAGAACAATAATAACTAATAAAAGCAGTAAAACCCTTTTGAGACTAAATGACTTAAATGCTTCGGTAAAAAGGTAGGTTTTAAGCTCTTTAAAAAATGTAAAAAAGCAATGTTTGCTTCCCTAATATTTAATTTGTTCCATAGTTTTGGGGTGTAATTGACAAAGGCCGAATCACCAATCTTCTTATGACTGCTTCTGGTGACCTATATTATGACTGCATTTGATGATTGCAGTGTTCTAGCTGCTGTGTAGTTTATAAGGGAGTTAGCTATGTAGCTAGGTCCTTGTAGAGCTTTGTATGTGAAGAAAAGGACCTTCAAGTCAATTCTGAAGGTAACAGGGAGCCAAGTGTAAAGTAGTTAGGACAGGACTAATGTGTTCTCTCCTTTTAGTTTTGGTTAACAATCTAGCTGCAGAATTTTGAATGAGCTGTAGTCTTTCAGTGGTTTTCTTGGGAAGACCAGCGAAAAGTGCGTTACAGTAGTCCAGCTGGCTGGATATAAAAGCATGAATTAACTTCTCTGATTCATTTTGGTTTATGAATGGTCGTACCTTTGCTATATTCCTTAGGTGAAAGACAGCTGTTTTGGTCACCTTGTTTATGTGAGAGTTGAAATTCAAATCTGAGTCCAGGATTACACCGAAACTCGTCACCTCTGGCTTGAGACAGGGGGTTAAGCCTCCTCGATTCTTAGTAAGCATCTCTCTTTTGGATTTGGGGCCACATAGTCGGACTTTGGTTTTGTATTCATTTAATTTAAGAAAGTTTTCATTCATCCATTTGTTTATTGCCAACAGGCAGTTGGTAATGGAATTGATGGCCGTTACATCGTTGGGTTCAGTGGATATATATATAGTTGTGTGTCATCGGCATAGCTATGGAAATATATAATGGACCTCGGCAGCGTCCTTGTGAAATCTTGGACCTATGGTCCCCTAAACTAACAAAACTTCCTCCCTGTGATGTATGATTTCATCCAGTTCAATACACTATCCGTGAACCCAATAAGCCAGGGCTCCAAGACTGGCTTTTTGCAACCAGTTTTTGAGACAATGCGAGCATTTTTTACAAGCACTCGCGCATGTGCGACCTACACATTTTTAATTCATTGGGTGTGCACAGTGTCAGCACACGTTAGCAACAACGCATAGATACAACGTTCTAGTAAGACAGCGATATCAACTTTCCTTCTGCATTCCGTAGCTCAAAGTCTAGGAAAGTTGAGGCTATTTTTCGCTAGGTTCCTACAAACATGTCTTAATCTGCCAGACAAGTGGGTGCCCCTTCGTTCTTTTGGTGAGCAGTTTTACAAGCCCTTCTTACCCGGCGTCATGGAGCTTAGCAGCTAAATACTTATTTAGCACTAGCGTTGCTACTGTATCCCTTCCTGTGTTTGAGCTGTTGCGGTGTGATACTCGGCAAGTATCGTGTTGTGGTGTCGGAGGACTGATCAAAAAGTGCATCATACATTTAAGTCATTTAGCTAAGACTTGCATGTACAGTACGTAATGTCACATTAAATAATGTATTTAAACTCAAGCTTATATGGTGCGTTGCAGGGGTGATTCTAGGATCAGACCTTTAGGGGTGCTCAGCCCCCAATGAGAATGTGACATGAATACAGTGCCTAGCAAAAGTGCTAAACGTAAACCCCCTTGCTAATATAAATCCCTAATTTCACTGGATGACAATGAATACATTTATGTATTATTATGCAAAATATTGAATGAAAAAACTAAGGATGTTCCTTTCTTCATGAACTACCAGGATCAAATGATAATAAATAATATATTTAAGAAAATATTAAAAAAAATATTAGGAGTGTTTGAGCACTCCTAAAAAGGATCTAAAATTGCCAATGAATTGTACCCTCTCCAGTTATGTTAATAAATGCATTGCAGGTCAATATAAGGTCTGCCCCTTAATTTTCTGCTTGCAGTCCTAAAATTTTCAGTCAGGGGCTACTGTGCTCCTAGTAAAAAAAGTTAGTCTGGAGCCCTGTAAGCTTTTCCTGTCTATTGATTAGGATGTCATGATCAATGGTATCAAATGCTGCACTGAGATCTGACAGGATAAGGATAGCGACTTTATTTGCATCAGAGTTTAGTCTGAGGTCGCTAATTATTTTGGTGATGGCAGTTTCAGTACTGTGGTATTTCCTGAAACCTGACTGCGAGACTTCCAGGATGTTATTTTCTTCAAGAAAAGAATGTAATTGGACTAAAACTATCTTTTCCAGTACTTTACTAATACATGGAAGGTTTGATATTGGTCTGTAATTTGCAAGTAGACTGTTATCCAATTTGGGTTTCTTTAATAGGGGCTTTACAACAGCTTTTTTGAAGGCATCTGGGAAAACGCCAGTTCTAAGGGATGTGTTTATAATCTCTAGCACCGGACCTGAGACACTATCAAACACTCGCTTAAAGACTGTTGTGGGTATAGGATCAATATCTGAGGCTGTAGCAGCATTATATCTAAAAGCACAATAAATCTGACTACTTGACAAGAAATCCCCTGAGATTGAAACATTATCGTTACCATTATGATTATACTGCTAGACAGCTACTGTGGCATACTTGGCTTCACAGATAATCCAGTATCATGACATGCTTGAGACTGGCTGGATTCAAATTTATGCCGTGTTTCCTCTAGGAATTCTTTTTTTGCAGTGGGGGCAGGTCTGTCCAAGTCATGTCAATTGACTTAACAACTTAAATGTAAGTTGGTTGGTAGCCTATAAACCAATTTTATGTTTGTAAACATTCGGGGTGCGCGCGCAGCATGATAGCAGAAAACCGGGAAAAGATAGCACCAGGGATCTTCTTGCTGTGAGGCGGCAGTGCAAACCACTGAGCACTGTGCTGCACCAAAATTGTGAAAAAAAGTTAAATGTATGTCTGTCATTGTTATGCATTGCAATATTTTCTAACTGTTGAAAAGGGAGAAAAAATTTATGAAAATAGTATATTATTGACTTTAATACATTTGTATGCGTTAAAAGTATGAAAGAATGAAAGACTGAAAAAAGTTTGAAGTTAGAAAAATTGACAAATATAGTGATGATGTATACTGTATAACAGTTATCAATATCATAGCAGACAAAAGTATGTCAGCAGTATGAAGGTGAAAAAAGTGTTGCTTTGAAACCAGAATGGTGAGGCAAAGTGTTACAGGCTTATCTGTCATTGCATTGCAATATTTTCTTACGGTTGACAAAGGAGAAAAAAAGAGTGAAATGGAAAGGGTATCTTATTTAATTTCATAAATGTTCACCTTATGTTAGAGCTCAATGCTCTTAAGACAGTCACCCCCATTACCCTGTGCAACCCCAGTCAACACTGAGTCCTTCCGCGATTGGGAACTCAACATCAGCTTCCTCATCAAGAAAGCACAACAGAGGATGTACTTCCTACGGCAGCTGAAGAAATTCAACCTGCCAAAGACAATGATGGTGCACTTCTACGTCTGTTTGAAGTTTATTGGCGAGTACATTCTGATTCTGAAAAGTATTAATAATTGAAAGATGTAAAAACAGAAATACAGATTGAACAGTGGAACAGTGTTTCTAGCTCTTAAATATAGTGATGAAGAGCGTTGGCCAATTGGATTGGTTCCTTGTAACGTAGCAACGGTTGGTCATTGTCAGCAAACCTAGAATCTAGGTTTCAGGTTCAAGGTGGAGGAGAAACTTGTGTGCACACCCAGTCCTGTTCAGACACTGTGTTTAAAGATTACATAAAAATAATAATCCATGGTGCAAGGTTTCCGATGTTGCCATTGTCCCTGGTGAGTTTGCTATACTTTTAAATTCAATCTTGTCACATCTCGACTTTGTTGTGCAACTGAAAAAGCTAGCTACTCGAACTCAGATTAAAATGCTGCTGCAAAAAAAACAGAACTTTTGAGGGTATTAAAAGGGGATCATGCTACATCTAACCAGCGGATCATTTCTTGCAAGTGCGTCAAAGTAGTATTTTTTCAGACTGTATTAACACCGTAGGCATGAATAATGCATGCATCATTGTCGTCCATCTTTGGCCGGAGAAGCTAGAAAGAGGATGCAATGGCAGATTTCCTACAGTAAACTAGATACGGCTTCAAATTGAAAACGGAGACGATCTTTTGATTAAAGATAAGTTCCTTAACCACTGTTGTCAATATCGCGATAAAAAGTAAATACTGTTACGAGGCATTTGTTTGTAGGTAACAATCTATAGACGTAAGTAGTTTTGCCGTTCTATGGCAGCTATGATGACAGTCGTAGTTAATGTTGTAAGCACTCATCACTAGAATGGCCATAACTCTAAAACAAAAGATCATATTTCAAATCTGTCTGCTGTTCTACATTGCCCACACAATTATGTATGTACATCCACTCTAACATGGCCTGTATCTTATATTGAAAGTGCTTGAAAATTTACCGCTAGCTCGTCTAATGTGTGGTGGACTGAGAAAACATATTTGTTAGTCAAAGCGGACCGAGCGGATGTCGTGGGAGAATTCCTACTGTGTTAGATTTACTGCTTCAAATTGAAAACTGAGATGTTTCGAGTAAAGACAAGTTTCTTAACATCTGTGTTCAATATTGTCAACTAAAAGTAAAACTTTTCAGTTACGAAGCGTTTGTTCGTAGGATTAACGCCAGCTGCAATTAAACACTATCAGGACCCCGGTTTGGCTGTTCGTGACGGTCAGCTATGACAGTGTAGATTCTCGATTTCTTTCAGATTTCGTTGAAACTTGCTTTAAGAAAAATGATCGAGCTAGATTATGTACACTTTAAGCTCAATGTACGTACCATGCTTGGCCAATTTGGTAGATTGTGGAAAAAAGCAGAACCGATCTTAGTTATGGAGAGCCATTGCGCTAGCTTGGAATTGCGTTATCCCACTCATAACTTAAGTGGTCATAACTTTTGAACAAAATAGTCTATCTTAAATCAGTCGGCTGTTCTGAATTCATGCCAAAATTACACACATTTAATATACTCTAACCTGTCCTCTATCTTATATTGAAAGTGGTTGAAAATGACGTTTTATAAAAAAGTATTGACGACGGAGAAGATTTTTGTAAGAATGGCTCCGTGAAATCGTCTTGATAAAGGATGATTTGCCTAACAATCATATAAATATTCACATCATTAGAATCCGTCGTCTATCAGCAGTGAGTGTTCGAGTTCATGTCAGAGAATAGCAAGGACACGCGCTTCACAGCGCAGTTGAGATTGCGTGTGTGCGTCCTTGAGAACTGTAAGTCATATAACTTATGTTTTCAGTTCATTAAAGCCTGTTATTGTATTAGTCAACAGTTATTGCAAATTTAACTTAACTGATGATTTTCGTTGTTTGTATTCTTCCCCTGCTAGCATCATTGCATGCCTGTTGATTAGATAGCGATTGCTGCCCTTGCTCACGTTTGTATTTTAGGTTCATTATTATGCTGAAGTAGTTTTAATTAATAGTGGGTATATTGTCATTATTTGCTACAGAATGCTTAGCCTATCAAGATCAAATGAAGCCGACAGTGTACATGCTTTCGAGTACCTCGATAGGCTAGGCTACTGACCATTTACAATAAGTTGTTACGTAAATTATTAATTGGCAGCATATTTCTGCCATTTAGAGCATAATTTAAGTAGCCCAACTGTATTGCTTTACGGAAAATAAGACAAATATATGCAATATTACATTTGTTATTAGACTATTACATTAACCTACTCCAAAATATATGGTTAGAACTTTGTTTTGGCCAAGAAAGGGGGGGGGGGGGGGTTGGACAGACCTTCCCCCACTGCTGAAAAAAATCCTAGGGGAAACACTGCAGTGCATGATGTCACAATGGAATGTGACTTAAATTCTGAACCATTGAAGTCCATTCATTTTTTTAAGCACTTTAATCTTTAATATCTTAACTTTAAAAGTTATTTGTGAGAAAAGTTATAGCACACTAGAGCAGTTCAGACCTTATCAAATAAAGTTTGAACGGTGTTTCTAGCTTAATCGGTGTGAAAATAGTAGGCGTGAGAATGCTGAAAACATTAATGGGGATAGCTGACCATGCTAAAAAAGCTGAAAATAGTGAAATGTAGTAGAAAGTTATAAGCTGAAGCTTCAAAGCAACTGAAAGGTATATTTGAAAGGGGCTGGAGCAGCATTCCAACAATGATTTGAAAGGATTTAACATTACTTTTAAAACTGAGAATAATTTGCATTAGAATTTAGAAGAACTAATAAGTTTGAATAATAAAGAGAACCCCCTTTGAAACAAGCTACTGTCACAACGTTGTCACTGGCAGTATTTCAGATGGAATTGCGATTCAAATAGTACCGTCTGCTAACTGAAAATAAGCCCCCCAAAACGTAAATAAGTTCGATATTAATTTAGGGGGACATGGCTAATTCAAAAGCAGTTTGCTTGGGGCAAGCTATCTGCCGTTGCTATCCACACTCCACTGATTGTTTGAAAGCGCAGGAAATTAGAACGTTTCTTTTGTAAGAGATAATGTACAGTAGACCCGATAGGGCAAACGGCACCCCGACGCAAAGCGGAGGGGTTTTGTTTCGCCCTGAAGGGGATTATTTCCTCGATAATGACCGGCGTTCTATACATTATCCCGCTTATTACACTTTTTACAATGTATTTGTTACCATTCGTATTGTTGATCAGCAGAGAAATAGTTCGCCAAAGACGTTGAACTTCATAGACTTTGAACATTATTTAGGCTTCAAATCAGCTGACGTCGCTAAGCACCAGAGTACGCTGGGGTTGAAAAGTTACCGGACTACTTGCGGAGTGCTACGAAAAAAACGCTGTCTTTTGTGAGGCTTGATCTGAAGATAATTGGTGCCAAATTTTTGCTTATTGCAGCGCCACCTAGAGGTGAAATGGCATGACCTATTTTGGACTTCTTTAGAACAGGGTCCCTAGTCCCTATACCAAATTTGTTGTCAATCAAAAGGTTTAGATAATCAAAAAAACTTGATGTCTTTTGTGAGGCTTGGTCTGAAGATGATCTGTGCCAAATTTGATGAAGATTGGACAAACCTTATAGGAGAGGTAGCAAAAAAATGTTATATTCAAAATGGCGGCGACATCAATTCAGCCACATAGATTTGATGTGGCTGTAACTAACAAACGGTTGCGAAAATCAAGGCTCCAGGGGATAACTTTTGTGAGGCTTGGTCTGAAGATCATCTGTAGCAATTTTAAAGAAGATTCGACAAGAATTGTAGGAGAAGTAGCGAAAAAACGCTTTTCCTTTACATTCAAAATGGTGGAGAATCTATAGAACTGGGTATGATGTCACAGAGTGCGTTAAACTCGTCTTGATCCAGGGAATCCAACGATACCTCATTTTGGACAATGGGGCATATGGTTCAAAAGAAACATGTGTAAACACACCTTCAACTTTGACCCATTGGTGGCGCTAGATGGTTGGAATGGGAGACATGAAACTTGGTGAAATTGATGAGGGGACTGGTCCCAAAAAGTGTGCCACATTTCACAACTTCTGACAATGTGGTTCTAGGGGCTGCAATAGACACCCAGTCTTAAGAATAAATATAGCTGCAAGCAGCAATGGAGGGGCCAAGCAGTCCAGAGCAGGACATGGCCTCCATAGCACTTGCGCAACAATTAAGTCACAACAACCTGTTGCACTCATGCAACACACCAAGTTTGGTTGAAAGATCTGTTTGCGTTCCAAAGTAGTGAGTGTTCAAAGTGTTTTTTTTCTGGTATAACACCACAGGCCTCCTCTGCTCCTCGTGGGAACGATGGAACACAAGTTCGGTGACGATCGCACAAATGGTTGCTGAGTTACGCTCTCACGTGTCTTTTGCCGCTTCGCCGCCGCCTTTGATCGGCTCTACCGAACAAACGGTTTTGAAAATGGAAAATCCATTTGACGCCTTTTTGAAGCTTGGTCTGAAGATCATCTGTGCCAAATTCTGTAAACATTGGAAAAAATGTGGGCGTGTAAAAGGTTTTTACACTTTTCCATTAAATCCAAAATGGCGGCCGCGTCAATTCGGTTGTTATGAAATATTATCGATGGTCAAGCTTGATAACTCACAAGACATCAACAGACAAATAAATTACTTTATTAAAGTAAACACTTAAATAGTTATTGGCCAAAACACATTTTTGCTTCCTGCGGCCACACCCAGTTATCACATGACACCAAATTGCGTAGATATCCTCAGGAGAGGGTTCCGAGTCATCATACCAAGTTTGGTGTTGATATCTCAAAGACTTCACTTCCTGTTTGGCTGCTTTTCTGCTGAATTTGATTGGCTGTACCGGACAAACGGTTGTAAGGATCAAAATTATTTTCGATAACTTTTGTGAGGCTTGGTGTGAAGATCATCTCTGGTCATTTTGAAAAAGATTTGACAAAAATTAGGCGAGTAGGCTTTCAAATGTTTTTGATAAAACCGGGAATAGCGGAAAATCTATATAACCGGAAATTGACGCAATGGCGTGTATTGAACTCGTCTTGATCCAAGGAATCCAATGGTACCTCATTTTTGAAAATGAGCTTCGCTGCTTGGCCCCTAATAATAAGAATAAGTAGAAACCCTCAGGTGGATTTGCCGCTTCGCGGCTTGGCCACCAATAATGATAATAATAATAAAACTAACAAAAACAATAGGTGCCCTAGCATTTTCGCTGCTTGGACCCTAATGAGGTAAAAGTGTCAAAGTCTCAATTTTAGAGCACAATTTCACAATAATCATATTGTAGTGTCTTGTATGTGTTGATTTGTTCAAGTTCATGTTCATTGTGATGAATGCGTGCTGGTGTTCTTGCTCTCTGTCAGCAGCGGAAGCTCATGTGGGGGTTGCTAGGCACTACGGGGGTGACTGGCAGAGGGGCCGGGAGGCGGGGACACCTGAATAAGTTGATGTGTTTTCTGGTTGATGAGTCTCTTCGTGCTCACGGTTTAGTAGCAGTGATTTACGTGCATTGATGTGAAGAAATAAAGTGATCATTACAGAAAAACCTCTCTGCGCAGTGACTGAGATTGCTACAATATTTAACATCTACAGACAAATCCTTTGAATGCATTTACTGTGTCACCAAATCCTGGATAACTTCTGGTTATGTTCTCTTACCTGATGAAACAAGCCAAATAGTTCATCTTGAATATTTCTAATTCAAATTCAATCTAACCAGCTGAACTCAGTGCCATAAATCAAAACCAAAATAACAAACTTGTCACCTTTTGAGGTCTTTTGACCGATATAAGAATTATTATCCCCTCACCACGAAAAGCAACCAAAACGATTGTACAAAAACTTAAGTTTGAAGCAGAGGCACATTATAAGTATTTCATGCCAAAGATTGTGGGTCTTACCTTAAGCATCTGCACAGCATTTTTTACTATGAGAAGAGGGGGAGGTTCGGGTGCTTTGGACAGGAACTCAGCAATGGTACAGGTGATAGGGGCCAGCAGCTTGGTATGCAGACAGAGCTCCTGAAATGAATGTTTAAAGTATGTTTGTGTGTATCTGCTACAGAATGTTTCCAGAAGTTGATAGCCAGTAACCCTTATCATGTGTATTTTGTATCTTAGTGTGAGAGAGTGCGTTTCTGTCCCCGTTAACCTGCAACGGCATTCTCAGTAGCTGGGGAACCTGATAATCCAGCATGTTGTTAAACCTGAGGCGGCTGAAGAGATGGAAGCAGATTCCTGGTCTGCAACGTCCAGCTCTGTGTAGACAGCATCATTTCATTTAAAACTACCAAGACACAGGATATTAATGTTAAGGTAAATTCGTTAAAACAACTCCACAGTAGGGCTGGGTGATATAAAACTAATTATTGACATCTCGATATTATAAAATATCGTGCCTTCCCCTCGGGGAAGTCAAATTTTACATCGTCAAAATATTTTTGCTAATTTTCAATATAACGCCCAGCCCTACTCCACAGTATAAATACCGCCCACCCACGCTATTAAAGAGCTAGTTTTTTGGTGGCATTGGTGGTTAAAGCAGTGTTTACAGAGGTAGATGTCATTCGCAAGAACCAGGTTTTACCCTTGAGTATGGGCAGATCAGGAGGAAATTCTAATGACACAAAACCCGTACATTAACATGAATGGATAAAAAGAGCTCATGGAGTTTGTCAATGTTCCTGATGTTGGTTTGATGGCAAAATACAGTACATAGATACACTATATAGACAACGGTATTGGGACACCTATACATTACACCTACCAGAGCTTTTATGAAATCCCATTCCAAATCCATAGGCATTATTATTAGGGCTGTGAAAAATAACGCGTTAACACGTTATGATTAATTCGTTTGTGTTCCAAAAAAACTAAGATGGAACATCCAATAAAACTAAAGTGATATGCACACTCTGCGGCAGGGCTCCAGACTGCGACCAAATGGTCGCATTTTGCGACCAGTTTTTGAGACAGCACTCGCGCATGTGCGACCTACACATTTTGAATTCATTGGGTGTCAGCACACGTTAGCAACAACGCATAGATACGACGTTCTAGTAAGACAGCGATATCAGCTTTCCTTCTGCATTAGTACCGTAGCTTAAAGTCTAGGAAAATTGAGGCTATTTTTTGCTAGGTACCTATAAACCTATCTTAAAGTCATGGAAAGTTTAGGATATTTTTCGCTAGGTTCCTACAAACAGGTCTTAATCTGCCAGACAAGTGGGTGCCCCTTCGTTCTTTTGGTGAGCAGTTTCACGAGCCCTTCTTACCCGGCGTCATGGAGCCTAGCAGCTAAATACTTATTTAGCACTAGTAGTGCTACTGTATCCCTGCATATGTTTGAGCTGTTGCGCTGTTATACTCGGCAAGTATCGTGTTGTGGTGTCGGAGGACTGATCAAAAAGTGCATCATACATTACAGTCATTTAACTAAGACTTGCATGTACAGTACATAATGTCACATTAAATAATGTATTTAAACTCAAGCTTATATGGTGCGTTGCAGGGGCGATTCTAGGATCAGACCTTTAGGGTTGCTCAGCCCCCAATGAGAATGTGACATGAATACAGTGCCTTTCAAAAGTGCTAAACGTAAACCCCCTTGCTAATATAAATCCCTGATTTTACTGGATAACAATTAATACATTTGTATTATTATGCAAAATATTGAATGAAAAAACTAAAGAAGTCCCTTTCTTCATGAACTACCAGCATCAAATGATAAACAATATATTTAAGAAAATAATTAAAAAAATATTAGGAGTGCTTGAGCACTCCTAAAAAGGATCTAAAATTGCCACTGAATTGTACCCTCTCCAGTTACATTAATAAATGCATTGCAGGTCAATATAAGGTCTGCCCCTTAATTTTCTGCTTGCGCTCCTAAAATGTTCAGTCAGGGGCTACTGTGGTCCTAGTAAAAAAAGTTAGAGTGGAGCCCTGCTCTGCGGGAAGACGTTATCGCTCTGGATAAGAGCGTCTGCTTAATGACTGAATGCTAAATGACTGAATGTTATCGTTTCACCGAAGCAATACCAGCCTAAAGTAACCTATACCACCTCAACGCGAAGCGTTGGTCGGCGACGGGAGTTCAAGTAGAATGCGCCAAACCACCCTCACTGAACAGCGTAGGGCCCTCACTAAGTCTGCCTGTGACAAGGTGACTAGCACAGTTGCCAAATGTATTGCAAAAAGTTGTAGACCGTTTGATATTGTTGAGGACGAGGGGTTCACCAAAGTTTTGCGAGTGGCAACGGGTGACTTGAACATCAAGGTACCGCAGCATCAAAGACGCACACAAATGACAAACATTCGGAAATTTGGTAATATGTAATTAATCATGATTAATCCACAGAAACCTGTGATTAATTTGATTAAAATGTTTAATCATTTCACAGCCCTAATTAATGTGTGTGAGTGACATTATATTCATCAGCATGAAAAGATCCATCAGTAGAACTAAGGCTCTAGCCCACAACCACAAAAAACAGCCCCCATTGTTAAATTGGTTTAATTTGAACTCAATGAACAAAGCGAGGTTCGTACAGAAACACCTTTGTTGTGTTTGGTGTGGATACACTTGATTGGCCTGCACAGATCCTTTACACCACATGTGTCAAACTCCGGTCCTCGAGGGCCGCTGTCTGCATGTTTTAGATGTTTCCCTGAACGAACACACCTGATTCAGTAAATGGGTTGTTATAACGACCATTCATTAGAATCAGGTGAGCTGGATAAGGGAAACATCTAAAACATGCAGGACAGCGGCCCTCGAGGACCGGAGTTTGACACCCCTGCCTTACACCATCAAACACATTTGTGACCAATTAAAACGCCATCTGCAAGCTAGGTCTCATCACCCAATAGCGGTGCTCAAATTCCTTAATACTCTTGTTGTTGAATGGGCACAAATTCCCGGACAGACTCCAAAATCTCATGGACAGCCTTTCCAGAAGAGAGGCAACTGTTACAGCCCATATGGGGAGGCAACTTCATATTATTGTTGAAGCAACAAACGATTATTTTGATAATCAACTAATCTAACGATTAATAGAACCATTAATTGACGAATCATTGAGAGATTGTCATTCACCCTTTAATTAACTGTACTAACAACTTACTGACTGATGCAGCATACTGCCTAATAACTCCTTTTGTATGTCATATGAAAATGGAAAAGTAAAGGTGAGATAAGAAGTTTTATTTTTGAACAAAGAATACAAAATTATTCACATTCTCTCTCATACTTTCTAATGTTACGATGATCAAAACAGTCCCTACTCCTATGCTAGATCCCTTTCATCAATGCAAACCAAACTATCACGTCACTGCAATAATGTTGTTTCATTTTTGATTATTTGCATTAAAAAAATGGTCGTACACACAGTAGCCTACTATCTAACCGCTGCATGTTGACATGTTCCAATGGTGTTGGTACTAGGTCTATGAGTGAAGTACGAGAGGACCCATACAACTAGCCTTTTTTATCCAACTGCTGTTGCTAACAACAGCGATCCTGGCTAGTTGTGTCCTCTCGTGCCGGGATGTTTCCGCTAGAAATGCTCCAACATGCACGCTCCCATGAAAGGCAAGTTCCGACCAGCATTTATTACACACAACAGCAATTTTTGTTTAAAGTTTTGTCAAACTTTCCCACACTCTGCTATTTTGGAATTGTTTGCACTGACATTCTAATAAGCACTGTGGTTTCATCTTCCAATGGATTGCATATGGGAGCATTACAGTTTAGCACTACAGTGTCGCACTGACCTTCAATAGGTCATTACAGCCCTAAATATTGTCCATAGTTTTAGAATGGGATGTACAATAAGCTTATATATTAGTATGATAGTCAGGTGTCCACATACTTTTGGCTTGTTAGTGTAGAGAATTGGATATCTCACCTGCCCTTCCTCTGCAGTGAGCTGGCTTTGGAGATCCACACCATCTTCAGCATGGTCACGTGGTTCAGGGCGTCAAAGGACTTCTGGGATTGCAAGACATACGTAGTGTGCGTGTACTTGTCTGTATGAATGTATGTATGTCATAAAGTACTGTATTTCTTCGATTCAACGCTGCAGCGTTTATAACACAATGTTCATTTTTGGTGTAGCGTTTATTGGAGAGCAGCGTTTATTCGGGGCGGCGTTTATGAGAAATACTGTATTCTAGGCTAGCTGCGCTAGCATGCTAACGTGTCTTTATACAAGCTTGCTAGTTTGCTACATGAAATGTTCTTAGCTAGTTTGAACAGAATCACCAGGCAAATGTCAATGTTCACTAAACTAGCTAGGTATTTCACATCTGCTTTTTATTAATGCCTATTTGCAAGGAATGCAAGAACAGCTAGACAGCGAAAACACCTACTGTAGATGTTGTAGAGTGGGATACTTACAGGGCTCTAAATTAACTTTTTGGTTTACCAGCCAAAATGGCTGATAGATGAAAAAGAATTACCAGCCAACAATATTTTTTCCTCGTCAAAATTAAACCTGCCATTTAAGACGTACTCTGAAATTGTTTGACAAACAACCTTTAACTATGATTTTAATATAATTGTAAATCACTCTCAGAATGGATGAAACAAAATCAACCAATTTTACTTTTTGAAATAATGTATTAATTCACGGGGTTCCAGGGGCCTACTACCCCTCTTGCTCAATGTGAGATGGGTTGTCCTCAGTGGTGTAATGGTAAAATTAGAGGTAGGTAAACTATGAATTTTATTATTTATTTATTTATTATTACGTTTCATTAGGCCTATTTTGATGGAACCGGTAAGGTTGGCTTGTACCTGCATCATCGTATTTGAAAGCACGTTATTAATAGTAGGCTAGCCATCGTTTGTCCGTCTTAATCCGATATTGTGCGAACCAAAACAACCTTTACAAATGTGAATTGATCTTACTCTGTACTTGAGGCCTTTTGCGGGCATCTGTGGGAGTGGGAGCACTCGATGGTCTCTTGAAAAAATCGTCTGATATCCATGGCTAATTAATCCATTCCAAACAGGTAGGCTAATCCTACTTCATGGATCCTGACTGGTGTCGTCGCCGCAACGCATTGATTGGAGGGTCATAGACCATATACAGCACATATGAAATTATTCAGACTACAGCGTTATGTTCAACAATATGAAATGTATTCTTTGGTGTTTTAAAATGTCACCAAATTTATTTTGGATTATTCCAACGGCAGAATACGAGGCACAGGGAATTTACATGTGCGTAAACGCGTATTAACGCTATTTAGAGGTGGATAAAGGCAATTTCCAAGTTTCGGGAGGTGCGTAAACGGCGTTTACGTGCTTTTAGACTCCACTACATCCCTGGTTCTCCTTGTCCATGAGCAGGGTCGGACTGGCCATTGGGAGACTCGGGAGATTTCCCGAACGGCTGGTCAAACAAACGGCCGCTACGGCCACGGCATTATTCAAGGAAAAAATCCTAGTAGTTTACGCTCACTTTGAGGACGGCCTTTTTACCAAGCAACTGTTTAACTGGTGTGATCCAAAATCCAAAGGGTGGGGTGGGCATTTCCCCCGTGTAAACTTGAACACTGCACTTGTCCGTCCATTTTACAGATCACGATTGGTCAAAAATCAATCGTTTTCCGGGTAGCCTACAGCCAATTAGTTGGAGCTATTTTAGCTGACATCGTTGTTTCTTTAGCAAAGAAATGGAAAGGAAAAGAAAAGGAGAAAAACAACGGGCGCTGCAAGCAAATGCTGCACAATGTAGAAGTATAGAATACATGTTTAGGCTGTACCGGAGGCGTCAGGTGCCAGTAGCTGTAAGCAGCTCTATTTTCGACATTTAGAACATTCAAATATTCCAATCCATATTGTTTTAATTTTTCTAAAAACATTATTCATTTGGTATTACGGTTAGCCAATATATAGGATATATATTATAAACAAAGTCAAAAAAAAGGCCAAGAGAAAAAGGCACTCATCTAAATATGCAAGGCATGTTTTTTGGCTTTAAATAATAAATGTGCTATGTGGCTCAAATGCAATTGTCTTGATTTTCTGTTCTGCGTATTAAAGCAGGCACAGGTGACACAGGGAAAGAGATGGAGGCTTCTGTGGTGACAGGGTCCAGTGGAGAGACAGGTGCAGCACTGCAACTGTACACAAGCGTCAGTCTGTTAACAGGGTTATTATATGTAAATTAGTTTGTTGAATTGATTGTCCTTATTGAATATAGTTAACTGATTATTGTTCTTTTGCAACATCAAATAGCAGATGCAGAAACAGAGACAAGTATGGAAAAAGAAAGTGAGGGAGAAAGTGGACGTGGCGGTGGGGGGTTGGGGGGAGTGGGCGGGCCGGTCAGTGTTTCACAGTCCCGGGCTGTTTTTCGGTCCAAGTCCGACCCTGTCCATGAGGTTTGGTCTTTGCATCCGACCAGCTGGCTAAAAGCAGAATTCCCATCTTTCTTGAAATGCCCTGCTTACAACTTTTGTTGTAGAATTGACCGAACTGTACAATTATGAACTTTGTGACCTGACGCGACCAAGAAAGAGACATGGCTGCCGCCGAGTAAGACTATGCGGTCTATCTGGGGACGCGCTCACTCAAATTTCAAGACTTTCATGACCCAAATCAAAATTATGATGTGACAGATCAATGGGGACTTGCTTTCTCTCAAATTCTGTCATTCTCAACCTTTGTCTTTTTAAATCTTACTATTTGTATCATCCGTGTCATTCTCTAGCTGTTATAAAAGGTTATCTTCCCGGTTTTCTGCCACCTAGATACACGCACAACTGTTCGTGTTGGCGTTGCAAGCTTTATTTAACCATGACGGGCGCGGTAGTTGGCAATTTCACTCGCCAAATTGTGGAGCATCGGACACAATTTAGTCGCCAGACCAAAAATCTACACGCCATTGGCGCTTGGCGGGTGCCACTTTCAAGCCCTGGATACTTACATCTGACCACTAGGGGCATTAGTGCCATTGCTGGGTACAGTAACCTACTGCTTTCTATCCTGAGGTTGCCAGTTGATGTTTGGTCACTATGCAGGAGAGCCACGGTTTTTGGGTTCTCAATAAATGAGTCATGAGCAAAGTCTGTGGCAGTCCCGTTAATAGTTAGTATATCCAATATACTACATTGGCGACGAGGATGAGTTCGGAATATGAAATCGGTGAAGATAGAAAGTTTTACTGAGTAAGCGGCGTAGGAAACTGAATTTGATTGTGGTTGGATGAGAAGTATAAACATATACCATTCCGACACCCTTTTGGTTTGTACGCAAACCATCGCTCCTGCACATGACGCAAATCATGTCACACTCCAGCAAGGAAATAGCAGACGTATGTAGCGTAAGATGTCCGAAACAGAGACTCAAGAGAACTCGAGCAAAATGTCCCAACCAAGCACCAGCGAGGAGGTTGGTAGCCAGGAAGACCAGACAACCCTTCTACATCCTTGGCCATACCTGGAAGAATTTTTAAAAATGGTTGAATGAAAAAAAACAAATTTTGAATGCGCTGCAAGCTCTGCGCACCCAAGTACCACAGCTAACACTAATGGCTTTCAAAAACTCGCCGTCTAATTTGAATAAAGGCTATTGATATGCCTCTGAAGCTTGACTTTTTGCACCATTACAATACTTATAGGCAACTAGTCATATCTTCCGCTCCATGAAACACATGTTAATGTTAAGTAGTACACATGGTTCTTCAATGTATTTTCATTGTACTAAAATGCGTTCATTTTCAATGTGCATAAACAGGTGCAGCCAAAATGTTTCAGCATTAACATTTCAATATAACATTATAATCATTATGGCCTTTGAGAAAAAAAATTGGGGGGGAGATGGGGTCATACATTATAGGCCCCTGTGGTGCGGCCAAAGCTTTTGTCCTTAATGGCATTTTTTTCCCCCTTACATTACAACTTTTACTTTAAGTAGTTTTGAAACCAGTATTTTTATACTTTTACTTGAGTAAAAGGCTTGAGTTGATACTTCAACTTCTACAAAAGTATTTTTAAACCCTAGTATCTATACTTCTACTTGAGTAATAAATGTGAATACTTATGACACTCCTAGGCATAAATAATGACAGACGACAGCGGAGACTTGTCAGATTATGGTTGGATATTTGACACGGTGCTAAAGACAGCGCTGGCCATGGAAGCGGCCAACAAGGACATTAAATGCTTTAATTCTATGTGCGATGGAAAAGGGAGCCGACGTGTGGCGGGGACCATTTACAAGGTGGACGCCCACGCAAAGACGCAGCAGAGGGGGAGCGCCAAATGCTCCAGATATGGCGGGAACAGCCACTTGGCAAACAATTGCAGGTTCGCAGGAGAAAAGTGTCACAACTGCGGTAAGACAGGACACAGAGGGCCTGCAAAATGACATTGAAAGTGAAATCAAGCACTCAGGGACCTACAAAGATTAAAGGGGAGAGATATTCAAAAAGTGCAGGAAGAGGAAGGGAGTAGTGAGGATGTATTTACTATTCACGGTATGAACACTATCCTTCCGAAAGTACCTAATCTCAGGCAATACTTAGAAGTAAATTGATGTAAAGTAAAATATGACAGATACCAGCTGTAGTGTAACAGTAATGTCACAGTCAGAGTATGCTAAGCTATGGAAGAAGGCAAATGTGCCAGAGCTAGGTCCATGTCCTCTCAGTCTGAAAACATATACGGGACAAATAGTAGACATTCTAGGGTCAGCTAATGTGAAAGTTGAAAAAACAGGAATGGTCAGAGTTACCAGTGGTAGTTGTAGCGGGGTCAGGACAAAACCTGCTTAGGCGAGGGTGGATCACCAAGTTGGATGTGGATTGGCGTACAATAAATAAGATAATGGGCAGCAAAGATGCTTTCAGGAAGTGTTAAAGAAACATGAGCAAGTGTTCAAGGATGAGCTTGGCACGTTAAGAGGAGCCACAGCAAAGATACATACAGACAGTGATGCAACCCACTTCTTTAAACCAAGGTCAGTGCCAATTGCAATGAAAACTAGAACATGCATTTCCTGCTGAAAATGCGTTGGAATGATGAAATTTGAAATTATTATTTTTAAATGGCTGAAAATAGAGAAATGAGAAAATACCTGCAAGCTCAAATTAATTAAAAAAATGTGTGACTCACTCTAAAGAGGCAGGGTGGTAGCTGAACTGCATCATCTAACAAAGCTAAGAACTTAAATAGCCTACAATGCGGGAGAAGCTGAAAGTTGAACTGTTAAACAGAAGAAGTAGGCTAGCTAGTTGAAACAAGAATATTATTGTTTTAACAGCTGAAATTAGTCGGGATAGTAATATCAGTAGCAGATGTAGCCTATCATTGAGTGCGTTTACTCGGCTTTCTTAGTAGGATTCAATGTGTTGATTGAATGAAATATACAACAGTAGGGCCGACACAGGAAGACACGGCGACACTTTTTTGCAGAAGGATGATGGTGCAAGTTTTGTCCGTGGAGCATACAAAGATTAATAAAATGAATCATGTAGACGTGTTTGAGTAATCGCATAACTAATTACACATGTAAACGGAGTAATCGTGTTATTGGCATAAATCGACAATGGCTATCGGGTTTCTCATGGTCAAGTCATCACGAGAACAGTACCAATTCAGAGCTCGACAGCCAAAGATCCAGTCCTGTCGAGGGTCCTTGAGTACCTACTGAGAGGCTGGTCAAATCACAATGAGGGACAGGAATTTGCAGTTTACAAAACAGACAGCATGAGCTCAGTGTCCAGGATGGCTGTGTGCTGTGGGGAGCCTGTGTCGTCGATCCAGAGAGAGGACGCACAACAATTATGGAACAACTGCATCAGTCATCACGGCATGACCAGAATGAAAGGCTTGGTCAGGAGCTACATGTGGCCTAATATGGATTCAGACCAGGAAAAGAAGGTAAAGTCATGCACCACATGTAAAGAGCAGAGAAAAGCACCTGCTAATGCCCCACTCCATCCCTGGGAGTGGCCCAGTAAGCCATGGAGAAGACTACACAGACTATGCAGGTCCTTTCTTGGGAAAGATGTTTTTGGTAATAGTAGAAGCTCACTCAAAATGGATGGAAGCATACCCATTGAGCTCAGCTACGTCAGCTGCTATCGTGGATAGTCTAAGGAACAGTTTCAGTAGTCACGGCATTCCAGAGATGATCGTTTCAGATAATGCTCAGTGTTTTGTGTGTGAGAACACCAAAGAGTTCATGACAAAGAATGGAATCACACGTCACCCTTCTTCCAATGAGCTGGCAGAGAGGGCCGTTCAAACTTTTAAAGAGCTAATGAAGAAATGCTCAGGTGACACATTGGAGACAACTTTTGTTTAGTTATCGTATAACTCCACCACTGGACTTTCCCCTGCTGAGAGGATGATGGGAAGGAAGCTGAGGTGCACATAAGACCTGATACAGCCAGATCTAAAGAGTAAAGTGGAGACTAAACAAGCAGGACCGAAAACATACCATGACAGACACACAAAAGCTCGCAGTTTTGTTGTCGGAGACTTAGTGTATACCAATAATTTTGGGTATGGCCCTAAATGGATACCGGGGCTGGTTCAGGAGATCACAGGGCCTGTGTCATACACTGTGTTATTGGGAGATGGTCGAGTGGTACGTCGGCATGTTGACCAGCTGTTCCGCAGACAGGAAAATGACGGTTCAGAGCCAATGACAGATAAAACAGACGAGGACGACTACGTTGAGCTTAGTCCAAACAGGGAGGTGCTACTGGACACAGGTATACCACTGCCAGAAGCAGACAACGCACCTGTTACTGAGACAATCAACGAACCTGGTGGTTCACCTAAAGTGGAATTGCGACGCTCTCATGAACTAGAAAAGCCCCAGCTCATTTTGGAGAGTTTGGGAGGTAAAGGAGATTCCTTCTCATGGGCAAGAATGCACCCTTATCTCCTTTAGGAAGTAAGGTAGTCTACCCTTGCTCCCAACAAGACATTATGTGAGGGTATATGAAAAGAAAAAGACATGGGACACTCACACAGCCTTGTTTATTGTTTTTCAAAACTGTTCAAACAGTTGTTCAGTTAAACAAACTAATATTATTGATGCATTAAGTGAAGTGCTTACAAGTTGAATTGTTATTTTTCTGGTTACTGTCATTGGAAAGTGCATATTGTACATAGTACAGTGTTTTATCTGAAGAGGTGTAACTAACAGGGTTAGTTCAGATTTAAAGGGGCGATTGATTGCAGAACCGAATTTACCTTAAAATCGGTAGTTCAGTGTGTAAAATGGACATACAGTGAACCTCAAAGTCCATTGACACCTCTTTCCTATGTAAATCTCAAAATTAAAAAAGTAGCTGTGAAACAGTAGTTCTTGAAAAATCCCGCCGCTGTGACGTCCCAACGGGGCTCCACCCTTTTTTGGTTCTTTTTCTAGCATATTAAAACTGGACTATGGGAATAAATGCAGTGTTCCAGACTGTACAGGGAATGCTGATACTTTTCAAACAAAGGAACCAAACACTCAATGGGCTGTGTCATGTTTGTCTATCCGAGAAGATCTGTGCAGTTCGACCCTTAATTACACATTTACATCATTAACATTTTAATATTAAAATTCACTATTTATAGGCTATATTAAAATGCAGTAAAAATAGAAAAAACAGCGTGTTTCCGCATTGAGATCTGTAGCTATTCCAAGAAGAACCACTATTTCTGTAACTCCTAGAAGCGGAGCCGACAGCTAGAAGCCCCGTTTTTTTCCGGCTAATTAACAAAGCTTCATAGAAAACTTCGCCCTCAACAATACTTTAGGGTAGCATATCCATCTCAATGGACTTGATCCGTTGGGTAATTTTCTCTGCTCGTTATGCATCGCTGCTCCTCCGTGCTAACACCGAGAGCAGGATGCACCGCCACTAACCAGGGTTGGATGTACGTTCTTCAAGAGGTACATCATTTGAGTCGTGGAGGAGTTGTATTTATACTCAGCTTTGCAGTGTTGGCAGTGAACAAAGTAATTTTTAAGTCAAAATGGTCTCACGCTACACTTCGCCGTGACCTCTTCATGTTTACTTTTGAAATACATGGAAACTTGCCGGTAACTGAGTAGGCCTGTGACGTTTTTTTCCAAACATTGCCTTTGTTTAGTAAAATGTTTAATTGCTGCCACATAGCGAAATCCAGTGCATTCCTTCAAGACTCACACTACGCAACAGAACACGCATTAGTTTTATCGATGAACAAATAATGTCTAAGACCAAATTCTTAAAGGGGCAATTGACTGCAAAACCGATTTTACCTTGTCATAGTTGAATAACGACAGTTCGGTGGGTAAACTGAACATACCGTGAATATCGAAGTCCATTGACACCTCTTTCCTATTCAAATCTCAAAAAGAAAAAAAATTGGCTGTAAAACGCTAGCTTTTCAACAAAGCTACCAGTCCTACGTAGGACCGGTGATCGCCCTCTTATTGGCTCTGGTCTGTATCTATGTCACGCCCCAGAATTTACATCCAGACCAGCCCGAGGTAGCTTCTATCTCCGATACTAGTTTAGCTGCCCGCTGCTCTGTGTAGGCTACTTATAAGGAATTACAAAGAAGAACGTTTTGAATTATAACAAGGATATTGAAAATGGACCACGGTCGTAAATGCTGTGTTCCAGGCTGTACAGGGAAGGCTAACAGTAACACTCACAGTCTTCCTAAGGAGCCAAACATTCAACAGGCATGGCTGCTGTTGTCTATGAGAAGATCCCGGTGAAATTCGACACTCAATCATTCATTTGCTCTGAACATTTCACCCAAGTCAGTTTTGACAACCTTGGACAATTTCAAGCAGGATTTGCTAGGAAGCTGAACCTGGAAAGAGGTGCTGTTCCAACCGTAGGCTTATTGCAACCGCAAGCTATAAGGACAGTATGATGTTGTGCAAACAGTTATTAGCAATGCTAACGGTTCCTGTATATAGCATACCAGGTAGAATGCTAAATACGTTTCTACACACACATCAAATGACTCTAGCTAGACTAGCTGTAGTCGGCATTTGAAAGGGAAGCTTCCGAAAGATAGCCAGAAAACGAACAGCAGTCTGGCTTATTGCTAACGCCTGTCTAGATCATCTATTTGAAAGAACTGGAGAAAGGCAGGTTCTAGATACAGGATACTTTAGCATTGCTAAAAACTGTACCAACAAAATCATCCTACAGCTTGCGGTTGTGATGGACATAAGGTTGGAACGCACCTCTTGTCAGCAACAGCTTCAAAGCAAATCCTGCTTTTCATTGTCCCAGGTTTTCAAAACTGTCCTGGGTGAAATGGTTCGAGCAAATGTGTAATTGAGGGTCGAACTGCACAGGGATCTTCTACAATGGAGCTACGGTATAGACCAGGGGTAGGCAACCCTGGTCCTAGAGAGCCGCTGTCCTGCATGTTTTAGATGTTTCCCTGCTCCAGCACACCTGATTCAAATTAATGGGTCGTTATCAAGCTCTGTGGAAGCCGGGTAATGACCATTCATTTGAAATCAGGTGTGCTGGTGCAGGGAAATATCTAAAACATGCAGGACAGCGGCTCTCTTGGACCAGGGTTGCCTACCCCTGGTATAGACAAACATCAGCCATGCCCGTTGAGTCAATGTTAGCTAGACTCTAGCTCATCTGCTTTTTATTAACACTGATTTGCAGGGAATGCAAAAACAGCTAGATAGCAAAAACACCTAGACTGTGGGCAGTTTAACTTTCTAACGCAAGAGCATAGGTAGAATGTGTGATTTTGTTCATTGGCAATGGGGCTAACGTGTTATTTTATGTTCCTGACTATGTCGAATAAATAAGCCGTGTTCCATGTAAATCTACAATTCACGATGCATGTTTGTCCAGATCTTTGTCAGGTTATTTTTCAGCAAGATATCTAGAGCTAGCTAACTGAAATTGAGTTGAATCACGATATAGTTTGTTTGCGAAGCTGTAACGTTCTACCCACCCCAGTTAATCCAGTTTGCTTCGACAACAGAAGTGTTAACAACTAAAATTATAATTTGAAATAATATCTTGTCAATCTGTTTAAACCAGTGTTGTGTAGACACAATAGATGTATTTGCACGATTTTCTTTCAAGTCTCCACCTTCGGTGTTTCAGTGAGTGCTTAACCGTGTTGCGTTTTTGCTCCGCAGCTTTACTCATTGAAAACCAACCACAATGCGCAGCTCAACTACATATTAATGGGCATACCATAAAAGGAGAAAAGCTAGTGTTTTTTCCCCAGAAACATTTCAGAGGATCTATCAGGGGGCATAGAACAGCCCCCGGGCCATTATCAGCACAACCAATGTTATTTACCCTATTCGGAGACCTTAACAAACAGTGTGAAATACCCCCCAAAAAACAGGTCAATCACCCCTTTAAGGGGGGGAAGAATGTTGTTGAGTGGGATACTTATATCTGACCACTAGGGGCAGTAGTGCCATTGCTGGGTACAGTAACCTTCTGCTCTCTATCCTGAGGTAGCCAGTTGATGTTTGGTCACTAGGCAGGAGAGCCACGGTTTTCAGGTTCTCAATAAATTAGTCATAAGCAAAGTCTGTGGCAGTCCCGTTAATAGTTAGTATATCCAATATACTACAGTAGCCATGTATGGATTCCCAAAAAGACTGCGGCCTGTGATTTTGTATTTATATTGGAAACCACAAAGACGGTGGCTTGAGATACCGCAAAGCTGTGTCTCGAGATACAGCAAGACTGCAGCTTATGTGTTTTGGATTCCCGCAAAGACTGCGGTTTGAATTTTGTCAAGACATTTTTTATTTGAAAGTAATAACAAAAATAAAAAATGTCTTGACAAAATTCAAACCGAAGTCTTTGCTGATTTTATGTAAAGCACCTTGAGCTGCAATTCTTGTATGAAATGTGTTATATACATAAAGTCTTATTATTATATAAACTAGTTTAGTGTGCTAACGCAAGAGCACCTGCCTCTCTCAGTTCTTTCAATAAATACTCTAGACAGGCAATAACAATAGGCTAGACTGCTATTCGTTTTATGGCTATTTTTTTGTAAGCTTCCCTTCTAATGCCAACCAACTGCTCGTCTCTAGATAACTAGTTATTTGCTAAGTAAGGTATACATATTTAGCTAGAAGTGGGACCCTAGTGCAACACAAGTGAAAGTTCATTAAAATGACATGCTGCTACTACAGTATTTCTGGGGCGCCGTTTATTACACAATGTCCATTTATGGTGCAGCGTTTATTCGAGGGCAGCGTTTCATTGAAGAAATACAGTACTGTTTGAATTTTGCCCAATGTGGGACAAGAAACTAGTTAATCCTCACCTCCTTCACTTTTCCAGAGTCAATGACAAAGACCACATCATTGACTGTGATACTGGTCTCTGCAATGTTAGTGGACAGAATCTGAGAGGGAAATGTATTATTTTATTCCAATGAGATTAAATAGGATGTGTGAATTAATGAAAGGTATCAACATGTTCAAAGTGACCCCATGAACAGCATCATTAATATTCAAACTGTATTTACTCACAATCTTGCGAACGCCAACGGGAGTGTTCTTTAACACTTTCTTCTGGTCTGATGTCTGCATGTTAGAATGGAGGGTAAAGACCAGATACCTAGGAAAGACGCACCCGTCACATTAATGTCACTCTGATTGTAGTAGTTACTAGTGATGTAATAAAAACCGGTACCAAATCAGTACTCAAACAAAAAAGTATACAAACATTTCTGAACAGTTGTACCGAGTACCGGGTCTACCAGTACCCATGCAGAGTTGGACTCTGACAAGCAGTGTTGCCAAAGAAATCTCACCAGAAGTCACCGGTGGGTCTCTGAAAAGTCACTAAAAGTTGCTAGGTTTGTCGCTAGTTTCTCTTTTGTTGTTAGGGAGGGCGAAAACTCGCTAAATCTAGCAGCAAAGTTGTTAAATTGGCAACACTGGACAATCATAAGACCCCGGCATGGCGAAAAGCGGCTAAAGCTGCAGGGGCTCCACTAACAGTTGAAAAGTGGAAGAACCACGTTTAGAAAAATACCTCAGGTGTGAGGCAGATGACAATGAGAACATCGTCAATCACCAGAAACCAATTTGCAAACTCTGTTCATTTACTTTATGGTTTGCAGCATACTGAACATTCAATACCTAATACTGGGGCATATGAAATGAGAGGGCACAACAGATTAAGACTGTAGTTTATGAAAGGTTAGACAATTCGAAATCAGTTCCAAATATTGCATCATGTGTTCTGATGTGTTTATCTTCTCATATTAGCAATGTTTTGAAGATCCATGTCTAATTGCCTTAGGTGGGAACAAGACACCCTCAGAATTGATGAGCATATGTTCTCAGTCTTCTCTCATACCTTTGAGAATGATCTACAAATCGTTTATCATCGTAGAGGATGCGGTCCCTCAGTCCAACAATCTCATCATATCCAGGAAGGAAGATTAAAACAGCACCTGAATTGGAACAGCCCATTGTTAACATTAAGTCAAAACAAAGAGGCGGTACAGTCATTTGTATTAATGGCAATCATTTTAAACCAGAATCAGTTCAAAACAACCAGGCAAAACACAGATTTCTGAATTTAAAGAAAATTATATAACGGTTTACTATATATAATAATTGGACAAGAAAAACATTTTTATCATCACTAATCATTCTGCATGACACTAAGTCAAGTTCTCACTCGCTCTCAGGTCACTGTCGGAAAAATTGAAGATGTAACACTTTTATTCTGTATAAAATGATACTGCGTTTAGCTTTGTGTGCAAAGAGAGGCTTACCCCCAAATCTGAACTCTGGGTAAACATACAAGACCCTTATCTTGGGGCTGAGGACTAAGAAGAGGGGGGTTTGTTTGTTTATTTAAAGGAGATACTGTTTGACAGAGCTAGAAGGAAGACTGAGGTCTGGTGACCATTTGCTTGACACCTATGTGAAGCAGCTTTTACGACATCCGGACCGGAGATTCTGCTGTTGTGTTTTAATTAGGGTTGATGGCATAAACACACGCACACTCACACACGCGCCAGGTCTATGCAAGGGAGCCAATGACAGAAGGGGGACATCTGCACGCCTTGGTTTTAGCCAATAAATTGTCAAGAGCGGTGCTGTTCCAATAGGTAGCTAGCACAACATGCTAGCGGAAAACTTTGTAGCGCAATGGCGTGTGATGTTTTGTCTCTTTGCGGCCGCAAGCAATAAAGCTTTCTTAACTTGTTCACCGACTGACTGTGCAATGCTTGATAGATTAATATTTCTGACAGTCACCATCATCAGAACTGGTGCAGATGTTGTGAAGCAGGTGCATGATGATGTCCAGATCCACCCTCTCGTCATCAAAACTGTGGTGGTAGACCTTAAGGAGCTCCTGGTCCTCTGCGCTAAGCTCATTGCTGGCTGACTGCACCAGAGATAACTCATCAAGCTTCCCTGACTCCAGGGATGATCTGGAGATAAAGGAAGAGTAAACCAGGGAATATGAGAGATAAGTGGACTATTAAAATGTGTGGTTCTAGTCCTCGACAAAATGCATGTGTTGACTGTGATAGATGACAGCATGTGCATAAGGCTCATGATTACAGCTTTATGATCTAAGAAAAGAGGCGCCACTGATTGTGTACATCTTAAATCTCAGATTTACAGATGGTCATCCTCCTTACTCAGAGCCTTATGTAATGTCACAAAGACTCCTCTTACTGGTGAGATTCAAGTAGATCCACAGCCTCGACCTGATCGAAATGCTTGGCCCAGTCCTGTGCAGTCCTGAAATAAAAACACTGCATCTGGTCCAACTCATTCATGTAACACTTAACCATTAAATTACCAACAGGTCAAAGTAATCTGTACGAGACTTACCAGCCATTGGAGGACTTGAGGTTGACGCTGGCTCCCATACTGAGCAGCTGCTCAACATGACTGATGAAGCCTCGGCTCGCCGCTACCATGAGGGGAGTGGCGCTTTTCTCGCTGTGCATGTAGTCCACTAGGGTGGAGAACAGGTGTTTATGTATAAAGATCAAAACTGCAGTTTTAGTAGTACCCACAATTCCGTTACAATTAAAGTTCTGTACCAACAAACAGGCAAGATGATCATATTGTAGGCAGAAACTGGATTGTACTTACAAATGGTCCCACTAACAGTGTAAAAGGATTGCTTGGCTCCCTATAGCATTACACACTTTAGGTTGATCACAAACTATTTCATTAACCAATGGAGTGCATTTCATTTCTAACAAAAGTAAAATAATTGATAACAGTTTAATACAACAAGAAAACTGAAACTGGCTGGAGTTTAGGATGACATAAAAACAGACAGATTATTGTGACCGTACCACTGACGTTCTCGCTGAGGATGAGGTTGAACAACTGAACAAAGGCGTCTGCATCCTGGTTCAGAAAGATGTCTGAGATGCAGGCGTCCATCTCCTTCAGCAGCCAGGGGTCCAAAGACCCTGTGTCTTTCTCATTCTGACACAGATTTACAAAGGTGTCCATCTGTTATATTATTTAAGGTGTGGTAGCTTTACGACACTAACACAAATTTCTGTTGTCATCTGTGCTGATGAAGAAAATACATAACCCTTTATTTTTCTTCAGAAGGCAATTTACTATTGCCTGACAACTGACTGCGCTGCCTATCCACTACTTTATGAAGAAAAACTTTGACGTGCCATATTAAAAACATCCTGGTCACAGAATTGTCTCCATCTTACATGTTGGTTGAAGACTCCGTCCCCTCCATCGTCCAGAAGGTCGTTCTCATTGAGGAGACATGAAGAGCCTGCACTCCTTTCCCTATGAGACTCCTTACGGGACCCCCTTCCTCGGACATTACACCACTCTGTCAGAGATGTCTGCTGTTTTTCTTCTGAGACACATACAAGGGCAAACAGATGACAGACAGAAGGACAAAAGCAAGAAATGTCAACTAATGGAAATGTGACATTTAACACGAGTAGCTCAGAGCCGGTTTTCCCTACTTATAGCGCATAGGGTCAAATGACCCAAGTCTTCAGACAGAGACGTCGTTACTGACACGTAATGGTTGCTAAATACACATTCAATGGTCTCAATACATCCAGTTATCCTGGCAAAACATCAACTTCATTTATTGTTAGGACACGGTCCAAGTATTGCAAAAATGGGAGCCAAGTGTAAATCAGTTTGGAAATCCTAGGCTTTAGGCTTACTTGATGTTTCATGTTTATTCTTAGCCTATTCAATTTGACAAGACTTGCAGTGTATAATAGGCAGTAGAAAATATACTGGTTGAGATTGAGAATGTCTATTGTGGTTTTATGTAGGCCATTACTGTAACATTGGGACTCCAGTTGCAAGTGTGGATCGCGGTGTATGCAAGAGCATTAGAGTGTTGTCAAAAACAATGAAAGTTGCATTTGATCAATCAAATAGGCGACCTATCTACTACAACTAGCCCGACAGATTATTGGATATTATTTTGGTTGCATCTTTCAGGCTGTTGTATGAAAGTTGCATCCCCTTTTCAAATGATCGATTGCAGCCAGATCCGTAAAATACTAATTTATTTGTGAAGGAGGAAGTTGTGTGCGAAGAGAGTGAAGACAATAAAGTGTGGCCGGCCACATTGAGAGTCTGTGATGCAGTCGGTGATGACCGTTCTTCTCAGTGGCTTTGATACTTGATATGTCTCAGATCATGGACAGATCAAAATTCAGGGGACAGATCCAGATTCAGAGCCCCCCCACTATCAACGACTCTCGCCTGGCCAACGACTGTCCGGTCCTGAGACGATTCTCTCCATTCAGGAGGGAGAAGTTAAGATACTTTTCAAGAGGCAGAACCCCCGCCAAGCAGTTAGCCAGACTATGTCTATCCAGCCACCCTGAAGCACTGTGCAGACCAGCTGTACCCTGTGTTCACCAACATCTTCAACACCTACCTGGAGACATGCCATGTGCCAGCTTGTCTCCACCATCATCCCAGTGCCCAAAAAGCCAAGGCTAACAAGACTTGATGACACAGACCTGTCATCCAGACCTCTGTGGTAATTAAATCTTTTGAGTGCATGGTTCTGGCACACCTCAAATCCATCACAGACCCTTCTGGACCCCCTGCTGTTTGCCTACAGAGCCAACAGGTATTTAGATGACGCAGTAAACATGGCCCTGCACTTCACCCTCCAGCACCTGGATTCCCCGGCATCCCACGCCAGGATCCTGTTTGTGGACTTCAGCTCTGCTTTCAACACCATCATCCCGGCTCTGCTTCAGGAGAAGCTCTCCCAGCTGAACGTGCCAAACACCACCTGCAGGTGGATCACTGACTTCCTGTCTGACAGGACAGTTCCTGGGCAGTATCCTCTCCCAGGACCTCAAGTGTGAATTGAACATCAGCTACCTCGCCAAGAAAGCACAACAGAGGATATACTTCCTGCGGCAGCTAAAGAAAATCAACCTGCCAAAGACAATGATGGTGCACTCCTATACAGCCATCATTGAGTCCATCCTCTGCCAAATTGAGGACTTGTTGTCCTTGATTGTGGCCAACTCCTCCCACCCTGTACACACTCTGTTCCAGCCACTTCCATCCGGCAAGAGGCTGTGGTCCATCAGGACCAAAACCTCATGCCATAAGAACAGTTTCTTCCCATCCACAGCTGGTCTCATTAACAAGGCTAAGAACTCCTACTGTCATTAACACTCTTATTGGGTGTGCTCACGCCTTCGGCGAGTACAACTTTTGTTCCCTCACATGTATTTTCTTATTTATTATTCTTTTAATTTTTTCCCACCCCTAAGGATCCTTTAATATTTGGACTAAATACACAAGGTCAGTGTCAAAATGTTCGTCTTGGTCCCGATTGGATTGCTTCTATTGGGATTTACCGTTGCACGGTTTAAGAGGTTACAATGTTTTTGTGGCAAAAAGTTCCTTGTGTCCACAAAGGGAGCTCAGTGCTCACGTCACAACGTCAGCACACGTTAGCAACGACGCATGGATATGACGTGCATAGATATGCCGTTTCATGGCGAGTATTGTATCGTGCCGTGGTGTACTAGCAAGTGTCATACATTCAAGCAAATCAAGACTTACATGTAAGTAATGTCACATTCGGTAATGTATTTAAACTCAAGCTTGTGTGGTGCGTCACTGTCTTCAATGCCATAGACTAAACTTTATGTCAAAAGGACCGTTTCTCATTTCTGGCGCATTCAAACAATCCCCTCAGTGAAGTTTGGCTAGCAACAGCAGCTAGCTTGCTCGTAGCACAATTTAACAGGGTCAGCTTCTCCACGCAAGGCTATAAACTGAGGCCAAATTGTCGCATTTAGTTATTGACAATGATCGCTTCCAGCAAACTTCTTTAAAATTTAGCCATACATTTTCCCCGTAAATAAATGTCAAGCTTATTTATGTTTTTGGGGACATATTTTTAGTTAGCAAATGGTACTGTTGAATCGCAATTCCATCTGAAATCCTGCCGGTGAAAACGTTGTTTCAATAGCTTGTTTAAAAAAAAACTTTAGGGGATAGACCCATCTGAAACCGATATAAGCAAGCACACCCTACAATTTCCCCAGAAATTGTACCCTCTCTAGTTTATATTTATAACTCTTATTTATAACATATGGTACAACGGTACTTAGGAATGGTTTGCTGAACCCAATGCTAGTTTCCTCAAGGATCACAATGACTCTTGCTTAGACTGTTGCTCTTGTTGGTCAGTGGTAGCTGATTTAAACTGTTGTATTATCTTTTAGTTAATCCTATTTTGTTGCTTTCCTACAGGTACACTTGCACTTAGAGATTCATGTTGTTTAATTGTAACTTGCTTAACTACATGCTCTTATGGTTTCTTCCCTTAAGCACGTATTTTTTGGTTGTTCACAATGTGTACTTCTTGTTTTTGGCTACCTGCAATGCTTTGGGGCTATCTTGTTGTTATTATCAGTGACCTATGCACTTTGTAAAGCTCTCTCTTGGAAGCCGCTTTGGATAAAAGTGTCTGCTAAATGAATAAATGTAAATGTTATAAGTCCATCAACAGTCATATCTTATAACAGCCCCCTTTTTTATTTCAGATCTTATTTTATATTTTATATCTTATATTGTATAGTATTGTTTTAGAATTATTTAGACTGTTGTCCTTTTTATATTTAAGATTCTTATGTTTATCTTATGCACCTTCCTGCCACAGTAAATTCCTTGTTCGTGTGAACTTACATAGCGATTAAAGCTAATTCTGATTACAATTGAAATTCTGTCATCTCTGAAGGAGGCTCCTTCTTCAACCTCCAAATCATCTATTCTAGTCAGTTATGAACATCATTAAGGCAATTTTCTATTATCTTTCTAATAATGCCAGGAATCGGTGTGTGTGAGAATGTACCTGTCTGCATGTGTATTTTGAGAATGGGATTTTAGCTCAGCGAGTTTCTCAATCATCTCGAGAACCGGGTTCTCTGCAAAGTTCATTTTTTGCAGGTGTCCTTTTTATAATTCAATGGTGACGTTGTTTGGATAAGTATTGACATTTCCCAAAAATAATTTGCTGCCAAAATGTAGTGAATTTTGTTTTGTCAATGAACTAATGCAATTAACAAAGGAACTATTTCTGAAATTAAACTATGCGCTTAACGCACCAGAGTTTGTAGAGAGGAAAATAGGGAAATTCTGTTTAAATATTTAGAAGCAAATTTACTTTTACAACTTATATGGCCAGGTTAGTGCTGACTGCTGGCATAACATTGAATCAGCTGTTTTCAAAGGGGTGAAATGCTGGCTAGCTAACTAAACAACAATATAAAGTGTATATACTTTCAGTTTAGATCAGTGCATTTTGTTACATAAATGTTTAACGATTAAAATGTTTAATCGCGATTAATGTCAGTTAATTGGCGATTAATCGCACATTTTTATTTATTCTAAATGTTCCTTGATTTCTTTTTATCCCTTGATTTCTTTTTTTCTTTTTGGAAAAGTGGTTCGGATTGCTTCGTGCAAATATCTTTTTTAATGAAAACAACATTGCAATCGCCTGGCTTTGACGAGGGGGCGGAGAATTCTCATAAGCTGTGTGCTTGGCCATCAAGTGGTATTTCAGACTGGACATTCTGCGATGATAGCTCAGTTTATAATGACAAAACACACAAATCACTTTGGTCTTGTCAATGGAACCATTTGGCAACTTTTTGAAAGTAAACTTTCCATTCAAAATCTTACTGGCATCCATTTTGGCGTCTCGCGCTCGCCATCCACTCAAAACGTAACGTTAGCCTACTACCAGAGAATGTCTAATATCCGTAAACGAGCTCTGCAACTACTCTTTAGCCGGCTCGCCAGCCAAACAAGTGTGTGTGGCGTGCCTGTTGTTTTGTTTCCGGTCTAGCTAGATCCGTTGTGGTGTTGTCGTTTTTCTAATGTCGGTAGTTGTCGCAACAGCATGTGAAAAAAAACTACAAAGTTTGCTAGGCCAAAAAGAGCGTTAATCGCGCGATACAAAAATTGACGCCGTTAATAACGCGTTAAACTGACAGCACTAATAAATGTATGTGTTAACCAGGGATGAGCATTCGATTAAATTGTCTTAGTCGATCGTCAGTAGAATTAACGATCACTTTTCGATTAATCATTAACATTTTTATATTAAAATTCACTATTTATAGGCTATATTAAAATGCACTGAAATTAGAAAAAACTGTTTCCGCATTGAGATCTGTAGCTATTACTAGAAGAACAACTACAGCGTTCTTGCAGGTTTCAGTAAGTCAAATTTAAGACATTTTTAAGACATTTTAAGACCTTAAAGATTGCAAATTAAGACCTACACAACGCATTGCCCAAAAAAAGAAAAAATTGAAAAGACATTCTGAAAAAAACATGTAATTTCTATGAATGGAATTCTTTTTTTTATTTTTTTTTAAGCATGCATTTAATTTACAGATAAAACAATCACATTAGTAACCAAATTTAATATTTTTGGGGCAAAGTTTGCAGCGAGCCTCGTACTTGGAGCTGGGTATTGCTTGTAACCAACAACGGAAATCGCTGTGATCTAGCCATAGGTGCATTCGACTTTATGCAGCGCCGGCGTCGTCTGCAGCTGGCTGCGGCGCTGCATGAAGTCTGTCCATGTCTAACGCAACTCGTGTCTCGTTGAAAGTACTTTCCCTTTTTCCACACGTAGCCGAATTAGAACAAACTCTGAGGAAGCGCAGACGTATTTTGCATGCAGGTATTGCAGTTATCATGGGATTTACAGTTTTATCACCGCGTACGTACCAACACCAATATCCTCCAGAAAGAAATACAACACACCGAACTAACTTTCTGAGGGCAGAGTTCTGCTGGTTTTGTTTGTAGCAAAGACTCGCTTTGTAGGTTACAACTCAATACTTTTTTGCTACCTTGTAATAACTTTCTGCAGCCTGCGTTTCTGGAAATTAACGAGGGTAAAACCTTTTTAAGACCTGACTAAATTAAATTGAAGACCTCAGATGAAGATATGGACGTTTAAGACGTTTTACGGCCTTAAATTTAAAAGTTCCGACTTTAAAGGTGACATGACATGCTGTTTTTGGATGCTTTTATATAGGCCTTAGTGGTCCCCTAATACTGTATCTGAAGTCTCTTTCCCGAAATTCAGCCATGGTGCAGAATTATAGCCAGTACAAGTAGTCCCACAATCAGCTTTCCTCAGAACGCGCTGTTTCTGTGTCTGTAGCTTTAAATGCTAATGAGGAGGAGAGGGGCTGCAACATGCGCTAATGTTTACAACGGATGTATCGCAATGGCTCGTAGCCCCCGTTGCTGTAAGATGCCTAAAATTTAGCCATTCTCTTCTGATCACCCTGGTTTGCAGAGGTGCACACTCATTCATTTCAATGTGGAGAAAGGCGGATATCGCGAGCCATAACACCAACAGCAGAACGGTTATCCAAATAACAAAGAAGTGTACAACACTGGCGTTACAGCATTTGTATTCACACACACACTTGATGCCATCTACCTTTACATTAGCGACAGTAACTCAGCTGGCTCGTAGCCCCGTTGCTGTAAAATGCTTCGAATTTGCCCCTTCTCATCTGATCACCCTGGTTTGCAGAGGTGTACACTCATAATAATTTCATATCGCGCACGCCATAACACCAACAGCATAACGGTTATCCAAATAACAAAGAAGTGTACAACACTGGCGTTACAGGGTTTGTACGTTAGCAACAGTAACTCACTCAGCTGTTAGCTGCAGAGCTAATGTTACAGCCACATTCTAAGGGTAGGTAACAATGTACAGTAAAGCAACACAATTATATAGCGTTAGTTAACTTACTTGTCTAAGTTTTGTAGCTTGACCAAGGAGATTTAGTAATTATCCAGAATTTAATTTCAGCAAGGCCAGCTTTGTGTTGGCTCAAGTTGAGGAAACAGTAGTGGCTGAAATGTTTGGCGCAGACATGCAAAACTTTGGGAAGTTGTGTCGGCGCATTTCCAGCGAAAATAAAATTTAGATATTGGTTGTTCAGAGGCTCGGATGAAGGAATTAAATAAAGATTTGAGCTTGCATTTGTACATCCAAGCACTGAGCAACTGTTGTGCTTCGTTTGTTTGCTCGCCATGATCTCTCCAGGAAAAACCGATATCGCACTTGCCCTTGCACGGTGGTACTGTAGCTCAGTTTCTAATGGGCGGGCCAGATGATCTGGGCGGGCAAAGCAGAGAGAGGGGAGGTAACCTTTCTCGTATCTACGTCACTTGGAGATTTTCAAACAGAGCGTTTAAGCCTTCATTTTGTCAAAGGCAGAGAAGAACACCCAGGGCTTTGTTTAGACCTATCGAAAATTCTAGCCACTGGGGGACCAAAGGCAGGGTAGGGGAACTCATATTAATGTTAAATAACCTCATAAAATGAAGTTTTCATGTCATGTCACCTTTAAGACTTTTTAAAACTCTGCGGGAACCCTGAACTATTTCTGTAACTCCTAGAAGCGGAGCCGCACACAACTGACCTGTTGTTTTCCGGCTAATTAACAAAGTTTCATAAAAAACTTTGCCCTCAACAATACTTAAGGGTAGCATATCCATCTCGATAGACTTGCAGCTCCGTTGGGTAATTTTCTCTGCTCGTTATGCATCGCTGCTCCTCCGTGCTAACACCGAGAGCAGGATGCAACGCCACTAACCAGGGTTGGATGTACGTTGTTCAAGTTGTACATCATTTGAGTCGTGGAGGAGTTGTATTTATACTCAGCTTTGCAGTGTTGGCAGTGAACAAAGTAATTTTTAAGTCAAAATGGTCTCACGCTACACTTCACCGTGACCTCTTTATGTTTAATTTTGAAACATACTTTTCCAAACATTGGCTTTGTTTGGTAAAATGTTTCATTGCTGCCACATAGCGAAATCCATTGCATTCCTTCAAGACTCACACTAGGCAACAGAACACGCATTAGTTTTATCGATGAACAAATCATGTAATCGACAAAATTCTTAATGATCAATAATCGATCGTCGATTAATTATGCCCATCCCTAGTGTTTACTGATGTAAAAACTGACTGCACATAGCAAGTGTGCACAATACTCAACACAAAATAAACTACAACATTATAATCACCAGCTGCATCACAGACAGGGGCACTATTCCTACCACTTTACTGCCCTACACAGGCAAAAGACCGTAACTCGCCGAAGTGTAGAACTGAGGAAAACGACTTCAAAAGGTTTTTGCACTTTCAAAGTAGTCGTCCTGCCAAATGTATTTTAGTTAGGACACTGAATCTAGCAGTTTGATATTTTAGTGATTACACATGATCTAAATTAGATTTTTTTAAATCTAAACTACACTTTTGACCCCTATTTTGAAGTTACGGTAGTATACTATAGTCTATAGTAAGTGGTCATGCCAAGGCAAAATACAGTAACTTCCGTTTCTTCGCTCACTTAGTTGCTTATCACAATATAAACTCTGTATATTATAAGCCAATGTAACATACACGTGGATACCTGTCACAAGACAAGTGTTTTTGATTTAAGTGCCAGGGTAGGATACTTAAACGACTCATGTTTGGGATGATTTGTGTTGAATGCCAGCGAGTAGGCTAGGCTAATGCTAGATTTGTTTGTTGTTGCTAGGTTACGTATTAGTTAAAGTGAAACCGTAACTCCATTTGAACGTTTTTGAGTGCCGCAAAACAAAGGCAAAGAACCGTAACTGATGTTACGGCATTCTGCATTGGCTTTCTAAAGTCAAAGCAGGCTTTTGGAAGTTACGGTGAAGACAACAACCCATTTTCTCTGAAAAACAGACGAGTGAATTTAAGATATTTGGCCACATGACAAAGTAGACCTTAACTGTTCCGAAAAATTTAAAATCATTTGACAAAATTGAAGTTACGGTCTTTTGCTTTTGCACGGCAGTTTAGCCTCCTTGGTCGGCAGAACTGTACATGCCAGCGTGTATGGTGAATTAGGCCTACAATTATGACAACTGGCTCAACCATGCATGTAATTACTTCTATTATGAACTAAATGTCTAGATGTTTGTTGTAAGACAATTTAACAGAAAACATTTTCATCAACATAACTATAGGTGTTTAATTGGATAATCAATGCATCGCGATGCGGACATGGACGATGCTGCATCGATGCAGTGGCCGACCATAATCGATTATAACGGAATGATGTCGCTCGTTAGTTTTCCAGCTGCGGCATAAAATTCTAATGAAAAATAACATTCTCAGTAGCCTAAACCGTTTCATTTAGATCTGTCTACTAGTCTCATTTACCTGACGTCATTTGTCGCTATTCGCATACGTGCCGCAGCTAAATGGCTGAGGGTGGTTGTGAGATCGTCCTTAAACATTTAAAGCGTTTTAAAAGCGGAGATATGGAAATGAATTTAGGATTTTACCAACAGGCTGGGAAGCAACTGGATAAATCGCATGCAATATCCAAAGCCTATCACACCAAAATTAAATACGTTGGGAATGCTACCAACTTTAGCTGTTAACAACAACACCTGCCGCGGAAAATGCAAACAGTGGGCCAGCAACTCAGAGGATTGATGCAACTCTGTTTTCAATACTGCTAATAATGCTGTCTGTTGTGTTCAGACTTTGTTAAATAATAAGATTGTTTATATCTTACTACTTGTATTTTTGGATGAAAACAATTGTTGGATCCAAAACTATGATTGTTATGATTTTAATGTTAACCATTTGCCTTTATGAAATCGTTGTTGTGCATGTTAATCAAATTGTGCATGTTAGTCGGTCTTTAACCACACATTCTGGCAATAATTGGGACTGTTAAGCTATTAAATAAGGGTTGAATAAAGAAAACAAAGGACAGATCAATTTATTAACATGACGAAAAGGCAATGAACTTGAAAAAACGCAGCGTCTTCAGACGTAGGCTCTTAATTTGGCGGAACAGCGACCTATTATGTGAAATAAAAAGTAGGCTACATTGGACTAAATTAAACACATTGGGTAGGCTATGCTCAATAAAAACAAAAGACACATGGAGAAATATTGCATATTAACTTTAATATTAACTTGGAACCGGAATCCTATAGGATACGGTGCGCCACCACACAATGCAAACATAAACAGCCGATTACGCTAGCTCTACATGGCTACTGGTGAGAAAATAAATAAGCCACAACTGCATTAGCCATACGCATTTTTATTCAGGAAAATGAGCATGTAAACATGCTCAAGGGAGAGGCGAGTACGGAGTCGATTTACAAGCAGGCCGGCGTAGAAAAGACTGCAGGAACTGAGGTTGCTGCGATGTAGCCTACTGCTTAGCCAGGACACTATGCTTCTTGTAGCGCCAAATGAAATGAAAGGAGACTCGCAGCAGAACGCAGGCGTAGCCTACCTTTTTTGATGGTTTTCATCATTTCTAACGTCACAACTATTAGAATTCACAACGCGACGCTTTTTCATAAAAAAAATTGTTTTTTATTCAACTACGCTCATAAGTATTCGAAAAAGGTATTCGAATACTAACTTTAGGATATCCGGATATTCGATTAACCACGCCCATCCCTAGCCCAAACGTTCTTACACTCTGGCTTTCAAACAGAAAGCTGTGCAGAAAGCATTCCCCATCAGCAACAGATTTGTAGCATGCGAACTTGGGGTTGATGAATGGTGAATTTGCGAGTGGTGAAGTCAGCAACCCCGCTATATTGTACATGTAATTGTCGCAATTACATAATAATAATGTATCATTTGTTTTCAACCAATGTCATAATTTAGAATTATATGACTGCATTCAGTATTATTAAGTAACTTTATTTGGTAAGAGTACAGTGCCGTTATTGTGAAGGCCTTGGAACGCTTGTGAGTCAACAAGCTAACGGCAAGCGAAGCACGGACAATTTAATGCTCCGATAAAAGTTTAAGGTTTTTATAGCTGATCCTAGCGATCTAAGGAAACCTCTATTCCCTTGTGTACAGTATGCAGCCAACGAAGTATGTTTTGTCCGTATTTTACTTTACAGAAGTTAAACGTTATTTACATCCTGCGCATGTCATTGTATATTTATATTAAGCTAATGAGGTCTCGTTACTGTGGGTTTAGTTTTCACCGTGGATTTGGAGAAGAAGTTTACAATAAACCTGTAGCAAGAAAGACACTTGTGCCTGAAAGTGCTTTGAGGGAATTATAGTACACTTGTGATTTATTTGTGTAATAAATACTACATTTTAATTTAACCAATTAAATAACAGTTTTCTGATTTTTATGGGTGGATTGGATAGATTTTTATCGTTGGCTGCGTTTCAATCGAGGGCGTCATTTATCACACAATTTTGTCTTTTGGTGCGGCATTTATTCAAGAGCAGCGTTTACAGTATTTTTTTGAAATAAAACCGCGGCTTGTATTTTGTCCGGCTTATATTTCAAAGCTGCGTATATCCCAGTTTTAGAACAAAAAAAGTGTCTCAGTCCCAAAATCTCTACAGACCGTGCAGCAAATGTAATGCTCAACACTAGAATGGTATGGAACGCAGAGTTGGCCAAAATTAAATAGATAAATAAATAGATAAATACATACATATGCCATACAAATATGGCTATGAAAAACTCTGAAATAAAACAAAGATGGCAATATATAGATATAGCATTATATAATTATATAGCTGAATCCCTTTACCGACATCAATAAATAAATAAATTTATTTCAAAATGATGTTTTTGTAAAACAACATTTATTTATTTCATGGGACTTGTATTTCCTAATGCCACATTTATTTATTTTTTTAGACTTTTACGCACCACATTTATTTCCACACCACATTTATTTCTGTGCTGTATTTATTTCTGATCTCACATGCAAACGAGAGGGCCATGGTTATCTTCAGACCAACGCAGCTGCACACCTAGATTCCTAGGTACTATGCTACCTGTATGCGGGGTGACAGTGGCATCGCACTGCCGAAAAGCATACAATGTAGACAAGCTTTGCCCATAATGTCTGTGTCGTCTCTGCCTTTTTGTCATTGGTTCCCAATGGGAATGATGGCGGTGACCAACTAGCCTACGTCTGGGGACTTGGTCTTTGATAGCTACGAGGTAGCGCTGAAGTTACCTTTGTAAACATTGCTTTCGCTCGTGTGACGTGCAACTCGTCTTCAAAGCTAACAACACTGCCATCACTACGTCTTCCTAGGTGGTATATTGGCTATCACCGGTCTCAGTTGGCAACTGTAGGCCAAGTGGCTGGCTAGCCGGCTAGCTAGCTGGCGAAATAAAAGGACGACATAAGTGTGGCCATTTCAGCTAACCCGTTTTGTCACGAATGATAATTAAAACGAGTCTAGCGGTAGTGGTTTGATTTAATATTGAATAATTCCATAAATTATAATATCTGGGTTTGGGTATTGTGTACCGTGTTGAATGGGTCTCGGTCTGGACACGTCTTGGTTAGTTGCAACTTTAAACAACTTGACTTCAATTTCAAGCAGTACTGTAAATCCAAAGGTATGGGTAATGTCTGGAATGGTCTGGCTTCACTTCAGGTCTCATCTCACTAAATGGTAATACCGGCATGGCATAATGGTGACGCTGAGATAGTTATAGCTAGGTGCCTTATCGACCTAGCTATCCACATTATAGCAGAGCGATGTAGCGATGGCAGTGATTGTCTTCTTTGTTAGGCATAGCGACAGTTGATAGCTGTGTTAGCTAACATTACCTGGCACTAATCATCCCCCACTACCTGTACATCTTGCACACCAACAGTGCTCGATAAGTCTCAAACTGTTTAACACTTCAATATCTATGTTCTGTAGAGCACTTATCCGCCCAAGTACCTCTACAAAATGTACTATGTGTGCCAAAATAATATATCCTGACAAGCCATGCTGATCAATTTGATCTATAAGGCCAGCATGCGATCTCTGACAAGGCTGATGTCTTCCATTATCTACCGAATCTCGGTGTCCCTATCTGCCTTCGATCTTGTGTGCAGCTGGGTTGGGCTGAAGATGACCACGCCCCTCTCATTTGCATGCGAGATCGGAAATAAATACAGCACATAAATAAATGTGGTGTGGAAATAAATGTGGTGTGTAAAGGTCTCAAAATAAATAAAGGTGGTTTTAGGAAATAAAAGTCCCATGAAACAAATAGTCTTTACAAAAACGTCATTATGAAATAAATAAATGTATTTATTTATTGATGTTGGTCAATGGATTCAGCTATATAATTATATAATGCTATATTTATTTTCATCTTTGTTTTATTTCATATCCATATTTATGTATGTATTTATCTATTTATTTATTTAATTTTGACTAACTCGGCGTTCCATTCAACGGGGGCTTATTGAAAGAGGAATTATTTATTGTGTTGTCTCAGTTACACTATCAGGGCTTGGAAATACAGTGAATCGCTAAAAGTAGGCAATTGGCTAGTAGAACATAACATTTCATATGAAAATGTAGCCGACCAAATACTTAATTAGCACAAGCGTTGCTACCTGCATATATACAGAAATTGTTTACAATATTTTGAGGTTTCAACCAGTGCTGCTCAAGCAGAAAGACAGGTTCAGGGAGAGAAAGAGATAGATTAGTTACACTTTTAAGAAAGAGTAGGAGAGAATATAATACATATATATTTAATTTTAAAAAGTTTGTGTAACGTTCTGTGTAACGACCCTCCCCAGTAGTTTGCTGCTGCTCGTCGGACAACTTAAATCCAAATCAAGTCCAAATAATGGATGTTGCACCGGTCTTTTTCACCAGCTTTCGCTTTCAGCCATAGCTACTCAAGATGATTAACACAATGATGCGTTGCAGCTCGTCTCTCTAAATTTCGCAGGTAGATTGCGTCCTACATGCATTATCGCGATGCAATAGAATTTAAATCTCTATCGTAGGCCAATTTTTATCGTTTATATTGCATATCGTTTATATCGCCCATTCCTACTACCTGTACATCTTGCACACAAACACAGTGCTCGATTAGTCTTAAACTATTTAAGACTGATCAATGTCTATGTTATGTAGAGCACTTATCCGTCCAAGTTCCTCTACAAAATCTTCAGTGTGCTAAAATGATATCCCCTGACAAGCCATGCTGATCAATTTGATCTAGTAAGGCCAGCATGCCATCTCTGACACCACTTGTGTTTTCCATCATCTCTCGAATCCAGGTGTCCCTTTCTGCCTTCGATCTTGTGCAGCTGCTTTGGTCTGAAGATAACCAGGCCCCTCTGGCTTGCATGCAAGATTGGAAATAAATACAGCACAGAAGAAAATGTGGTGTTCGGAAATATATATGTGGTATTCGTCTTTACGAAAACGTCATTTTGACATACATAAATACATTTACTTAAGTTAAATGGATTCAGCTATATATATATATATATATATTAGTGCTGTCAGTTTAACTGCGTGAGTTTAACGCAAACCCAAATTAACGGCGTCAATTATTTTATCGCGCGATTAACGCTCTTTTTGGTCTAGCAAACTTTGTAGTTTTTTTTCACATGCTGTTGCAACAACTACAGACGTTAGAAAAAATACAACACCACACCGGATCTAGCTAGACCGGAAACAAAACAACAGGCACGCCAAACACTCGTTTGACTTGCGAGCTGGCTAAAGAGTAGTAGCAGAGCCCGTTTACGGATATTAGACATTCTCTGGTAGTAGGCTAACGTTACGTTTTGAGTGGATGACGAGCGCGAGATGCCGAAATGGATGCCAATAAGATTCTGAATGGAAAGTTTGCTTTTAAAAAGTTGCCAAATGGTTCTATTGACAAGACCAGTGATCTGTGTGTTTTGTCGTTGTAAACTGAGCTATCATCGCAGCACGTCCAGTCTGAAATACCACTTGATGGCCAAGCACACAGCTGATGCGAATTCTCTGCCCCCTCGTCAAAGCCAGGCGATTTCAATGTTGTTTTCAATAAAAAAAATATTTGCACAAAGCAATCCGAACCACTTTTCTATGTTGATAAGAGCATTAACATTTGAAAAAAGATTAGGACAAAAAGAAATCAGGGACATTTAGAATAGATAAAAATGTGCGATTAATTGTGATTAATCGCGAGTTAACTATGACATTAATGCGATTAAATATTTTAATCGTTTGACAGCACTACTATCTATATATATATATAGATATAGATATAGATATAGATATAGATATAGATATAGATATAGATATCTATATCTATATATATCTATATATATATATATATCTATATATATATATATCTATATATATATATATATATATCTATATATATCTATATATATATCTATATATATCTATATATATATATATCTATATATATATATATCTATATCTATATATATATATATATATAGATAGATATATCTATATCTAGATCTAGAAAGGAATTCTTATATCTATAAATGTATTTATAGATCTAGATCTATCTATCTATCTATCTATCTATCTATCTATCTATCTATCTATAGATAGATATAGATAGATATAGATAGATATAGATATAGATATATATATATATATATATATATATATATATATAAGGGTGCAGTGTCTTGTCTCATCTGTCCAGTGAATTATTTACAAGTAGCCTGCTAAACTCCCAAATATATTTCGCTTAGTTTCATTTAATTGCGAATGCCTTTGTTAATCGCATAAGTTCATTTGTAGCCTACTGCACTCTGTTGGATTATAAAAAAGACACATGCAAAATATTACCTTTGCAGAGTGCCCGGTTCTCAAATCAACATCGAAACAATGCAGAATGTGCAGCTGGCAGCAATTAAACCATAACATGAGCAAAACAGCCTTAAATGAGCTTTCACAGTGTGATTTTTAACACCCAAAAATACTGGGTGATAAAACACACATATCTGGGAAAAGTCAAGAAAGTAGGGTCCTGGAATATGATCGAGTGTGAAGATACTATTTGTAGTGTTTATCAGCCAAACACAAATACTTATTGGTAGTTACCCCTCTGAATTTCTTTCTTGTATTTCATCATGTCTTTGTTTGCATAACCGGTGGTTCTCAAGATGTCCTCCAGGAAGAGTTCCTTGACTTCGAATGGCCGTCCTTTGACTTTACAGAAAAAAAACAGAGCCCCGCGCCAACCTTTTCACACTGTACACTTTTCAAATTAATATAGGAGTTACCTATTGTTTTAGATTAATAATAATTGTACTTTATACATTTTTTATCATATATTTTATCAATGGCAGATAATAGACCCTAGATAAAGTCTGACATACTGTGGATGACGGGGCAGGAGCCAAAGTATCGGAGGAAAAGGTCCACATCCAGGGCAGCGCTGGAAAGGATGAGCTTCAGGGTGGGCATTTTCTGGAGCATGTCCCTCATTTTGGTCAACAGAAAGTCACTTAGGCCGTCCCGCTCGTGAACCTCATCCTGATATGGCAGAAGACAGTAAGTATAAGCAATAATTTGTAGGAATGTTTTGTTAATAAATGGTGTGTCTTTATACATTTACAAACTTTCCATCTAAAGAAACATATTAAAGACCAGATTTTTTAATTGTGTCCGACACTTAATTCTTTCATATGTCTAGGCTAGCTAGATGGCCCCTTTAGCCTTAAACACTCACTACAATGACATGTGTGACTGTGGTAAGTGTGGCATCTCCAGCCATTAGGGTCCTCAGCAGGACCCCACTGGTGCAAAAGGTCAGCAATGTCTTGGGAGAAACCCTGGAAGCAAAACATAGAGGTCCCTTATCAAGGAGCTAAGCTTAAGTACAATAATGTAGTAAAAGATTGTGGAAATAATTGGAGTACTATAAAATGTAGTGAAATTGCAATAAAAAAAAATACATATGATTACAATTTTCAAGCAGATAACAGGAAATAACTTGTTTGCTTGTTTGATTTAGCTTCAACTCTCTTTATATTTTTTTATGCTGTATGCTATATATTTATATTGATGCTACATAGATGATGTTTGCCAGGTCACAAGAATGTTACTGTCCTGATGACGCTACGCTATTTGGTGCATGTGACAAATAAACCACTTTGACTAGGAAACTGTAGAAAGGGGATAGACCTATCAATAAAACTGGAATCTTTAAAGTAAATGCCATCTTTGCTAAACCGATAATTGATTGTAGATGACATGGTGACATTCTTCCTCTATGACATTACCTGCTTTCAAGGCGGATCTGGTAGCCAATGGTTTGACCAATGCTCTCTCCCCTCTCTGCTGCCACCCTCTCTGCTACAGCAATGGCTGCAAGACGCCTGGGCTGGGTGCAGAATATCCGACAGGGGATTCCGTTCTTACTGCAGTCATCCAAAAGGAACTGTGGAATCTTGAACAAAACACAGCCGTTTTCAGTCAGGTTAAAGCTAACAATGGAATTCAACTAAAATAAAAGGCAGGTTGTAGAACATCATTGAATTCTCTGACAAATCTGTGAGGAATCAATTTAGAACACTAAACCACAACTATATAGCATGGTTTAAGACCTTAAATAAAGCAACACATACATCTGATGAACAAGGCTCTATCCCTCAGTTTGACCAAATCCCAAACAATGTTTTAAGTTCTCTAAAAAATACCTTCCTTTCTCTGTTATTTTCTATCTAAAGTGACTGAACAGGTTATGAGCACAAAACAGGTTATTTCTACAAAAGAAGAAAGCCTTAAGAGGTAATCTGAACAGATCCCAGCATCTGAAGAGCACGCAGTTCAAACATCTCTTGCCTGCCTCCTCACCTGGGTGGTTTTCCCAGAGCCCGTCTCACCGACCACCAAGACCACACGGTTGTCTTTAATGACCTGGACGATCTCTTCCTGGCGCTCATACACGGGTAGTGAGCAACGGAAGAAGTCCAGCTCAGAGCGCGCCCTCCTTTGAGGTATCTGGGGGATACCATTGTTGAGGCGTCCGCTCGTCCTGTTTTTGTCACGACTGTTCTCTGAGGAGAGTTGAGATAAAAGGCTGCGTCTTAATTTGGGGATTTGCTTAAACAGAAGAAGCAAACCCCGGAGCACCTGTTCGAGGCATTTAGCAACCTTGTAGTATGGCAAATATCCACACTTACCGGTCTCCATTGCCACCGACAAGCCTCTCTCTGTGCGAGGCAGCAGGTCGATGCGCTCTTTATTGGTGATGGGGAACCTCTGCAAGAGGCTACGCACCACATGTTTTGAATTGTGAGAAAAGTTCAAAATCATGATGGACTGGGCTTTTTCCAAGCCCTCCTTTTTCCTGATAGTGAGGGTCCTGCAAGATCCTTTCCTAAAGGGGTAATAAAATATGTTGACAAAATGTTAGTCATTCAGTAGAAGTACAACTAAAAGTTACATTTACAATTATGCAGTAATAATGTAGGCCAACACAGTTGTAAAGCTTCTTTATGTTCACAGAAAGTTAAACTCATTGGCAAAGCAAGCGAACATCTTTTATTCAGGAATATCTGAACTCTTGTTACGTCACCTGTAACAATGTGAATGTACTTTTCTCCAAAACAGTAGCCTATTCAGAAAACAAACAGACATTGGAAAACAAACCCTCGGCTTTTAGAGACATATCCCAAGGATTGGGCCAAGCGATGAATAAAAGCCCGTTCCGTGCTGGACAAGGATGAGGGAAACTCCATTTCTGCAAAATTAAGTCATCATAATGGTGTGCAGTATAGCCTACCTTTGCACTGCCCATCTTATCAAGTGTATGAAAATATTTTCTTACCATTTTGATCGCTGTATTGAAACCTCTCCAAAGAAATACTGACAGCAATCTTAACTTCTTCATCAATACGAATGTCTTTCACCCCTTTACCCCTGCCTGGTGCCCCAGCTTGTTTGGTCTGACACTTAGCTGGTTTGGGTGAGGCAGTACTTGGACGTGACATGGTATTCTACGAGACAAACTGTTATAATTAGCGGGAACTGATACATTTCATAGGTGTCCGGTAGATTTCAACAAGCATTAAAGCCAACAAATTGCAAACCATGACAACACAGCTAACTAGCTGGAAACTATGACAAATTCACTGCCGTAGTTCAGCTGACTAGGCTAGCTAGGTGACAAGCTTCCATAGCCACACTAACATTAACATCTCACTGACGAAATAACTCTTCTATCTAGCATGATAAGCATGTACCTAGCTAATGCTTACTAGCTAGCTAAATAACATAACCAAATACGAGCTAGCTATCATCCTTGTTATTGACCATCTTAACCAAATGGCTATATCTCGCTCGCTTAAGTTAGCAAGGACAAACAACAATATATCAGTATAATTCATCCATTACATATCTAGATAGTAAATTGTCTACTGTGTTTGATGATAACATTTCACTAACAAAACATTTCAATTTACAAGCTTGAGGTAGGTAAGTGAATACTGTAAGAACCCCGCTCGTGCGCCTCTTGCCTCTCGCAAACGCCGACTGCACTGCAATGTAGGGGTGGGGCGTGTGGCTTGTGCTAAATTACGACAACCACGTGATTGATTCAAAGCTTCCAACGTCACGAACTGGTTCGAAGTTTTGGCGCTCTTCTCAAGACAAATCACACATTGCCAGAGGAAAATTGTTATTTAAGGAGCAGAGATAATAATGATACTACTGGAGGAAGGAAGTGGTCAAGAGTATGGGAAAATGTTTATGTTTATGTAATAATATATATGTAAAGTGTTTTGTTATTTTATTGAAATTAAACGTAGGCCTACTCTTTGATAGCCTGGCCATAGAATGTCTAATATAGAGAGAACTGCCACTTTCGGGAAATTTCCGGGTTCTGAACTGGTTGAAGTTCCATGTGAGGGCGCTAACGAGCGAGTGCAGAATGAATGGAGGTCTATGGAGCGCTACCACTCAAAATCCACTTTTCTCAGGATATAATTTTTTGTCTAGTAATTTGAATTCTGAATTCGAAACGGGAGGCAAAAAAAATACACACTGCTGGCTGTTAGATTGCTTTAAAGTCACCTTTCTGTTCTAAAAAGCTTTTGAAAATGTAATTGACGTCATACACATCCTACGACCAGAGCTACTGCTTTACGGCAAGCTCTGGTCGCTTACTTTTTTCTCTCAGGGCATCGACAACACAGCTGACAGGTTAGGCTCTCCCTGTCAATACACATGCTAGAAAGAGTTTTGGCTTGCTAATGTTGTTGCTAATGTTGCTAATGCTCTGACATTCTGATTCCGCTTCGGATGCCATCAAGCGGTCGAGGGTCAATCCTGTTAACCGGTGCCTTTTAATGTCCCCAGGAAATCCTACTTCATAATTGCTGTAAAATGTTACAAATGTTTATTCTAAAAGGCTGTAATTATAGGTTTAGGTCTTCCTTATCATATAAATAACCAAAAAGTGTCTAAGACATTTAGTTTATATTTTAACCACTTTTGTATTTTGTACACATGTTCATTTTGCCATGTTTTGCCATGTCCCCATCACAAATGATCAACTCTTACAATAAATATCAGTCATAAAATAATAAAATATTAAAATGATTTGCTCATTATGTTGTAGACCAAGTTAAAATTTCTTTCTACTTTTACATATTTTTTATTAAAAAAATAAATTTAAACCCTTTTTGAGGAGATTTACTTTGTGTCCCCCCAAAAAAGTTCCACCCTGTTAGGTTGTAGTTTTTCCCTCTTAAGAAAATAGCCTACACTTCCCATGTCACAAAGTTCATGAAATGACATCATTTCCTGTGGCAGGAATTCAACTTGGCCAACTGAAGTTAGTATGAACTTTCAGATTTATCTTTTTTCCAAGTTTCATAATGTCAACCTGTTTGTCACAACCTTAAATTTCCACCCTGTTAGGCTACTTTGTTAAGAAAATAAATAACATTTTATAATTTCAAATACGGTTTTATATAAGAATTAAAAGGCCGTATACATATAGGGTCTAATTCTAGCTAGATCATGATCACTCACAGAGCTAGGGCTAACATAGTTAACAAAATTCCCCCCTGTTAGGTTCCACCCTGTTAGGTGTGTACAGCTAACAGGGTGGAAATATTGTTAGAAAATGTAGTAGCATAATAAGTTGCATACAATATTTGTCATGTATTTGCAACAAGGGACATATAATGGACAAGTAAAAGTAAATATTGTTATGCCTTTACATTTTTTGTGATTGTAATTCATATGTCTTAACAGGGTGGAATAATGTAATGGTCCATGTCTGAACCAAATGCCAATAATTATTAGGATTTAAGTGCATGAGCTTGGCCAATATGTTTTCCAAACAGTTAAACATATCTCTTTCCTGATTAAATGTTAAAAACATGAAAAATAAATAATTTTGTTTTCAGAAGTTACCAGGTCCAAAAGGCACCGGTTAACAGGATTGACCCGGGAGCTCTGGTCATATCAGTCCTTCACTAACCAATGAGCATTCAATAGCAGAACGCTAATGAATTGGGCAACAACGACTCACCCTGTAAGAAATCAAAAGGACATAAGTACTCGTTCATTCAACTTTCAACCTATAATCCATGTTAAACATGCAAAAACTACAATCAAATCGGAGATTTCTCAACGACAATCAGGCGAAAGACACAATTTTAGCCGTTTAGCTCCATAGACTGCCATTCAACATGCACTCGCTCGCGACCACCCCCAGTGGAACTCTGGTGGAACTGCAGCCAAATTCGGTACAATGGGGCTTAATAGGGAATGGCCGATTCTGCGTTTTTACGCACACGGGGAACGACCTCTCCGTCAAGAAACGCCCTCTGCGTGTCCTTGCAGAGCCCTCGCAGAGCTCAGCGTGTACCTCCTGATTTGCCTGACTATCCGTCTGTCCGTGCGTCTTTTTACGGATACCCCTTGGCTGTGATTGGTCCGTATTAAGAACCGTTTGCATCGGGGGCGGGGTTGCCGTGACCAACAAGAGAACAGAATCCTTTGACCGCCATTGTTGTACGTTTTTACAATTCATATTTCAGCTAAACAGTACATGTAAATCAGCATCTGAATGAAAATGTGAGAGAAATGGGCAGTGCAGTTGCTAAGAATGTGCTTATTTTATTGATGAAGCGGCTAATTTGTAAATTTGCTCCAACTTTTCGATAACCTAGTGAGCAGTGCAGCGCCATCTACTGTTCTGCCGGTGAATTTCAGCACGCAGAGCCATCGGAGTAGTATAAATTCAACCAATCTGTCCGACTCCGTCCAACTGCGTGCTGCGTCTGTCCGTTAATCGAGACGCAGAAGTATAAATCGGCCTTAACTGTAACTGCGTCTGGGCTTGAGGTATATCAATTATTTGTTGGTAAACATTCGGGATGCGCGCTCAATGTGGTTGCGGAAAACCGGGAAAGGATAGCCTTTATTATGGCTAGAGAAGTACACAGATTATACAAATAGTTCCATTTCAAAAGACCAAAAAGGTAGAGGAAGACAGCCTTTGAGAGAGAAAGCGATTCCCCATTGATCTGTCACATCAGAATTTTGATTTGGGTCACAAAAGTCTTGAAATTTGAGTGAGAATGTCGCCCGGTAGATCGCATAGTCTTACAGTGCGTGTCCACTGCAGTGACGCGAATTGCTTGCCATTGCTCGCTTTCCCACAGTTCACCACGCTCGGGGGAATATCAGACAGATTAATGTTGAATGTAGTTCTCTAAACCTTCTAGAGTCACTTTTGTAGTTGTCATGGCCAAGTGTGCAGACTTGGGTTTACGTAGTTGCAACATCGATCAAAATACAACCTGTTTAGTAGACATACACGTTGACATGTGTAACTTTTATTATATTCCTCAGTCTCTGCTAATCTGTCAATACGATAGGGAGTTCCAGCCGGGCTAGCTAGCTATTTACCACAGAATAAAGTTACGTAATGTGACTAAACTGAATTTGAAAGTACAAGCACCAACAACTTCACCAAACCTTGTGCTATGCATCGTTTTTTTTGTAATAACATCTCTGTACGAATACAGCTATGTATGGATTGGGTAAGCAGCCACACAGCAATTAGTTTCTCCTCCACCTGGAAACCTAGAAAGCTAGAAATGTTTACCATGGTTGCTACATTACGAGAAACAAGATAACTCTGCGATTGGCCATCGCTAGCGAAAATCGCTCCTCATTTGCATAAAGTTGAGAAAATCTCAAATCGGTTGCGTTGCGTCGCTACCCACAATGCACCACACAAGCGATTCGCCTGGCTACATAGAAAATGAATGGAAAACATGTCGCTCGCATAAGTGCGTGTCTACTGCATAGAGTTAATATAACTAGAGTAAGCTACTTTTGTCTTCCAAGATGGTGTCCCCATTCATTTCTATGAAAAGTGCTCAGTGCCACAGTGAGGCAAGCGAGAGCGCGAGACTGGACGCGGCCCACTTTACACTTCCGTGTCTTCCAGTCTAGCTTTAAACAGTGGCTCTTTTTTTCCCTAGCTCCGAGACATCGTGCACGCTTGCAACTAGCTCTACACGTCATACTTTGCGACAACCAGTTGCGAGCATAGATTTATATGGTTACGAGCATGTGAGCTAAGTTATTGCAGTTGCAGAATCTATGGGAACTGGGCAGAATGGGGTACAAGTCAGATAAGAATCAGACACATGATGCAAACTTAACGGAAATGTTTTTTAGAAATAGGCTATAGGGCTAAATATAGGGCTAATCTAGATGGAACTCATCACATATGTTGCTTTTTTTCTTTCAGATGAAATAAACTGTTAACATGAACAGCTCTGTCGTTGTTCTCGCCAGGCAAAGAAAGCTTAATAGTTATTTTGTAACCAAAATCTTCCATAATGCAGACTTACCATAGCTTACTGTCAACTTTATATTCAAACAAAATGCCACGAAATTCACACTGCCTTCAATTTCACATCAGTGTCGAAATGTGACCTGTGTTTTATATGTTCAACCAAGAAAACCAAATGTCTATTAATGGATATAACGTGATCTAACAAGACGTCTTAATCATGTAATAAATAAAAGCTTGAGAAGTGTGTCTAAAATATACTTTATTGAACATTTGCCTTTGAAAGGGGCATATTCATTGAACCATATAGGCTACAAGACGTTTCCATCAGATGTAGCCTAAGTGGGGGTGAAACATAGTCACTGAGGACCTTCAATGTCCCACAAAAGCAGTCTGGCTTGATGACACAATCAAAAAAAGAATAATGGGTGTGTTTAACAAAAGCTTCTGAAGGCAAGAATAATATTATTTTAATATATATCATTTCCTATTGTGGTTAACAGTTAGAGTAATAATCTTCGTCTTTGCTCCAGATAGACATGTCAATAATCTATGCTTGCGCTTACCATGATATATTTGCCATCATGTCATGAACGTTTTTACGAAAAATCAAATCTGTTTTAAAATAACGGGAATAAACTATATTAACAACATTTAATGTATGTGTGACAACGATTTGCTAAACTTGCAACAACAAGGCAGGCAACTCAAGCCATTTCTCCCTGTGCTCATTCAATATAAGTCTATGGCTCATTCAGCTCAATGTAAATCGGCTTTCGGCCAATGTGAACTTTTGTGCTCGTGCCCTGTTAGTATCCGCGAGCACATTTGCAGGCAACTTTTATTGACGTAGGCAAATAAAAGGGGTGCTAGTTTACCCATTTCGGATTGGTTTCAAACTTAAAATAATTTTTCCTGATTTTTGCTATGAAAAAGCTAGTAGTATGAGCCAGGTTCGAGAATCGAACAAACATTATTAGGGGGGATAGTTTTGTAAATGTTGACTGGAGTTAATAGACTAAAAATGACCGGAAGACACGGGAACCTAACCGTAAATGCACTACCACCTCATCCACCAGGGCCGTTGCTTCAAGCCGAGGGGCGAGGGGTGAGGGCTTGGTCCACTGCAGCAGAGCCTGTTTAAGGAGAGCCTTGCCACTCCCTATAAGCCCCATTGTACCGAATTTGGCTGCAGTTCCACCAGAGTTCCAGTGGGAGTGATCGCGAGCAAGTGCATGTTGAATGGCAGTCTGTGGAGCTAAACGGCTAAAATTGTCTCTTTCGCCTGATTGTTGTTGAGAAATCTCAGATTTTATTGTAGTTTTTGCATGTTCAACATGGATTATAGGTCGAAAGTTGAATGAACGAGTACTTATGTCCTTTTGATTTCTTACAAGGTCAGTCGTTGTTGCCCATAACACGCTAGCATTCTGCTAATGAATGCTGATTGGTTAGTGAAGGACTGATACGACCAGAGCTCCCGCTTGATGGCATCCGAAGCGGAATCAGAATGTCAGAGCATTAGCAACATTAGCAACAACATTAGCAAGCCAAAACTCTTTCTAACATGTGTATTGACAGGGAGAGCCTAACCTGTCAGCTGTGTTGTCGATGCCCTGAGAGAAAAAAGTAAGTGACCAGAGCTTGCCGTAAAGCAGTAGCTCTGGTCGTAAGATGTGTATGACGTCAATTACATTTTCAAAAGATTTTTAGAGCAGAAAGGCGACTTTAAAACAATCTAACAGCCAGCAGTGTGTATTTTTTTTGCCTCCCCTTTCGAATTCAGAATTCAAATTACTAGACAAAAAATTATATCGTGAGAAAAGTGGATTTTGAGGGGTACCGCTCCATAGACCTCCATTCATTCTGCACCCGCTCGTTAGCACATGGAACTCAACCAGTTCAGAACCCGGAAGTTTCCCGAGAGTGGCAGTTCTCTCTATATTAGACATTCTCTGACTGCAGCAACGCGAATCGCTTGCCATCGCTTGCCTTCCCACAGTTCTTCACGCTTGAGGGCATTTCAAATAGATGAATGTAGAATGTAGTTATCAAAAATCACTGTTGTAGTTGTCATGGCCAAGTGTGCAGACTTGGGTTTACGTAGTTGCAACATCGATCAAAATACAACTTGTATACAAAATACAAAACTGTTTAATAGACATACACGTTGACATGTGTAAAAAACGTTTCACTATATTCCTCAGTCTCTGCTAATCTGTCGATACGATAGTGAGTTCCAGCCGGGATGGCTAGCTACTACAGAACGAAGTTACGTAATGTCACTAGACTGAATTAGAAAGTACAAGCACCAACAACTTTGGCAACCTTGCGCCATGCATCGTTTTTTAATTATTAACATCTCTGTACGTATCGTACAGGACTGGGTAAGCAGCCACACAAACGATTAGTTTCTCCGCCACCTTAAAACCTAGAAATGTTTACCATGGTTGCTACGTTACGAGAAACAGAAAACACTCCGATTGGCCATCGCTATAGCGAAAATCGCTCCTCATTTGCATAAAGTTGAGAAAATCTCAACTCTGTCGTGTCGCGTCGTTACCCACAATGCACCACGCAAGCGATTCGCTTGGCTCCATAGAAAATGAATGGAAAACATGTTGTCGCTCGCATCGCGTCGCTTCAGTGAACATGCACTGTTAGGCGGCAGCCATGTCTTCACGTCATGTCACAAAGTTCATAATTTTACAGTTTTACAGTCAATTGTACACCTAAAAAGTCGATCAGGGCAGCTTTCAAGAGATATGGGAATTCTGCTTTTAGCCAGCTGGTCCAATTATTTTTGTGATTTGTGTAAAACTAGCAACTTGAGACTGCACCCCTGTTACACTGTTTTGACATTGTTAGCCTCAGTCAGACTCGGGTCGTTACTGGCAGTGTGCACAATTGTAATGCCCAGTACATCCCGGTTTCCCTTACGAAAGAGCCACACCCATATCACAGTCACCCCCCTCTTAAATTATCGTCGTCCCGATGATAAGACCCAAGACATAAATCACCCCACACAACAAAAAGTCCTATTCTATAATTAAACCTGACACTATTTCCTTTAACGCTATCAAGCAAACACAGTTAGTATGAGCAATACTCCCCAGTCCCCCCTCATCCTCAACCCCTGGTCTTTGCACTGCGGACTTCGGCAGACGAAATGGGTTTGTATGCCTCCCGGCTTTCTGCCTCTGAGACCGCCGAGGTGGCGCCAGGGGCATTGGTGATCCCTCTTCCATCCGCTCAGATTCTGACACAGCCGACGTGTCAGTGCCGGACGACTCGCTTTCCGCCACATCCAAGCCATTGTCCAGTGAATGATGACCAGAGGCAGAGAGGGTCCTTGGGGGCCGTCGCATCACCACCACTGCCTCCCCCTCTGAGTGTTCCTGGGCCTCTTCTGTGACTGGTTCAGCCAGCTCCTCCAGGCCCAGATTTGCAGACTCCCCTGGCCCACATGGTCGCAGCTCCATCCTGTGAATATTCTTTGGGGCCTGAGACGCATCCACATGGACAACAGTATAAACAGGTTTGTCAGCGTCTGGGTGACCTACCACCCGGAAAGGCAATGCCATCCATTGATCCTGGATCTTGTGTCTTCCCTTGAAGCTGTGGTTCCGCCGGTATACCAACTGGCCTACTTCCAAAGCACAATGACTGTTTGCAGGGCACCGATATCTTTTGCGAGCCTCTGCGGCCTGTTCCATCCGCTGCAGCGCTGCCTGATGGGCTGCTTGCAAACGCCTCTGATGCTCTTCGACCCAGTCATCCACTGTCCCTGAAAAATCGTTGTCCTCCACTCCAAGCAGAATATCAATGGGCAGGTTGGGAGACTGCCCAAAAATAAAAAAATATGGCGTAAAACCTGTACTGGCATGTTCAGTGGTATTGTGGGCGAATATGACCTCTGGCAGATGCTCTACCCATCTCCTTTTCTTGTTTGGAGGGAGGGTCCTCAGTAGGTCATGGAGAGTACGGTTAAATCTCTCACATTCTCCGTTACCCTGAGGATGATAAGGAGTGGTGCGACTTGATTCCATACAGTTTGCACAGTTGGTGAACGACATCCGCCTCGAAGCACTTGCCCTGGTCTGAATGGATACGCTTGGCATGCCATACCTCTGAACCCACTCCCGCACCAGGGATTTGGCAACCGTCCCCGCCTTTTGATCTTTTGTTGGAATTGCCACTGTAAATTTTGAAAAAATATCAGTGAAGATGAACATTTTCACGACCATCACTGGACGGCTCCAGGACTGTGAATCCCATGGCCACCAACTCAAAGGGTCTGGATGCCAGTAAACTTCCTAGCTCCGTCACCACCTTTGGCACTGGTGCCTTCGAAACAATGCACCTCCTGCACTGCTTGCAGTAGGCCTCAATGTCTTGGTACATACCTGACCAGTAACATCGAGCTCTTATCAGCCTGAATGTCCTCTCAACCCCCTGGTGTCCATGTTCCTCATGCATCCTTTGTAGGACCTCCCCTTGCTGACTGCATGGCAAGACCACCTGCTTTATGGGACCCCGCCGAGCATTGTGGAACACAAAATAACACGCCACCTTCCTCCATCACCCTCTCCCATTGGCGCAACAGTTCCTGTGTTCGGCCATCTTCTCTGGCTCTCTCCCCAGGCCCCGGCTTCTGGCCCTGGGACCAGTACTTCAAGAAGACCATAATAACAGGATCTGCTTGTTGCTGGGCTGACAGGACCTCATCGGAGTACACTGGAAAACTGGATGAAGAGCTCACTTCATTAACTGTAACGGAAAAGCCCACCTCACCTGACGCTGACTGGGCCGCAGGGTTTTCTTCTGTTACCTGCTCCGGTGAAGGTGGCAATATCCTTTCAGGGGCCCTGGCCTGTCTGGAGAGAGCGTCAGCGTTCCCATTCTGCTTCCCTGGTCGGTACTCGATGTCAAAATCGAATCTGGCAAGGTCAGAGGCCCACCTCTGCTCAATGGCTCCCAGCTTTGCAGTCCGCAGATGGCTATGGGGATTGTTATCTGTAAAGATGGTAAACTTGTGCCCCAACAAGTACTCACAAAATGTAACCGTTACCGCCCATTTTAATGCCAGCAGTTCTAACTTCATTGTGCTGTAGTTCTCCATATTTCTCTCCGAAGATTGAAGACTTCGACTTGCATATGCGATTGGTCTTCTCCCCTTTTCCCCATCCTGCGACAGAACGGCTCCCAGGCCCTGATGGCTAGCGTCAACCTCCAAAAAAAACGTATTTGAAAAGTCTGGATTTGCGAGCACAGGAGCTGAAATTAACTTCTGTTTCAAATGCTGGAATGCTAACTCGCACTGGGGACTCCATAATTTAAAAAATTGCGACACACTCAACTTTGACCCCGGTCCCTTTGGAGAGGCAGAGTGGACAAAACATGTAATGGACTAGCCATTCGAGAGAAGTTCATTACAAAGCGCCTATAATAGCCAGCAAATCCAAGGAACGACTTGAGCTCTGTGTAGCTTTGTGGATGTGGCCACTCTGCTACAGCCTTTATCTTTCCAGGGTTGGTCGACACCCCGCCTTTAGAGATGACATGACCCCAGTATTGCACTTCCCGCTGGAATAATCTGCACTTGCTCCACTTCACCTTCAACCCGTGCTTTCTAAACCGGGCCAATACCACTTGTAGACGAGCTAGGTGTTGCTCAAAGCAGGGTGAGAAGATGACCACATCATCTAAATATAGCAAGAGGGACTGAAAATGCAAATCTCCTAAAATCCTTTCCATGAGCCTTTGAAATGTCCCCGGCGCATCACATAGACCAAATGGCATACGATTAAATTCATACAGGCCAAATGGAGTACAAAAAGCAGTCTTGTGTCGGTCCTTCTCTACCACTGCAACCTGATTGTATCCACTGGCCAGATCTAACGTTGAGAACCACTTGGCTCCGTGCAAGGCATCCAGGGACTCCTCTATTCTTGGTAGGGGGTATGCATCCTTCCTGGTCTTCCAATTCAATGGTCGGTAATCCACACACATCCTTATGACTCCCGTCTCAACAGCTGTTTAATGTGTGCCTTCACTTCCTCATACTGACTAGGGGGTAATCTCCAATATCTCTGACGCACTGGTGTCTCATCTATCACTGGAATCTCATGCTGTATGACTTCCGTACACCCCAAATCATTGTCACTAAACGCAAAGACATCTGCATACTCAGACAGTAAAGCCCTGACCTGCCGTACCTGCTGCTCCGACAGACCAAGACAAGTAAACTGTTGCAGATTAGAGTTTTCTGCTCCCCGAATGCTTACTGAAGGCTCATCGAACCCGACTGAGACCTGCACTTCCTGTGGACCCACGTCTTGAAAATGTACTGTCCCTGCTCCTACTACAACTTCAGCTGCATAAATATGAGCAATGCGTGTGTGTGGCTGTAAACAGGTGTCCATAGTGCCAACATTTAGGACTGGAATCAGAATCTGACCCCCCTGCATCTTTACATATGCTGTGGAAGCCATTAGGTTACTTGGTAGCACCCCTTCATCCACCTCCAAGGCCTCAACCAAAACTGCCTGCCCACCACCAGTGTTACATGGGGGCCTGTGGCTGATACTAAACACATACACCCTGCAGGTATCACAACATCAGACGGGGCCAATAATTTTGCGTACCCTTCTTTCAATTCAACAGGTTGTTTTGTTGCCCACGGCCCCGAATGACATGATAAAATGTCTCCACAATCTTTCAGTATGTTCATGCCAACTAGGCCAGGGACTTTTTCTCTCTCCAGTTTGGTCCCCGGGTCAGAGGGGTCTTTAACCACCAGAATACCATATTGAGGGAGTGCTTTCCCCATGATCTCCACATTCAGTTGCATGTAACCCAAATAAGGCATGGACACACCATTAACAGCCTTAAAGGTGACATGACATGAAAACTTCATTTTATGAGGTTATTTAACATTAATGAGTTCCCCTAGCCTGCCTTTGGTCCCCCAGTGGCTAGAATTTTCGATAGGTCTAAACAAAGCCCTGGGTGTTCTTCTCCGCCTTTGACAAAATGAAGGCTCAAACGCTCTGTTTGACAATCTCCTCCAAGTGACGTAGATACGAGAAAGGTTACCTCCCCTCTCTCTGCTTCGCCCGCCCAGATCATCTGGCCCGCCCATGAGAAACTGAGCTACCACCGTGGCAAGTGCGATATCGGTTTTTCCTGGAGAGACATCATGGCGAGCAAACAAACGAAGCACAACAGTTGCTCAGTGCTTGGATGTACAAATGCAAGCACAAGTCTTTATTTAATTCCTTCGTCCGAGCCTCTGCACAACCAATATCTCAATTTTATTTTCGCTGTAAATGCGCCGACACAACTTCCCAAAGTTTTGCATGTCTGCGCTAAAAATTTCAGCCACAACTGTTTCCTCAACTTGAGCCAACACAAAGCTGGCCTTGCTGAAATTAAATTCTGGATCATTACTAAATCTCCTTGGTCAAGCTACAACCCTTGGACAAGTAAGTTAACTAAAGCTATATCATTTTGTTGCTTTACTGTATATGGTTACCTAGCTTGCTACCCTTAGAATGTGGCTGTAACATTAGCTCTGCAGCTAACAGCTGAGTTACTGTTGCTAACGTAAAGATAAATGCAAATGGAATCAAGTGTGTGTGTGAATACAAACGCTGTAACGCCAGTGTTGTACACTTCTTTGTTATTTAGATAACCGTTATGCTGTTGGTGTTATGGGCGTTCGCGATATTCCCCTTTCCCCTCATTGAAATTATTATGAGTGTGCACCTCTGTAAACCAGGGTGATCAGATGAGAATGGGCAAATTCGAAGCATCTTACAGCAACGGGGCTACAAGCCAGCTGAGTTACTGTCGCTAATGTAAAGGTAGATGGCATTAAGTATGTGTGTGAATTCAAACGCTGTAACGCCAGTGTTGTACACTTCTTTGTTATTTGGATAACCGTTCTTCTGTTGGTGTTATGGCGTGCGCGATATCCGCCTTTCTCCACATTGAAATGACTGAGTGTGCGGCTCTGCAAACCAGGGTGATCAGATAAGAATGGCTAAATTCGAGGCATCTTACAGCAACGGGGGCTACGAGCCATTGCGATACATCCGTTGTAAACATTAGCGCATGTTGCCGCCCCTCTCCTGCTCATTTGCATTTAAAGCTACAGACACAGAAACAGCGCGTTCTGAGGAAAGCTGATTGTGGGACTACTTGTAGTGGCTATAATTCTGCACCATGGCTGAATTTTGGGAAAGAGACTTCAGATACAGTATTAGGGGACCACTAAGGCCTATATAAAAGCATCCCAAAACAGTCATGACAGTCATGTCACCTTTAAGAGTAAGCCACCCACATTCCTTCAAAGCACCTTCCCCCTTACTTGTGTAAGTGTTTAAAAAAAAAAACTTTCTGTGATCAAGGTGACAGTTGAACCTGTGTCCACTAGACATGGTACTTGCAACCCTCCCATACAGACCTAAATGACAGGAGTGGGGCCTATTAAACTGTTGACTGCCTCATTAACAATATCCCTTGAACCTAGCAGCCTCCCACCTGTAGTTTGGTCCCTCACTACAGGGGGAGAAAGTTTCCCTGCTGATCTTGCCCATCTACTGCCCTAACAGGGGCATAGGATGCTGAGTTGGTACTCGGATTAGGCCTTTGAAACGCTCCTGTACAAAATCTAGCAATATGTCCAACCTGCAGGCATCGAAAGCATAATGGTCTACCAGACGGATCATACCTGGGTTCTTGCCTGCATCTGCTCAAGCCTCTTGGTTAGGCTATCAAGCTTCTCTTCCTGTTTCCGCATAGCCTCCCTAAGCTCGCATAAGAGAGGATCTGGGTTAGAAACAACCTGGGCACTCTCTGCCACCACTGTGTTTGCTGCACATGTGTAGGCTGCTTTACCTCTAAAAACATCCTCCTCACTGAACAAAATGGCCTCCTGACGCAGGGCTAAAAACTTGATTGTAGGATCCTGTCTAAAAAAATTTTTAAATTCTCTATGGAGAGCCGAGTCCCTAACACTTTCAGCAAATTGGCTCCCCACTGCCTCTTCCCCACAAAGTTCAATGCCATGATTACAACGGTTTATCAATTCAGCTAATGACAACAAAGCATGGGAATATTCTCTCAAACTCTCCCCTTCTCTCTGCCTCCTGTCAAAAAAACGTTTCTGGGGCTGAGTTAAAGAGCAAGGGTGTCCGTATGCTTCCTTCAAAGTTTCTAAGAGCCTCTCTGGGTCCTTCCCCACCTCTTCTGGACAGTCTTTTATTTCTTGCTGTGCTTCCCCGTCTAGATGGTCATACAGATAGGCTGCCTGTTCCCTAGGCTTATACCTGCAAAAGTTCACAGAATTCTGTACATCATCTACCCATTCATAATATGTCGTAGTACCCGCATGCCCAGAAAACCTAGCACTGTTCTTGTCTTTGGGTATATACACAAGTTCAATGGTAGGGACCACTGTTGTAGAAACTGACGACCTAGCTGGAGATTGGCATTGCAATTGCGGAGACGTTAGCGGTGGCGTCTGTATTAGGGATTGGCGTGGTTAATCTTATATCCGGATATCCTAAAGTAAGTTAGTATTCGAATACTTTTTTCGAATACTTATGAGCGTAGTTTAATAATTAAAAAAACATTTTATTGAAAAACCGTCGCGTCGTGTTGTGAATTCTAATAGTTTTGACGTTAGAAAATGATGAAAACCATCAAAAAAGGTAGGCTACACCTGTGTTCTGCTGCGAGTCTCCTTTCATTTCATTTGACGCTAAGAAGCATAGTGTCCTGGCTAAGCTGTACCTCGCAACAACCTCAGGTCCTGCAGTCTTTTCTACGCCGGTGTTGTATCACCCGATGCATGACTCTCTGGATTGGCACCCCCTCGCGGGAGCGCGCGCGATTCAAAGAGTGAAGGATTTCGTCTTGATATCGCATCCAAAAGAAGGGGAGACAGAAGTCTCACATTAAACCGTCTTTGTTGTTGAATTCAGGAGAAGGATGTCTGTTATCTGTGTAAATATCAGATGCTATTTTCAACACAAAACCCTTAAAATTCGTCATTCAAACGGTATAGTAACGAACGCGAACCAACATTCTTGCTCCACGACATCGCATTCTGAGGAAATATACCCCAGTATGATCATGATTATTGCTACACAAAATGTATTTTGTGTAGCAGGTTCAAAGTATATCACATGGTATAGCTCTTCATACTAATGTATAGGTTCAAAGGCATGCGATTTTAATGCAGTTGGTGGGTTACTCATACAGGTCGAAAAGAACAACCTTCTGATCCAGAATAGGCTATCAGCTGTCCTGAAAAGGGACAAAAGGTTCACATGCCTAGCCTACAAAAGACAAGTACTAAAAACAATGTATCAACTATGTATCAACATCGAAAGAACCATCAAATCCTTTTTTAAGATAGGAAATATTATTCTTATTGAACCTACCATGGACTATTCTGTTTTCAGACCTGTCCACCCTATACATACACATGTATTGGTATTCAATTGATGCTATTAAATGTACATAAAGCTGGCGTAGAAGGATAGAAACGTATGCGGGGGGAGAACATTTCATGGCAGGTTTTCCATTAGATGTAAGTGCAATGAACCCCCTGTTAACCCTGACTAGGACAGTGTGACGTGCCTGAAACTTACTGTGGTTAATCAAACTAGTGTCCTCAGTGTACTGTAAGAATTATTTGATGCTGGGATATACAGAACAGACAATAGAGAGGGGGGGAGGTGCATTTTACAACAGGCTTAATACACCCCCTGCTAACCCTGACTAGGAAAGTGTCACAGGCCTGAAACTTACTGTGCTTACTCATGCTAGTGCCCTCAGTGTACAGTAAGAATCATTTGATGCTGGGATATACAGAACAGACAATAGAGGGGGGGTGCATCTCACGACAGGCTTGTTGTATTCCTTCTTGTCATGAAATGCACCCCCCGCTAACCCTGACTAGGAAAGTGTCACAGGCCTGAAACTTACTGTGCTTACTCATGCTAGTGCCCTCAGTGTACAGTAAGAATCATTTGATGCTGGGATATACAGAACAGACAATAGAGGGGGGGTGCATCTCACGACAGGCTTGTTGTATTCCTTCTTGTCATGAAATGCACCCCCCGCTAACCCTGACTAGGAAAGTGTCACAGGCCTGAAACTTACTGTGCTTACTCATGCTAGTGCCCTCAGTGTACAGTAAGAATCATTTGATGCTGGGATATACAGAACAGACAATAGAGGGGGGGTGCATCTCACGACAGGCTTAATGCACCCTCAGCTAACCCTGACTAGGAAAGTGTTACATGCCTGAAACTTACTGGGCTTACTCATACTAGCCCCATCTTGTGCAATGCACACACTCTGTGAATAATAGACACTATAAAATTAAAGATTTTGAATACAATTAAATAATATAAACCTTTTATTATTTGCAATGCTGTTGCAGTCCCATATTACCTGCTGGTAGGTATTTTGATCTTGGGAAACAGTACAAATGAGCTGACAGGACAACCACTGTCCTGTTGTAGTTATATGCATAACCAATACAATCTAGTGTATGATAAATACGTGACTCCTTTTGTGTTATTTTCTTTGTTACTAATGTTTATTGAGGTACATCTTCACAAAGTACTTCTTTATGTCAAGGCAGTTCTGTATATCCCAGCATCAAATGATTCTTACTGTACACTGAGGGCACTAGTATCAGTAAGCACAGTAAGTTTCAGGCATGTAACACTTTCCTAGTCAGGGTTAGCGGGGGGTGCATTTCGTGACAAGAAGGAATGAAACAAGCCTGTCGTGAGATGCACCCCCCCCTCTATTGTCTGTTCTGTATATCCCAGCATCAAATGATTCTTACTGTACACTGAGGGCACTAGTATGAGTAAGCACAGTAAGTTTCAGGCCTGTGACACTTTCCTAGTCAGGGTTAGCGGGGGGTGCATTTCATGACAAGAAGGAATACAACAAGCCTGTCGTGAGATGCACCCCCCCTCTATTGTCTGTTCTGTATATCCCAGCATCAAATGATTCTTACTGTACACTGAGGGCACTAGCATGAGTAAGCACAGTAAGTTTTAGGCCTGTGACACTTTCCTAGTCAGGGTTAGCGGGGGGTGCATTTCATGACAAGAAGGAATACAACAAGCCTGTCGTGAGATGCACCCCCCCTTTATTGTCTGTTCTGTATATCCCAGCATCAAATGATTCTTACTGTACACTGAGGGCACTAGCATGAGTAAGCACAGTAAGTTTCAGGCCTGTGACACTTTCCTAGTCAGGGTTAGCAGGGGGTGCATTGCACTTACATCCCATGGAAAACCTGCCATGAAATGCTCTCCCCCCACATACGTTTCTATCCTTCTACGCCAGCATTATGTACATTTAATAGCATAAATTGAATACCAATACATGTGTATGTATAGGGTGGACAGGTCTGAAAACAGAATAGTCCATGGAAGATGAGGGATTATTATGTTTTATTTTTTCATTTATTTCATTGACTTAAACAATAAGAATAATATTTCCTATCTTAAAAAAGGATTTGATGGTTCTTTTGATGTTGATACATGGTTGATACATTGTTTTTAGTACTTGTCTTTTGTAGGCTAGGCATGTGAACCTTTGGTCCCTTTTCAGGACAGCTGATTCTGCATCAGAAGGCTGTTGTTTTCGACCTGTCTGAGTAACCCAGCCTACGCACAGGCTAACTGCATTAAAATCGCATGCCTTTGAACCTATACATTAGTATGAAGAGCTATGCCATGTGAAATACTTTGAACCTGCAACACAAAATACATTTTGTGTAGCAATAATCATGATCATACTGGGGTATATTTCCTCAGAATGCGATGTCGTGGAGCAAGAATGTTGGTTCGCGTATACCGTTTGAATGACGAATTTTAAGGATTTTGTGTTGAAAATAGCATCTGATATTTACACAGATAACAGACATCCTTCTCTTGAATTCAACAACAAAGACGGTATAATGTGAGACTTCTGTCTCCCCTTCTTTTGGATGCAATATCAAGACGAAATCCTTCACTCTTTGAATCGCGCGCGCTCCCGCGAGGGGGTGCCAATCCAGAGAGTCATGCATCGGGTGATACAACACCGGCACCTTTTCTTGCTTGCCAGTACGCTAGATTCAAAAAAGTTAACTAGACAGCATCAACTGATGCCTGAGTAAAACAGACTTTTCATTGCTGCTTTCAAACCTAGAAACTAAACAACTTTCGTTTGTAAGTAATTATGTTAGCCTGGCTTCAGAAAGGCACTAAAAGAGCGCGTTTGCCAGAGCCAGACACGTCAGCAGAGGTCCAAGTCCAACTAGAAACATCGGGTAGGCTACAAATCATGAGCTTCAAACTTGTTCAGCTTATGGCTGCGGGAACTAGGGGTGCTGAGGGTGTTACAGCACCCCCTGACAGCACGATAATTTAAAATGATATGACTGATCCACCACTGAGGAATAGCCTTGCAATAGCGGACTGGCCATCGGGAAGAATAACGATGGAAAACGAGGATAAGAAACGTAAGGGTGGGGCTGAAAAATAAATAGAAAAAAAGACATCACTTTCACTAGACAAGGTTTTACCAATTAAAAAACAGCCATTTAGATTTTACACAAGGCTCAAAAACTGTTATGTGCTCAAATAATGGCCAAAAAAGTTGGCCTTTAAGTATCGAACTCCCGAACTAGCGTCACATCTATGGAAGCAAATCGTGACCAAAATTCAAATGAAAATGCATTTCCAGAAATGCTTTTTCATTGGGGTGTGCTTGCCTTCGGCGAGCACAAACCATTGTTATCTCACATATATATTATTGTGAGAATGCTGTTAAGCATTCTCACTATTGTTTTTCTGTTTCTCTTTATTATTATTGTGAGAATGCTGTTAAGCATTCTCACTATTGTTTTTCTGTTTCTCTTTATTATTATTATTATTATTATTATTATTCCAACTTCTTAGTTCTTCCGTAGGTTTTTTGGCCTTTAACTAGTCCTGCATACTTTCACCGATTCCTACAATTTTGGTATCAAAACGTTCAGCTCCTTCAGGAGATGATGGCTATGACTTTTGGTATTTCTCACTTTTATACTTTTTAGACAATTGAGGTTTTTGTGCAAATTATTCTCCCATTAAAAGTAATGGTAAGCTCCTTCTTGGTTGAGCAGCCAGCAGAGTGGCACACTCTGCTGGCTGCTCTTTTTCTGGTATTCCACTAAATTGTCAAACAAATTCCTCTGACGTTCATATAGTTTAACTTACAGAAACAAGTTATACCTTAAAATGTAGGAAAACGTGTCCTCTTTCAGCCAATGTAACTACTAAAGAGCTCACATTTACAGATTTTCAGCTTTGAGGCTTGAAGCGAGAGCAGCCTTTCAAATTCTCTCACTAACTTCAATGGAGAGGTGGGTAAAATTCGTCAGATAATTTCGAAAGTAGACGTATTTTTTAACTGCCGGTAGAGTCGTATTTCTGACTGCACAGACATATAAAGGACATGTCTGGTTTCGGGAGAGTCTTGGGACTCGGAAAATATCCTCATTTTTTGGATTGGACGTATAGTTTTGCGTCTACGTTAACTTGTTTGAGGTGTGGATTCTAGCTAAATGTGTCGTTCTCTCTGCTCAGCTCGTTAGCGAGTACAGCTGCTCCATTGCAGTGGCACCATGAAAGCAGAATTGGGTAACGTTTTGGAAACTGCAAAAAGAGTTGTATTTCTTACCGCACAGACACATAAAGGATATCAATGGTTTCGGCAGAGTCTTGGGTCTCGGAAAATATTCGTTTTTTAGGGGATTGGACGTGTAGTTTTGCGTGTAGTTTAACTTGTTTGAGGTATGGATGCTAGGCAAATTTCTGTTATTCTCGACGAACCAATAAAGTTCATCATTCATCAAACCCGATTATTAGCAATTGTCGGTTCATGCCAATAATACAATTACTCCGTTTACATGTGTAATTAGTTATGCGATTACTCAGTAAACACGTCTACATGATTCTTTTTTATTAATCGTTGTATGCTTCACGGACGAAACTTGCACCATCATCCTTCTGCAACAAAGTGTCGCCATGTCTTCTTGTATCGGCCCTACTGCTGTATGTTTGAATCCTACTAAGAAAGCCAAGTAAATGCACTCAATGTTAGGCTACATCTGCTACTGCTATTACTATCTCAACTATATTTTCAGCTGTTAAAACGATAATATTCTTGTTATGACTAGCTAGCCTACTTCTTCTCTGTTTAACAGTTGAGCTTCCAGCTTCTCCCTCATTGTAGGCTATTTTAGCTCTTAGCTTTGTTAGATCATGCAGTTCAGCTTCCACACTGCCTCTTTTGTATGACTCACACATTTTTGAAATTCATTTCAGCTTTCAGCTTGCTGGTATTTTCTCATTTCTGTATTTTAAGCAATAAAAAATATATATATATATATAATAAAACAAACGTTCAGCTCCTTCAGGAGATGTGTGCTGTGTTTTGGTATTTCTCCATTTTATACTTAAAAAAATGGTAAGGTTATTGTGCAAATTATTTTCCCTTTAAAAGTAATGGTAAATCCTTTCAAATCATTAAAAAAGCTTCCTCTTTCAAACTTAACTTCTTCAGCATACTTTCAGTCCTCCTCTTTCAAACTTAACTACTTCAGCATACTTTCAGATAGAGACACCATTCAACCTTTAAAATGTTCACAAGACATTCAGCTTATAACTTTCTACTAAATGTTCACTATTTTCAGCTTTTTTAGCATGGTCAGCTATCCCCATTCAGGTTTTCAGCATTCTCACTGCTGTTTCGCAGGAACAGCCTTTTCTAGTTATTATTATTATTCCAACTTCTTAGTTCTTCCGTAGGTTTTTTGGCCTTTAACTAGTCCTGCATACTTTCACCGATTCCTACAATTTTGGTATCAAAACGTTCAGCTCCTTCAGGAGATGATGGCTATGACTTTTGGTATTTCTCACTTTTATACTTTTTAGACAATTGAGGTTTTTGTGCAAATTATTCTCCCATTAAAAGTAATGGTAAGCTCCTTCTTGGTTGAGCAGCCAGCAGAGTGGCACACTCTGCTGGCTGCTCTTTTTCTGGTATTCCACTAAATTGTCAAACAAATTCCTCTGACGTTCATATAGTTTAACTTACAGAAACAAGTTATACCTTAAAATGTAGGAAAACGTGTCCTCTTTCAGCCAATGTAACTACTAAAGAGCTCACATTTACAGATTTTCAGCTTTGAGGCTTGAAGCGAGAGCAGCCTTTCAAATTCTCTCACTAACTTCAATGGAGAGGTGGGTAAAATTCGTCAGATAATTTCGAAAGTAGACGTATTTTTTAACTGCCGGTAGAGTCGTATTTCTGACTGCACAGACATATAAAGGACATGTCTGGTTTCAGGAGAGTCTTGGGACTCGGAAAATATCCTCATTTTTTGGATTGGACGTATAGTTTTGCGTCTACGTTAACTTGTTTGAGGTGTGGATTCTAGCTAAATGTGTCGTTCTCTCTGCTCAGCTCGTTAGCGAGTACAGCTGCTCCATTGCAGTGGCAACCAAACAGACACGCACCATGAAAGCAGAATTGGGTAACGTTTTGGAAACTGCAAAAAGAGTTGTATTTCTTACCGCACAGACACATAAAGGATATCAATGGTTTCGGCAGAGTCTTGGGTCTCGGAAAATATTCGTTTTTTAGGGGATTGGACGTGTAGTTTTGCGTGTAGTTTAACTTGTTTGAGGTATGGATGCTAGGCAAATTTCTGTTATTCTCGACGAACCAATAAAGTTCATCATTCATCAAACCCGATTATTAGCAATTGTCGGTTCATGCCAATAATACAATTACTCCGTTTACATGTGTAATTAGTTATGCGATTACTCAGTAAACACGTCTACATGATTCTTTTTTATTAATCGTTGTATGCTTCACGGACGAAACTTGCACCATCATCCTTCTGCAACAAAGTGTCGCCATGTCTTCTTGTATCGGCCCTACTGCTGTATGTTTGAATCCTACTAAGAAAGCCAAGTAAATGCACTCAATGTTAGGCTACATCTGCTACTGCTATTACTATCTCAACTATATTTTCAGCTGTTAAAACGATAATATTCTTGTTATGACTAGCTAGCCTACTTCTTCTCTGTTTAACAGTTGAGCTTCCAGCTTCTCCCTCATTGTAGGCTATTTTAGCTCTTAGCTTTGTTAGATCATGCAGTTCAGCTTCCACACTGCCTCTTTTGTATGACTCACACATTTTTGAAATTCATTTCAGCTTTCAGCTTGCTGGTATTTTCTCATTTCTGTATTTTAAGCAATAAAAAATATATATATATATATAATAAAACAAACGTTCAGCTCCTTCAGGAGATGTGTGCTGTGTTTTGGTATTTCTCCATTTTATACTTAAAAAAATGGTAAGGTTATTGTGCAAATTATTTTCCCTTTAAAAGTAATGGTAAATCCTTTCAAATCATTAAAAAAGCTTCCTCTTTCAAACTTAACTTCTTCAGCATACTTTCAGTCCTCCTCTTTCAAACTTAACTACTTCAGCATACTTTCAGATAGAGACACCATTCAACCTTTAAAATGTTCACAAGACATTCAGCTTATAACTTTCTACTAAATGTTCACTATTTTCAGCTTTTTTAGCATGGTCAGCTATCCCCATTCAGGTTTTCAGCATTCTCACTGCTGTTTCGCAGGAACAGCCTTTTCTAGTTATTATTATTATTCCAACTTCTTAGTTCTTCCGTAGGTTTTTTGGCCTTTAACTAGTCCTGCATACTTTCACCGATTCCTACAATTTTGGTATCAAAACGTTCAGCTCCTTCAGGAGATGATGGCTATGACTTTTGGTATTTCTCACTTTTATACTTTTTAGACAATTGAGGTTTTTGTGCAAATTATTCTCCCATTAAAAGTAATGGTAAGCTCCTTCTTGGTTGAGCAGCCAGCAGAGTGGCACACTCTGCTGGCTGCTCTTTTTCTGGTATTCAACTAAATTGTCAAACAAATTCCTCTGACGTTCATATAGTTTAACTTACAGAAACAAGTTATACCTTAAAATGTAGGAAAACTTGTCCTCTTTCAGCCAATGTAACTACTAAAGAGCTCACATTTTCAGATTTTCAGCTTTGAGGCTTGAAGCGAGAGCAGCCTTTCAAATTCTCTCACTAACTTCAATGGAGAGGTGGGTAAAATTCGTCAGATAATTTCGAAAGTAGACGTATTTTTAAACTGCCGGTAGAGTCGTATTTCTGACCGCACAGACATATAAAGGACATGTCTGGTTTCGGGAGAGTCTTGGGTCTCGGAAAATATCCTCATTTTTTGGATTGGACGTACAGTTTTGCGTCTAGGTTAACTTGTTTGAGGTGTGGAATCCAGCTAAATTCGTGTTTCTCTGCCCAGCTCGTTAGGTAACGTTTTGGAAACTGCAAAAAGAGTTGTATTTCTTACCGCACAGACACTTAAAGGATATCAATGGTTTCGGCAGAGTCTTGGGTCTCGGAAAATATTCGTTTTTTAGGGGATTGGACGTGTAGTTTTGCGTGTAGTTTAACTTGTTTGAGGTATGGATGCTAGGCAAATTTCTGTTATTCTCGACGAACCAATAAAGTTCATCATTCATCAAACCCGATTATTAGCAATTGTCGGTTCATGCCAATAATACAATTACTCCGTTTACATGTGTAATTAGTTATGCGATTACTCAATAAATGCTTCACGGACGAAACTTGCACCATCATCCTTCTGCAACAAAGTGTCGCCATGTCTTCTTGTATCGGCCCTACTGCTGTATGTTTGAATCCTACTAAGAAAGCCGAGTAAATGCACTCAATATTAGGCTACATCTGCTACTGCTATTACTATCTCAACTATATTTTCAGCTGTTAAAACGATAATATTCTTGTTATGACTAGCTAGCCTACTTCTTCTCTGTTTAACAGTTGAGCTTTCAGCTTCTCCCTCATTGTAGGCTATTTTAGCTCTTAGCTTTGTTAGATCATGCAGTTCAGCTTCCACACTGCCTCTTTTGTGTGACTCACACATTTTTGAAATTCATTTCAGCTTTCAGCTTGCTGGTATTTTCTCATTTCTGTATTTTCAGCAATAAAAAAAAATATATATATAATAAAACAAACGTTCAGCTCCTTCAGGAGATGTGTGCTGTGTTTTGGTATTTCTCCCTTTTATACTTAAAAAAATGTTAAGGTTATTGTGCAAATTATTTTCCCTTTAAAAGTAATGGTAAATCCTTTGAAATCATTAAAAAAGCTTCCTCTTTCAAACTTAACTTCTTCAGCATACTTTCAGATAGAGACACCATTCAACCTTTAAAATGTTCACAAGACATTCAGCTTATAACTTTCTACTAAATGTTCACTATTTTCAGCTTTTTTTAGCATGGTCAGCTATCCCCATTCAGGTTTTCAGCATTCTCACTGCTGTTTCGCAGGAACAGCCTTTTCTAGTTTATTATTTATTGTTTCTTTTCGCCCCCCTAAGGATGCCTCAATATTTGGACTACATAGACAACGGCGATGTCAAAAGGTTCGTCTCGGTAGCGATTGCGTTGGTTGTATTGGGATTTATGTTCCATTGCACGGTTTAAGTAGAAATTACGTTTTTGTGGCAAAAAGTGAAGCTAACGGTGGCTAACTTGCTAGCCACAGTCACTGACGCCACTAACGTCACCAACGTCACGAAAACTCGCGTGACTATCTCTAGCAGAACATTAGTTTCCCATCTGTTAACTTGGGGGATACTAATCTGCAAGGCAGCTGCAGAAACGCCACAAGCAAAGAGGCCAGGGTGATATTTAATCATTTTACTTTGTGGTGTGAAACATAATTGTGAAATGTAATGTACAATATTAGCTGATATTATTAAGTAAGTAGGCCCACATCTACTTTCGGAAACGGTAGTCTACTATTTCACTGAAGCATTAGCATCATGACATTAGCCTCTGTTGCTTGGGCAACACATACTACAGTGGTCATGATGCATCTGTTTTCAATCGTTAAAATAAACATTCCTCACAAATACGTTTTTGTTGTAGGATTTATTTTGACATTAATAAACGATTTGTTGGTGAAATGACCATTACCTGTGGTTTCAAATCAGTGTGGCGGCTCACTGCAACGCTGTAGCCTACCCGAGACACTAATGAGTAGCTAACAAAAACATCTCTTTAGAAAGTCAAACGGCGACGGAACATGTTTGGCTTTCCCCTTACTCAAAAGTTTTTCAATAGGTGAAAGTATCTGACTACTAACCTGAACTTCATTGCCACAGCCTAAACTTTGTCAATGTCAAAACTTTGTCTGTTCATGAAAATAATTAATGTCAGCCTGCTTCAGCCTTGCTTAGCTGTAGGATATACATTTTACTGGGTCTTGCTGCGCTGCTTGATTTATTGAAATTATTTTGACATTAATAAACGATTTGTTGGTGAAATGACCATTACCTGTGGTTTCAAATCAGTGTGGCGGCTCACTGCAACGCTGTAGCCTACCCGAGACACTAATGAGTAGCTAACAAAAACATCTCTTTAGAAAGTCAAACGGCGACGGAACATGTTTGGCTTTCCCCTTACTCAAAAGTTTTTCAATAGGTGAAAGTATCTGACTACTAACCTGAACTTCATTGCCACAGCCTAAACTTTGTCAATGTCAAAACTTTGTCTGTTGATGAAAATAATTAATGTCAGCCTGCTTCAGCCTTGCTTAGCTGTAGGATATACATTTTACTGGGTCTTGCTGCGCTGCTTGATTTATTGAAATTATTATGAAATGTTATGTTTTACTAGCCATTTGCCTTCTTAAGCAAATCACAGTATTTCCCACCCCTCATGGTGTAACTGAGACGACCGTAAATAGCCTAATTCATCTTTCAAGTAATAAGCCCCCGTTGAAGTGTTGAGCAGGAAATTAGCTGGTCTGTAGAGATCTTGGGTTGGTGGTTTTACTGATGCAGAATTCGCTCAAATAAAATCGATAGACGTAACGAGTGGCACATAACGTGAAGTAGGCCTAACATTGCATTTGATTTTGTTTGAGTTTTAATAACTTGTCCAGTGCATCGGGGCAAGTAGCACTAGCCTAAATTGATCTTCCAGACTTGCCGTAAAAAAAAAATTTACTCTTCCCGGACAAGCCTTAGCTACATGGCTAGACTGTTGATCCAGATCAGAATCCATCATATCTTGGACACTCAAAATCAGCGAATCTTGCTGCCAAATCAAGTAGCCTATATTTATAGGCCTTTATATGGCTACAAACTTCTGCTCGGTTTCTAGCTGGCTACTTGTTACCAAGTTACAACTTTGTTGCAGGGGCATTCTTTGTCTACATTGCGAGCTAACAGTGTCCGGTAATTATGTCGCTATAAATAATGATGTTAAACCGAGACCACTAAGCCCTCAAAGAAAATGTAAGGTCAAAGAAACAAAAGAAAGGTTTGAGGTTACTCTGAAAATTATTAATAAAATAGGCTTCTAATATTAAACTGCTAAATCCTTCTCTAACTAGGCTCCTCTATGATGCATAATGAAACTTAACGTTTTTTAAGTAATCAATAAGCCTACGCTTGCCCTCATTACTCAAATGATGCCGTTCAGGGCGTTCAAATTACATAATAGGGCGATGATAGGAGGATAATAGGACATAATAGGGCAACCAACAAGTTGTTTATATCTGATTACAATTTAATAAGTTATCTAGCGCTGCATCTTCATGAGCTACATTTGGCCTCCTTCTCTTCCAACCAACCAGTATCACCTCTCCTCCATCTGAGTGATGCATGTCATTTTTACAAACTTATTATCAAGGGAACACAATGGTCAGAACTGTAGTCATACACTTAAATGCTTTTTGAAATATGTAAACACCAGGAGTGTATGGAAAGCTGGGGCAGCCACAAGCACACCCTCACAATTTCCCCAGAAATTGTATGCTCTCTAGTTTTAAGAATGTGGCTGCATTATTTGACTCATAAATAAAATTAGTAATCAATCATCCTATTTGCATTTTAATTTTCTTCTTTAAGACTGCTCATTCTTTCACGAAAACGAAAAAAACATTTGAAATTTAATTGTCAAAATATGCCCCAGCAAATAGATACCAAAATTCAATTTGAAATGTAAAATTCTAAAATGAAAATGCATTTCCAGAAATGCGTTTTCATTTTAAGAACGTGGCTGCAAAATCGTGACCACAATTCAAATTCAAATGCATTTCCAGAAATGTATTTTCGTTTTCGTGTAACAGTGCAACAGGTTGTTGTGACTTAATTGTTGCGCAAGTGCTATGGAGGCCATGTCCTGCTCTGGACTGCTTGGCCCCTCCATTGCTGCTCGCAGCTATATTTATTAGGGTTCCTCCGGTAGGAGGAATCCTATTGTTTTTGTAAGTATTCTTCTTATTATTAGGGTTCCTCCGGTAGGAGGAATCCTATCGTTTTTGTTAGTATTCTTATTATTCTTATTATTATATTTCTCCGCTAAATGGCCCAATAGCTCAAAAAGTCCTGGACCCGAAATTTTCCAATTTGGCCCAATGATACAGGTCACTCATTACTCCCAGACGGCTAGTTGCCCATGTACGCCCATAGGTGGCGCTATAAAACACGCCCAAAGTCTACGTGATTTCCCCAGCTCCCCATTATTCCAAAATGCCTGAAAATTGGTATGCATGCCTTATTTCTCATGGGGAACAAAAAAGCCTCAAGAACCCATAAGGTCCGCCATGATGGATTTTGCTGTACTGTCCAAATTTGGTACAACCTTCAAAACCCTTCTCCTCATGAACCATAGATCCAATCGACTTGAAATTTGTTACAGAAGCATAGAATATATGTCTTTACATAGGGTGACATGGAATAAGAAATACAATACAAAATGGCTGAAAGAAGTATAGTAGTATTTATGTAAATGTACAAATTGCCTCAATATCTTTGTGTTAATAAATCAAATATAATTTTGACTGATTGTCTTTCAAACCTAATAGGGTTCAAGACGACATCACTCTGAAGTACCATAAACAATTTCACCTTGGTATGTCAATATATGATCGTGAAAGTCTTTGTAATAAGGCTATGCGCCAGGGAGACCGCATAGGCTTAGGCGGCAGCCATGTTTTGGTCGCGTCATGTTCATAAGTTCACCATTTTACAGTTCGGTCGACACCAAAAATATCGAGGAGGGCAGCCTTCAGGAGATTGAGAGGAGGGAATTGTGCTTTTAGCCAGATGCTCCGATTATTTTTGTGATTTGTGGAAAGTGAGACTGCGTCCCGGGGGTACATTGTTTTGACTTAGCCTCAGTGACAGACTCGGCTCGCTCACTCACTCACTGGCAGTGTAAACAATATCGTAATTCACTAAATTATATTCCTAAAACGTCAGGGAGGGTTGCTTTTTGTAGACAAGAGTCTGCTGAAGATAGCCAGTATATAGGATCTTTCAAAACAAGCCTATTTCATTTGTCATTTCCTGAAAAAGCGACCTACGTTAGCCAGGCTAGTTTCACTCGGTCAGCGTATTTAAAGCTCTCTGACAGTCAGAATCACTGTTTACAGGCAAAGGTCGAGCTGGTCTTTGGTCAGATGTGTATATTGACCAGTTTAGAGCTAAATACTCTTGCCAGAGCCTGGAATCGAGCCAAATGTTTGGAGTGAGTTTGCATGGCCGGGTCTCCATCAGTTCAACACATTTGGATTCAAGTTCAAGTAATGCCACTGCATTTCACAGTCAAAACTGTAATTTATGTCAAGTGTAGATGTAAAAAGATTCATTTTTCACAACTGACATGGATCTTTTCTTCACTTTTACAGGTCTGGAGGGTCATGCAGAGGCCTGCTCAACACAGTTCAACAGAGGATGCTGAGAGAAAAACAGATCCCTTGCTGGACTACCCCCCTCTAGCTGGACAGCTTTTCTTCAGCCCTGACCCCAGGACAGCTTCATCCAGCTGGCCTGCCCTGACTGCCGGCCCTGCCTGCAGGCCCTGCTTGCCCCTGCCTGCCAGCCTTCCAGAGACAGACAGTCACCCCACAGACACAGTAGCTCTGCGGACTGCTTTTTTGAGGACATTGATGAAAAAGGACAAACCAGCATTTTTTACTTTGATGAAAGTCTAAATGTTTAATCCTTTCCATGTCACAGCATGCCAAGGTGCTGACTTTTAGGGTCTTAAGTAATGAAACAGGTTAAAGTTAAAGACTTTTGACTTGAATCCAATGATTAGTCATCTGAATAAAAACTACTCAAGAGAAGTACTGCTTCTTGGACGATTTGTGCTCCACATCATTACATCTCACACATTTGCCTTTGTTTCCATGGGATTCATGGAATTGCTAGTTTCTGCTCAGACATCAGTGTTTGGGAAGATTACTGTTTATTTCCACTTTTGATTTGTATTTCCATCATAAATTTGGTCTTTAATTTCAATTGGAAGTGTTATTAAAAGGTCTTAAAAAGTCTTAAATTTAACTTGTTTACACCTGTAGACACCCTGTGAAGCCCCCACCTCCCACTCCAGAGACAGTTGGTGACAGAGAGGTGCAGACATTAAGTTAAACATAGTTATGCCTTAAGTGTAGAGTAAAAAATAGAGACTAAATATGGATGTAAATGGATGTTTACACTCAGTTCTCTTGAGTTGGTGCATGTCAGTTTAGGCAAAGGTTGTCTTTTAAACCTTTAGGTTTAAAAATAATTCAGATTTGATTGGAACTCTCTCTTTTATACATTTATAGTTAGATTTGACATTTAACAGCCATTTAATTTATTAAGCAAGTTGTTTAACTCAAACAACCATAACACAGTACATATGGTATACAAAGCTGCAGTCAGATTTGGAGAAATTGTTAGCTTGGATGTTATCTTGCCATATACATGGGGTCTTGATAATGATGCGCACGCAGCTTCAAGGCAGAAAGACGTGTTACATTTCAGGAGACTCCGAGACCTTAGCGCAACACTAGAATCTCGTCATATCACGCAGTCGGAGCACAGCTAGATCATCAGCGTCAGGGCTCTTGGGTACCCAGCATGCAGTGTGGCATGTCAAAAAACGCCAAAACTTGTGGAAAATAGTTTGGTTACAACAGCTATGCAAGGGTTTTCAGTTGTTGCGTTCGTTCAGATATATGTTTTTTAATATTGTTGTTTGTTAGTTAAAATAATCTTGTTGGTCACTCTGAGAGTGCATGTTGTGTGGTTTAATCGGAAGTGAGAGTCGCCCATAGTATATCAATGTCCGCAAGGGGTTGATCATAGCCTGTGCCATAATCCTTTTGCCAATGAGGCTATTCTAGACCGTAAGTTGACTGTGGTTCTGGAAATTGGTCTTCAAGCCATCTTTGAGAAATTCTGGAAACAGTGTTGAGAGCAATGTGTTTTGACAGTGAGAGGCCATTTTTGGTCGTCATCTAAACCTCATGCGTCCGCTACAGCATTTCTGCTTTGGCGTGACTTGCTCTGGGAGGGAGGTAAACTGCATGGACTGGGATAGAGTGTGGGCAGGTGTATTTTTATATAGGGTGAAATGGAATGAGAAATGAAATACAAAATGTCTGAAAGGGGTATTTATGTAAATATCCACATTGCCTCAATATCTTTGTGTCAATATATCAAATGTAATTTTGACTGATGGTTTTCAAACCTTATTGGGTTCAAGATGACATCACTCTGAAGTACCATCAACAATTTCACATTGGAATATCAAAATATGATTGAATTTGAGTCGTTTAAACTTTGGCTGAATCTAACAACTCTTACCACAGAAGAAACAGCGTACTTTTTTATACAGTAACTGAAGATAACAATATTTAACACTGAGAATAGCTCAATGGACTGGGACAGTGACCTGCAAAGTATAAGGTTGCAAGTTTGAATCCAGTTGCAGTCTTTTAGCTTGTCTTAAATTTGAATATCTGTTTAGTTAAACAGGATGACATCATTATGAAATACCATGCACAGTTTCATGCAATTCCACTTTGAAATGTCAACCGCTTCTTAACCTTTGTCCCAAAGCGGACCAAAGCTAATTCTCTGCCCTTTCTTCTCTTACATTTTCAACATTTGGTGTGTAGCAGAGAGGATAGAGAGTCTGCCTTGTAACCTTATGCTCATGAGTTCAAATCCCAATTGAGCCTATTGTAGTTGGCCCAACATGAAGTAGTTTTGCTCTCTTGTGGTCCAACTCTTGACCTTCTACAATGTACATTTTTATAATATTTTGCCATTTTGCGGAGGAACCCGCATCGCTGCTTGCAGCTATGTTTATTAGGGGCCAAGCAGCGAAGCTTGCTTGCGAGTATTGCTTTTCCGATTTTGTATACAATGGTAAAAAGTTATAAAAATCCTGAAACATTGATAGTATAGACCAAGAGTAACTACCACACCACAAATGGCCCACTATTACCCATAGGTCTTCCCTTGACACATGCGCGGGCTTGGCAAGACGCACACGCAACATTTCAGGAGAGTGTGTGCTTACCAAGCCCTCACTCATTCCTTGGTCTTTTGCAAAGGCCTTGTGGATCTTGATGGTATTGCATTTCCGATTTTGTATGCAATGGTAAAAAGTTAAAAACATCCTGAAACATTGATAGTATAGGCCAAGAGTAACTACCACACCACAAATGGCCCACCATTACCAATAGGTGTCGCTACAGGCCACGCCCTAAAGCACAAAGCACTTCACTTCTTGTGAAGATTAAAGCACTTCACTTCTTGGCTTGAAATAAAGGCCCTTGTGGATCTTGATGTTATTGCAATTCAGATTTGGTATCCCATTGGAAATTCTGCAGCATTGATTTTTCTATACAGTTACAATTTGTCAAGAATATACATTTTTCAATGGTTCGCAATGATTTACATGTAAGCCAGTCAAACAAGTTCATATGAAGACTCTTGAGAATGTTTAGCACACAAATCTGAGAAAAAGTTGACTCTAAGATGAAAGGTCGATTTTTGGTGAATTTTTGAAACATGCATGCTTGGCTAATTTCTAGGGAAATTTACAATGAAATGTGTCCCCTGCTCCTCCCTGCGCATGCTCCAAATTCTCACACACTCATTCTTCCCTTGACACGCGCGGGCTTGGCAAGACACACACGCAACATATCAGGACTGTGTGGGCTGACCAAGCCCCCACTCATTCCTTGAATATCAGCATAGGCCTTTGAGGACCTTGGTGTCATTGCATTTCCTACTTTGTATGCAATAGTAAAAAGGTCTCCAAATCCTGACACATTGACAGTACAGGCCAAGAGTAACTACCACACTTTACCCAAAGCCCATGTGGATCCTGTTGGTATTGCATTTCCGATTTTATATGCAATGGTAAAAAGTTTTTAAAATCTTGAAACATTAATAGTATAGGCCAAGAGTAACTACCACACCACAAATGGTCCACCATTACCCATAGGTGGCGCTACAGGCCACGCCTTAATGCATAAAGATACAAGGCTTTCTGGAATGGATAAGCTCACCAAGCCCCCTTCCTTCACTTACTGGCTTGAAATAAAGGCCCTTGTGGATCTTGATGGTATTGCATTTCAGATTTGGTATGCCATTGGTAATTCTGCAGCATACATTTTTCTATACAGTTACAATTTGTCAAAAATAAACATTTTTCAATGGTTCGCAGTGTTTGGAGGAATCCGCCATTACTGCTTGCAGTTATATTTATTATTATGTTTTACCCATGGGAGTCAATGGCAGCCCCTAGAGCACAATAGTAAAAAGTTGTGAAATTTGGCATGTTGAAACTGCAGACCATTAGTAACTACCATACCAAACATGGGCCATGTGAGACAATAGGTGGCGCTACAGGCCACGCCCCAAAATGTCAATTTTTTAAGTGATGCCATTTGCAGGCCATAAGTCCCAAAATGCTGAAATTTATTACAGATACCTTATTTCTCATGAGGAACAAAAAAGCCTCTAGAACCTATAACGGCCGCCATATTGGATTTTTCTGTACAATAAAGATTGAGGAAACACGTTTTTTCGCTACTCCTCCTACATTTTTGGTCGAATTTTCTTCAACGTTGCCAGAGAGGATCTCTGGACTGAGCCTCACAAAAGTTATCAATAGGATTTTTGATTTTCAAAACTGTTTGTCCGGTACAGCCAATCAAAATCATCAACAAAGGAACCAAACAGGAAGTTGGGTCAAATCTCAGCAAATCTTTAAGATATCAACCCCAAACTTGGTATATCGGTGGAAGACACTACAACATGTTCTTATTTGAAAAATGTACTTAATATCTAAAAGAATGACTGATATCAAGCAAATCAAATTTATCGCTAACGCTAAAATAATGCTTTACACATCCACCGGTCTAAAACGGATACTCTGATACTATCACTAGTTTATATGAAGACTCTTGAGAGTGTTTAGTATTCAAATCTGAAAAAAAGATGAATGTAAGATGAAAAGTAGATTTTTGGTGAATATTTTAAATATACATGCTTGGCTAGTTTCAGAGCTATTTTGGAGAAATCACTCTCTCCCCTCCTCCTGCCCGCGCCTGCTCCAAATCCTCACACACACTCAGCTTTCCCTTGACACACGCGCAGGCTTGACAAGACGCACACGCAACATCTCCAGAGTGTGGGCTGACCAAGCCCCCACTCATTCCTTAGTTTCTAGCAAAGGCCTTGTGGATCTTGATGGTATTGCATTTCTGATTTTGTATGCAAAGGTAAAAAGTTCTCAAAATCCTGAAACATTGATGGTATAGGCCATGAGTAACTACCACACCACAATGACCCACCATTATCCATAGGTGGCGCTACGGCCACCCCCCCAATTGTCAATTTTCAAAGTGATTCCATTTGCATCCCATTTGTCCCAAAATTCTGAAATTCATTACATATGCCTTATTTCTCATGAGGAGCAAAAAAGCCTCTCGAACCTATAACGGCACCCCCACAAATCTGAAAAATAGTTTAATGTAAGATGAAAAGTAGATTAATTGTGAGTATTTAAAATATGTATGCTCGGCTAATTTCTAGAGCTTTTACCCCAAATCCTGTCTGTAGTTTGTTTAAACAAATGTAGCCTTTTAAACCTCTAGGTTTAATTCTCTCTTTTATACATTTAAAGTTGGATTTGACATTTAATCATTTAGCAAGTTGTTTGACTCAAAAACCATAACAGTACATGGCCCCAACAGTACCAAGCTCCCACCTTCACTCCTTAGTCTAGTAGACATTTTAGACTAGTAGGCATTCTGTGATTAGTTTGGCCACAGCTAATTCTACTGTTAAAAGAAACAGAAGGTCTTCTTCTTCAGAACTATACAGTTGAATCAACCAAACACAGCTTGGTCATGTTATCATCTTCTTTGGCACATCTAAATTAAGGACTAGACTTTTAAGAAAGCATGACCAAAGCAATTTGTTGAGGGATGGTTCCTCCATAAACAGTTGCCGACAAAGAATGTCAGACAATAACTTTAACATAGTCTTGCATTAAGAGTAGAGTCAACAAATTAAATAACTGTGCTGATGGTTGTTGAAACTCATTGCTCTGAGTTGGTGCATGTCAATTTAGGCAGAAGTCCATGTCTGGTGATATTTGACAACCTCAAACAGCATGAGTGTGCTCAACATACGTTCTTTTACTTATATTCATTTTACTTATTCATTTGCCTTTAACTTGTAAATTTTGTTCATTGCTAATAAAGTATTTGTTTATTCTAAAACTGCTATCTATCTTAACACCTCACAGAATATTTACCTTGCTTACATCTCAAACAGATCATACAATAAGAAATAGTCAACCACCCAGCATTCACATACATTTCCAACACAACAATGACATGGACATATTACCACATGTAACTACACTGACTACAATTGATTTAAAATTCAGTGTGTATGTTTATGTAAGACACATATGTAGTTATTCTACTTTGACATCACAAAAAACTATGAAATAAGAGTGAATGCAATTAGGAAGCAACTTTGTCCATGTACAATATGGTTGATGTTTGTTTATAACTGGAATATAAATGTGTACACAACAATTAGTTCCATTCAAGTAAGTCTATTTTATTGGACAAGAAGCATTCCATGAGTGGTGACATTTGACAACCTCAGACAGTCTGCCACTGGGCCAAATGAAAAGCTCTATTCTTGATTTGCAATGCAGCTAGGGGAAGTCCTAGACCATAAGGGGCAAAGCTGGGGCCACTTGTGATGTTAAAAAGGCAAGTTACATAAAAAAAATATTGCTGTCATATACCATATTTCTTTGATTAAACACTGCAGACAAACAACTAGACAAGGAGGTCAAACAAACGCTGAGTGTAAAATTGAAGCTGCGCGTGTCTCTCCTTTTTGTAGAAATCTGAAGTAGCATGCCAAAACATTCTTATATTTTAGCTTTCAAACAGAAAGCTGTGCAGAAAGCACTCACAAACAGCAACAGACCTGTAGCACGCAAACTTGGGGTTGATGAAAGGCACATTGACCCAAGCCGAGGACTTCAAGTATCTCTGGGTCTTGTTCACGAGTGAGGGAAGAATGCAGCGCAAGATCGACAGGCGGATCGGTGCGGCGTTCGCAGTGATGCGGGCTCTGCATCGGTCCGTCGTGGTGAAGAAGGAGCTGAGTCGAAAGGCAAAGCTCTCTATTTACCAGTCGATCTACGTTCCTACCCTCACCAATGGTCACGAACTATGGGCGGTGACCGAATACAAGCGGCCGAAATGAGCTTTCTCCGCAGGGTGTCCGGGCTTTCCCTTAGAGATAGGGTAAGAAGCTCGGTCATCCGGGAGGGGCTCAGAGGAGAACCGCTGCTCCTCTGCGTCGAGAGGAGCCAGCTGAGGTGGCTCGGGCATCTGATCAGGATGCCTCCTGGACCCCTCCCTGGTGAGGTGTTTTGGGCACGTCCCACTGGGAAGGGGCCCCGGGGAAGACCCAGGACACGCTGGAGGGACTGTCTCTTGGCTGGCCTGGGAACGCCTCGGGGTCCCCCAGGGGGAGCTGGTGGAAGTGGCCGGGGAGAGGGAAGTTGGGGCCTTCTTAGGTTGCTGCCCCCGCGACCCGACCCCTGGACAAGCGGTAGATGACAACTACGACAACAGCATTTTAACCCTGTTTGTCCAAAATTTCTAAAAGTTGGTACGCATGCCTCATATTGCTCATGGGGAACAAAAGAGTATCAAGAACCCACAATGTCGGCAGCATGGACATTTCTCTACAGTGACAATTTGTGAAGAATTTTTGAAAATGACTTAAAATCAGCCATTGATCCAATTGTCTTGAAATGTTGTGTACATGTGTGAAATACATGTCTGTGTCATGTCAATTTGGTAATGGTTTGCAATGTTAAGGAGGAAGCCGCCATTGCTGCCTGCAGCTATATTTATTATTATTATTATTAGGACCGGGTGTCTATGGCAGCCCCCATAAGCGCATGGTCGAAAGTTTTGAAATTTGGCACACTCATTGGGGACAGTCCCCTGGTCCAACTCACAAAGTTTCATGTCCCATACTCGGACACTCTAGCGCCACCAACAGGTCAAAGTTGGACTTGTGTTTACACACGCAACTTTTGAACCGTATGACCCAATTTCAAAAATGAGATACCGTTGGATTCCCTGGATCAAGCCGAGTCCAATGCATACCATGGCGTCAATTTCCGGTTATTTGGAGTTTCCGCTATTTCCGGTTTTATAAAAAACCTTTGAAAGCCTACTCCTCCTACAATTCTTGTCAAATCTTCTTAAAAATGACCAGAGATGATCTTCAGACTAAGCCGCACAAAATTTATGGTAGAGCATTTTGATCCCCACAACCGTTTGTCCGTGACAGCCAATCAAAGTCATCAGGAAAGCCACCAAACAGGAAATGAAGTAATATCTCAGCAGTTCTTTGAGACAGTGACACCAAAGTTGGTACGCCTTCTCGGAACCTTATTCTAAGGATGTCCTCCAAAAATTGTGTCATGTGACTAAAAGGGGGCGTGGCCGGAAGCATAAACGTGTTTTGGCTAATAACTGGTGAAGTGTTTACCTTAATAAAGTAATTTCTTTGTCTATTGATGTCTTGTGAGTTATCAAGCTTGACCATTAATAATATTTCATAACAACCGAATTGACGCGGCCGCCATTTTGGATTTCATGGAAAAGTGTAAAAACCTTTTACACGCCCAAATTTTGTCCAATGTTTACTAAATTTGGCATAGATGATCTTCAGACCAAGCTTCACAAAGGTGTCACATGGACTTTCCATTTTAAAATCCGTTTGTTCGGTAGAGCCGATCAAAGGCGGCAGCGAAGCCGCAAAAGACACGTGAGAGCATAACTCAGCAACCATTTGTGCGATTGTCACCAAACTTGGGTTCCATCGTTCCCACGAGGGGCAGAGGAGGCCTGTGGTGTTATACCAGAAAAAAAACAGTTTGAACACTCAGTACTTTGGAACGCAAACAGATATTTCAACCAAACTTGGTGTGTTGCAATAAGTGCAACAGGTTATTGTGACTTAATTGTTGCGCAAGTGCTATGGAGGCCATGTCCTGCTCTGGACTGCTTGGCCCCTCCATTGCTGCTTGCAGCTATATTTAGGGGCCAAGCAGCGAAGCTGCGAGGCACCTATTGTTGTTGTTAGTATTATTGTTAGGATTCCTCCGTCAGGAGGAAACCTATTGTTATTGTTAGTTTTATTAGGGTTCCTCCGGTAGGAGGGAACCCTATTGTTATTGGTGGTATTATTAGGATTCCTCCGTAAGGAGGAAACCTATTGTTATTGGTGGTTTTATTATTAGGATTCCTCCGTAAGGAGGAAACCTATTGTTATTGGTGGTTTTATTATTTGTAATTCTTGTACCATGGGAGTCAATGGCAGCCCCTAGACCCCATCGACAACTTTTTGTGAAATTTGGCACACTCATTAAGGACAGTTTCTTCTATACCTACACCAAGTTTCATGTCTCCCATTAGACCACTCTAGCGCCACCAATGGGTCAAAGTTGGACTTGTGTTTACACACGCAACTTTTGAACCGTATGACTCATTTTCAAAAATGAGGTACCATTGGATTCCCTGGATCAAGCCGAGTTCAACGCACACCATGGCGTTAATTTCCGGTTATATAGATTTCCCGCCATTTCCGGTTTTATCAAAAACCTTTGAAAGCCTACTCCTCCTACAATTTTTGTCATATATTCTTCAAAATCACCAGAGATGATCTTCAAACCAAGCCTCACAAAAGTTATCAAAGGAATTTTGATCCTCATAACCGTCTGTCCGGTACAGCCAATCAAATTCATCAGAAAAGCCGCCAAACAGGATGTGAAGTCATGTCTCAGCAAATCTTTGAGATATCAAAACTAAACTTGGTAGATCGGAGGAAGACACTACAACATATTACCATGTGCAAAGGCAAATTCATATCTCTAAAAATGATTGATATAAATCAAATTGAACTTATCGCTAACGCTAAAATAATGCTTTGCACATCAGCCAGTCAAAAACTGATACTCTGATTCAATCACAAGTTCATATGAAGACTCTTGAGAATGTTCATAACACAAATCTGTGAAAAAGTTGACTGTAAGATGAAAGGTCGATTTTTGGTGAATATTTGAAACATGCTTGCTTGGCTAATTTCTAGGCGAATTTCCAATGAATGTCTCCCCTGCTCCTCCCCGCGCGTGCTCCAAAATCTCACACACACTCAGCCTTCCCTTGACACACGCGCGGCCAAGACGCACACGCAACATTTCAGGAGAGTGTGGGCTGACCAAGCCCCCACTCATTCCTTGGTCTTTAGCAAAGGCCCATGTGGCTCTTGATGGTATTGCATTTCCGATTTTGTATGCAATGGTAAAAAGGTCTCAAATCCTGAAACATTGATAGTATAGACCAAGAGTAAATACCACACCTCAAATGGCCCACCATTACCCATAGGTGGCGCTATAGGCCACGCCCAAAAGCACAAAGATACAAGGCTTTCTGGAATGGATAGGTTCACCAAGCCCCCTCCCTTCACGTATTGGCTTGAAAAAAGGCCCATGTGGATCTTGATGGTATTGCATTTCCGATTTTGTATGCAATGGTAAAAAGGTCTCAAAATCCTGAAACATAGATAGTATAGGCAAAGAAACAGTTTAACAAAAAGCCCATGTGGATCTTGTTGGTATTGCTTTTCCGATTTTGTATACAATGGTAAAAAGTTATAAAAATCTTGAAACATTGATAGTATAGACCAAGAGTAACTACCACACCACAAATGGCCCACTATTACCCATAGGTCTTCCCTTGACACACGCGCGGGCTTGGCAAGACGCACACGCAACATTTCAGGAGAGTGTGGGCTTACCAAGCCCCCACTCATTCCTTGGTCTTTTGCAAAGGCCTTGTGGATCTTGATGGTATTGCATTTCAGATTTTGTTTGCCATGGTAAAAAGTTCTCCAAATCCTGAAACATTGATAGTAAAGGCCAACAGTAACAACAACACTTTAACAAAAGCCCATGTGGATATTGTTGGTATTTTTTTCCGATTTTGTATGCAATGGTAAAAAGTTAAAAACATCCTGAAACATTGATAGTATAGGCCAAGAGTAACTACCACACCACAAATGGCCCACCATTACCAATAGGTGTCGCTACAGGCCACGCCTTAAAGCACAAAGCACTTCACTTCTTGTGAAGATTAAAGCACTTCACTTCTTGGCTTGAAATAAAGGCCCTTGTGGATCTTGATGTTATTGCATTTCAGATTTGGTATCCCATTGGAAATTCTGCAGCATTGATTTTTCTATACAGTTACAATTTGTCAAGAATATACATTTTTCAATGGTTCGCAATGCTTTACATGTAAGCCAGTCAAACAAGTTCATATGAAGACTCTTGAGAATGTTTAGTACACAAATCTGAGAAAAAGTTGACTCTAAGATGAAAGGTCGATTTTTGGTGAATCTTTGAAACATGCATGCTTGGCTAATTTCTAGGGAAATTTACAATGAAATGTGTCCCCTGCTCCTCCCCGCGCATGCTCCAAATTCCCACACACTCATTCTTCCCTTGACACGCGCGGGCATGGCAAGACATACACGCAACATATCAGGACTGTGTGGGCTGACCAAGCCCCAACTCATTCCTTGAATATCAGCATAGGCCCTTGAGGACCTTGGTGTCATTGCATTTCCTACTTTGTATGCAATAGTAAAAAGGTCTCCAAATCCTGACACATTGACAGTACAGGCCAAGAGTAACTACCACACTTTACCCAAAGCCCATGTGGATCCTGTTGGTATTGCATTTTCGATTTTATATGCAGTGGTAAAAAGTTTTTAAAATCCTGAAACATTAATAGTATAGGCCAAGAGTAACTACCACACCACAAATGGCCCACCATTACCCATAGGTGGCGCTACAGGCCACGCCTTAATGCATAAAGATACAAGGCTTTCTGGAATGGATAAGCTCACCAAGCCCCCTTCCTTCACTTACTGGCTTGAAATAAAGGCCCTTGTGGATCTTGATGGTATTGCATTTCAGATTTGGTATGCCATTGGTAATTCTGCAGCATACATTCTTCTATACAGTTACAATTTGTCAAGAATAAACATTGTTCAATGGTTTGCAGTGTTTGGAGGAATCCGCCATTACTGCTTGCAGTTATATTTATTGTTAGTTTTATTAGGGTTCCTCCGGTAGGAGGGAACCCTATTGTTATTGGTGGTTTTATTATTATTATGTTTTACCCATGGGAGTCAATGGCAGCCCCTAGAGCACAATGGTAAAAAGTTGTGAAATTTGGCATGTTGAAACTGCAGACCATTAGTAACTACCATACCAAACATGGGCCATGTGAGACAATAGGTGGCGCTACAGGCCACGCCCCAAAATGTCAATTTTTTAAGTGATGCCATTTGCAGGCCATAAGTCCCAAAATGCTGAAATTTATTACATATGCCTTATTACTCATGAGGAACAAAAAAGCCTCTAGAACCTATAACGGCCGCCATATTGGATTTTTCTGTACAATAAAGATTGAGGAAACACGTTTTTTCGCTACTCCTCCTACATTTTTGGTTAAAATTTTCTTCAAAGTTGCCAGAGAGGATCTCCAGACTGAGCCTCACAAAAGTTATCAATAGGATTTTTGATTTTCAAAACCGTTTGTCCAGTACAGCCAATCAAAATCATCAACAAAGGAACCAAACAGGAAGTTGGGTCAAATCTCAGCAAATCTTTGAGATATCAACACCAAACTTGGTATATCGGTGGAAGACAATACAACATGTTCCCATGTGAAAAATTGACTTAATACTTTAAAAAATGACTGACATAAATCAAATCAAATTTATCGCTAACGCTAAAATAATGCTTTACACATCCACCGGTCTAAAACGGATACTCTGATACAATCACTAGTTCATATGAAGACTCTTGAGAATGTTTAGTATTCAAATCTGAAAAAAAGTTGACTGTGAGATGAAAGGTATATTTTTGGTGAATATTTGAAACATGCATGCTTGGCTAATTTCAGAGCTATTCTGCAAAACCCTCTCTCCCCTCCTCCTGCCCGCGCGTGCTCCAAATTCTCACACACACTCAGTCTTCCCTTGACACACGCGTGGCCAAGACGCACACGCAACATTTCAGGAGAGTGTGGGCTGACCAAGCCCCCACTCATTCCTTAGTCTCTAGCAAAGGCCTTGTGGATCTTGATGGTAAATGGTAAGAAGTTTCAAAGTGATGCCATTTGCATCCCATTTGTCCCAAAATTCTGAAATTCATACCACATGCCTTATTTCTAATAAGGAACAAAAAACCTCTAGAACCTATAACGGCACCCCCACAAATCTGAAAAATAGTTCAATGTAAGATGAAAAGTAGATCAATTGTAAATATTTAAAATATGTATGCTTGGCTAATTTCTAGAGCTTTTTCCCCAAATCCTGTCTGTAATTTGTTTAAATAAACGTAGCCTTTTAAACCTCTAGGTTTAATTCTCTCTTTTATACATTTAAAGTTGGATTTGACATTTAACAGACATTTAATCATTTAGCAAGTTGTTTGAATCAAAAACCATAACAGTACATGGCCCCAACAGTACCAAACTCCCACCTTTACTCCTTAGTCTAGTAGCCATTTTAGACTTGTAGGTATTCTCTGATTAGTTTGGCCACAGCTAATTCTCCTGTTAAAAGAAACAGAAGGTCTTCTTCTTCAGAACTATACAGTTGAATCAACCAAACGCAGCTTGGTCATGTTATCATCTTCTTTGGCACATCTAAACTAAAGACTAGACTTTTAAGAAAGCATGACCAAAGCAATTTGGTGAGGGAAGGTTCTTCCATAAACAGTTGCCGACAAAGAATTTCAGACAATAACTTAAACATAGTCTTGCATTAAGAGTAAAGTCAACAAATTGAATAACTGTGCTAATGGTTGTTGAAACTCATTGCTCTGAGTTGGTGCATGTCAATTTAGGCAGAAGTCCATGTCTGGTGATATTTGACAAGCTCAAACAGCATGAGTCTGCCACTTGGACTAATGAAAAGGCACTTGTTTTGATTTGCAATGCAACTATGGGAGGTTCTAGACCATTGGGGTGCCAAGCTGGGCCCAGTTGTACTGTTAGAAAGGCCAGTTACATTAAACATTATTGTTGTCAAATAGTTTTCTTCCCAGCATTGCAGGCACTAACAAAAGCAGTGGTGCCATCTCACTACCATTATCTCTTATTCACTCTCATCTGTGTTGTATATCTGTAACTGGTATAATATGGGACTACATTAAAGTTTCAAAGTCAAAGTGTAGTAGTGTACAATAGAGGAACTGGGTGTACAAGCTTCTGCTTGTGGAATGAATGCTCCGTGACATGTTTTATAAAACTTGAGAAATCTCCTTTTATTCGTGGTGTGTGTCCAGTATATAACGTCTAGCCCTGCTTTATCCTACTGCCCTGCTCCCCGGTCCCTTGTAGAAGCCTCATCTCCATGCCCATAACATTACACCATTAACTAGATCCAGTTATATGACACTGGGAAATGGGTGCTGATGTGGAAAGTACCCAAAAACAGCAGAAAACAAGGAAAATATGAATCCACCAGTCATTTTTACATTTTAAATCTGGAGGCATCTATTGGAACTAGTGGTAACTCCTTTGTTGTACACCCAACAAATATTGGGCTACTTTACTGGCATTTTGGGTCGGTTTGAAGTATATTTATTGTGAATATTAGAAATTTGCATTCTTGGCTAATTGCTAGGTAGCTATTCTTCCAAATGCGCCTGCATCAAATTCTCACACACACATTCACGCAAGCTTAGGAAGACGCACACACATTCAATATTGTGGTTATCAGACGTGATTTCTTTAATTTTGTCTTTGTTGAAGAACATGTCAACAATCTATAATGACGCCCTAACATGCCACGATAACACTAAATATAGCCTATTAGTTTACGTTTGTCATGCTATGAACATATTGTTCATTACAAAATTGTTAAATCTGTTTTAAAATAACGGAATAAACAACCATTCAAACGACCATCATGTAGCCTATGTGTGCAACCATTTATAAAACTGGCTACCGCAAGGTAGGCGCACTGTAGATTATTAGACATTTTTAGGCAACCTTTCTTGACGTAAGCAAATAAATGGGGTGCTAGGTTACCCATTTCGGATGGGTTTCAAACTTTGCAAGAATCAGATTTTTTGTTTGTTTGAAAAAACAAGGTATAGTAGCGTGTCAGGTTCGAGAATTGTTGACTGGAGTTAATCGAATAAAGTCGACAGGTCGGGTACCAAATCGGAAATGCAATACCACCAACACACCGGTGCCGTTACCTTCATTATCGAGAAGAACAATCTTTCATTCGACTGTTGCCCTCAGCTTTTTCGATTTTAGTTTACATTTGACCGCACAGTAAGTAATGAAAGTAGAACTATAACAGCAATACACAATATTATAGCGTTTTAATTCGTATAACTTGAACACGATTTTATACTGTTTTTACGCTTCTTTTAGCTGAGCCAAGGATTCCTGTTTGCTAGTAGAAAGTAGGTTATGTAGCTATGTATTGCAGCGTAGCAAGCTATTACCCATAACATATAGGCTAGTTTTTGCTTCTGTGGAAGGAGTTTTAAATTAACGGTTGGGTTATTCTATTTTTAGCGTATGTCATCGTTGATGTGGCATTTTGTTCGTGCGTTCCAAGTATTTCTGACGGTCTTCACATCGTTAGTTGTATTCTTTTCGAAACTGTAGGTAGGTAGCCTAGTTTGCTGTATAGTAAGAGCTACCTAGCATTAAACAAGTAGCAATGGTAACATGGTTGTTTTACTTGCTAGCTTTGTTTGGGTTCATGGGTTGATCGTTTAGGAGTTCCATTGAAAGCTGTACTATGCTGCACAATTTCCTATCTCTTGATAACATTTTATATTTGCATCTATTTTGTACACTAAATTGCCAAAGTATTCGCTCGGTTGCCTTTACACGCTCATGAACGTGAGTGACATGCCATTCTTAAGTCATAGGATTTAATATGATGTCGGCCCACCCTGCAGCTTTAATAGCTTCAACTCGTCGAGAAAGGTTTTCCACAAGGTTTAAGAGTTTAATGGAAATGTTTGACAATTTTTCCAGAAGTGCATTTGTGAGGTCCAACACTGATGTTGAACAAGAGCCTGGCTCGCAGTTTCTGCTGTAATTAGGATTCCTCCGTAAGGAGGAAACCTATTGTTATTGGTGGTTTTATTATTAGGATTCCTCCGTAAGGAGGAAACCTATTGTTATTGGTGGTTTTATTATTTGTAATTCTTGTACCATGGGAGTCAATGGCAGCCCCTAGACCCCATCGACAACTTTTTGTGAAATTTGGCACACTCATTAAGGACAGTTTCTTCTATACCTACACCAAGTTTCATGTCTCCCATTAGACCACTCTAGCGCCACCAATGGGTCAAAGTTGGACTTGTGTTTACACACGCAACTTTTGAACCGTATGACTCATTTTCAAAAATGAGGTACCATTGGATTCCCTGGATCAAGCCGAGTTCAACGCACACCATGGCGTTAATTTCCGGTTATATAGATTTCCCGCCATTTCCGGTTTTATCAAAAACCTTTGAAAGCCTACTCCTCCTACAATTTTTGTCATATCTTCTTCAAAATCACCAGAGATGATCTTCAGACCAAGCCTCACAAAAGTTATCGAAGGAATTTTGATCCTCATAACCGTCTGTCCGGTACAGCCAATCAAATTCATCAGAAAAGCCGCCAAACAGGATGTGAAGTCATGTCTCAGCAAATCTTTGAGATATCAACACTAAACTTGGTAGATCGGAGGAAGACACTACAACATGTTACCATGTGCAAAGGCAAATTCATATCTCAAAAAATTATTGATATAAAGCAAATTGAACTTATCGCTAACGCTAAAATTATGCTTTACACATCAGCCATTCAAAAACTGATACTCTGATTCAATCACAAGTTCATATGAAGACTCTTGAGAATGTTCATAACACAAATCTGTGAAAAAGTTGACTGTAAGATGAAAGGTCGATTTTTGGTGAATATTTGAAACATGCTTGCTTGGCTAATTTCTAGGCAAATTTCCAATGAATGTCTCCCCTGCTCCTCCCCGCGCGTGCTCCAAAATCTCACACACACTCAGCCTTCCCTTGACACACGTGCGGCCAAGACGCACACGCAACATTTCAGGAGAGTGTGGGCTGACCAAGCCCCCACTCATTCCTTGGTCTTTAGCAAAGGCCCATGTGGCTCTTGATGGTATTGCATTTCCGATTTTGTATGCGATGGTAAAAAGGTCTCAAATCCTGAAACATTGATAGTGTAGGCCGAGAAACACTTTAACAAAAGCCCATGTGGATCTTGTTGGTATTGCATTTCCGATTTTGTATGCAATGGTAAAAAGTTATAAAAATCCTGAAACATTGATAGTATAGACCAAGAGTAACTACCACACCACAAATGGCCCACCATTACCCATAGGTGGCGCTACAGGCCACGCCCAAAAGCACAAAGATACAAGGCTTTCTGGAATGGATAGGCTCACCAAGCCCCCTCCCTTCACTTATTGGCTTGAAAAAAAGGCCCATGTGGATCTTGATGGTATTGCATTTCCGATTTTGTATGCAATGGTAAAAAGGTCTCAAAATCCTGAAACATAGATAGTATAGGCAAATAAAAACTTTAACAAAAAGCCCATGTGGATCTTGTTGGTATTGCTTTTCCGATTTTGTATACAATGGTAAAAAGTTATAAAAATCCTGAAACATTGATAGTATATACCAAGAGTAACTACCACACCACAAATGGCCCACTATTACCCATAGGTCTTCCCTTGACACACGCGAACATTCTCAAGAGTCTTCATATGAACTTGTGATTGAATCAGAGTGTGCTTGGCAAGACGCACACGCAACATTTCAGGAGAGTGTGGGCTTACCAAGCCCCCACTCATTCCTTGGTCTTTTGCAAAGGCCTTGTGGATCTTGATGGTATTGCATTTCAGATTTTGTTTGCCATGGTAAAAAGTTCTCCAAATCCTGAAACATTGATAGTAAAGGCCAACAGTAACAACAACACTTTAACAAAAGCCCATGTGGATCTTGTTGGTATTGCATTTCCGATTTTGTATGCAATGGTAAAAAGTTAAAAACATCCTGAAACATTGATAGTATAGGCCAAGAGTAACTACCACACCACAAATGGCCCACCATTACCAATAGGTGTCGCTACAGGCCACGCCCTAAAGCACAAAGCACTTCACTTCTTGTGAAGATTAAAGCACTTCACTTCTTGGCTTGAAATAAAGGCCCTTGTGGATCTTGATGTTATTGCATTTCAGATTTGGTATCCCATTAGAAATTCTGCAGCATTGATTTTTCTATACAGTTACAATTTGTCAAGAATATACATTTTTCAATGGTTCGCAATGCTTTACACGTAAGCCAGTCAAACAAGTTCATATGAAGACTCTTGAGAATGTTTAGTACACAAATCTGAGAAAAAGTTGACTCTAAGATGAAAGGTCGATTTTTGGTGAATCTTTGAAACATGCATGCTTGGCTAATTTCTAGGGAAATTTACAATGAAATGTGTCCCCCGCTCCTCCCCGCGCATGCTCCAAATTCTCACACACTCATTCTTCCCTTTACACGCGCGGGCTTGGCAAGACACACACGCAATATATCAGGACTGTGTGGGCTGACCAAGCCCCCACTCATTCCTTGAATATCAGCATAGGCCCTTGAGGACCTTGGTGTCATTGCATTTCCTACTTTGTATGAAATAGTAAAAAGGTCTCCAGATCCTGACACATTGACAGTACAGGCCAAGAGTAACTACCACACTTTACCCAAAGCCCATGTGGATCCTGTTGGTATTGCATTTCCGATTTTATATGCAATGGTAAAAAGTTTTTAAAATCCTGAAACATTAATAGTATAGGCCAAGAGTAACTACCACACCACAAATGGCCCACCATTACCCATAGGTGGCGCTACAGGCCACGCCTTAATGCATAAAGATACAAGGCTTTCTGGAATGGATAAGCTCACCAAGCCCCCTTCCTTCACTTACTGGCTTGAAATAAAGGCCCTTGTGGATCTTGATGGTATTGCATTTCAGATTTGGTATGCCATTGGTAATTCTGCAGCATACATTTTTCTATACAGTTACAATTTGTCAAAAATAAACATTTTTCAATGGTTCGCAGTGTTTGGAGGAATCCGCCATTACTGCTTGCAGTTATATTTAGGGTTCCTCCGGTAGGAGGGAACCCTATTGTTATTGGTGGTTTTATTAGGGTTCCTCCGGTAGGAGGGAACCCTATTGTTATTGGTGGTTTTATTATTATGTTTTACCCATGGGAGTCAATGGCAGCCCCTAGAGCACAATGGTAAAAAGTTGTGAAATTTGGCATGTTGAAACTGCAGATCATTAGTAACTACCATACCAAACATGGGCCATGTGAGACAATAGGTGGCGCTACAGGCCACGCCCCAAAATGTCAATTTTTAAAGTGATGCCATTTGCAGGCCATAAGTCCCAAAATGCTGAAATTCATTACAGATACCTTATTTCTCATGAGGAACAAAAAAGCCTCTAGAACCTATAACGGCCGCCATATTGGATTTTTCTGTACAATAAAGATTGAGGAAACACGTTTTTTCGCTACTCCTCCTACATTTTTGGTTAAAATGTTCTTCAAAGTTGCCAGAGAGGATCTCCAGACTGAGCCTCACAAAAGTTATCTATAGGATTTTTGATTTTCAAAACCGTTTGTCCAGTACAGCCAATCAAAATCATCAACAAAGGAACCAAACAGGAAGTTGGGTCAAATCTCAGCAAATCTTTGAGATATCAACACCAAACTTGGTATATCGGTGGAAGACAATACAACATGTTCCCATGTGAAAAATTGACTTAATATCTTAAAAAATGACTGACATAAATCAAATCAAATTTATCGCTAACGCTAAAATAATGCTTTACACATCCACCGGTCTAAAACGGATACTCTGATACTATCAATAGTTCATATGAAGACTCTTGAGAATGTTTAGTATTCAAATCTGATTTTTTTTTAATGTAAGATGAAAAGTAGATTTTTGGTGAATATTTGAAACATGCATGCTTGGCTAATTTCAGAGCTATTTTGGCTGAATCCTCTCTCCCCTCCTCCTGCCCGCGCGTGCTCCAGATCCTCACACACACTCAGCCTTCCCTTGACACACGCGCGGCCAAGACGCACACGCAACATTTCAGGAGAGTGTGGGCTGACCAAGCCCCCACTCATTCCTTGGTCTTTAGCAAAGGCCCATGTGGATCCTGAAACATTGATAGTATAGACCAAGAGTAACTACCACACCACAAATGGCCCAACATTACCCATAGGTGGCGCTACAGGCCACGCCCTGAAGCACAAAGATACAAGGCTCTCTGGAATGGTTAGGCTCACCAAGCCCCCTCCCTTCACTTCTTGGCTTGAAATAAAGGCCCATGTGGATCTTGTTGGTATTGCATTTCCGATTTTGTATGCAATGGTAAAAAGTTCTCCATATCCTGAAACAGTGATAGTATAGGCCATGAGTAACTACTACACCACAAATGACCCACCATTATCCATAGGTGGCGCTACGGCCACCCCCCAATTGTCCATTTTCAATGTGCTGCCATTTGCATCCCATTTGTCCCAAAATTCAGAAATTCATAACTTATGCCTTATTTCTCATGAGGAACAAAAAAGCCTCTAGAACCTATAACGGCACCCACACAAATCTGAAAAAAAGTTGAATGTAAGATGAAAAGTAGATTTTTAGTGAATATTTGAAACATGCATGCTTGGCTAATTTCAGAGCTTTTTTGCAAAATCCTCTCTCACCTCCTCCTGCTCCTCCTGCCTGATCCAAATCCTCACATACTCAGCCTTCCCTTGACACACGCGCGACTAAGACGCACACGCAACATTTCAGGAGAGTGTGGGCTGACCAAGCCCCCACTCATTCCTTGGTCTTTAGCAAAGGCCCATGTGGATCTTGATGGTATTTCATTTCCAATTTTGTATGCAATGATAAAAAGGTCTCAAATCCTGAAACATTAATAGTATAGGCCGAGAAACACTTTAACAAAAGCCCATGTGGATCTTCTTGGTATTGCATTTCCGATTTTGTATGCAATGGTAAAAAGGTCTCAAAATCCTGAAACATTGATAGTATAGGCCGAGAAACACTTTAACAAAAGCCCATGTGGATCTTCTTGGTATTGCATTTCCGATTTTGTATGCAATGGTAAAAAGTTATAAAAATCCTGAAACATGGATAATATAGACCAAGAGTAACTACCACACCACAAATGGCCCACCATTACCCATAGGTGGCGCTACAGGCCACGCCCTAAACCACAAAGATACAAGGCTTTCTGGAATGGATAGAATCACCAAGCCCCCTCCCTTCACTTCTTGGCTTGAAATAAAGGCCCATGTGGATATTGATGGTATTGCATTTCCGATTTTGTATGCAATGGTAAAAAGGTCTCAAAATCCTGAAACATAGATAGTATAGGCCAAGAAACACTTTAACAAAGCCCATGTGGATCTTGTTGGTATTGCATTTCCGATTTTGTATGCAATGGTAACAAGTTCTCCAAATCCTGAAACATTGATGGTATAGGCCATGAGTAACTACCACACCACAAATGACCCACCATTATCTATATGTGGCGCTACGGCCATCCCACCATTGTCCATTTTCAAAGTGCTTCCATTTGCATCCTATTTGTCCCATAATTCTGAAATTCATTATATATGCCTCATTTCCCATGAGGAACAAAAAAGGCTCTAGAACCTATAATGACCACCCCCACAAATCTGAAAAATAGTTCAATGTAAGATGAAAAGTAGATTCATTGTGAATATTTAAAATATGTATGCTTGGCTAATTTCTAGAGCTTTTTCCCCAAATCCTGTCTGTAATTTGTTTAAATGAACGTAGCCTTTTAAACCTCTAGGTTTAATTCTCTCTTTTATACATTTAAAGTTGGATTTGACATTTAACAGACATTCAATCATTTAGCAAGTTGTTTGACTCAAAAATCATAAAAGTACATGGCCCCAACAGTACCAAGCTCCCACCTTCACTCCTTAGTCTAGTAGCCATTTTAGACTAGTAGGCATTCTGTGATTAGTTTGGCCACAGCTAATTCTACTGTTAAAAGAAACAGAAGGTCTTCTTCTTCAGAACTATACAGTTGAATCAACCAAACGCAGCTTGGTCATGTTATCATCTTCTTTGGCACATTTAAACTAAGGACTAGACTTTTAAGAAAGCATGACCAAAGCAATTTGGTGAGGGAGGGTTCCTCCATAAACAGTTGCCGACAAAGAATTTCAGACAATAACTTAAACGTAGTCTTGCATTAAGAGTAGAGTCAACGAATTGAATAACTGTGCTAATGGTTGTTGAAACTCATTGCTCTGAGTTGGTGCATGTCATTTTAGGCAGAAGTCCATGTCTGGTGATATTTGACAACCTCAAACAGAATGAGTTTGCCACTGGGTCTAATGAAAAGGCTCTTGTTTTGATTTGCAATGCAATTATGGGAGGTTCTAGATCATTGGGGTGCCAAGCTGGGCCCAGTTGTACTGTTAGAAAGGCCAGTTACATTAAACATTATTGTTGTCAAATTATTATTTTTTCCCAGCATTGCAGGCACTAACAAAAGCAGTGGTGCCCAGAAATGTTTCGCAGGAGTGGCGAAAAAGAGAAGCAGAACAGTGGAACACCATCTCACTACCATTATCTCTTATTCACTCTCATCTGTGTTTTATTTCTGTAACTGGTAGAGTATGGGACTACATGAAAGTTTCAAAGTCAAAGTGTAGTAATGTACAATAGAGGAACTGGGTGTACAAGCTTCTGCTTGCGGAATGAATGCTTCGTGACATGTTTTATAAAACTTGAGAAGTTTCCTTTTATTCGTGGTGTGTGTCCAGTATATAACGTCTAGCCCTGCTTTATCCTACCGCCCTGCTCCCCGGCCCCTCGTCGTAGCCTCATCTCCATGCCCATAACATTACGCCATTAACTAGATCCAGTTACATGACACTGGGAAATGGGTGCTGATGTGGAAAGTCCCCAAAAACAGCAGAAAACAAGGAAAATATTAATCCACCAGTCATTTTTACATTTTAAATATGGAGGCATCTATAGGAACTAGTGGTTACTCCTTTGTTGTGCACCCAACAGATATTGGGCTACTTTACATATAATACATATATAACTATACTTATAGGCCTTAACGTAGTTGTCGGCCTACCATTACATACACGTCCTTTACTACATTGTATCTTCCCTTTCATAAAGTTATTGTTGTAATCAAAGCTTTTAAAGAATGGATCTCTGCATGATGGGCCTGACCAGAGCAGAGGTGGCCTGACAGAACACGCTTCAAAGTTGTCACTTTCAAAAGGGTGGCATTTTAACCCTGTTCGTCCAAAATGTCTAAAAGTTGGTACGCATGCCTTATATTGCTCATGGGGAACAAAAGAGTGTCAAGAACCCATAATGTCAGCAGCATGGATATTTCTCTACAGTGACAATTTGTGAAGAATTTCAGAAAATGACTTAAAATCAGCCATTGATCCAGTTGTCTTGAAATGTTGTGTACATGTATGAAATACATGCAGGGGCGGCCTTAAGCATCTGGGGGCCCGTTTCAAAAACTAATATGGGGCCCTACCAAAACATAAACATAATAGAGCAGAAAAGGCAAGGATTCCTGTCGGTTTCCATCAATGGTATCTTATTTTATTACGTGCACTTTCAGCTTCATGAACAGGGCAGCTCAACATCGGAATAATCCAACCTTATTTGATTAAAACGATATCTAATTATACAGGGTTTTAAGTTGAAATAAGGCTCGCCCTTTCACGCACGGCAACTTCACTGCTAATTGACTAGCGCAGTATATGTTCAGCTGACTTGGCAAAAAAAAACAGCTCAAATATCCCGTCAACTTCAATTATTTAACAAAAAGCAAAGAAGAAAAATAGTCTGACGTGACACTGATCCGAACTTATCATAAACTAGCTCTAGCTCTACAACGATGCACTCACCGGGCGCACCGCTGCTGTCGCCGGTAGTAGGATCTACAGATGCTGAACCAAAGATAGAGATCACTTTTTGTAAACTGAATAAAGCTTTTCTTTTTGTCCGATATTTTTAGTTTTTCAGCAACACTGGCATATGTACGTTTCATTTCTTTTCCTGCTCAAACTAACATTTTAACCTTGGTCGCGGGGGCGGTAAACGTTGCCATGGTAACCACGAGTTCGACCAATCAGAGATATCAGTCAGTGTTGTTTTGCTTAGAATTGTGGGTAGTGTAGTATTTCAACAAAAGATCGCAAATAACAAGGTTGATTTACGGACTTGTGGCTTGAGCAGAAACTTTCGTTTCACAACCTCGTAGTTCGTGGTCAGTCTGCCTTGGATGGTTTAGAGTAGACATTGTGGCAGACAATCAATATCTTACTGAGAGAATGAACGGGACTTTTGCCGGTCTGTTGGGGGTCCCCTTGGAGGGCGGGGCCCGTTTCAATTGAAACGGATGAAACATAGGTAAGGCCGCGTCTCAATACATGTCAGTGTCATGTCAATTTGGTAATGGTTTGAAATGTTATGGAGGAACCCGCCATTGCTGCCTGCAGCTATATTTAGGATTCCTCCGTAAGGAGGAAACCTATTGTTATTGGTGGTTTTATTATTTGTAATTCTTGTACCATGGGAGTCAATGGCAGCCCCTAGACCCCATCGACAACTTTTTGTGAAATTTGGCACACTCATTAAGGACAGTTTCTTCTATACCTACACCAAGTTTCATGTCTCCCATTAGACCACTCTAGCGCCACCAATGGGTCAAAGTTGGACTTGTGTTTACACACGCAACTTTTGAACCGTATGACTCATTTTCAAAAATGAGGTACCATTGGATTCCCTGGATCAAGCCGAGTTCAACGCACACCATGGCGTTAATTTCCGGTTATATAGATTTCCCGCCATTTCCGGTTTTATCAAAAACCTTTGAAGGCCTACTCCTCCTACAATTTTTGTCATATCTTCTTCAAAATCACCAGAGATGATCTTCAGACCAAGCCTCACAAAATTTATCAAAGGAATTTTGATCCTCATAACCGTCTGTCCGGTACAGCCAATCAAATTCATCAGAAAAGCCGCCAAACAGGATGTGAAGTCATGTCTCAGCAAATCTTTGAGATATCAACACTAAACTTGGTAGATCGGAGGAAGACACTACAACATGTTACCATGTGCAAAGGCAAATTCATATCTCAAAAAATGATTGATATAAAGCAAATTGAACTTATCGCTAACGCTAAAATTATGCTTTACACATCAGCCATTCAAAAACTGATACTCTGATTCAATCACAAGTTCATATGAAAACTCTTGAGAATGTTCATAACACAAATCTGTGAAAAAGTTGACTGTAAGATGAAAGGTCGATTTTTGGTGAATATTTGAAACATGCTTGCTTGGCTAATTTCTAGGCAAATTTCCAATGAATGTCTCCCTTGCTCCTCCCCGCGCGTGCTCCAAAATCTCACACACACTCAGCCTTCCCTTGACACACGCGCGGCCAAGACGCACACGCAACATTTCAGGAGAGTGTGGGCTGACCAAGCCCCCACTCATTCCTTGGTCTTTAGCAAAGGCCCATGTGGCTCTTGATGGTATTGCATTTCCGATTTTGTATGCAATGGTAAAAAGGTCTCAAATCCTGAAACATTGATAGTGTAGGCCGAGAAACACTTTAACAAAAGCCCATGTGGATCTTGTTGGTATTGCATTTCCGATTTTGTATGCAATGGTAAAAAGTTATAAAAATCCTGAAACATTGATAGTATAGACCAAGAGTAACTACCACACCACAAATGGCCCACCATTACCCATAGGTGGCGCTACAGGCCACGCCAAAAAGCACAAATATACAAGGCTTTCTGGAATGGATAGGCTCACCAAGCCCCCTCCCTTCACTTATTGGCTTGAAAAAAAGGCCCATGTGGCTCTTGATGGTATTGCATTTCCGATTTTGTATGCAATGGTAAAAAGGTCTCAAAATCCTGAAACATAGATAGTATAGGCAAAGAAACACTTTAACAAAAAGCCCATGTGGATCTTGTTGGTATTGCTTTTCCGATTTTGTATACAATGGTAAAAAGTTATAAAAATCCTGAAACATTGATAGTATAGACCAAGAGTAACTACCACACCACAAATGGCCCACTATTACCCATAGGTCTTCCCTTGACACACGCGCGGGCTTGGCAAGACGCACACGCAACATTTCAGGAGAGTGTTCCTTGGTCTTTTGCAAAGGCCATGTGGATCTTGATGGTATTGCATTTCAGATTTTGTTTGCCATGGTAAAAAGTTCTCCAAATCCTGAAACATTGATAGTAAAGGCCAAGAGTAACAACAACACTTTAACAAAAGCCCATGTGGATCTTGTTGGTATTGCATTTCCGATTTTGTATGCAATGGTAAAAAGTTAAAAACATCCTGAAACATTGATAGTATAGGCCAAGAGTAACTACCACACCACAAATGGCCCACCATTACCAATAGGTGTCGCTACAGGCCACGCCCTAAAGCACAAAGCACTTCACTTCTTGTGAAGATTAAAGCGCTTCACTTCTTGGCTTGAAATAAAGGCCCTTGTGGATCTTGATGTTATTGCATTTCAGATTTGGTATCCCATTGGAAATTCTGCAGCATTGATTTTTCTATACAGTTACAATTTGTCAAGAATATACATTTTTCAATGGTTCGCAATGCTTTACACGTAAGCCAGTCAAACAAGTTCATATGAAGACTCTTGAGAATGTTTAGTACACAAATCTGAGAAAAAGTTGACTCTAAGATGAAAGGTCGATTTTTGGTGAATCTTTGAAACATGCATGCTTGGCTAATTTTCTAGGGAAATTTACAATGAAATGTGTCCCCTGCTCCTCCCCGCGCATGCTCCAAATTCTCAGACACTCATTCTTCCCTTGACACGCGCGGGCTTGGCAAGACACACACGCAACATATCAGGACTGTGTGGGCTGACCAAGCCCCCACTCATTCCTTGAATATCAGCATAGGCCCTTGAGGACCTTGGTGTCATTGCATTTCCTACTTTGTATGCAATAGTAAAAAGGTCTCCAAATCCTGACACATTGACAGTACAGGCCAAGAGTAACTACCACACTTTACCCAAAGCCCATGTGGATCCTGTTGGTATTGCATTTCCGATTTTATATGCAATGGTAAAAAGTTTTTAAAATCCTGAAACATTAATAGTATAGGCCAAGAGTAACTACCACACCACAAATGGCCCACCATTACCCATAGGTGGCGCTACAGGCCACGCCTTAATGCATAAAGATACAAGGCTTTCTGGAATGGATAAGCTCACCAAGCCCCCTTCCTTCACTTACTGGCTTGAAATAAAGGCCCTTGTGGATCTTGATGGTATTGCATTTCAGATTTGGTATGCCATTGGTAATTCTGCAGCATACATTTTTCTATACAGTTACAATTTGTCAAAAATAAACATTTTTCAATGGTTCGCAGTGTTTGGAGGAATCCGCCATTACTGCTTGCAGTTATATTTAGGATTCCTCCGTAAGGAGGAAACCTATTGTTATTGGTGGTTTTATTATTTGTAATTCTTGTACCATGGGAGTCAATGGCAGCCCCTAGACCCCATCGACAACTTTTTGTGAAATTTGGCACACTCATTAAGGACAGTTTCTTCTATACCTACACCAAGTTTCATGTCTCCCATTAGACCACTCTAGCGCCACCAATGGGTCAAAGTTGGACTTGTGTTTACACACACAACTTTTGAACCGTATGACTCATTTTCAAAAATGAGGTACCATTGGATTCCCTGGATCAAGCCGAGTTCAACGCACACCATGGCGTTAATTTCCGGTTATATAGATTTCCCGCCATTTCCGGTTTTATCAAAAACCTTTGAAAGCCTACTCCTCCTACAATTTTTGTCATATCTTCTTCAAAATCACCAGAGATGATCTTCAGACCAAGCCTCACAAAAGTTATCAAAGGAATTTTGATCCTCATAACCGTCTGTCCGGTACAGCCAATCAAATTCATCAGAAAAGCCGCCAAACAGGATGTGAAGTCATGTCTCAGCAAATCTTTGAGATATCAACACTAAACTTGGTAGATCGGAGGAAGACACTACAACATGTTACCATGTGCAAAGGCAAATTCATATCTCAAAAAATGATTGATATAAAGCAAATTGAACTTATCGCTAACGCTAAAATTATGCTTTACACATCAGCCATTCAAAAACTGATACTCTGATTCAATCACAAGTTCATATGAAAACTCTTGAGAATGTTCATAACACAAATCTGTGAAAAAGTTGACTGTAAGATGAAAGGTCGATTTTTGGTGAATATTTGAAACATGCTTGCTTGGCTAATTTCTAGGCAAATTTCCAATGAATGTCTCCCTTGCTCCTCCCCGCGCGTGCTCCAAAATCTCACACACACTCATCCTTCCCTTGACACACGCGCGGCCAAGACGCACACGCAACATTTCAGGAGAGTGTGGGCTGACCAAGCCCCCACTCATTCCTTGGTCTTTAGCAAAGGCCCATGTGGCTCTTGATGGTATTGCATTTCCGATTTTGTATGCAATGGTAAAAAGGTCTCAAATCCTGAAACATTGATAGTGTAGGCCGAGAAACACTTTAACAAAAGCCCATGTGGATCTTGTTGGTATTGCATTTCCGATTTTGTATGCAATGGTAAAAAGTTATAAAAATCCTGAAACATTGATAGTATAGACCAAGAGTAACTACCACACCACAAATGGCCCACCATTACCCATAGGTGGCGCTACAGGCCACGCCAAAAAGCACAAATATACAAGGCTTTCTGGAATGGATAGGCTCACCAAGCCCCCTCCCTTCACTTATTGGCTTGAAAAAAAGGCCCATGTGGCTCTTGATGGTATTGCATTTCCGATTTTGTATGCAATGGTAAAAAGGTCTCAAAATCCTGAAACATAGATAGTATAGGCAAAGAAACACTTTAACAAAAAGCCCATGTGGATCTTGTTGGTATTGCTTTTCCGATTTTGTATACAATGGTAAAAAGTTATAAAAATCCTGAAACATTGATAGTATAGACCAAGAGTAACTACCACACCACAAATGGCCCACTATTACCCATAGGTCTTCCCTTGACACACGCGCGGGCTTGGCAAGACGCACACGCAACATTTCAGGAGAGTGTTCCTTGGTCTTTTGCAAAGGCCATGTGGATCTTGATGGTATTGCATTTCAGATTTTGTTTGCCATGGTAAAAAGTTCTCCAAATCCTGAAACATTGATAGTAAAGGCCAAGAGTAACAACAACACTTTAACAAAAGCCCATGTGGATCTTGTTGGTATTGCATTTCCGATTTTGTATGCAATGGTAAAAAGTTAAAAACATCCTGAAACATTGATAGTATAGGCCAAGAGTAACTACCACACCACAAATGGCCCACCATTACCAATAGGTGTCGCTACAGGCCACGCCCTAAAGCACAAAGCACTTCACTTCTTGTGAAGATTAAAGCGCTTCACTTCTTGGCTTGAAATAAAGGCCCTTGTGGATCTTGATGTTATTGCATTTCAGATTTGGTATCCCATTGGAAATTCTGCAGCATTGATTTTTCTATACAGTTACAATTTGTCAAGAATATACATTTTTCAATGGTTCGCAATGCTTTACACGTAAGCCAGTCAAACAAGTTCATATGAAGACTCTTGAGAATGTTTAGTACACAAATCTGAGAAAAAGTTGACTCTAAGATGAAAGGTCGATTTTTGGTGAATCTTTGAAACATGCATGCTTGGCTAATTTCTAGGGAAATTTACAATGAAATGTGTCCCCTGCTCCTCCCCGCGCATGCTCCAAATTCTCAGACACTCATTCTTCCCTTGACACGCGCGGGCTTGGCAAAACACACACGCAACATATCAGGACTGTGTGGGCTGACCAAGCCCCCACTCATTCCTTGAATATCAGCATAGGCCCTTGAGGACCTTGGTGTCATTGCATTTCCTACTTTGTATGCAATAGTAAAAAGGTCTCCAAATCCTGACACATTGACAGTACAGGCCAAGAGTAACTACCACACTTTACCCAAAGCCCATGTGGATCCTGTTGGTATTGCATTTCCGATTTTATATGCAATGGTAAAAAGTTTTTAAAATCCTGAAACATTAATAGTATAGGCCAAGAGTAACTACCACACCACAAATGGCCCACCATTACCCATAGGTGGCGCTACAGGCCACGCCTTAATGCATAAAGATACAAGGCTTTCTGGAATGGATAAGCTCACCAAGCCCCCTTCCTTCACTTACTGGCTTGAAATAAAGGCCCTTGTGGATCTTGATGGTATTGCATTTCAGATTTGGTATGCCATTGGTAATTCTGCAGCATACATTTTTCTATACAGTTACAATTTGTCAAAAATAAACATTTTTCAATGGTTCGCAGTGTTTGGAGGAATCCGCCATTACTGCTTGCAGTTATATTTATTATTATGTTTTACCCATGGGAGTCAATGGCAGCCCCTAGAGCACAATGGTAAAAAGTTGTGAAATTTGGCATGTTGAAACTGCAGACCATTAGTAACTACCATACCAAACATGGGCCATGTGAGACAATAGGTGGCGCTACAGGCCACGCCCCAAAATGTCAATTTTTTAAGTGATGCCATTTGCAGGCCATAAGTCCCAAAATGCTGAAATTTATTACATATGCCTTATTACTCATGAGGAACAAAAAAGCCTCTAGAACCTATAACGGCCGCCATATTGGATTTTTCTGTACAATAAAGATTGAGGAAACACGTTTTTTCGCTACTCCTCCTACATTTTTGGTTAAAATTTTCTTCAAAGTTGCCAGAGAGGATCTCCAGACTGAGCCTCACAAAAGTTATCAATAGGATTTTTGATTTTCAAAACCGTTTGTCCAGTACAGCCAATCAAAATCATCAACAAAGGAACCAAACAGGAAGTTGGGTCAAATCTCAGCAAATCTTTGAGATATCAACACCAAACTTGGTATATCGGTGGAAGACAATACAACATGTTCCCATGTGAAAAATTGACTTAATACTTTAAAAAATGACTGACATAAATCAAATCAAATTTATCGCTAACGCTAAAATAATGCTTTACACATCCACCGGTCTAAAACGGATACTCTGATACTATCACTAGTTCTTGTGAAGACTCTTGAGAATGTTTAGTCTTCAAATCTGAAAAAAAGTTGGTTGTAAGATGAAAAGTAGATTTTTAGTGAATATTTTAAATATACATGCTTGGCTAATTTCAGTGATTTTTGGCTAAATCCTCTCTCCCCTCTTCCTGCCCGCGCGTGCTCCAAATCCTCACACACACTCAGCCTTCCCTTGACACACGCGCGGGCTTGACAAGACGCACACGCAACATCTCCAGAGTGTGGGCTGACCAAGCCCCCACTCATTCCTTAGTTTCTAGCAAAGGCCTTGTGGATCTTGATGGTATTGCATTTCCGATTTTGTATGCAAAGGTAAAAAGTTCTCAAAATCCTGAAACATTGATGGTATAGGCCATGAGTAACTACCACACCACAATGACCCACCATTATCCATAGGTGGCCCTACGGCCACCCCCCCAATTGTCAATTTTCAAAGTGATGCCATTTGCATCCCATTTGTCCCAAAATTCTGAAATTCATTACATATGCCTTATTTCTCATGAGGAGCAAAAAAGCCTCTCGAACCTATAACGGCACCCCCACAAATCTGAAAAATAGTTTAATGTAAGATGAAAAGTAGATTAATTGTGAATATTTAAAATATGTATGCTTGGCTAATTTCTAGAGCTTTTACCCCAAATCCTGTCTGTAGTTTGTTTAAACAAATGTAGCCTTTTAAACCTCTAGGTTTAATTCTCTCTTTTATACATTTAAAGTTGGATTTGACATTTAATCATTTAGCAAGTTGTTTGACTCAAAAACCATAACAGTACATGGCCCCAACAGTACCAAGCTCCCACCTTCACTCCTTAGTCTAGTAGACATTTTAGACTAGTAGGCATTCTGTGATTAGTTTGGCCACAGCTAATTCTACTGTTAAAAGAAACAGAAGGTCTTCTTCTTCAGAACTATACAGTTGAATCAACCAAACGCAGCTTGGTCATGTTATCATCTTCTTTGGCACATTTAAACTAAGGACTAGACTTTTAAGAAAGCATGACCAAAGCAATTTGTTGAGGGATGGTTCCTCCATAAACAGTTGCCGACAAAGAATTTCAGACAACAACTTAAATATAGTCTTGCAGTAAGAGTAGAGTCAACAAATTGAATAACTGTGCTGATGGTTGTTGAAACTCATTGCTCTGAGTTGGTGCATGTCAATTTAGGCAGAAGTCCATGTCTGGTGATATTTGACAACCTCAAACAGCATGAGTGTGCTCGACATACGTTCTTTTACTTATATTCATTTTACTTATTCATTTGCCTTTAACTTGTAATATTTCTTCATTGCTAATAAAGTATTTGTTTATTCTAAAACTGCTATCTATCTTAACCTCTCACGGAATATTTACCTTGCTTACATCTCAAACAGATCATACAATAAGAAATAGTCAACCACCCAGCATTCAAATACATTTCCAACACAACAATGACATGGACATATTACCACATGTAACTACACTGACTACAATTGATTTAAAATTCAGTGTGTATGTTTATGTAAAACACATATGTAGTTATTCTACTTTGACATCACAAAAACTATGAAATAAGAGTGAATGCAATTAGGAAGCAACTTTGTCCATGTACAATATGGTTGATGTTTGTTTATAACTGGAATATAAATGTGTGCACAACAATTAGTTCCATTCAAGTAAGTCTATTTTATTGGACAAGAAGCATTCCATGAGTGGTGACATTTGACAACCTCAGACAGTCTGCCACTGGGCCAAATGAAAAGCTCTATTCTTGATTTGCAATGCAGCTAGGGGAAGTCCTAGACCATAAGGGGCAAAGCTGCGGCCACTTGTGATGTTAAAAAGGCCAGTTACATTAAAAAAATAGTGTAAAATTGAAGCTGCGCGTGTCTCTCCTTTTTGTAGAAATCTGAAGTAGCATGCCAAAACATTCTTATATTTTAGCTTTCAAACAGAAAGCTGTGCAGAAAGCACTCACAAGCAGCAACAGACCTGTAGCACGCAAACTTGGGGTTGATGAAAGGCACATTGACCCAAGCCGAGGACTTCAAGTATCTCTGGGTCTTGTTCACGAGTGAGGGAAGAATGCAGCGCAAGATCGACAGGCGGATCGGTGCGGCGTTCGCAGTGATGCGGGCTCTGCATCGGTCCGTCGTGGTGAAGAAGGAGCTGAGTCGAAAGGCAAAGCTCTCTATTTACCAGTCGATCTACGTTCCTACCCTCACCAATGGTCACGAACTATGGGCGGTGACCGAATACAAGCGGCCGAAATGAGCTTTCTCCGCAGGGTGTCCGGGCTTTCCCTTGCTCATGGGGAACAAAAGAGTATCAAGAACCCACAATGTCGGCAGCATGGACATTTCTCTACAGTGACAATTTGTGAAGAATTTTTGAAAATGACTTAAAATCAGCCATTGATCCAATTGTCTTGAAATGTTGTGTACATGTGTGAAATACATGTCTGTGTCATGTCAATTTGGTAATGGTTTGCAATGTTAAGGAGGAACCCGCCATTGCTGCCTGCAGCTATATTTAGGGTTCCTCCAGTAGGAGGGAACCCTATTGTTATTGGTGGTTTTATTATTATTATGTTTTACCCATGGGAGTCAATGGAAGCCCCTAGAGCACAATTGTAAAAAGTTGTGAAATTTGGCATGTTGAAACTGCAGACCATTAGTAACTACCATACCAAACATGGGCCATGTGAGACAACAGGTGGCGCTACAGGCCACGCCCCAATATGTCAATTTTTAAAGTGATGCCATTTGCAGGCCATAAGTCCCAAAATGCTGAAATTTATTACAGATGCCTTATTTCTCATGAGGAACAAAAAAGCCTCTAGAACCTATAACGGCCGCCATATTGGATTTTTCTGTACAATAAAGATTGAGGAAACACGTTTTTTCGCTACTCCTCCTACATTTTTGGTTAAAATTTTCTTCAAAGTTGCCAGAGAGGATCTCCAGACTGAGCCTCACAAAAGTTATCAATAGGATTTTTGATTTTCAAAACCGTTTGTCCAGTACAGCCAATCAAAATCATCAACAAAGGAACCAAACAGGAAGTTGGGTCAAATCTCAGCAAATCTTTGAGATATCAACACCAAACTTGGTATATCGGTAGAAGACAATACAACATGTTCCCATGTGAAAAATTGACTTAATATCTTAAAAAATGACTGACATAAATCAAATCAAATTTATCGCTAACGCTAAAATAATGCTTTACACATCCACCGGTCTAAAACGGATACTCTGATACTATCACTAGTTCATATGAAGACTCTTGAGAATGTTTAGTATTCAAATCTGAAAAAAAGTTGACTGTGAGATGAAAGGTATATTTTTGGTGAATATTTGAAACATGCATGCTTGGCTAATTTCAGAGCTATTCTGCAAAACCCTCTCTCCCCTCCTCCTGCCCGCGCGTGCTCCAAATTCTCACACACACTCAGTCTTCCCTTGACACACGCGCGGCCAAGACGCACACGCAACATTTCAGGAGAGTGTGGGCTGACCAAGCCCCCACTCATTCCTTGGTCTTAAGCAAAGGCCCATGTGGATCTTATATGTGGTATTGCATTTCCGATTTTGTATGCAATGGTAAAAAGGTCTCAAATCCTGAAAGATTGATAGTATAGGCCGAGAAAAACTTTAACAAAAGCCCATGTGGATCTTCTTGGTATTGCATTTCCGATTTTGTATGCAATGGTAAAAAGTTATATAAATCCTGAAACATTGATAGTATATAGACCAAAAGTAACTACCACACAACAAATGGCCCAACATTACCCATAGGTGGCGCTACAGGCCACGCCCTAAAGCACAAAGATACAAGACTTTCTGGAATGGATAGGCTCACCAAGCCCCCTCCCTTCACTTCTTGGCTTGAAATAAAGGCCCATGTGGATCTTGATGGTATTGCATTTCCGATTTTGTATGCAATGCTAAAAAGGTCTCAAAATCCTGAAACATAGACAGTATAGGCCAAGAAACACTTTAACAAAAGCCCATGTGGATCTTGTTGGTATTGCATTTCCGATTTTGTATACAATGGTAAAAAGTTCTCCAAATCCTGAAACATTGATAGTATAGGCCATGAGTAACTAACACACCACAAATGACCCACCATTATCCATAGGTGGCGCTACGGCCACCCCCCAATTGTCCATTTTCAAAGTGCTGCCATTTGCATCCCATTTGTCCCAAAATTCTGAAATTCATTACATATGCCTTATTTCTCATGAGGAACAAAAAAGCCTCTAGAACCTACGGCACCCACACAAATCTGAAAAGTAGTTCAATGTAAGATGAAAAGTAGATTCATTGTGAATATTTAAAATATGTATGCTTGGCTAATTTCTAAAGCTTTTTCCCCAAATCCTATCTGTAATTTGTTTAAACAAACGTAGCCTTTTAAACCTCTAGGTTTAATTCTCTCTTTTATAAATTTAAAGTTGGATTTGAGATTTAACAGACATTTAATCATTTAGCAAGTTGTTTGACTCAAAAATCATAACAATAGCAAGCTCCCACCTTCACTCCTTAGTCTAGTAGCCATTTTAGACTAGTAGGCATTGTGTGGTTAGTTTGGCCACAGCTAATTCTACTGTTAAAAGAAACAGAAGGTCTTCTTCTTCAGAACTATACAGTTGAATCAACCAAACACAGCTTGGTCATGTTATCATCTTCTTTGGCACATCTAAACTAAGGACTTGACTTTTAAGAAAGCATGACCAAAGCAATTGGGTGAGGGAGGGTTCATACATAAACAGTTGCTGACAAAGAATTTCAGACTTAAACATAGTCTTGCATTAAGAGTAGAGTCAACAAATTGAATAACTGTGCTAATGGTTGTTGAAACTCATTGCTCTGCGTTGGTGCATGTCAATTTAGGCAGAAGTCCATGTCTGGTGATATTTGACAACCTCAAACACCATGAGTCTGCCACTGGGCCTATTGAAAAGGCACTTGTTTTCATTTGCAATGCAACTATGGGGTGCCAAGCTGGGCCTAGTTGTACTGTTAGAAAGGCCAGTTACATTAAACATTATTGTTGTTATATAGTTTTCTTCCGAGCATCGCATGCACTAATAAAAGCAATGATGCCCAGAAATGTTTTGTAGGAGTTGCGAAAAAGAGAAGCAGAACAGTGGAACACCATCCCAACTCAAAATGTAGTAGCGTAGAATAGAGGAACTGGGTGTACAAGCATCTGCTTGCGGAATGAATGCTCCGTGCCATGTTTTAGAAAACTTGAGAAGTCTCCCTTTATTCGTGGTGTGTGTCCAGTATATAACGTCTCGCCCTGCTTTATCCTACCGCCCTGCTCCCCGGCCCCTTGTAGTAGCCTCATCTCCATGCCCATAACATTACGCCATTAACTAGATCCAGTAACATGACACTGGGAAATGGGTGCTGAAGTGGAAAGTCCCCAAAAACAGCATAAAACAAGGAAAATATTAATCCACCAGTCATTTTTACATTTTAAATATGGAGGCATCTATTGGAACTGGTGGTAACTCCTTTGTTGTACACCCAACAAAAATGGGGCTACTTTACATATAATATATATATAACTATACTTATAGGCCTTAATGTAGTTGTCGTCCTACCATTGCATACACGTCCTTTACTAAAGTGTATCTTCCCTTTCATAAAATTATTATTGTAATCAAAGCTTTTAAAGAATGGATCTCTGCATGATGGGCCTGACCAGAGCACAGGTGGCCTGACAGAACACGCTTCAAAGTTGTCACTTTCAAAAGGGTGGCATTTTAACCCTGTTTGTCCAAAATGTCTAAAAGTTGGTACGCATGCCTTATATTGCTCATGGGGAACAAAAGAGTGTCAATAACCCATAATGTCGGCAGCATGGATATTTCTCTACAGTGACAATTTGTGAAGAATTTCAGAAAATGACTTAAAATCAGCCATTGATCCAGTTGTCTTGAAATGTTGTGTACATGAGTGAAATACATGTCTGTGTCATGTCAATTTGGTAATGGTTTGCAATGCTATGGAGGAACCCGCCATTGCTGCCTGCAGCTATATTTAGGATTCCTCCGTAAGGAGGAAACCTATTGTTATTGGTGGTTTTATTATTTGTAATTCTTGTACCATGGGAGTCAATGGCAGCCCCTAGACCCCATCGACAACTTTTTGTGAAATTTGGCACACTCATTAAGGACAGTTTCTTCTATACCTACACCAAGTTTCATGTCTCCCATTAGACCACTCTAGCGCCACCAATGGGTCAAAGTTGGACTTGTGTTTACACACGCAACTTTTGAACCGTATGACTCATTTTCAAAAATGAGGTACCATTGGATTCCCTGGATCAAGCCGAGTTCAACGCACACCATGGCGTTAATTTCCGGTTATATAGATTTCCCGCCATTTCCGGTTTTATCAAAAACCTTTGAAAGCCTACTCCTCCTACAATTTTTGTCATATCTTCTTCAAAATCGCCAGAGATGATCTTCAGACCAAGCCTCACAAAAGTTATCGAAGGAATTTTGATCCTCATAACCGTCTGTCCGGTACAGCCAATCAAATTCATCAGAAAAGCCGCCAAACAGGATGTGAAGTCATGTCTCAGCAAATCTTTGAGATATCAACACTAAACTTGGTAGATCGGAGGAAGACACTACAACATGTTACCATGTGCAAAGGCAAATTCATATCTCAAAAAATTATTGATATAAAGCAAATTGAACTTATCGCTAACGCTAAAATTATGCTTTACACATCAGCCATTCAAAAACTGATACTCTGATTCAATCACAAGTTCATATGAAAACTCTTGAGAATGTTCATAACACAAATCTGTGAAAAAGTTGACTGTAAGATGAAAGGTCGATTTTTGGTGAATATTTGAAACATGCTTGCTTGGCTAATTTCTAGGCAAATTTCCAATGAATGTCTCCCTTGCTCCTCCCCGCGCGTGCTCCAAAATCTCACACACACTCAGCCTTCCCTTGACACACGCGCGGCCAAGACGCACACGCAACATTTCAGGAGAGTGTGGGCTGACCAAGCCCCCACTCATTCCTTGGTCTTTAGCAAAGGCCCATGTGGCTCTTGATGGTATTGCATTTCCGATTTTGTATGCAATGGTAAAAAGGTCTCAAATCCTGAAACATTGATAGTGTAGGCCGAGAAACACTTTAACAAAAGCCCATGTGGATCTTGTTGGTATTGCATTTCCGATTTTGTATGCAATGGTAAAAAGTTATAAAAATCCTGAAACATTGATAGTATAGACCAAGAGTAACTACCACACCACAAATGGCCCACCATTACCCATAGGTGGCGCTACAGGCCACGCCAAAAAGCACAAATATACAAGGCTTTCTGGAATGGATAGGCTCACCAAGCCCCCTCCCTTCACTTATTGGCTTGAAAAAAAGGCCCATGTGGCTCTTGATGGTATTGCATTTCCGATTTTGTATGCAATGGTAAAAAGGTCTCAAAATCCTGAAACATAGATAGTATAGGCAAAGAAACACTTTAACAAAAAGCCCATGTGGATCTTGTTGGTATTGCTTTTCCGATTTTGTATACAATGGTAAAAAGTTATAAAAATCCTGAAACATTGATAGTATAGACCAAGAGTAACTACCACACCACAAATGGCCCACTATTACCCATAGGTCTTCCCTTGACACACGCGAACATTCTCAAGAGTCTTCATATGAACTTGTGATTGAATCAGAGTGTGCTTGGCAAGACGCACACGCAACATTTCAGGAGAGTGTGGGCTTACCAAGCCCCCACTCATTCCTTGGTCTTTTGCAAAGGCCTTGTGGATCTTGATGGTATTGCATTTCAGATTTTGTTTGCCATGGTAAAAAGTTCTCCAAATCCTGAAACATTGATAGTAAAGGCCAACAGTAACAACAACACTTTAACAAAAGCCCATGTGGATCTTGTTGGTATTGCATTTCCGATTTTGTATGCAATGGTAAAAAGTTAAAAACATCCTGAAACATTGATAGTATAGGCCAAGAGTAACTACCACACCACAAATGGCCCACCATTACCAATAGGTGTCGCTACAGGCCACGCCCTAAAGCACAAAGCACTTCACTTCTTGTGAAGATTAAAGCGCTTCACTTCTTGGCTTGAAATAAAGGCCCTTGTGGATCTTGATGTTATTGCATTTCAGATTTGGTATCCCATTAGAAATTCTGCAGCATTGATTTTTCTATACAGTTACAATTTGTCAAGAATATACATTTTTCAATGGTTCGCAATGCTTTACACGTAAGCCAGTCAAACAAGTTCATATGAAGACTCTTGAGAATGTTTAGTACACAAATCTGAGAAAAAGTTGACTCTAAGATGAAAGGTCGATTTTTGGTGAATCTTTGAAACATGCATGCTTGGCTAATTTCTAGGGAAATTTACAATGAAATGTGTCCCCTGCTCCTCCCCGCGCATGCTCCAAATTCTCAGACACTCATTCTTCCCTTGACACACGCGGGCTTGGCAAGACACACACGCAACATATCAGGACTGTGTGGGCTGACCAAGCCCCCACTCATTCCTTGAATATCAGCATAGGCCCTTGAGGACCTTGGTGTCATTGCATTTCCTACTTTGTATGCAATAGTAAAAAGGTCTCCAAATCCTGACACATTGACAGTACAGGCCAAGAGTAACTACCACACTTTACCCAAAGCCCATGTGGATCCTGTTGGTATTGCATTTCCGATTTTATATGCAATGGTAAAAAGTTTTTAAAATCCTGAAACATTAATAGTATAGGCCAAGAGTAACTACCACACCACAAATGGCCCACCATTACCCATAGGTGGCGCTACAGGCCACGCCTTAATGCATAAAGATACAAGGCTTTCTGGAATGGATAAGCTCACCAAGCCCCCTTCCTTCACTTACTGGCTTGAAATAAAGGCCCTTGTGGATCTTGATGGTATTGCATTTCAGATTTTGTATGCAATGGTAAAAAGTTAAAAACATCCTGAAACATTGATAGTATAGGCCAAGAGTAACTACCACACCACAAATGGCCCACCATTACCAATAGGTGTCGCTACAGGCCACGCCCTAAAGCACAAAGCACTTCACTTCTTGTGAAGATTAAAGCGCTTCACTTCTTGGCTTGAAATAAAGGCCCTTGTGGATCTTGATGTTATTGCATTTCAGATTTGGTATCCCATTAGAAATTCTGCAGCATTGATTTTTCTATACAGTTACAATTTGTCAAGAATATACATTTTTCAATGGTTCGCAATGCTTTACACGTAAGCCAGTCAAACAAGTTCATATGAAGACTCTTGAGAATGTTTAGTACACAAATCTGAGAAAAAGTTGACTCTAAGATGAAAGGTCGATTTTTGGTGAATCTTTGAAACATGCATGCTTGGCTAATTTCTAGGGAAATTTACAATGAAATGTGTCCCCTGCTCCTCCCCGCGCATGCTCCAAATTCTCAGACACTCATTCTTCCCTTGACACGCGCGGGCTTGGCAAGACACACACGCAACATATCAGGACTGTGTGGGCTGACCAAGCCCCCACTCATTCCTTGAATATCAGCATAGGCCCTTGAGGACCTTGGTGTCATTGCATTTCCTACTTTGTATGCAATAGTAAAAAGGTCTCCAAATCCTGACACATTGACAGTACAGGCCAAGAGTAACTACCACACTTTACCCAAAGCCCATGTGGATCCTGTTGGTATTGCATTTCCGATTTTATATGCAATGGTAAAAAGTTTTTAAAATCCTGAAACATTAATAGTATAGGCCAAGAGTAACTACCACACCACAAATGGTCCACCATTACCCATAGGTGGCGCTACAGGCCACGCCTTAATGCATAAAGATACAAGGCTTTCTGGAATGGATAAGCTCACCAAGCCCCCTTCCTTCACTTACTGGCTTGAAATAAAGGCCCTTGTGGATCTTGATGGTATTGCATTTCAGATTTGGTATGCCATTGGTAATTCTGCAGCATACATTTTTCTATACAGTTACAATTTGTCAAAAATAAACATTTTTCAATGGTTCGCAGTGTTTGGAGGAATCCGCCATTACTGCTTGCAGTTATATTTCTTTTTTTTTTTTATTCTAGTGCCATGGGAGTCAATGGCAGCCCCTAGACCCCTTCGACAACTTTTTGTAAAATTTGGCACACTCATTAAGGACAGTTCATTCTATACCTACACCAAGTTTCAGGTCTCCCATTAGACCACTCTAGCGCCACCAACTGGTCAAAGTTGGACTTGTGTTTACACACGCAACTTTTGAACCGTATGACCAATTTTCAAAAATGAGGTACCATTGGATTCCCTGGATCAAGCCGAGTTCAACGCACACCATGGCGTCAATTTCCGGTTATATAGATTTTCCGCTATTTCCGGTTTTATCAAAAACCTTTGAAAGCCTACTCCTCCTACAATTCTTGTCAAATCTTCTTCAAAGTTACTAGAGATGACCTTCAGACCGAGCCTCACAAAATTTATCGATTAGAATTTTGTTCCTCACAACCGTTTGTCCGGTACAGCCAATCAAATTCAGCAGAAAAGCAGCCAAACAGGAAGTGAAGTCATATCTCAGCAAATCTTTTAGATATCAACACCAAACTTGATATGATGACTCGGAACCCTCTTCTGAGGATATCTAGACAATTTGGTGTCATGTGATCACTGGGCGTGGCCGCAGGAAGCAAAAATGTGTTATGGCCAATAACTATTGATTTGTTTGCCTTTATTGAGTGATTCCTTTGTCTCATGATATCTTGGGACATCCCGTGTGTGACTCATAATAACTTGTGTTAATAGCCGAATTGATGCGGCCGCCATTTTGAATTCATTGAAAAACGTTTTTTCTCTACTCCTCCTACAAATGTTGTCCAATCTTCACCAAATTTGGCAGATGTTATCTTCAGACCAAGCCTCACAATGGCTTTCACATGGGTTTTTAATTTTCGAAACGGTTTGCCCACTAAAGGCAATCAAAATGTGCCATTAAGCCAGCAAACAGGAAGTTGGGTTGTATTTCAGCAAATCTTTGATGGATTCACACCAAACTTGCTGCGTGTACTCGATACCCTCTGGTTCGCAATTTTTGGAGGAATCCGCCATTACTGCTTGCAGTTATATTTATTATTATTATTACACATCTGTCATGGGAGTCAATGGTAGCCCCTAGAACCACATTGTCAGAAGTGGTGAAATTTGGCACACTAATTGGGACGAGTCCCCTCATCAATTTCAGCAAGTTTCATACCTCGTATTCCAACCATGTAGCGCCACCAATGGGTCAAAGTTGAAGGTGTGTTTAAACGTTGGATTCCCTGGATCAAGACGAGTTCAACGCACTCTATGGCTACATCATACCCAGCTATATATATTCCCCGCCATTTTGAATGTTAACAAAAAGCGTTTTTTCGCTACTCCTCCTACAATTCTTGTTGAATCTTCTTCAAAATTGCCACAGATTATCTTCAGACCAAGCCTCACAAATGTTATTCCCTTGAGCTTTGATTTTCGCAACCGTTTATTAGTTACAGACAATCAAATTGAGGCTGAATTGATGTGGCCGCCATTTTGAAAGAATGAATATAAAGTTTTTTCGCTACCTCTCCTAAAAGGTTGGTCCAATCTTCACCAAATTTGGTACCGATCATCTTCAGATCAAGCCTCACAAAATACATCACATGGCTTTTTGATTTTCACAACCGTTTGTTAGTTACAGCCAATCAAATTGAGCAACTGATCTGGAAAAAGGGAAGTGAGGTCAAATCTTAGCCAATCTTTGATGCATTGACTCCAAACTTGGTGTATGGAGTCAGGCCCTCTTATTAAGAAGTCTGAGACAGGTAGTGTAATTTGACTTCTAGGGGCACTACAATAGGCAGGATTGATTTTTTTGTCTTATTTAGGTGATTCCTTTGTCTGTTATCTTTCTTAAACATTGATGTGGCTGCCATTCTTAATTAATGAATATAACATTTTTTTGCTACTCCTCCTACAATTCTTGTCGAATCTTCTTTAAAATTTCCACATGGTGTTTTGATTTTTGCAACTGTTTATTAGTTACAGCCAATCAAGTTGATGTGGCCGAATTGATGTGGCCGCCATTTTTTATACGTTTTTTCCCTTCCTCTCCTGTTTGTCCAATCTTCACCAAATTTGACACAGATCCTCTTTAGACCAAGCCTCACAAAAGACATCACATGTTTTTTGATTATCTAAACCTTTTGACTGGAACAGCCAATCAAAGTTGTCAACCAAGCCACCATAAAAGATGTAAGGTCATATCTCAGCACCTCTTTACTGCATTGACACCAACTAGGGACTAGGGACCCTGTTCTAAAGAGGTCCAAAATAGGTCATGCCATTTCACCTCTAGGTGGTGCTACAATTAGCACAAATTTGGCACCAATTATCTTCAGATCAAGCCTGACAAACGTTTTCACATGGTTTTTGATTTTCAAAACTGTTTTTCCAGTAAAGCTGATCAAAGTCTGAGATAAAGCCGCCAAAACAGGAAATTAGATAATATCTCAGGAAATATTTGTTGAATTGACATCAAACTTGGTACAGGTGCTCGGGACACAAAAGGTTGTGTCATCTAACAGTTATGGGGCGATCCCGTGTCTGACATGTTAAATTGTGATACCATTTGAATTGATGCGGCCGCCATTTTGAATTGATGTATAAAACATTTTTGGTGAATATTACAGATTTTTTAACTTGGGCCAAATCTGACAACCGCTTGTCACAGGAAAAACTGCTTATATTTTCACAAAGTAACTGAACATGTTATTTTCCAGCTCTGAGAATAGCTCTCTAGGATGAGTTGGTGTCCTGGCAAGAGCAACGTAAGAGATTCGAATCCAGCCAAAGCCAAAAAAACCTGTCATGTCACTGATTAACAAAGGAAGCCAGGCACACCGCAGTCGCTAACTACATGTAGTCTTGCTGTATATAGTCAAAGCAATCCTCATACAAATGATCAAAATGATTTTAGATTTTCAAAACCGTTTGCCCGGTACAGCCAATAAAACTTTTCAACGAAGCTGTCATAGAAGTGAGGTAATTTCTCAGGTTTGCTGCGTTGACGTCAAACTTGGTACATGGACTCAGGACCCTGTTCTAAAGAGGTCCACAAAAGGTTGTCATCTGAACTCTGGGGGCGCTACAATAAGCAAACATTTGGCACAGATTCTCTTCAGACCAAGGCTCACAAGCATTATCACATGGTTTTTCATTTTTGAAACTGTTTGTCCGGTTTTTCAAACAAACCTTGATCAATTCCAATAGACTCAAAAAATACATCTGTTGAATTAAAATTCATATCAGGGCTTGTCAACGCAGCTTTGACTTTCTTCATAACTCCAGTTGCACTTGTATTTTCATCTTCGCCATTCAAGTCTTCCGAGTTACCTCCTCTTGTGACAAAAGTATGGTTGGATGGTGGTCATGGGAAATTAAATCTGCACACTGTGTTTTTCTTACGGCATGTCTTGGAATGTCTTGTGCTGTGCTTCTGCACACAATTCACAGTCTCATTAAGCTCTGTGTCAGTTTCAGGTGGAGTCTCACAAGTGATGTATGTGTCTATAAAATGTGCTACTTCGGCATCACTTTCTTTGTCAAACTTTGGAGCATTCTCAACCCAAAAAAGACAGTGGACATGTGGTGAGCCACGTTGTTGAAATTCAACACGGCAAAAGTAATTTTTGATTTTTCCAATGGGTTCAGCTGGAGACATAATTACATCACGCAAAAAACGATGCCATCTGTGATCAAACATTTTTCAGACCAGTCAAGTTCGTCAACATTTAACTGTTTTCCTTCTATCTTTAGAATAGATTTCAGCATTTCAGGGCATCTCAAATCAGCAGAGCTAAAAGATGCAAAAAAAGTGGGTATGGAAAGTTGTCTAATCATGGCAAAAAGGTATTTCTGTACTGACATCCAAAATGGAAGTGTGCCACGAAATCCTCTTAAGAACTTGTATCCTTCGTTATTATGTAAAACTTGACGTAGTGAGTCTGAGTTTGTTAACATGTCTTGTGTCACATTTTTCAGAAAATTGCCTTCTCCTTTACGTAGTGCGATTGAAACACCAGATACAACTTGATTCACTTCTGACATGTACTGTGCATAAAAAGTCTGTGTTCTGTGTGAAACAACTATCTGCATTGAGTATGCGTGTATTCAGGTAACGTAACAGTTATTTTTTCCTCTCTTTCAGCATGTAAAGTAGGCCCACCAGTAGGATAGAGCACAGGGAAACATTTTGCTTCATTGGTTTGATCTGATAGCAACTGGACTGTTGCCTTCACCTGGTGCCACATTTAGTATGTCCTGGAAATGCTGATCAATGATCTCTGAACCAAGATCAACCGGCTGTAATGATGTATCTGACATAAGTCCATTCTGTCCTTTAATATATGTCAAATCTTCCTTTGGTTGCTCTTCAGGAATATTCTCTTTATCAGTCTCTTCTACGGTTTCATCTTTGTTATATGCCTCTTTCTCATAATCATCAGTTTCATTCAAAGTATTAACCCAGTCTTCATTGAACTTCACATCATCATACCATTTATTGTGCGTCCTTCAATATCTCAGAGCATTTCTGACACGGTCAGTGTGGACATACATATACTCATAGTGCCCTTTGTAGTCAATTTTCGTTTCAGTTTTACTCATTTTTCATTTTGTCGTCACATTCATGTCTCGGAAGTATGTTTGTTACATCTGCGTTATTGATAGGAACAGAGACACATGGGCCATAACAAGCTCTCTGGCGACCACGGGGTAAACACAGCAATTTCATAAAAGGAATATGACGCGCGATCAAATGCTGCTCTAAAGAGTTGAGACACTTAAGTTCCGCTGGGATTTCCTCCAAATGCATGTTGTTGGCAAAGCTCTGGTCTCGAAGTTTTCCACCAAGTATTTTTCGATGGCATGTATAGCAAATCCACAACTTCCTTGATGGATTGTCACACAAATGGTTTCCATGCTCACATTCAACATCACACGCATGTAAATATGTTAATGTTATACACCTATTAGCCAGTGCAGCAATGTTTTCTCCTTTGTTTTTATAGGAAGGTCTTTCACACTCAACAACCTGTTTTCGGAAAAGTAAACGGTGACACACACAGCATACGTACTCTGGACCTCTGCTGACTTGTTGGCGAAAATGACAAATTGCAAAATCAAGGTTTTCTTGTCTCTTTTGCCACCTTGCATAGTTCTCACAGCTTCTTTTAGTTTTATTTACACGGATATTTTCTTTTTCTTGGTACTTCTTCGTGTTATGCTGTTTGATTTTATTTTGAAATAGTATATTTCTTCTGTATTTATGACGACCATAATCACGGACAAAAGACTGAAATTGCCTGTTCGTTTGGTATTTGGCATTAGCAAATGCTCGCACAGTTGCTTGAAAGCTAAGATTTGTCCTGTATTTACTTTTAGAGTATGCTCGTACACTTTCTTTAAAGTCAAGATTCTTCCGATATTTACTTTTAGAGTATGCTCGTACACTTTCTTTAAAGTCAAGATTCTTCCGATATTTACTTTTAGAGGAAGCTCGAACACTTTCTTTAAAGTCAAGATTCTTCCGATATTTATTTTTCCAGTATTCACGTCTTTGTTTTCTCAAATTCAAGATTTGTCCTATATTTGGTCAAATAATTATCCAGCTTATATTTTTTTTAGGTTGTGTTTCTCCAATATTTACTCTTCTCATTTTCATGCTTGGCCTGTTTGACAGACTCTTCTTTCTGATATTTATCTTCAAGATATTTTAGTTTTTCAGCTTTCACGTTCTCTTGTCCGTCGTTCAATTTCCTTTTCCTTAAACGTGTCTTCAAATGATCAATCTCTCCAGGCTGACACATTCCTGCACAAACATTTCGTGCACCTCTTTGTTTAACACATTGTACAACTTCATAATGGTTGCCTGTGTGGTTCTAGAAGATACCATTTTCTGTACATGACTGTGGATCTGTAGTTGTGGGTCGGTGTGCATTCCATCTTCCATCATTTAAAGTCATTATAGTGGTTTCCAAAAAGTCAGCTGCAGCAAAAATGTCCATCTCGGTTGCCCATGAACCACTGTAATACATTCTTGACTTGGTCACGTAGTCCTGTACAGATGTGTACTCATCTCTCAAATACAATTCAAATTTGGAACTGTTCTGTTTAAGGTGTTTCTCGACAGCCCGTCAAATTTTTAGATGCTTCTCTTCATTTTGACATATGCTGTAAGATTTGTATTTTACAAGGACAACCCATGACATCAACGTTTGTTGCTACAGTAGTCTGACCGTTTTCATTAGCAAGTTTGAAACGTGCACACAAAACATCCTGATCCTGACGCGTTAGAGGTTTAAAAGGTTGTTCCTGAACTCTTACATCGCTAATAATGACATAATCTGTTGCCTGACTTGTTTGAATGGGGGCTGTTGTTAGTGTTGGTATGTATAAGCGCAGCTAGTTCTGGCAGGGCAATCGGGCAGCGCGCGTCATTCATGTAACGGGGACGGAAGGCGTCTTACTCCACCTTCCTTTACTCCACCCACTACCACACCCATGTTAGCAGCGCATATCCATTGGGCCACGTCCGATAAGGCGTCCTTAAAAGATGCGCGGATATGCACACACTCACCCCGGTCGTTGTATGATCAGTGCTGCTGCCACTGCTGTTTCTGGTCCCGCGTCTCTTGGTTGTCTTGTTTTTCGGCTTTGCCATGAGCGACTCCTCTGATTCGGAGCCGACCCGTTTGTTGGGGGTGTTTGGTGGAGGTTCCGATCGATCACCCGGAGGTGCACCCTCCGTGGAACTCGGCGACAACGGGAATGGCCAAGTTCGACGCAGCTCGCGTCTGGCCCAGAGATCGGCTACCATCACTGATTGGCCAGTCCATCGCATCCTCGACTCCCTGTACGACCGGGGTGTGTCACCTCCCAGGGGATGTAATCACGAGGAACTGTTCGTTTTTTTTATGGAGTGCGGCGGTATCGCTCCTCCCGCTCCCCCAAGTGCTCCGGCAGGGAAAGGCAAGGGGAAACGGGGCACCTCTTCCCAACCGGCATCCGGGAAAAGGGCTCGAGTCCAGGGGAGGAGCCCGGCCCCGGCGGCGTCCGCCTCCAGTTCGGATCCGGTGCTGGCGGCCCTGTTGGACATCAAAGTATCGCTGGCTGACATGGGAGCTCGTGTCGTCGCGTTGGAGGGCAGGTCGGCGACGGCGTTGGCTCCGCAGATTCCCGGGTCCGGAAGCACTCCTGTGGCATTTGGAATATGCAGCAAATCCTAGGTGGACTCTGGCTTCCGCCTTACCAGCGGCCGCTTCTGGGGCGCCGTTCCTGTCTCCCGCTGCCGGCATTTCCGCCCATCTGAGGAGCCAAATCCTAGCAGGTACCGACGTCAATCTGGTTAAAATACTGCTATGCTCTGCGGATCCGGTGGATAGGCGGGTAGTCGAGTGCGGGGAAGTGTCCGTGCTCCTCAAGGGGTGTGATCCCAGGATGTCCAAAAACCTGACTCTGCCCGAGTTCTACGTGGCTTTCGGCGTATACCGCGACACGCTCTGCGAGGCTTACCCTGAGCGCCGCGTGGAGTTCGATACCTACCTAGCATTGATTTCCGATTTAGCAATACGCTATGGCGGAACCCTCTTCTACGAGTACCACAAATGCTTTTCTGCCAAGACGGCACTGTACATCCAAAAATTCAACGTTCGTGTGGATTGGTCGGTGCTCGACCTCGATCTGGTCAGCAGGGTGTTCACCGGGCATGTGCCGATGTGCTGTTCCGTGTGCGGTTCGTTGGCCCACACGGTGAATCTGTGCCCGAGGATTGCATTTGCACCGCCGATCAAAGCAGAGGGGTCGGCCTACGGTGCCTCCACCTCGGGCGGTCAAGCCGGTCGAAGGAAGGTACGGCCCTCCTCGGCTGCAAGCACCTCGCTGTGCATCACGTATAACGAAAGTGTTTGTAGGTATACTAATTGTAGGTTTCTGCATGCTTGCAGTTATTGCGGGGACGCTCATCCCCGATCTGTGTGCCCTCGTCGGGCCCGCCCTGCTCCGAAGGGGAAATGATTAAACATCCGTCAACCCCAGTCAATGTATCGAGACTTTCTGCTGCGTTGGGGAGTCATCCCAATCGCTGTTTTGTGTCTTATTTACTCGATGGTTTGGTGCACGGATTTCTTGCTGGTCTTTGTTATCTGCCTGACGTGAGTCATGATTTGCCCCAATCTGCAAACGGCGATCAAAGAGCCGGCGGTCGTCAAAACGCTCCTCGAGAAGGAAGTGGCTAAAGGGTTTATGATCGGACCTTTTCTCGCGCCCCCTTTCGCCCCGTACCGAGTAAGCCCCATAGGCGTCGCAACGCGCAAGTATTCTGGCAAGAAACGCCTCATTATTGACCTGTCTGCCCCTCACGATGGCGTCGTGCCCAGCATTAACAGTTTGATTCCCCGGGAGCCGTTTTCGCTGTACTACGCTAGCGTCGATAATGCAATCAGCATGATTAAAACCGCAGGCAGGGGCGCGTGGCTAGGGAAAGCCGACATCACCGACGCGTTTAAGGTTATGCCTCTTCACCCCTCTCAGTGGCATTTATTCGGCGTTAGGTGGGGCAGCAAGCTGTACTTCTCCGTCAGGTTGGCATTTGGCTGCCGCAGCAGCCCGCGTATTTTTGACTCGCTGTCGGAGGCGCTGTGCTGGATCCTGGTGAATGTCCACAGGCTGCCGTTCGTTTTGCACCTGCTGGACGATTTTTTGGTGGTGGATTTTCCGTCGTCTCCACCCGCTCGCTGTATCTCGGTGTTGAGGGACACGTTTGGACACCTGGGTGTTCCGCTGTCCGCGGAGAAAACCGTAGGCCCGTTTACCTCCTTGGAATTCCTCGGTATCAACCTAGATAGCGTTTCCATGCAGGCGTCGTTACCCGCGGAAAAACTGGAGCGCGTTCGAAGCGTCCTGAAGGCCGCTTCGGGCGCCGCTTTGATGGCTAAACGTGAACTGCTTTCATTGCTGGGACATCTAAATTTTGCAATGCGCATCATACCCCAGGGCCGCGCGTTCGTGTCCCGTCTGTTGGACTTGGCTAAAAGCGTGCCTCATCTCCAAGACTGCGTGGTGTTGGACGACGGGTGCCGATCGGATTTGCGTTTCTGGAGCGTGCTGTGCGAGCATTGGAACGGTATCAGTTTTTTCTATCACGATTCCGTGGAGTCGTCCGTCGCTCTCGATTTTTACACCGACGCGGCTCCTTCGGTTGGGTTCGGGGGGTTTCACGGTAACGAGTGGTTCTCCGGAGCATGGACCGCAGAGATAGTCTCTCTAGCTCCAGAGACTTACTCCACTGCTCTACACGAATTGTATCCAATTGTGATTGCTTGTCTGTTGTGGGGGCATTTATGGTGCAGGAAGAAAATAACCGTGTTTTGTGACAACGAAGCTACAGTGTACATCATCAACAAAGGGAGGTCTTCGGTCCCTTTCATTAATCGCTTAGTCAGACGGCTAACGTGGACAAGCGTGCTTGGTAATTTCATATTGCGAGCCACATTCATACCAGGCCTAGAGAACAGAAGCGCTGACGCTCTGTCTCGTTTCAATTTTCAGGAGTTCCGAATGCTGCGCCCTCACGCGTTACCGGACGGGTTGGCGTGTCCGCCTTTCCCCCTGACGGTGCTAGACTAGGCCCGGGTGCGCTGCACATGTATGTTGTATCGGCTGGTGAATACATGAGGAAGGGTATCGCCCCATCCACATTAAAATCCTATGACAGGGCATGGACTCAATTTTCTGGTTTCTGCGCCGCATTCGGCGTGAGCCCTAGGCCTGTGAACATGTCTGTTTTGTGTGCCTTCATAGTTCATTGCTTCGAATCACGGAAGCTGCATCCCTCCTCCATTAAAGCACTGGTGTCAGGCATTCAATTTAACGTACGTTGTTCGGAGCCCTCAGCATGCAGCCTGCTCGGAAACCCAAGTATCCGCCTGCTGATGAACGGGCTGAGGAAGCAGCGTCCGGAGACAAAAGATAAACGCTTACCAATCACCTTACCCCTCTTGCACTCGCTGGTGTCCAATTTGAGACAAGGGTGCTTCGGGCCCTACGTCGACACTCTTCTTGAGTCAGTTTTTTTCACGGCCTTCTATGGGTTTCTGCGGTGTGGGGAATTCACTTCCAGGTGTGCCACTTTCGATCCATGTCGTGACTTAACCTTGTCTGATGTTTCTGTGGCCAGTGACATGTTTACAGTTGTTCTAAAACATTCTAAGACGGATGTTGCATGTAGAGTTACCCCCATCGTGATTGCTCGGACTAATTGTGTTTTTTGTCCACTCTCCTCCATGTCCCGATATCTGCTATGTCGCCCATGGGCGACGCCATCCGAGCCCTTGTTCGTCACCGACGAAGGCAAGGCCATGACGAGATCCTGGTTCGCGCAACGACTCCGCGTACTGTGTGCTCGCTGTGGGCTGGCCCCGGAGCTGTACACAGCACACTGCTTCCGGATCGGGGCAGCCACCTGGGCATCATCCAAAGTGCCTACAGCCACTCTGAAAATGATGGGGCGTTGGTCTTCATCGGCGTACGAGCGCTATGTACGCCCCAACGCCTTGGACATCCTCGAAGCCCAGAGGTCTATGAGTTTTGTATGAACGGAGCTTGCGGTCATGTGTAATTACTGCGTTAATAAATGAACGGCATTACAGATGGTGGCTGGGTCGGCTTGTTAACCCATAGCAGTAGAATATCTCTTTTGATCTCGGTTCGGGCGTGGTGATCCGCAGACGTGCTCTGATTTGGTAGCTACCAATCAGAATCCATAGTGTCTGAATCGGGATATCTCTAGAGATACCCTGGACTCCAGGGAACGGCGGGTGCTCTGCCGACACATTTGTTATTCATTCTCACATAGGGACACCGATGATGGTTCATGCACGCCTCGCGTACATCTTTGGGGTTGCCGACGGGCGCTAGAGGAATGGGTCTCTAGAGACAGCTGTAACTCTGCCCTGTATGGATGAGAGGTTACCGGATCACTATCATGGTAGAATGTCTCCGTAGATCTAGGCTCAGCACTGGTGATCCGCAGACGTGCTCTGATTCGGTAGCAATCGATCAGAATCCAGCGTCCAAGTCAAGATATCTGCGGAGACACCCTGGATACCGGCCAGGGAACAGCAGGTGCTCTGCTGACACTAGTCATTCTCACTAGCTAAACATATCTTCGTGTTCCGGCGCACATGCTGCCTTTGTGTACATCCTGATGGGTTCGCTGACGAGCGCAAGAGGGGCAGCTCTCTAGAGGTAGCTATCTGCCCGATGTCGGATGAGAAGGGTACCGGGGAGATGGTCGGTGTATTTGGCTGGTCGCAGGTTCACCTTCCGTCCAGCACATGGTCTGGACGGGATGTGCGCATGGGACGGCTCGGTAAACCGCACATCAGATGGTATGTAACACGATGGATATGCACACATAGTCTTAGTCATCGTTAATGCTAGCATGACCCCTGCACCCAGAAAACGCTTGTTTTCGCCACTAGTACGTACGTAGTGGGATTTCAGGGGTCCTCCTGCGGTTCAGGAGCAGCGGCGCTCCGCTCTACACATAGTCTGCATGGCGGAGTGGTGGCGTGTGTTGGGGGATTATATCTCTATTGCTCTCTGCCTCATATGTCATGTATGTATGTGTTGCATCGAGGAGGCAGGGAGTGCCTCCCTTAGATCATCCACTCCGCCAAAGTTAAATCTACATGTCCATGTCATGTAACAATAAATGCTTAATCTAATACGCGATTGTCTTGACTGAAATAAGCGCAGCTAGTTCTGGCAGGGCAATCGGGCAGCGCGCGTCATTCATGTAACGGGGACGGAAGGCGTCTTACTCCACCTTCCTTTACTCCACCCACTACCACACCCATGTTAGCAGCGCATATCCATTGGGCCACGTCCGATAAGGCGTCCTTAAAAGATGCGCGGATATGCACACACTCACCCCGGTCGTTGTATGATCAGTGCTGCTGCCACCCTGTCTTTGTTGTTGAGGACACCGTCTCTCTAGCAGTGATTTCTGTATGGAGCTAGAAAGCTGACAAAAGTATTTGTATTTGAATATAAAACATCTGAAATAATTGTGTGTCGAATTTCATAAAAATGAAATATTTTGCTGTTGAATATATAATATCTGAATTATTTGTATGCCGAATTTTATAAAACTTAATTATTTTGATCCAAAAATACAAATTTCTAAAATTCAGATTGCAGGAATTCAGATTCTTGAAATTCAAATTGCGGGAATTCAGATTACTGAAATTCAGATTGCTGAAATTCAGATTGTGGAAATTCAGATTGCGGAAATTCAGATTGCTGAAATTCAGATTGCTGAAATTCAGATTGCGGAAATTCAGATTTGGTTTTAACTAGGCCAAAGGTGAAACGGCTTGCTTTCACAGGGAAAAGTAGACGATTTCAGAACGACCAAACTTTACCTCAGAAAATCTACGAGTTGCTCGTTGGAGGTAGAGTTGGAGGATGGAGCCCAATGAGGTAAGTGCTTATGAAACTTGTAAAACCTGTGTCTTCTCCTCTGCCAAATTCACTCACGTATGGAACATGCCCTTAGCAGAGTGCCTTTAGATTTAGATTATTTGGAATTTGTCTGCTCCCAAGAGCTAGTTTTCCTCAGTGCTATATCTCCTCAGATGCCCGTGCCTTGTGATATAGCAGACGCTTTAAGACAGCTGCATAATTCCATTGATGTGGCTAAACATGGCAACAGGCACACGGTAGTTGCACAGCTGGAACAAGGGGGCATTGGGCGACCTAAAGTGGCCATAGGTCGTGATAATCTAACTAGTTTGCTCGAGATGAATTTTCCCGTGTCGTGCATCGCTGGCCTCTTAGGAGTTTCTGAACGGACTGTGCATAGGCGTATGGCAGAGTACGACTTGTCAGTGAGGTCACTTTACAGTGGTCTTTCAGATGAACAGTTGGACACACTTGTCAGAGTGATAAAATCCAGAATGCCACATTGTGGGTATAGGATGGTGAAGGGCGTTTTGAGGGCTGATGGGCACAAAGTGCAGTACGATCGCGTTAGAGCTTCGCTTCATCGAGTGGATACATTGGGAGTCCTGTCCAGAATGACTGCATTGGGTTGTGTTGTTCGAAGAACATACTCAGTTCCAGGCCCTAAATCGCTGATGCATGTTGACACCAACCATAAACTACTAAGGTACTCTTCATTGTGTGTTTTGTCTGAATGTCCAATATCTACACGATTCGATTCATTAACGGCAGGGTAGGTGTACTTTTCCACTGAAAAAAACAGTGCATCAGCTTGGTGTCGCACCGGAACATCTCATTGGTTGTCACATGACAGCACATAGAACTAGTATTCGTTTTTTCAACAGTAGGCTAGTACCTATAACATCAGGATGTTACATTTATTTCAGCAAATATTACAAAAAGTGCATCTCAACAACATTACCGACCCGCCTTTAATGTCACTATTTGTGTTCAAATCAGATACAACATGGTGTTGTTTGGAGGTGTGGATGGCTTCTTGCGAAAGGTAATTTTAAGGTTGTTTAAAATTACTGTTGAGTGACATTAAAGGCAGTGATATCACTGTCTAGATATGAGTGTTACTGTAACTATGTATCACTTTATGATGTAGATTATGTACCTTGGTGCTGCCACAAATAATCTGGCGTCAACTGCTGTGGAGTTCTTCCAGGAGTCTGTGGAGAGATTTGGCTTCCCTCTAAGGCAGGTTTCAATGTTGTATTAGCACATTTTGACATTATTCAGCTTTTGGAAGTCGCTTTGGATAAAAGCGTCTGCTAAATGAATAAATGTAAATTATATATAACGTAATGCAAGTGTTAAGCACGTTGATGGATGCCTCATGCCATATTTCAAATGTAATACATTTTGAAACACTATAGAGTAAGAGGGGATCAAGGCGTTGAAAATGTGGACATTGCACGCCTTATGTTCATCGTCCGTGGCACAGAGAGGAGCAGTTTCATCTCGGGGAAAAGTGTCCAATACAGCGGTCTGTATTAAATACATCAGTCAAATTCGTATTTGAAACATGAAACTAAATTTACTTTTTACTTTCTTAATGAATACATGAATTGTGTTCTTCATAAATAATATTAATACAGTTCGATTTGTGTTACATTTCAGTATAGAGAGACTATGGAGAGATGTGTGGAATGCAGTGACCAATGTGTACTATGATGTCCTGCACTGTCTGGAAGAAGGAAATCTCCTCAACATTGCAGACCATACACATCTTTTTTGCTGCCACTACACTTTCTTGCCAAGATTACAAGATGACCTTAACCTGTTCCGGGATGGCCGGGACAATCATCCTTTAAGGACCGAAGGCAACATGACCCCAAACCAGCTATGGACAATGGGACAAGTTCATCATCCAGTCAATGAGCCCCCAAACCTGGAGGTACAAAATAACTAAAACTGCTGTTGACTGATTCATGTTAGTATATCTGTTAGTAAACCTGTAATGTTATAATCCAGGTACTGGATATTCCTGAGATTGACTGGGAGAACAGTGGACTACCTCAAGACATAAATCCTGGAGTTCATGTGCCTGCTACAGGATGTCCACTCACAACTGAGCAGTTTGCAGCACTCAGTGATGCTGTGGATCCCAAAGCACCATCAACATCCTATGGAGCTGACATATATAAGGCTGCTGTGCAATTCTGCCAGGCTTTTTTGGAATGAAGTTTCAATGTTTATTGCAGAACACTTAGGAAATATTGAAACTTTAATGTATTTTTGATTTACTAAAAACATACAAATTGTCGAACATTTGTCATTCAGGAAACTTTCATTTCTCTATTATTTTTGATTTACGATACAAAATACAAATTAAGATAAGCCACCACATGCACAAAATAAACATTTAACTTTTGCCTAATATAGCATTTTTTGTGTGTTTGCAATACAAATATTTAGACGTACATTACCCAATTACAGAGGCTTGCATTTGTTTTATCAGTACATTGACTTACAAACAGGCTTAGCTACACGGAAACAGTGTTTTAAACAAGCCCAAAACCAAAATCTGAGATGGCAATGCACCACAGTGTAGGCTGTGAATCGAAAGGCCAGAGACGCGCTTGGTGTTTGTCCCTGGCTTGGGAACCACAAGTCACCTTTGGTTACATTCTCAGGTAGATAATTGACTCGTTAATATCTGACTCCAATTTTGACAATGTGCACAAGTGCGTTACCTGTAACCTTGAGCGCTAAACAGTTAATGACATGAAACTCTGACGTAGGTAAAAATCGTCTGCTTGATCAGAGCACCGACCCTAAAGTATGCGTGTTCACTAAACAGTCGTTTATCTCTACTATAATATGGATTTTAACCACAGTAGACCTAGTAGGATATGTAATCGATTACTCAGAGGCTCCGGTAAATTCTTTCGGAGCGTGGAGATTCACTGTAAGTGACTCAGAGGCCTTAAGTTAAAACCTACTCCAAAAGTCTATGTTTATAATCAGTTAGCCGCATCAACCAGACTAGATCAAAGTTTTCACCGCCGTAGCTTGATAGATACGTTTCAAGGAGAACAAGTGACTTTAAAATGCACACATTAATAGTTTATTATCTAAATAGCAAGATAATCAATACAATGATAATGAAATATCATCAAGTACAAAACATACCTTCAGAGCAATGGTTAACGAAGGTATTCACAATGAGGACTAGGCGCCTAACGCACAGGAGCTGTATCGTAAACAGAACTCGAAGTGATTGGTAAAAACTTCTTCCTATATACACCCAAACCTGACTAAAATGGGGACACCGGTCATGTGACAGAAAAGTTGTCGAACGCATACAAATTCAAATTGGATCATTAATCAAGACTACAGTAGACCAAGTGGTGCCCTTGCAAGACAAGGGAATATGTTAAACATATGTTGGTCTGCTGCAGGCACAAACTCTGTAAACCCTGTACATGTACATGTTACAGTGTTACAATTATTACTAGAATGTAACACACAAAATAAGAAACAAAAGCATATCAAACATGACATTTAAAGCTGTTTAGAACCTTATTTTCAAGAACACAACTTTTAATGATAATTTCAGAGTCTTCCTCTGTCCACCTTCCTCTTCAACTGTTGAGACCACCTCTCCAGAGGTGTGTCATCAAGGTGTGATTGTCATTTTAGCATTCATGCAAATCAACAACTGTCCCAGACGAGTGTCTGGGTGACCAGTGACAAAGGGGCTGCCAAAACAGCCCTACAACAGCAAATCTCCCTGAAAATGGCTGAAACTTGTGTAGTGACCTGGTATTCGTAATATGCTGAAGCAGGTAAAAGACTTGGGCAGCTCACCGCCTACTATTTCCATCATCATGTCTCCATTTGGCATGTCCCATCCCACCCAAAACGTCACCAAATCCTTAAGACAAGAGCTGGATGCTAACATTTAAAATCCCAAATGACAAGGATGAGTTGTGAATACATAGACAATACTTCCTTTAATGACAAACTGAACCACAATAAATATAAAATATTTATTCATACTTGTCTCAATGAATTTACATAAATACCCAGAGATCCGACATTTGATTTCTAGTGGGTAATCATCATCATCTTCATCTAGGTTGCTTTCATCTGGCCAGTGGATGTGGGAGAGCAGCATCTGAAAAACACATCAGTAACTGATTAACACTGTACATACCGGGGGGTTTGTATGCATTACTTATAGCTTAATGCAACGATGAATGAGGAATGTTAAATTTCAAAGTTTACTTCTGGTGTAAGTGAGCAATCACACTCCCTGGGGAAAAACACCACATCTTTCCTTTCAGTTAACAGAGGCCAGACCAGGGTTTCTTTGAGACCTTTCCTGATCTGTTTGAGTTGCTTTAATCTCCTTCCAAGGACCTCCAAATCCATAGAAACAATTATTTCAGATATTATTTCAGAATTATTGAATGCAATACAACAATACAACAAAACACTGGCAATATTACCGCATGGAACAAAAGACGCTCAAACAGCCATTTTCTATTTTCTGCCCCATACACTACCCACCACTGCGACCTGTACGCTCTCATTGGCTGGCCATCGCTTCACACCCGACGCCAAACCCACTGGCTACAGGTTATTTACAAATCCCTGCTAGGTAAAACCCTGTCTTACCTTAGCTCATTGGTCACTATGGTAGTACCCACCCGTAGCACACGCTCCAGCAGGTACATCTCACTGGTTACCCCCAAAACCAATTCCTCATTTGGTCGACTTTCTTTCCAGTTCTCTGCTGCCAATGACTGGAACGTATTACAAAGGTCTCTGAAGTTGGAGACTTTCATCTCCCTCTCCAGCTTTAAGCACCAGCTCTTAGAGCAGCTCACAGATCACTGCTCTTGTACATAAACAGCCCATCTATCTACCTCACACCAATAGTATAGTGGATTGATTTATTTTTTTAATCTTGCTCCCTTGCACTCCAGTATTTCTACCTGCACTTTTATCCTCAGTGTTAAACTGTTTTATCTGTAATTACTGTGATTATCATGTTTGTTTATTCTGTGAAATTTCACATAATGATTATTATGTGAAACTCTGTTGTATGTGTCTTATTGCTATGCTGTATCTTGGCCAGGTTGCAGTTGTAAATGAAAACTTGTTCTCAACTAGCCTACCTGGCTAAATAAAGGTGAAATAAAAAAAATTAAAAATATGGCTGCATTGCTACACAATTAGTTTAAAACAAAACAAACCTTTCTCTACAAGAACTTGCATGTGTTTCTATGACATTGAACGGCATCATTTCTTGGCATATGGGGCAGGATGCCTAAAATAGGTTGGGATCCAGTACATTAGTAAGTTTACAAATGCACAGAAACACCTTTCAGTAATTTACGCTGGTGTTCAAATAAGACGATGCTTACTTGTTCATCCTGGTCATTGTCTACATCAATGGTCTCACAGGATTTTATGTGGCCTGTGAGGATGACCAGTGGGTAAAATACACCACATTTCTGACATTTTTCTTTTGCCATGCTATCAAAGCTTGTTGCGGATGGTGGCAGAGGAGTGATGTCCATTTTCATCTGAAGAGGAGCTATGTACAGGACTCCTTTGGCCCCCGGACTTGCATTTTTTATTTGTCTGCCACTGTACCCAGCTTCATCGGATACTACAAGGGTCAGCTTTCGGGATCCCCATCCTCCTGAAGAGAAAGAACGTTGTCATGTATGCAGTATTTTTAGATTTGTATTTTCACACTTTCAAGACCAGTACAACAGTCCAATTTTAAAACAGCATTATTATGCTTTCTTAAGGAGTACCTGATGATTTATACATTAAGCCAGCCACCTGTAACTTCTCCAAATTTTTGATAGAGTTCCTTAAGTTTTGCACATATCTAAAAACCATAATACAGAAAATAATAAAAACCGGTTGTCAGTGGACAGACACAACAATCAATTGCAAAGAGTTTGAGATAATCAGCTAAAACTCTGAAGGTGGCACTGAATTATATTTCAAGGGCCACCCAACATACTCACTTCATCGTATGTTGCGTTTTCATCCAAAGATGTTGTCCGGCCACTCAACCCAGCATGCAAATGCAAGAGCTGGTCACATTCCTTGGGAGTGCGTTCAAACTGATGCGGTAAAAGGTAAAAGTTTACAGGTAACACCTTTGGTGCTTTAGAACAGACCGGAGCAGGAAATCGTCTTTTACCCCTTCCTTTGCTAAAAAACCCTGGGAAAGACCTGTTGGGGTGTCACAAAGTATGGCAATCAAAATTATAAAACGTCAACACATCATTACAATGTAAAATAAACTTTATTTAGCACGACCTGGTCATCTCTGTCTGTACAGTTGAGGTTTCAACATGCAGGCCTGTTCGTAGCGGCTGCCTAAGGTGAACCATACAAATGTTTTGAGTGTCATAACTTACAACACTAACACTGACAACAAAAGTTGTTGATATACAACTATAGTCTTTTATCAAATTGACCTGGCATTTTCTTGTCTCCCAGCATTTCCCGACTGTGAGGTCAACAAGGACATCAAGTGCCTTGCTGACCTGATAACCTCAGCATTTTCCTGAAAACAAATCACGTATCCGTCAGGTTTATAAACCCTTTAGAAATACAATTATCTATACTAAATTATAATTGTACTATATTATCTATACAATTATCTATACTTCATCAAAAATCGTAAGAGGAGAAGACACCGTTTTTCCTTAGGACACAGCTAGCTAGCTAGTTACGAACTACAGTAGCCTACAGGACTCATCACTGCTGTAGCTAACGTTAGTTGTGCTGGGGTGCTAGCTAGCTACGTTGGCTGAGGAATACATTAAATTTTCTGCGGTCTATAAGCTTTGTAAATGACTATTGGCTAAGTAGTCCGACTAACCATACAGCATGCAGAGTGTTGAACACCAATGTACATTTAGTTCAGTATATATTTGTTAAAGTTTCATAAGCAGTAAGCACTTACCTCATTGGGCTCCATCCTCCAACCCCTAACTCCAACGAGCAATTTGTAGACTATATTTTCTGAGGGAAAGTTTGGTCGTTCTGAAATCGTCTACTTTTCCCTGTGAAAGCAAGCCATTTCACCTTTGGCCTAGTTAAAACCAAATCTGAATTTCCGCAATCTGAATTTTAGCAATCTGAATTTCCGCAATCTGAATATCAGCAATCTGAATTTCCGCAATCTGAATTTCAATAATCTGAATTCCCGCAATCTGAAATTCAAGAATCTGAATACCTGCAATCTGAATTTTAGAAATTTGTATTTTTGGATCAAAATAATTCAGTTAAAAAAAATTCGGCATACAAATAATTCAGATATTATATATTCAACAGCACAATATTTCAGTTTTATGAAATTCGACACACAATTATTTCAGATGTTTTATATTCAAATTCAAATACTTTTGTCAGCTTTCTAGCTCCATATTTCTGTGGCTCGTTTCCTAAAACGGAAGGAATTATTCGGTTGACGCTGAGGTTTACGCTCTAGTTGAGAGTGGTTAAGAGGCTTTTCAAGGATACATGTTGTAGGTTGAATGACATTGTGGTCCCGGCTGTATGTCTTACTTTGTGGACTGTTTTGGTTTGCGTTTAAGTCAGAATTAGCAGCATATACTTCAGACATGTCATCACTTTGTTTTGCAACATCAATACAAAACCCATCATCACAAACCTTGATGGGTTTACGCTTTCTAATCAAAACATCACTGTAGAGTGCCGTGCTTGAGAATACATCGGAAGTGGGAGCAGCTTTCGTCTGCGCAGGATCTTTTGAGCCGTTACCAGTAGTTGACAATACAGTATTTGACCTTTACCTGTTGTCTGTTCACCTTACCATTTCCTTTCAGAACATCACTGTACAGTGGGCTGCTGCTTGGAGAGCTCGCAGTGTTGACCATGTAACTGGAAGATGTACCTGCATCATTACGAATTTCATGCAGCTCTGCACCGACATCCATCCTGCCTGCTTCAACTCCAGTTATCTCAAAGCGTGGTGTTATTTCCCCAACTGAGCTTGCAAAGTCAAAAACATATCCGTAAAGAGATTCAGCAGAGCTAAAATAAGCAACAATACTTGACTTGTGTCGTTTCTTGTTAACATCTCTATTAGCATGTGAATCAAAAAGCGCAAACCATGTTCCATCTTTTACAATAGCACATGTATTCGCACAAATGGTTAAGAGACATGCATCGTTATTCAACAGTGTTCGTTGTAATGCTACATCAAATGGCATGGCAACATCACGTACAGCATGGTCGTAATCCTCAACATGAACAAATCCAGTGAAAGAATCAGAAAAGTATATTCTGAAATCAGAATTCCACACTCTGTCTTGTTGGCAGTTCAGACACAGCAATGTAACCTCTTCCTCTGACATGATCTCTTATCTTACCCTGAGCTCTCATTGATCTATACAGGCAAGTCCCTTTTACCAAAACATCATCTAAATCTTGAGTATTCCAAGTCAACACACTCTTAGTCTTGTTCTTCAAAACTGCAGTCAGACTGATGGCACCACACTGCTTGTTTTGTGCATCTCCAAACTGTGGATGACCTTGATGAAAGGATCCCATCAGAACAGATCTCTCTGGAAAAGTAACAGGTTTAGTCAAAGATAAACAATCATCACTTGTAACAGGTTGTTTTTTCACAGTAGTTGATGGAGTTGAGTTTGATGGAGAGTTTTCCACAGTAGTTGACAGTGAGTTTGATGGAGTTTTTCACAGTAGTTGATAGTGAGTATGGAGAGTTTTCACAAGTTTGGAAAGAATTTGGTAGGCTTGGTAAGAGTTTGGCAAAGTTGGTGGTTTGTCAGCATTTGGTATCTGTTTGGCCTCTGGAGCAAGCGTCATGGAAACCACCCTTTGCTTGGCTGCCTTTGACCGTTTTCTGGGACGTGGCATCTATAATACAGACAGAAAACACATCAGAAACCGTGATGTCTGACAGGCCCGGATGCAGCCTGCTTTGACTGGGGGGGCAGTGAACATTTCTGGGGGGGCATCATGATTGAGTCTGCTTCACGATCCGAGTGTTAATCAGGCACGGAGCCATACGTTATAAACATTTGTGGCTTAAACCAAACCCATGACATATCCTGGGTTTGGTGTGATGCTGGATATAATATTTGGGCATTCATTTGAGTGCAAAATAGTTTTTGGAGCTCTATGTAAATTAAACTTACTCTAACCAAGTATGAGTGCGATGCCTACCTTGGCTAAAATGTGCACGTTTGCAGAACAGGCTGCATTGGATTGCTGTCATTCAAACCATGCTCGCCTTCAACCACAGCAGGTAACGTTGGAGAGACAGGGAAGTGCTTCCACTAGGACCAGCACGCTCTGCCTGCTCTGGAGTAGGCTATGAGTTTAATATCCCTTGTCGCAGGGGCAGTAGTAGATGGTTTGGGGATCAGAAATCGATGCATGATAAAAGGTTTTTCTCTGTAGGTACAAACACGCATGCAAAGAACAATCGATGGCTAACAAAGCTAAAAGACTAGCCTACTGTAAACGTCTTTAACCCGTGTATCTTCTACGAAAACAAATAAAGATTAAAACTGAAACAGAAGTATGAAATTCCAGGGTTTAACATTAAACACCAACGCTAAACTTTACTATTCGTCAAATATCCTCCACAAAAGACCGATATACAATAACTTCGAGAACAAATGAGTGGCAAGAGATTCAAGGTTGATTTCACTTTTATCGGTAAACGTGGATGCGGAGCTCTAACCTACGTCCAACCTACGTTGCCCAACTTCAACATGTAACCATATTGTCTGAAGTCAGAAGGAGCTTGGGGGGGGGGGGGGGGCGGCAGAAATCTGGGGGGCGCAGCCCACCCCAGCCCCCCCCTGGATCCGGCCCTGATGTCTGACAAACCACACGACTGAGTAACTATTAACTTTTCTACTATATCATGTCAGTTGGTCACAAATAAGCAAACCTTACTTCTAAAATACTGCCACAACCCTGATAAACACTTTAAATGATGAAACATCAATACTAATAGTTTTCACAATGCTAGACAAATTGTTAAGATAGGGTGAAATCAGCAAAATCAGGTAAGATGGGACAATGAAGAACTGAGGGACAGCAGCACTGAAGCTGCCAAAATCTGAGTTCTTCAAACTCTAAAGCAACAAGCCTTGTCGTAACAGAGCGTGGCTACAGCTGTTACATACCCGTCAAATAGGCCTACGTACATTGCATAAATAAAGACTATCCACATTAAGCTACACCAGCTAACTTTCATTGACATCACTTTTAATATTAGCCTACAATTTCACTGACAGTTGATTTATAACTATTATCATACATTATTTAAGACTTAAAATGACTAGATAGGCTACTTAGCCATAGGCTACTGGTTACATTTTCTTGAAACATAGCAAGGCACATCGAGTTTCGTCAAAGTTCTTCTTGGTCTTTCTTGGGAGTTAGGAGTTTACTTCAACGGCTTAACACATGGACTACGGTCTATGGTTTGGCGTTGTTCGGCACTTCTTCTGGTTTTCAACAGTCTGGATGGCTCGCGGGACATTGCTGACTACCACAGGTCAGATGTGATGTTACACTCGATACCGTGCTCACAAAGCGGTATCGCCTTTTCGAAACAATTGGTACCTACACAAACGTGTCGAGCTTGGCTTCAAATGGGAAAAAACCACGTGATCACCTGTCGAAGTGTCGAAGTGAAGCTTTGGACGTCACAAGAGCAGCTGAGACAAACGGCGGTTTATTCAAACGCTTAAAAAGACATCAGAAATCACTAATATTCGTAGGTTACAGAGAGGAGACAAAGGCCTATTTACGGACGCTATAGAATGCATTCATTGACAGACCCAGCGATACAGATAGATTGCCAGAGCTAGATAGACAGAGTTAGATACAGATGTGAGATAGTTGGTGTACACAAGCACAGACTATCTTTCTCTAGTTTTACCAGCCGTCAAATGTGGCCATCCCTTTCCCGGTTGCAAAAGCATGTTCCATAACTTTAACCGCTAGCCTACATTATCATATAAATAATAATGTATTAATTTAGCATATACTTCCATTAAAACGGGGTGCGCGGTTGCGATCTCACCATGTCTGAGTGAGGGACAGCGCTCTTACCATGAGGTCATACTCCATTGAACTGCTCATGTAATTAATGTTATAAGAACCTAAAAATAAATGTTATGAACGTAAAGTAACAAAGACGTTACGTTGTTTATAATACAACAAAATATATGATAACATATTTTTGACACTTGCAAATTGAAACGTTTGTCACATAACCTTTATTTATCAAGTTGTCAATGACGATTGTGAGACTGACGTATCGAGGACTTCCGTCTGAGGTTAATTGTGCAGCACCTCCCCCGCCCCGCTGTATAAAGCCCCTTGAGTAAAACCAATTAACGCAGTTTGTATCAGCATGTGGTAGGAGTTTCCACAAATAATAAGAATAAGAATTAAAGAATAAGAAGCATTAAGAAGATAATTACACATTGTGCATGGACTTTAAAAGAAAAAAGGTTGGTATCATTGCACAAGTTTGATCAAATTCCACAACCCTGCATTCTTGACCTTTCCGAGATGTGTTATAGCCTACCACCTAGTATTTGTACATGTTCAAACCTTCACCGGGTTGACTTTTTTAGATCATTGAACATTGTCAAGCACACATACTTCCTGATGTGTTTATCTACATAAAGTCTGGTAGGCTAGTGCATTTTGAGATTTTATAATTGGACATCTGTACCTAGACTTTCAGGTTGTCTTTTAAAGGATGTTTAACAAAAGCAATGTTAAATGTTACCAAAAGATGTGCAGCATATCCCTCCAATTGGGTTAGTTACAGGTTAATTAACCTATCCTTTTAAATAGGCAAGTTTAATGGAGAAGCGGGCCAAACATGAAGTGGAAGGATATGTCCATCAAGTGTCAGAGATCATGAAAGGCAAAGACGGCACAACATTTTTCACAGCAATCCTTCAAGAGGATAAAACAAATACTCGACTAGTGATTTTTGATGTCCACCGTTTACTCATTTTCCGCAATGCAGAAAAAGACAAGAAGGCTAAGTTGTGTTAATTACATTTAAGAAAATGTAATGGCTTGCTTCTCACTTTATTTATTTTTATTCTTCAGAACACCTATTAAACTCTGCAACGTCAACTTTTCGGCGTCTCGCCAAAGAACTGGAGAATTTGACATATTGATAAATTCGTCAGTGAAATTCCAGTGTTTGTGGCATCTTGAATTCTCATTTGATGCCACCATAGGCCTACATGATGACAATCAAGACAAAGCTTTGGAAAATATTCTGACTGACCCAATTGAATATCAGCGCGTAAGTTTTGCTCAATAATTTATTTGTAAGATTGCGAACTTGATGCACAACAGTAGGCCTAAACTGACAATTGCACACAACAAATGCATTAACACAATTGCCAACACAAATGGTTAAACCAGACCCTATAGTTTGTGTATTTGTTTTACAATGTGCTACGTCAAGCTGTCTACAGCAAACCTGATGGTTAGGCTATTTACAAAATGATACGGTTTATTCATACTCTTGCGGGGAAAGAGACTTACATTTTGTTTACTTTTGCAGGTCAACGTGAAAGTCAAACTGGGTTCTCTTAGAGAAGAGAAGGACACTTTTACAAGAAACCAAGAAAAAAATGCATCTGAGATCCTTCTACATAGTGGCAGGGGCGGATCTAGAAAAATATTAATGGGGTGGCAAGAGGGTGGCAGGAGATTTTGAGGTGTGGCACCCCCGTGGCAGAAGTATATATGCTGATGTAATTGCAGTCATATTAATCAATGTTTATTTGGAATCAATGTTTATTTGGAATGTCCCCAAATCAAGACATTAACTCAAAAACATAAGGCTACATTATTATGGCACATTATTAAAGCCTTATTTCAAAGATATTGAGGAAACACTGAACACAAATTTCCAAAGTGTTTTCATTGATTTATTGGCTAATTTATAATAAATAGTATCATCAAACCAAAGTTTGGACAACTTGGCCGGCTAGTAGAAGAAGAATGTGCCACAAGTTTGAGGTTTGTATGGTCCATTTTGACAAAAATGTTGAAGAAACACTGAAAATGGTGTGTATTCAAATGGATGCTATATTTTTCCGGCATTCAGGCTGTCTACTCTTTTACCCCGGTCCCTAAATATGATACGGAGCCTGAACACAGGTACAAATATGAATGTCTGTTGAATCTCGAATATAAAACTGATTTCACCTGGGTCTCAGTCAGCGCAGTGGGCAGGGTGGTTGGAGTCGTCTAGTTCTGCATTCACTTGCAGTGGGATATTAGCAGGCAAAATTTGCGAGCGAATTACGTTTTACGAAAATTTCAAATAGAATGCATTGGTCTGAGGGAAAATTTAAATAAGCTTGTCAACTCATTATGTCTTTATTCTTTTCGAAATGTTTAACCAACAGAGACCATTTCCACCAGTGTAGGTAGTAGCCTAGGTCTGTGATAGCAATCAAAGGAAGTCTGTCAATCCTGAAACTGATACAGTAACGTTTACGTTAGACTATAGCCAATATTAAAACGTTAGTCAAAAATAGTCTGATTCAGCTCTGAAAAATTTACACGGAAACACTTATGAAGCAAAATTACAGGAATAGACAAGGACAGTGAGTGTTCAGAAGATCTTTGTGAGGATAGATCAATACTTTTCTGCAGTCTGTCAACATTCAATCGACCATAGCCTATTGCGCGTCAAACTGCTGTGGAACATCTTCGGTCACTCCGACAAAAGAACAGGAAGGCTATCGTATTTCCGCAGTTTTTTTATCTGAATGACCGCAGAAAATGTAAAAAAAAAAATCAGCAGATTTTTTTGGGCTTGTATAGAAATTCGCTGTGGCAAATGTAGGAGTGGGTAGGGGGGTTTGAGTCGTGTAGTGCTGCATTGACTTGAAGTGGAATATTAGAAATTCGCTGTGGCAAATGTCCAACTCGGCGGAGTGGGGAGGGGGGGTGGAGTCGTCTCATGCTACATTCGCTTGCAGTCGGACATTAGAAATTCGCTCTCGCAAATGTCAGATGAGCCACAACTTTTCTTTGTTTTCAAAGCTGCCAACTGGGGTGGCAGCTGGGGTGGCAAGGCTATTTTTAGGGTGGCAGTTGCCACCCCATGCCACCCCGGTAGATCCGCCCCTGCATAACGGACAGCACAGGAAGCATGTCCCTGACTGTCTGGGGAAACGAGTCGCTCTCACCGGAAACATTTTATTATATCACGAACGCATCTGTTAGAAATTTCCATAACCTGACCTGCTTGTCCACAACAGCGCAGACAACCTTTACCATGTTGGAAGAACACGATGCTGAAGCAGCACCCATCATTGATGACATTGAAACAAAAAACCGAAAGATAGTTATAGCTGATGTTACCACAATACATCTTTGTCCATTAAATCACCAATTGACCAGTGTGAACTTTGAGACTTTAATGACGAGATGTAAAACATGCGCCGCATTTTGTCGAACAAAAGACATTACAACGCAAATTCAGGCAATGCTTTGTGTCAAGTTTGACAATGGAATAACAAAAATTGTACTCAAGGACCCTGTGCTTCGTACCTTACTAAAGCTCGAAGCACTGAATAAAGTACTCGAACCGGACGTTTTGGTGGCAAGACTGTTGGAGAAGGAAGACATTGAACTCAAATGTTCTGGACCAATGTTCTCGCTGCTGCCTTCGTAGAAGACAACAAAGCGGCAGTAACATATGACTATGAAGACGTGGCCAGTGATTCTATTTTAGATTGAAGAATAGCCTACTGTTTATTTTTTACTGTTAAGAACTGATTTTCAGTATTTTTGTTAAACGAGAACTCATTTGAAATGGGGAAACTGTAGGCTACTTTGTTAATAAGAACAAATTTTAAAATGGAGAAAAAATTGTTATTTTGTTTAAATAAGAACTAATTTGAAATGGCGAAGAAACGTATTTTGTTAAATAAGAACACAAATTGAACTTAAGAGAATATTTCGTTTGAATTGTAGCCTAATGTAAAACTGAACAATTCTTGGTTAATAAAACATTTCAAAATTCGACCTCAAATCTTGTTTAGTACTAGAGAACAGGATTTCAAACCTTTGACTGTCTGGGGAAACGAGTCACTTTCATCTGAGAAATAGTATTTTATCACTAACGCATCTGATCGAAATTTCCATAATGTGACATGCTTGTCCTCAACAGCTCAGTCGACTTTTACTATGTTGGAAGAACACAATGCTGAAGCAGCACCCATCATTGATGACATTGAAAACTGAACAATTCTTGTTTAATAAAACGTTTGACCTCAACTCTTGTTTAGTACTAGAACAGCATTTCAAACCTTTCCAGTATGCGGCCAACTTGCTTGGCTCATATTTAAAATGTGTTGAAAAATTACATTTCTTCTCACTTTTACAATATAACTTAGCAAACTGATAGTGGGTGTAGGATATCACAAATCAAGAAAACACATGGAGCATAGTAACTTAAGGACGGACATATATTAGCCTCCAAAGATTCGCGGGGTGGACTTTAATTTCAGTCAAAGCAGTTCATAACACCAGTGGGTCAACAAGCATGTTATTGGCTCATCTGAGAGGGCTGCCAAGCGCTTGAAGTCTGGCTGTAGCCAATATGACATTCAGGCGGCAATCCCGCTCTACCTCCAGTTTTTCAGTATTTGGTTTTCAATGTTACAAGGACTGGAAATCCTGTATTGGAGATGTAATCGAAAAAAATTGAAGCCAGGTACACCGCAGTCGCTAGCTGCCTGTAGTCAAGCTATAGTCAATGCAATCCTCAAACAAACTATCAAAATTATTTTAGAATTTCGAAACCGTTTGTCTGGTACAGCCAATCGAAATCGGCAGCAGAGCCGCCAAACAGAAAGTTATGTCGTATCTCAGCAAATCTTTGATGGATTCACACCAAACTTTCTGCGGGTACTCAGAACCTTCTTCTTAGGATGTCTAAAGTTTCTTCTGGGTCATCTGACCTGCTTGGCCACCACATTGCTGCTTGCAGCTATATTATTCCAAATGTTTTTCTCGATCTGTCCTATTGGTACAACCTGAAACACGGCAATAATCAACCATTTTCCTTTACGACGTTCGGTTTATACTTCAGTACCTGTGCTTTGTTGTGATGCGGAGTGCCTCCAATATGGCGACTTCCGGTCTGATGACGAGTTGTGAAAACCCTCTATAGGGCTCCAAACTTTCAAGTTCAAGTATTTTATTGTCAGATGCACAGAACAACACAGGATCCGACCAAGCACCAGACATCCCAAGTCTCCCGGAAGGTCCGGGAGTCTCCCGCATTTCAATAGCGGCCCCCTGAATGCCCGCAAATGCTATACAATCTCCCGGAAATTGGGGATTTTGTATTGCGAGCGAGTGAAAAATTGTGAAATGGTTATTTCTGTTACAGATATAGTGCATATCGCGCGTCATGACAGTGTTTCGGGGGGTGGGGGGTTTACGTGCTGGTTAAGGGGGTACCCAGATAGCACACATACGTCGATGTATGTTGCCGATGTCGGCCCTACATATACAACATACATTGTGCCAACGTCGTATAGACATCGTTTGCACATTGGCAAGACGTCGCCGAGACGTTGGCAATTGATCAAAACCGACCTCCAGACAATGTCTGGACGATGAATCAAAACTGTACTAACCGGCCGTTCTACAGATATTTCCACTTAACTATACATTTATGTATTTACTTCTGATCTCTCAGACAGCAAATATTTCACTATCTATCTGAAATGTCACTTAGCAAATGACCATACAATGGGCTATTTGTAGTAGCAAGAGCTGTCACAATAACTACTTTTTCTTGTGCGATATATAGCACCAAAATTAATTCCGGTAAACAATATTATTGCACACACGTCAATTGTAATTTTCAGTCCATTTTATGCCACTGCCCCCTCGCCCCAAGGCGAATTTTAACGGCTGTTCGCGTCTATGCCGCTTCACTCCATCATCCCTTATTGTTTACAACTTGGTTGGCGTTGCCTTTTCAGCTTCAGATATACAAGGTGTGGCGTGAGAGTGTGTAAAATGGTTGAAATGCGTGTGCCTCAAGGCCAATGCGTGAGAGTTGGCAGCCCTGTGTTTGTCAAAAGTTTGCAGCATATTTGTAAATACTGTTTTTTTGACCGTGTTTAATGGCTGCATCTCGTTGGCTATATAGCGAGTTACGCTATCCGTGAGTGTGTGCCATTTCGCGCTGTCACGTTTATATTTGCACTGTCGGGAAAAGGCATCTACAGAACTGTATGAAAGACCCCTTTCCAGCTCCAGCTGCACTTGTTGTTCACAGGTTGAACAACTGGGTGGGATAGTTATGTAGCCTATTGCTAGGTGAGATGTTAGGTTAGTTGCCTGTTTTCGTTTACACTGTTTTTAAGCAAAGGCCGAATCCCAATACTCCCCCTTACCCCTTCTCCTTAGTTTTGCGCGTTCCCGTGAGAGCTGTCCCAATACTCTTTTTGAGCTAGGGGTAGGGCTAAGACTAAGGGGCATACACCCCTTAAAACCAAGTAAGATTGGGAGCTTACTTGAAACCTAGGGCTATGTGAATACTGCGCGACCGGCAACAATGGCGGCCAGATCATCCAAAGTCCGATAAATGTAATATATTCGGCTTAATTAATTGACAAAAAAATTATAACAGTCTTGTTTTGTGTGTGTTACGACACAGTCCTGAACATATATATTTGCAACCATTTTCCTAATTGAAACATTTTTAAAAATCGCTAGTTTGGTACGCTAATGTTACATGAATTGCACAACAGTCCCGCATGTCTTTGACTATGTGTCTACATTTTTAAGTAAACTCCATTAGCAGCGAATTTCGTTTAATATCAGTGCATAACACTACTTGATTTGGAGATATCGATACGTGCTAGATGACGTACCTCTAACCAAGTGGTGTCCCATTTCTTAGGGATATGCAGCCCTTACCCCTCAGTTTCGAGGGCCAAGGGCTAGGGGTAAACTAAGGGCTTGGGGTAAGGGATTGGGATTCGGCCAAAGTCAACATACCGGCTCGTTCACGTTAATTGGTTCTCATCTCATTTGGCTTAAAGACAAAATGTTCCCAAACCGCAGCTGAAGATTGCAGCTTTGAAACCAAGTCCATTTTTACTTCTTCTTCCTAACTAGCTGTAGGTGTCACAAAACAGAACACTTTATAACACAGTGAGTTCACGCCTTCTCTTCACCTGTCGGTGTCCACACTCTGTGTATAGAGATGCTAGTTCCGCCTACGCTTTCGACACAGAAAGCAGACAAGATGACTGCGGCCTACAATGTTGGTGACATTTGTTCATATGTAAAAATTAATATAATCATTAATTTTTTATTATAAAAATGATCAGTTGCAATATATTCCGCCACCAAAAATTATTGCACTCATTTCCATATACCGTGCGATTAGTCAATATATTGACTATTGCGACAGGCCTAGTAGTAGCTAGCTACTTGATTCAACCTAGATTTTCTATATGTGGGTATTATAATGAAGAGACACAATTCAAGTTAATTATCTTCTATTATCATACTGAATGTTGATGCCATCAAGCTCTTAAAAGAACTCCAACACAGAAAAGAGAGATAAAAGGAACAAAGAAACATAAATATACTGCTTTGCCTACAGTTCTGCGTCTTCCATTGGTCTCCGCCGCCCAGTCTCAATGTCTTGACTGCCATGGTTACAGTAGCTAACTGCCAAAATTAGAAGGAAAAAAAATGACATATCACTGTTAAACCTGAATGTATTAGCCAGTGTATGTAGGCTTAGGTTACTTATTACAATATAACACTTTGACATAACATGTATAGTCTGTTTATTTTGCTCTGTTAGCTACATTTTTGTGAAATGTCTGACCAGTTTGTCGAACTAGTCTAGCTGGTTGGGGTCGCTTTGCCCTAGCTCTGTAGCATTAAGTTCACTCAAACCTAGCTCATTACAGTAACTTTACACATTGTTGTAGGCATAGACTACTTATCGCAAAACTTTTTGATATTTTTCTACTTTCATTTACTTACCTAACAACGACTGCTCCTTTGTGAAAGTGATATGTCGTTTGTGAACGATTCGTTCATTTTGAACGAATCCTTATAAGGACTGGGGGGTAACGAGTCCTCTCAACGAGTGATTCGTTCATTTCCCGACTCCGTCTTTCTATGAGTCTTTGGATCATTTTTCATGTGACCTGCATAGGCTCTGTACTGGTAGCTAAAGGAAACGAACGATTCATTAATTTCCCGACTCGGTCTTTCTACGAGTCTTTGGATCATTTTTCACGTGACCTGCATAGGCTCTGTAGCTAGAGGAAACAAACGATTCGTTCATTTCCCGACTCGGTCTTTCTACGAGTCTTTGCATCATTTTCACGTGACCTGTATAGGCTCTGTAGCCAGAGGAAACGAACGATTCGTTCATTTCCCGACTCGGTCTTTCTACGAGTCTTTGGATCCTTTTTTCACGTGAACCGCATTGTATTTTTTAGTAGAGGAAACTGTTTGCTTATTCCCTTTCGCGTGGCCGCTGTTTTAGTAAGAAGTGAATGATATTCGCTCAAGTCATCATACTGACTGGTTTGGTTATTTTCACTTTACATTTACACTTACAGTTTAGTGCAGTGTAATTGTTTGACGTGATAAATACTAGTGTGATAATACATGACCAAATCATACAAACACATGATACATTATTTTAATGCAGGAATTTATTTTGAAATAGTATCTGCTGGTGCACATGTCATGCACTAACCTACATGAGAATATCATACGTGTTTGCAGTGGACGTATAGACCCTATATATGTCATGGACCCAACTATTGGTTGGTCCATGACACGCATTACTTCCACAATCTTCAATTACAATGCAAGTCTATGGGAATGTCGCAACTTTCTTTTCAATGGCTCTGGGCAATTCCAACTGTCCAACTGCCACGCCCACTTAGGTTGTTTGACACTTCGAACAATGCAATTTCCTTTTGAAAATTCTAATCCTTTTTGTCAGGGTTGGTGAGTACAAATAAGGACATTTAATTGTAAAGTGACACGCCGCGTGTCATTGCCCTTACAAAAAATAAGTATATTAAAGTATACTATAGGTATACTAAAATATGGATAGTACACTTTTAGTTCACTTTTGATATACTTTTAAGAAGTATGCTCAGAAAATAGTTCACTTTTGATATACTTTTAAGAAGTATACTTCGAAAATAGTTCACTTTTAATATACTTTTAAGTATGCTTTGAAAATAGTTCACTTTTTATATACTTTTAAGGAGTATACTTAGAAACAGAAAATGGTATACATTTCTTCTGGAGTAAGATGTATGTTTTCTATTATTATACAGCAAAAGCAGTCAAAATAATTTTAAAGTACATTACAGGTTACATTTTTTAGATCCATCTCATTCTAATTATTCATGTCTATGAAAAATATATTATGCATTGCACATTAAATCTTTTTTTGTTATTGAAGCTGTAACCTTAATTACTGCCAAAACATTCTGAAGCCCTATACTCTTATACTAATAATTATCAATTGGAGTATTAATGAAAAAAAAAAGAAAAAGCTACGTGAGAATTTGAAGGTTATACTGTCAAACTGACTTAAAAACGAAATAACAACGTGAAATAATGAAGATAGTGTGGCTCATTGGCTAGTCAATTCCCATGATGCAAGGCCGTAAATAGTGTAAAAAATTGCTGACAAGTTTGCCGTTTGTTCAAAATACAAATGTAACTTCATGAATTTCGTTGTGTCTGCTTAGAATGTAGTGTTTTGTTGCGTGGTATTTGTCATTGTTGTGCTGGTTTACCATTGTAACCATGAGTTAAATGACTGTTACGTTTCATGAGAAGAGCTGGATTCGTAAAACATTGCAACATGCAGTAAGTAGCTTTCTTCACAATCTGCAGTGTGACTTTGTGAGGGCCCCCGTTCTCGCCATGTGACGCAAGATCTGATCTGAGGCGTGTACGGGTCACCTAAACATTTTAATTTATTACTAAGTCATAGTGAAATAAAATGTATTAAGAAATACTTCTTGAGGTACTTACATTAATTGAAAGTGCACTTGTAAGTATTGCAAAGTATACTTTGAGGCTCTTTAGGAAGTATACTTCATGAACTGAAAGTGCACTATACAGGTTACTTTAGAGTATTCCAAGGTATACTTTTAACCCTTGTGCTGCCTTCGGGTCACATGACCAAAAGGTTCATAATGAACCATCGTTGTGTTTACCCAATTTTACCCAATACAAAAGCAAATAAAAATTATTTTATTTTCACCTTCGCAATGTGGGGGGTCTGAGACAGCCCAACGGTTAAAAGAAAATGTTTCATTTTGTTTTTGTATGCGGTAAAGTTGTTGCAAACGAAGGTGGGTCACAATGACTGATGGGTCAGAATGACCCGAGGAGAACACAAGGGTTAAGTACTTTAGGAAGTATACTTTATGAACTGAAAGTGCACTACACAGGTTACTTCAGAGTATTCGAAAGTATACTTTGAAGTACTTTATGAAGTATACTTGATGAACTGAAAGTGTTCTACACAGGCTACTTTACAGTATTCAAAAGTAAACCTTGAAATACACTATAAGTGTACTTTAAAGTGTACTAAATGACCTAAAAAGTGGGCCAATTCAGTTTACTTAGTACAAAAATAGTATATAAATAAGTACACTGCTAGTATACTTTAAGTAACATGATAATAGTATACTTTTTATACTAAGTATACTTACAAAATAAACTTGAAGTATACTTCTTTTTTGTAAGGGTGAAGCATTTCAGCAGACGTTTGTGCAGTTCATTTATCATTTGAGAATTTCAATCATTTGAATAATGTCAGGAATAATCTTCCAAAGGCTTTGACAGGACATTTGCAATTGACAAACGCTTTTTCCAAATGCTCAGCTTGGCTCGCTGCCAAAATTGGCCAAAAGAGCAACCCACTTCGTCCTCACCCCATCATCAGCTTGTTCTTCACGCCCTCTTTTCTCTGACTGGAAGCCAATTTCAGATCTTGGACTGACTTTCTTAGACGCGTAGAAACCCACCTCTCGAAAAAGTGAATGACCGAACGCCCATATGCATTTAAACTTGCATTAGTAGCGTACAATGTTAGAATAGTTAAACTTCTACCTGGCCGAAAGCGTAGACTTTGAAGTGGTAGGAATAGTTACAGTAGACTACGCATTTTTCGTGGGAGATCATGGCGGCGGCCGCAGTGGAGGTGAGTGTGAGCAGCGGGAGTAGTGACACATCTAGCACGGGTGAAGATGAGAAGATGAAGCGGTTGTTCCAGACTTGCGACGGGGACGGCGACGGATACATCAACAGGTAGGAGTCACGCCGTAATTGATAGAAATAATGAGAGGCGGATCAGTTTACTCATAAGTTATCCGATTGGAGCATCCGCGAGCTGGAATATAGGCTAAGAATATCGCCAAATCTGCAGCCTGTTTGCCATGGTTTGTAGGCTACAAGTAACGTGAACAAAGTTGTTTTAGCTTCCATACTGTTTTCAGACGCATGCTCTCGCTGTGCTGACAATTTTTTTGACATGCGTTTTAAGTAAGTGACTATAGGTTGAAAAAGGGTTGCGTTTAATGGAGTGACTATAGGTTGTTTAAAAACTTGGTAGCATGTTAAGGTCCCAATGAGAATCTGAATTTACAAAGCTGCCTGCATGGTTCAGCTTAATGCTCTCCATGCTAAACAAATGTTTTACGGTGTTCACGTGCTTCAGATATATTACCGTCCTGTAAAGGTAGATCTATGCTAAAACCCGTATTTAATCGTGGCCGTACCATGTTTGCAGGGGAGGTTTTAGCTGTGCGACCCCCCCCCGCCCCCCCTACAAAAAACATAGTCCTGCACCAACTGTAATTTATTCTGAAATTACCAACAGAAATACATTATTTATTTAATTACGATTAATAAAAACATTACGATCCCCCCAGCATTGTCGATCAAGAGTCATGACTAAACCAATTCACCTTGGTGGTGTCCAGAATGGTTTTATAGCCCTGGCATATCGAAAAATTAAGGAAACGGCTACAGCTGTCAAAAGCCCCCTAAAGGCCGATTTATACTTCTGCGTCTCCGTTAACGGACAGACGAACGCACGGAGTCGGACGGATTGGTTGAATTTATACTACTCTGACGGCTCTGCGTGCTGAAAGCAATTCACAGCCAGAACAGTAGATGGCGCTGCACTGCGACGCTAGCTAGGTTATCGAAAAGTCGGAGCAAATTTACAAATGAACCGTTTCATCAATAAAATAAGCAAATTTTCAGCAACTAAACTGCCCATTTCTCGTCACATTTTAATTCAGATGCTGATTTACATGTACTGTTAAGCTGAAATAAGAGTTGTAACAACTTACAACAATGGCGGTCAAAGGATTCTGTTCTCTTGTTGGTCACGGCAACCCCGCCCCCACCCCTGACGCAAGCGGTTCTTAATACGGACCAATCATAGCCAAGGGGTATCCGTAAAAAGACGCACGGACAGACGGATAGTTAGGAAAATCAGGAGGCGCACTGCAAGCTCTGCGAGGACACGCAGAGGGCGTTTCTTGACGGAGAGGGCGTTCCCCGTGTGCTTGTGCGTAAAAACGCAGAAGTATAAATCGGCCTTAAGGCTGGCCAACATGATTGGACCAACGTAGACCGGTGGAAAAGGATTAGACGTGCAAATTGTAATGCGGCTACTCGATCAAACAACCTCAATCTTATCTGCTTTCGGCCCCATAACCAGCACAGGCCTTGGCCAAGGCCGTTGCTGGAACAACAACTCCTCTGAAGAGCGCTGCAGGGAGACATTTGCATTCCCTACCCCCTTCCAACAGACACCTGAGGATTGCTGTCTCTGTCTGGGACCTGATCAAGGCTGTCTCCATGGCAATACAATCTGAGAACTGTCTGATTGTGGCCTAGGCGATGGCGACAACCCAGGCCTACTAAAACACTAACTTTCACATATAACAGATATGCACGCACCCCCCCACCAGCCCCATCCAACGCCTTCACCTGCTTCGTCCCCCCAGTGTGACAGGCGGGTCTGACCAGTGCCGATTTTGGCTGCAGGACCAGATAGCTGCTTGTTGCGCTGGCTTACCTCCCCGTTGCAAGTCATGAGTTTCTGTAATGTTGTGAAATGCCTGGCCCCCCAGTGGTGGAATCAACTCCCCACCTCCATCAGAGACACAGATTGCCTCTTCACATTCAAGAGAAGGCTCAAGACGCACTTGTTCCGGGAGTACAACGGTACTTAGTAATGGTTTGCTGAACCCAATGCTAGTTTCCTCAAGGATCACAATGACTCTTGCTTAGAGACTTGTTGCTTTTGTTGGTTAATGGTAGCTGATTTAAACTGTTGTATTTGCTGCAAAATATTCTATTTTAGTTAATCTCATTTTTATTTTATTTTACTGTTGCTTGTTTTCTACATGTACACTTGCACTTAGAGATTCATGTTGTTTAATTGTAACTTGCTTAACTACATGCTCTTATGGTTCTTCCCTTTGGCACTTATTTTTTGGTTGTTCACAATGTGTGATAATAACAACTTGTTGTTATTATCAGTGACCTATGCACTTTGTAAAGCTCTCTCTTGGAAGTCGCTTTGGATAAAAGCATCTGCTAAATAAATAAATTTAAAATATATGTGCTGAAGTGTTTTTTCTTCCTGTTCTCACACTGTACTCCTCTGGGAGCACAGTCTGGGGGTTGCCTTTTTTTCTCCTCTCTCTCCTCATGTTATGCTGAAATTTCTCCCTCAACCTTGGCTTCTCGTCCTGTCTACCCCCTTGTCATGTTTAGGTATATGTATGGACAGGTGGATTGCCATTTTTCACTATTTTTAAACTATTTGACAGGCTATGTTGTGGTACTTGAATACTTGTGCTGTAACAATAAATGACTTACTACTACTACTACTACTAAAAGGGCACCAGAACATAACCGCAACATAATCTTGTGACGTTGCCAGTCCGTAACTGCTACGTTAATTAAGTAACCTGTATTTCTAAATTCTACTGCTTATATTGGGGCTGTTCATATGCAGACCTCATTTGCCCAAAATGCTACTTGTTCTTGTATTTTAGGCTGCATGGTAGCCAACTTTAGGAGGACTGTTTGTGTGATGTGTAGCCTAACTCAAGCATAAACAAGGCAGCATTTCCATGTAACATTGTAATTTTATTTCAAACAAAGTGAATTAAAATCTTCTGCCAGTCCCCGCCTGTTGGCCCTGACAGTGAAGCACAAAATAAGTTGGTGCATAATTGCACATGTGAAAAGGGGCTATAAAGGGGCTATCATAAAAAAATCACATCTAAAATAATGTATATCAAAAATAAATTCTGTGATTCTAGATTGTCACATAACCATGTGAAAAGTTGGATATGGAAGCTGCAATAATGATTCATTCACCTGGCTTGTTTTGAATGGACTGCGGGGGCGTGTTTGAGTGTCTACGCTATGAGGAGCTCCACAGCCTTCTCTCCCAGTCCCGTCTTCCACTTCATCACAGCGTCTGCAATTAGAAGTCATTAACTTATTGTCAGCACCAATTTGAACTTTGAACGCTGCGTGTAAGCCATAGTTCATGGCATCTCCAAACATTTACCACTCTCCTTTGGAACTCCAGCACCTAAAGGCGCTCCTCAAGGTCTTGGAGTTCAGCCTGTGTTTGGGCCACCTGTAGGTCCATCACTGGCACCTCTTCAGTGTGTCTGTCCTGTAATTGCCTGAATAGGAGAGCCTCTCGCTGGTTCTCCTCCAATGTCTCCATCTTCTGGAGCATAACCTGTAATGTGTCTGTCATTAAAGACAGTAAAACGAGTTTACAAGAGTTTGCATGATTGGCATCCGTGTGTTTTTTTTTTTACATTGATGTGAATAACAAATGTTACCTTGAATGGTTGTATACAAATCATTAATATGACAACATTTGTTACTTTGACATATATGTATCCCCCCGCCACGATCAGAGCAACTTGGGTATGCCTTACAATGAGTTGGCAATGCTATTGAAAGACTTTGAGTATTTTTTTGTGACTTATATTTGCACTTGCCTGGCTGACAATTGTTTTCCCGGGGCCCAAATAGGTTCTCCTCCAACAGATCAGAGTTGACACATTGGGGTATGGCATCTGGTGATGCAAAAGTTCTAAGTCATGGTTTTGCTTCAAAAAATAGCCTCTAGGGTTGCCATGGCTGATACAATTACCGTCACTGTTATAAACGGTCATTCATTACTTTACCATCATTTTCCAGGGACACAGTGCTAGGCCGTGTGACGGTGGTAGGATAATCTTTCCAACAACGGGATTTTGCTGTCACTGGCTGTGGTTGTGGCAGAGGAAGAAAAGGTAGTCTCTGCACAGTTTAAGATAAGTGACATTGCAAATAAATTATGGCATTTATACTAGTACAGTCTTTGTGACATACAATAAATGATCTAACCTTTAGTGTTTTTTGTTGTTGTCCATCCTGGCTTGGGTTCCATCTCAAAGCTGTGTTTGTGTTTTCAAACTTAAGCACGCAAATTAATGTGGAGTCACAAGGCTCCAGAAAATGAGGTTCAGGGTCAGTGTGCTATTATTCCACCTGCCCAATTAACATTTTAACAATAGTCAATCTTAACAACAGCAAATAATTCATTTAGCCTCATCTGCCTTTTGCTGAATGAAATGAATCTCGTTTTTATTAAGTAATATTGTCTGGGTAATATGTTGTCAAAGATTCTATAGCCCACCCACACGTTGTGATCGTTTGCCATCCTGTTGTGTTGCTTTGTGTGTTGAGTAATTGCGGTAAGTTGGCTACCCATGCCCTTCATTCAAACCCAAAAGTGGCTGCAGGAAGCGGCACAAACGCAAAGAGCAGGATGAAAGGGTGGCAAAGCTGGCAAAATTATCTGCATTTGGATTTGTGGCGAGGTGTTCAAGAGGACGCTACGTCTGACCCCCAGCCCAACAGCAATGAGTGAAACTCAGCCACCAGGGTAGGCTAACGTTTACTGTCTGGTATGGCCTATTGAATGCATTTAGACACGGCTATTAAACATCATTAAATGCACGTATAGGCATAAGGCAGCAGCCAGGTTAGATATTGTTTTCAATGTGCAGGATGTTGTTGGAAAATAGCTAAAGCTAGATAGGCTTTAAGCTAGCATATCTAGCTAACAAAAATAAAATCAAACATTCACCAATGTGTTGGGAAAGTTCACTTTCTACATGAATTAGTTCAGTTCATAATTCAACATTTTGAACTAAGTTCAAAGCTCCAAATAATGAACTAGATTAGTTCAGTTCTTTTTTTCAACAAGGGCTGCCGTCTGCAATACCGCTCTCTACCTCCCCAATTCGGAGTTCTCACACTTGCCAGGCATAGACGGTAGAAGAAAGAAAGCACACGCAGCTATTGACAGGTTGGGCAACCCTGGACACAAGACCTAACGGTGTGTTTTTAGCCTGGAAGTCTCTAGAAATCTGGCACCTTATTAAACAAAATTAAAAAGAGTGAACAGACACCAGAATAAATGCGTCCACTGCACAGTATTGTTCATCAGGCAGTAATACAGTAGGCTACGTTCAGTTCACGTTCACCAAAATTATGAACAAGTTCATGAACGTGTTCAGACGCAACACTGATAAGTACATTTCCATGCGCTTCGCTAAGCTCAACACTCAATAATTTTGCCTGACGATAGGTCGGTTAAGGGGCCCATTGGTGAGATCTGCACTCGGGCCCGCCAAGTCATTGTTACGCCGCTGCCTGCCTCTATGTAGCCTTTTGCAATTAGCAAGCTAGATAATTATTTTAAAACAATATGGCACTAGCTAAATTAGCTAAGCAGAGCTAGAGCTAGCATTGTGAGGAGCATCTGCTAGCTTTGCATGTGTTAGCTAATGTAATGTTATGCCAACTATTTTAACTATATAATAGTTAGGAGTAATATAGAAGCCTTTTGTAACTCGATTAATTTAAAATTGAATTAGACGGCTCAAACATGTAAAGGTCCTTACTAAGGAGCGACAACGCAGTTTTATATAGCGCCATTGCTGTGCATTCCATGACCGACCGTCTCAAAACGTAATCAGCCACACGTTAGCTACACAGTCTTAGAAAATTGAGGGCTAAGCTATTTTGGAAAAAGTTTTTATTAACAGTTCTGAACGTTTATTTTCTCCACTTCTTTTGTGGGTGATTTGTGAGACGCTAAACTTTTATAGGCTATCATATGCATTTCAACATAGCTTTCTGAAGGCTCTAACGTTAGTTATTTTACCTCTACGTAACGTCACTGTGTCCAATCCCGACCAGTTTTTAGCTAATTCTGATAAAATGCCACTTCAAATATTGATAAAAATGATTGTATCACGTTTTCAGCTGATTTACTGATTTCACGTTAAGCTTTAACTTCTTACCTTTCGAGCTAAATATTGTAAAAAAAAAAAGTTAGCTTATCTTTAACTAGAGCAGGTAAAAAGACGCTGGCGCCGGTAAATTAGCCATGCGCTACCCTTGTCCAAACTCGACCGCAATTATCCTCGTAGTAATCACTCGCCGCTGCTGTTTTTCCGGGAATATTAACTTTATCCAGGGTCACCAAACTGACCATCAATGCTGTCAATATATCCGGGGACGTAGTTATGTCCTCCACAATAAGATATCACACTTCAACAACTCTAAACTATGCGATTAAAATCTCAATTTGACTGTGTACTACCACCTGCTGGATGTTTTGTTGAACTCTTCTCATGTCAGTCCCTTGCCCCCCTCCCTTCCTAGCCTGGTCCTAACCAAACCCTCGTACATTTAACATGTACAGAGGGTCTGGGATCGCTCCATTGACAAGCGTTAACTTCCTTGAAGGCGGGTCCTCTGTTGAAGTTTAAAACTATTGGACCTGCCCAGTGCCACTCTGATCTGCCATAACCAATCGCAAGCATTCGTCTTAGCCAACTCCTTCACCACTACTGTAACGAAGCTAGCTGCCGTAGCTGGAAAATCAAACTTTTCCCGAACCCAGTGGGGAGGAGGGCTACAACATCATGGCCACCTACAAAACTCAGCAAGGAATGTTCTTGCTTGGCTTTAACTTATGGATATTTGGCAGCATTGCCACAACCGCAGAATAACTTTGCTCGCATCTTTCTCCGCCGCCATTACTGAACTACTCAAACTAGTGCACGACATTAACGTCATCGTTCCCAGCTACTCCCTATGTTCGCTGATTGGACCTACGAAAATTTTCTGAAAACCGACTTCAAAGTCAAACTCCCAGACCTAGTATAGAAACTAAATCCAAATTGAGCAGAAGTACGTAGGAGGGTAGAGCCAGGCTACTCCCTTCCTCCCCTCGACTACAGATCACCTCACACATGATGATGTATTTTGGCATTGGCTATACAAAGTAATGTTAAGCTAGCGTTCAAAAAAATACACTTGTATGCTAACCGATAGTAGCATAACAATGACAGTACAAAAACACTTTTCAGAGTAAAGATCGTCGCCCGAATGGTCTTTCGGCTTTCTCTCATCAATGTAACTTTCCTAAATTATTTAGACATGTAAACGTCCATATATATTTATGAAATTTGACACGTAGATTGTATGCCTACAATAATACTACTTACACTTTGCTAGCAATTGCAAAAGAAAATGGTGGCAAAAAGACTGGAAACTGGGTGTCCACAGTGACGCTAGTTAGCGAAATCTTAACTAAAACAAAGTGAATCTGATGGCAAATAAACATGCAAAATAGCCTAAATTTCAAACCTATAAGTAATGGGTCAATTTCTGCAAATATATTTATACATTAAAACTATTACTGTAAAGAAAATACTCACCTGTTGAAAAAGCTATTTTCCTAGCAGGATTTTAGCCGTTGTGTGGATTAAAACCTTTTCAAGATCTCTTGGAGACCCCAGTTTCAGCGAGGCGTTGAAATGGATATGAGCAAAGTCGTTGGGTCCGACTAGTATAACATTAAAATATGTCGTCCTAACTTGAACATTGTAGTAAGCCTTTTCACACAATAATCAATAAAGCTAGTTAGAGGAACCAATTTTATATAGTTAATATGGAAAATTAAAATATTTAGTTCAACTTATGAACGTACAATACGTACAATAAAGTACGTGTTCAAGGGTGTTGTTAGGCCCGACGCGCAGCGGAGGGCCGACAAACCCTGGAACACGTACTTTATTGGCGATAAAGTACTGCCTCGAGTACCTTATTGCTTTTATAATACGGTTGCCAGCTAAATTATAAATAGTGAATAAATAGTAAGCTGCCTTTCAGCACAAAATAGTTATAGACAACAAACATTGTGTATCGCATTTCAGTAGCCGAGAGAAAATAGTCCCTGTAAACAGTGGCTGTTGCTATGCAACCGACAAACAGCACTGTGAACTTCACATTTGTTAGCCTTGCTAGATCTCGCACCATCTCATTCATTCAATGCTCATTTTATAAAAGCTGCCTTTAAAATAACAATGACAATGGGACACTTTCAATAAAATAATATTTCATTTAAACAGTAGGCCTAAACATTCTAAATCAATCATAAATGTTTCGTAGGCACTGGGTATATGGTAGCTAGCTAGCCTACATATGCTGTAAACAAGTTACTATTGACTTGGGACTCGATAAACGAAGATTAGGCTGTTGTTAACATTTTAGTTATTTTGAGTGCGCACTAATATGGAACGCTCCCATTTCAAGGTAAATGTAATAAGGCGGCGTACAGTACTTTATGCTCAATAAAGCACACCCCGTGACTCACTCTCAACCAATCAGAATGCTTGATTTCAACCACCCGTATTATAAATAGAACATAAAGGGTATGTTTTGTGTTTTATTGGGTATTACCGATTGGTACCAAGGTGGTAAATACCTAGATCATTCAAAGTATTTACCCATTAACTAAATTATATCGTGCTAGTCATTACTGGGTATGTTTTCTGTATTATTGGGTATTACCGATTAGTACCAAGGTGGTAAATACAGAGATAATTTGACGTATTTACCCATTAACTATTTACTAAAGTCCTGGTTATTACTGGGTAATTTTCACTGGTCCTAATTGGGTAAAGACAGAAGACAAAACGTAGTATTTACCTGGAAACTTATAAATATTACTATTTAAATACCGCTGGTAGTAAGTTGGTATCTACAGGAGATTTATTGGGTAAATACCACTGCTACTAAGTAGATAAAGACGGCCAAGCTCCAGCCGAATTACGAAAAAAAATACTCTACTATTACCCTGCAGTTACCTAAGGTTAATGTCGGTAACAGTCCACGTCTAATGAGAATATAAGATAGTACTTTCCAATAAAATACCTTTTCAGATACATTTATTGATGATGGCCTCATTTACTTGGCTGGTATACCTACCTCCGCGGGAAGAGTTTTCCTCTACTATCATGGTAAATCTTCTTGGATACTGGGTATGTTCCTGCGCATGTTTGGACTATTTACTCAGTAAGTAATCTGAAACTGGACTGTAAAAGGAAGCCGTGTTTATTGCCATGGTGTTACCGGGCTCTTACCGTATTCTTTGTAAGCGAATACCACTTTGTCAATGTTACCCTTAGTATGAACTTGTAATATAAGTTCCAAGGCGATACCAGGTAAAACATGGTTATGTTCTTAGTAAGTAATCTGAAACTGGACTGTAAAAGGAAGCCGTGTTTGTTTCCATGGTGATACCAGTCTCTTACCATATTCTTTTCAACTGTTCATTCCCTTTTCCATGCAATAAACACAAACTTGGATTATGTTACTAAGAAAAACATGACACTTCACTCTGTAAATTGTAACATCATTTTAAATTAGAGCACTGTTTCCATGGCATGACATGAGCAAATACAAAGGTTAAATCACAATTGCCCCAATGATGGCAGTCAAAGCTATGTGCTCTTGTCAACATTTAGTTTTCGGCAGAGGGTTATGCTCCTGGTGCGCCGAACACGATAGCAGTGGATATGATCCTCTGGACTGTGAACTACAAGACAGATCATAAAAAGAAAATAAACATGTTAGCAACGTGGAAGAGCAACCAGGCAATGTCGACTGATGTAGCTGTCTAGCAATGTGCTAACATTAGCTATAGCCTAACTTTATTTTCAAAATACATGTTATTAGCACAAGATCAAAATACAATCATTTAATATGCATTTCTATACTTTTTCTTGACAAATAAATGATGTAATTAGACTGTGTGTTATTTTGTGACTTACCTAGTAATGCAAGACTGCTGCTGGAGTTAGCTCACGAAACCAACCAACTGTCGAAACCACTCATTGATGACAGAAACTTTTCAGAATAAAACCCGGAACTTCCATATAGTAGTTGGCAGGTGATTGGATGAACCATCGGTCTATTATCGTCAATTACCTACCAGTCAAACGATGATTGGCCCAGAACATATTTTGAGGCCAAAATTAGCCATTTAAATCTTTACTAGCCATTTTAATCTCACGATGCGTGATATCTGCATCCACAGTTTTTCTCGCTAAGAAAACGAAGCTCCTGAGTGCAAATACAACTTAGACTCATTGAACATCTGTTTTAGTAGAATGACATTTACAAAAATATTACTTCAGAGGACGGCTCAAGGCGGTAAAAGCTTAATAAGAAGGCTCCAAAGGGAGAGGCCACTGGCAAGGAAAAAACGATGCCCAGTGTGCAACCACTTCTAAAGAACCAAAACTACCACAGCATCCTTGGCTATCACACAGGATACACTCAGATAAATGTGGCAATCGATTTTTCTGTATTCTAAAATAAAATAATAGAATCTTAGATATTTGTAGACTATGTTTTATGTTACAGGAGCTGTAGAAAGACAAACCATAGGGGCCAAACTAATACTGACGTGTTCTATGGTATGAAGTTATTGAATTTTGAGTTTTTATAGGGAGGTTTGTATAGATTTAACCTTTGTATTTGTTCATGTTTGGTCAATAATGTTACAATTTACAGAGTGAAGTGTCACGTTTTCCTTTGAAACAGTATCCAAGTGTGTGTGTTTTTTTGCATGAAAAGGGAATGAGCAGTTGTAAAGGATATGGTAAGAGCCTGGTAACAGCATGGAAACAAACACAGCTTCCTTTTACAGTCCAGTTTCAGATTACTTACTGAGTACATAGCCATGTTTTACCTGGTATCGCCTTGGAACGTATAGTACAAGTTCATACTAAGTGTAACATTGACAAAGTGGTATTCGCTCACAAAGAATATGGTAAGAACCTGGTAACTCCATGGAAACAAACACGGCTTCCTTTTACAGTCCAGTTTCAGATTACTTACTGAGTAAATAGTCCCGGGCCATCGGGCCATCACTATTGTCGAGCCCTGGTAAGTATTTTATTTATTAAAGCTACGTTTATGCATATGAGAAAATTGATGACCAATGACATGCTGAGGCTGAGTTGCACATGAATTACATGCATTGTCTACATTTATACTTGCTGGGATGCAACATTTAATATTATGTGTGTGATTGAAATTCATGCAGACTAGGCTACATTACAAAAGTGTCAAAACTGAGAGCAGTCGAGTGTGATCTCTGGATAAACCACTTATAATGCACTCGAGCTCCATTGTCCTACGACCAAAGAGCAACGTAACCCATGGTCCAAAAATTAACGTAGCCGACCAGGGTACTACGACGTTGCAGCAACGTTGTCCACAGGTTCCAAAAATAAGGTACCCAGCTGACCAAGGTACAGAGTTGTGGCAACGTTGTCCATGGCACCAACTGGCAACATTCACTTTTATAACTGTGCTACGACGTTGCGGCAACGTTGCCAACGGGACCTAAAATAAGGTACCCAGCTGACCAAGGTACGGCGTTGCGGCAACGTTGTCCATGGCACCAACTGGCAACATTCACTTTTATAACTGTGCTACGACGTTGCGGCAACGTTGCCAACGGGACCAAAAATAAGGTATCCAGCCGACCAAGGTACGACGTTGTGGCAACATTGTCCACGGGACCAAAAATAACGTACCCAGCCGGCCAAGGTACGACGTTGCGGCAACGTTGTCCACGGCACCAACTGGCAACATTCCCTTTATACCGTTGCTACAACGTTGCGGGTGACCAAATGAGCACTTACTGGCAACGTTGCCGCAACATGTGTTAGCTGGACTATATTCACAGTATTATAAATGAATTGTTTTATTTGGTAGCATTTCGTAGTCTGTCAGATTTACTAATTGTATTATTGTGCCAAGTTATAGGTGCACTATTTGATATATTCCCCGGTTTCTCCTACCTTCGGTTTCCAGTGGGGAGACTTTAGGCCAACCTATCCCTGCCCCCTTCCCCCTCGTACTTCTGAGTGGGAGACCTGCAGGCAGTCTGCCTAGCTCCCAAACTAGAATCAGGGCACCCACAGTCCCACAAGGTGACATTATATCATTGACCTGATGTGCAAATTTCACCATTCCTATTTTTTTGTTGTTGGTGTGGGTGCCGTGTCACCCCCAGCAAGGTGCCACCCTGGGTGGCTGCCCATGTCGCCTATGCCTAAATCCACCACTGCATGTTTGATATGACACATTCAGTTTGATGCCTTCAACAGCGTGAAGCATTTTAAATATAAACATATTTTTCATCGGCACCACTGCTGGCAGTACAACCAGTGACAAATTAAGAACTTCCTGATACCACCACCTATAATCTAAACTATTGTATGAGAATTGTGGTAAAGTCCTTAATTTACATATTGCTCACAGTACCTGCAAAATGTATTCAAAGTCATTGCAAAGGGGATAGGATTGCGATTTCCACGCAGTGTCCAAGGGACTTTATTGGCAGCAACGTCCTGTATAGTGGAGGATTGAAAAGCCTTTTAAATCTATTTAAACAAATGTAAAATAATCTGCACCGAGGTGTTTGTGATGTTGACTTTTATGCATCTCTCTAATAATGCCAGGTTTATGTATTTGTGTGTTTGTGTGTGTACAAATTAAAATGGGTTTATTTTCCCACGATCAGCTCAAGAACCGGGTACTCTGCAAACAGGGTACGTACAAGGTGCTTAAAGTGCTAAATTCAAATCACAAAGTTGGACGTAGCTAAGGCCGACGTAGGAGTTAATAACAACTTTTTTACGCCCAGCTGGTGCACCCGGCTCCTGGTCTGCAGCGAGTTTCCTACAATATCTTGAGAACCAGTCACTCTGCAAAGTCATTCTCCATGGCCTCGCCAAGCTCCTCCCATGCCAGGGTTTTTGCCTCCTTGTCTGCCAACACCACGTTCCGCTTGGCCTACCGGTACACATTAGCAGTCCTACCAGCCAATAAGTCCAATAGGCCTCCTTTTCCAGCTTGACGGTATTACGTTTCGGCCTGCCATCCTCCCCCACTATCGTAGCCAACTCACCACCAGGTGGTGATCAGTTGACAGATCCGCCCTCTCCTCACCCGAGTGTCAAAGACATTCGGCCTCAGGTCTGATGACACGGCTACAAAGTTGATCATTGAACTGCCGTGTCGAGCACAGAAGTCCAACAACAAAACACTGTTTGGGTTCAGATCGGGGGGGTCGTTCATCCCAATCACGCCCCTCCAGGTGTAACTATTGTTGCACACATGAGCATTGAAGAGTCCCCCAGGAGGACGAGGGCATCTCCAGTAGGAGCGCTTTCCAGCAACCCCCCCAGATACTCTAAAAAGGGTGGGTACTCTGAGCTGCCGTTTGGTGGGTAAGCACAAACAACAATGAGGACCCGTCCCGCCACCAGAAGGCGAAGGGAGGCTACCCTCTCGTCCACCGGGGTGAACCCCAACGTACAGGTGCCAAACCGAGGGGACCACTGAGAACTCTCATCTATAATTACACCCCCACCCGCCACCTACGGTCTTCTTCTGACAACCGCCTGGTGGTCCCACCGCTCAAGAATGCCCGGTCCAAACACAAGCTCTTCTCCTGTTTGGCCCCCCAATGGTGGAATCAACTCCCCACCTCCATCAGAGACACTGACTGTCTCCCCACCTTCAAGAATAGGCTCAAGACGCACATGTTCCAGGAGTACAACGGCACCTAGGAATGATTTGGCTGGAGCTGATGTTTCAGGATCACAATGACTCTTATTGAGAGTCTTGTTACTCTTGTTGGTTAGTTGTAACTGACTTAAAACTTTTGTGTACTTGCTGTGTAATACATTTTTGTTGCTTGATTTTTCCCCCACAGGTACACCCTTGCACTTTTGAGGTTCATGTTGTTAAATTGTAACTTGTTCAACTACATGCTCTTATGGTTCTTCCCTTTGGTACTTAATTAGTTTTCACAATGTATGCTTCATGTTTTGGCTACCCGCAATGTTTGGGGCTATCTCGTTGTTATGATCAGTGACCTATGCACTTTTGTAAAACTCTCCTTTGGAAGTCGCTTTGGATAAAAGTGTCTGCTAAATGCATAAATGTCAATAATTACAGATATATGTGTGTCACTGACATCATCGCAGGCACTGTGCCCTATAAAAAAACATCCAGGAATATGTGTGTGTGCCACCAATTTTTATCACGGGCACTGTGCGCTAGTCTTTTCAAAGAAAGGATGGCTACATTCTTTCAGTTTTTGACCTCAAGGAAGATGTTGCTTTGCACATTAAGTTGTTAATACATATTTTTAGGCATAACATGGGTGTATCTAATTGAAGAGAGCTCTGATGAGCTAGGCCTGGTGCTTCTGGGGATCAGTATATTGGGATGAGGATGTTCTCGACCTTGGCTGGGAATGAAATATCTTACAAAACATTTATTTCTCATATCAGGAACGACCTGCTGATGGTATGTCGGCAACTGAACATGGAGGAGTCTGTGGCTGAGATCATGGGCCAGCTTGGAGCTGACGAACGAGGGAAGATCTCCTTTGAGGACTTCACACGCTGCCGCATGCAACTGGTCAACGAGATTCACAAGGAGGAGGGCGAATTGTGCCAGGATTCTGAAACCAGATTGATCAGGGATCGCATTGCCTCCAGGCCAACCAGCAGTGAAAACAGCCTGGGTGAGTGTCCAGGATAGTCAATTTGTTTTGGTGTTACTGAGTGAAATTGTTGAAGATTGTGGGACAACGCCTTGGCAAAGTGAACTTTGACCCTAATGTTGAGCAAATATTCCCCAACATCCAACGATTGAGACCCTGAATCTAAATTAACTACCACATTAACAACCACAGCCAACACAAAACTGCCTACTTAAAACAAGCAAACAATAATAAAGTTGCCCATGGGTATAAACAACCTAAATGTTGGGAAATGTTTGTGGTTTAAAATGTTTGTTATTCTTGTCACAAAAAATCTGAAATTGGCAGCATGACTCATGTTGTTGCACCTTCTAATAATTTCTTAATGTTGTGTTGTTTATGGGTCTGGGCAACATATTCCATGGTGTGTTTTCTTGTTATCTAATTCAGTGGTTCCCAACCTGGGGTCCGCGCCCCCCTCTAGGGGGCACCAGAGGCACCAGAGTCCACATGTAGTGTAGTCAAGTATGTGTAGAATGTGATCATTAATAGGACTAAGAAATCCACCCTTTTATTACCACTATATAACATGTTGAATAACTAAATTGAATGATAACATTATCAATATTAATTACTATTTAAAAAGGCAGAAGATTCTTGTAATCATTACAGAATACTGTATTTTTCGGATAAGGCTGCACAACAACTAATACTTTTTTTTCCACTAAACTATAAGAATACACATTAAATAAAAATACAAAAAGTAATGATATTCTATAGAAAAGGCTCGATGATAGGACACATAATCAGAGATATGACAAAAACAAGAACAATGCAATGCAAATGGTTATGCCATTTTAGTGAGTGCTTGTTCCTACTGGACAACATTGACTGATGAAGCAAGGTGAAGCCAGGAGTCCAGTCTTGTGCAGTGTTGATGTCCTTGGTGTTTAGTTGACCCACGGGATGGCAGTTCATAGTTTAGTACAGCAGACTCCAAAGAGCTGGATCTAGTGATCTGCTTTAACAGCAGGATCTGTACCTAGTTAGTGCTGTGTACAATTGTGCTGGTGCAAGTGGACCATTGTATTCACTCACTATTGACTGACTCCCTGGTGATGAGAGGGGGCAGTGGAGTAGGCCCACACAATTTCCATACTCAAGGAGTAGTACAAGTAATTGTCTAAGATGCTTTACTGAAAGTCAAAGTATCATTTTAAATTATGTAATGAAATCAAAGTAGGCCTAAGTAAATAGTAAACTTTTTAAGTATGTACAAAGTAGGTAGCCTGGCTCTGCCCTCCTACGTACTTCCACTCAATTTGGATTTTGCTTCTGTACTAGGTCTGGGAGCTCGGCTCTGAAGTCGGTTTCCAGAAACACATTTTTTGTAGGTCCAATCAGCAAACAGAGGGAGTGGCAGAGAACGATGACGTTAATGTTGTGCACTAGTTTGAGTAGTTCAGTAATGGCGGCGGAGAAAGATGCAAGCCAAACTATTCTGTGATTGTGGCAATGCTGCCGAATATCCATAGGTTAAAGCCGGAGCAAGAACTTCCTTGCTGAGTTTTGTTGGTGGCCATGATGTTGTGGCCCTCCTCCCCACGGGGTTCGAGAACATTTTGATTTTCCAGCTACGGCAGCTAGCTCCGTTACAGTAGTGGTGAAGGAGTTGGCTAAGGCGAACGCTTGCGATTGATTATGGCAAATCAGAGTGGCTCTGGGCGGATCCAATAGTTTTAAACTTCAACAGAGGACCCGCCTTCAAGGAAGTTGACGTTTGTCAATGGAGAGATCTGATGAAGAAAGTGTTTTGTCCGTCTCTTCATAAACGGAGTGACTAAGTTCAGTTGAGTTCTGGATTTTAATAAGTATTTATCAATCTGCAGATTGGGAGAGAACCAGACCTCTGACAATACTTGACAACACAACACCAGGCTTAGGTCTCAATCAAGTCTCTCTCCGCTCTGAAGGCTGGAGGACCATCTTTTATAGGGCACTACTATGTAAACATAGTTAGTGACAGTCAGGCAGTAATGATGTTACAACAGTCTCAGAGAAAGAGATTAACAGCTCCCAACACATGACCACTCAAACTACAGAGTTCATAGTTGGAGCTCTCCTTGTAGTCATGACAAGGACCATTTAGCCAGTACTTTCTCCTGATCTCAAACATCTATTAACCCTGACACATAGACACAATCTACTCTTATTAATAGCAAGCTTACATGAGAACACATACTAACTAGTATCCAATGACTAGTTCTCTTGATTAGTGAATAATGTAAGCACACAGGAAATCTAAATTTCTTCCACAGATCCCAGACCCTCTGTACAAATGAAATGTACGAGGGTCTGGTTAGGACCAGGTTACAAAGTAGGGGGAATGAATCAGAATCAGAAGGGATTTTATTCACCATGAATGTTTGCACAAACAAGGAATTTACTTTGGCAGGGAGGTGCATACAATAAACATATAGGAATATTGAAACTTAAATATGTGGACTAACAGCTAACTAGCTAATACTAAGGGGGGGGGGGGGGTCTAGCTAATACTAAGGGGAATAAAATAAAATATAAGTAGTCATAATTTACAATCAAACCTACAAAAACAGATTGCAAGAGAATGATACAATAGTGCAAATTGCAATGTGCAGGGTGTCATTGTGCAGCTTGTGATTTAAAGTCAGTGAGAGTCCTTGGCCTTGTTAAAGTGGCCAACAGCGGATGGGAAGAAACTGTTCTTGTGGCGTGAGGTTTTGGTCTTGATGGACCGCAGCCTTCTGACGGAGGGGAGTAGCTGGAACAGGGAGCGTCCAGGGTGGGAGGGGTCAGCCACAATCTTCCTCGCTCGCCTCAGGGACCTCGAGGTGTGCAGATCCTTGAGGGAAGGCAGATTGCAGCCGATCACCTTCTCAGCAGTGCGGATGATACGCTGCAGTCTGCTCTTGTCCTTGGCAGTGGCAGCAGTGTACTAGATGGTGATAGAAGAAGTGAGGATGGACTCAATGATAGCTGTGTAGAAGTGCACCATCATTGTCTTTGGCAGGTTGAATTTCTTCAGCTGCCGTAGGAAGTACATCCTCTGTTGTGATTTTTTGGTGAGTGAGCTGATGTTCAGTTCCCACTTGAGGTCCTGGGAGAGGATGGTGCCCAGGAAGCGGAAGGACTCCACAGTGTTGACTGGGGAGTCACTCAGGATGATGGGGGTGAGTGGGGCTGTGTTCTTCCTGAAGTCCACAACCATCTACACTGTCTTAAGAGCATCCACAAACTTCAAGAGTTTGACAGACGGATGACTGAGTCCGGCCCATTTGCTTTACGGGGTTCTGCCTCTTGAAAAGTCTTTTAACTTCACCCTCCTGAATGTAGAGAGTTGTCACTGTGGTGGGGAGGCCTCTTTGGTGGGGAGGTGCAGTTCAGGACAGTCCAACTGTCTTTCAAATCTGCAGTGGAACTCTTTTAGGTCGTTGGCCAGTTGTGAGTTGTTAACGGTGTGGGGGGCTCTGGGCTTGTAGTTGGTGATCTGCCCTCTCCCTCTCCAGCCAGAAGCAGTGTCGTTAGCAAACAATTGGTGTTTTAGTCTCTGAGTACAGCCATACAAAATTAACAAAATAATGAATGTGCAACATGTATGCACAGTCAAAGAACACTAGAATTGAGGATGATGGGTCACATGACCAATAAGCTATCGAAGTTTGGAATACTGGAAAAAAAAATGAAAAGTGTGATGTGAAAATTACAAAATAAAGGCTGTGCAACATGTATGCATAGTCAATGAACACTCTGAATTAGATTTGAGGATGATAGGTCACATGACTAAAATGCTATTGAAGTTTGAAATACTAATAAATTAATCGAAAAATGAAACAACTAAAGGCTGTGCAACATGTATGCATAGTCAGTGAACACTCTGAAATGGATTTGAGTTTTATACATCACATGACCAAAAAGCTATTGAAGTTTGAAGATTTATTTTAATTACAACCGGATATGAAAATAAACAAAATAAAGGCTGTGCAATGTGTATGCATACATTTTGAACAGTTAAACTTCATTTTTATGTTCCTATCTCATGTTGTTGAAAAGCTATTGACTTTTGAAATTTGAAATGTGTAATTTGTTGATGGTCCCTAAACTTACACGTTGTTTGGCAGCCAAAAGCATTGGCTAATTGGCCGGTCATAGCGTCGCTAAACCCCGGCTAAATTAGCACAATACTGGGCATCCGAATATCTGTTGAATATCGAACTTCCAACCAACTTTACCACAGTTGGAGACTATTGGTGCAGGGGCCTGTACTACAAATCAAGATCAACAAGCTCTGGATTACCTCCAGTTACCCGGTTTCACAAACCCTAACAACCGCAATCACAATAAGCGGAATCACGACGGTGGTTATCAACTGTCTAACTCAACCCAGATCTTTCCCATCTAGAGACGTGTGGGTTCACATAAAAGTGGCGGTGTTTGCGCCGTATGACCAATCGCAAACATGGACAAAACAAGAGACGCATATTTCACGCAGGAGGAGCAGACAATTTTCTTTAAAATGCAAAAAGCAACAAAGTCGCTGCTGCCAAGCTGTCAGAAAATAGCAGACGCTGTACGCTGGAGAGCGTATAGCGTCCTGCTGAAGTGAACATTGAGACCGCCGCATTGACTGCGAGTGATCAAGGCGGTTGTTTAATATTGAGTTTAGCCAAACCCTAGTCTCATCGGAAGAGCTTAAGGGACAGCAGTTAGATAGCGTTAGATAACTAGCTTACACTGGTCAAAGAGTACCCAGGTAAAAAAAAAAAAAAAATGCTAAGTATACTAAATCTTAGCACACTCGAGTATACTTTAAGAATGATTAATCATCAGTATACTTCAAGTTATTGAGTGATTAGTTAATTTGAAGTGTGCTATTTTGGAACAACTTATTTTGTAGTTAATATATTTAAGTTGTAATTAAATTGTACTAAAGCACAATTTAAAGTATATTAAGTGCACTTTTACGTGCTAAAGTGGAACAACTTCAAGTATACTTAGTACACTTTAAGTATACAGCTATGTCCATATACTTAAATTGTACTAAGTATACTTGAAGTTGTTCCACTTTAGCACATAAAAGTACACTTGATATACTTTAAATTGTGCTTTAGTACAATTGAATTACAATTTAAATATATTGAATACAAAATAAGTTGTTCCAAAATATCACACTTCATATTAGTCATTTTATAACTTTAAGTATACTGATTACTAATCAGTCTTTGAATATGAATACATTTACTTATAATATACATTTTCTACCTGGTTCCCCAGAGGTTCTTTTCTTACAAGTCGCACTTTCAATGCAAACGTACCATTGCGCAGCCAACGTTGTGCGACGGTATATTGACGATGGTACAGTTGGATATTCTCTGCTTGGGATGGGTAGCTTGGAAAGCTATCTAACTAGACAACATTCACAATCAGGGTGAACACTCAAATTATCTAAACTATAGACCATAGCATTACACATATCAAAACAAAACGAACACAACAATAGAACTCCAAACAATACTTATTTAACCAAGCTAATGCCCTTAACTTAGTAGCTTTTCAGCTTGCCGCAAGGCATTCTGGGTACCAAGAGCAATGCACGAGTATAGGCGATCTTACAGCATTGTGTAACACACTTCGGTTGTGGATACCAGTATCTCCAAGCCAAGTCACTCATTTAGTGGCAGAATCCATTGTTATGTCTACGAAATTATTTTTGTATAAGTTTGGTTAGCTACCTTGCTAATCATGAGGATAGCCTATTGTAGCAGACCTTTATATGTGACAAAGGACAAGGGTGTTTTGTCCCTCGGGAGTTGCTTTAGGCTTGATGCTGAAAGCATTAGTTTACGTGAAATCAGTGAGGGCTGTTCGAATGGCTATGTCAAGAAGAGCAGTGGTAAAATACAAGTTTTGAAAAGATACCACGTCCGTGTCTCATGGTCCACACAATCATACAATTATATCTAAAATGAGCTTACAAAGAGCTTGTTTACACTACCAAAGTTGAATTAGTAATGTTAGCGATGCTAGCGTTAGCTTGCTAGCTAGCCTATAACATTTCACTGGGTCTTGCAGCTGTTTGATTAACTGAAATTATTATGAAATGTTATGTTCTACTAGCCATTTGCCTACTTTAGCAAGTCACTGTATTTCCAATCCCTGCAACTGAGACGATACCGAAAATAATTCCTCAAGTAATAAGCCCCCGTTCAAGTGTTGAGCATTAAATAGAGATCTTGAAAGAAGCCACTTTTTTGTTCTAAAACCGGACTATAAGCCGCTTCGAAATAGAAGCCGTACAAGCACAAGAAAACTGTAAAAGAAAAAAAAAGAGGTACTTTACTCTACTACACACTACAGTACAGCAAATGTATACCAGTACACTGAAGGCTGAATTGATGAAGGGACTTCGAAATTAACTTAAAATATCCTAACATTTCAGCATATTAAAATGTTTATTTTTAAAGTAAGCTTTAAGTCCATTGTTACAAAGATAATTTTAAGCATGCATTCTAAAATATACAAATAATGTTTAAACACAAAGTTCCAGTTGTACACTTTTGAAATTACATATACGTTTTACTTAAAGTATATTTTTTTATAATATATTTACTAAAAGTGTACTGTAGTACAATTTTTTAAAAGTGTGTTCAACATATTAACTTTAAAATTGGTAAAAGCATGATGGTAGTATACTTTTTATATATTTTCAGATAGTACACTTTTTCTTAGTATATTTCAAATGTACTATTGAAAATGTGAATATGCTTGAAATACTCTTAAGTATACTTTTTTTTCACCTGGGTAGCTAGCCAGTGAGTCATTTTCGGTTTCAGGGTAGTCGGGGTACTCGCGCCTTTTGTTTGACAGTTATTTGAGGGCGTTGTATCTGAGCATTAGCATATTTAAGGCGGCTAGCACTACAGAGGCAGCCTCGGTGCTTGAAGACTCAGTCGAACAAAAACAAGGGAGTCTACTTGCGGGAGTCCACCGAGGAAGGCCGACGGGGCCGGATCACCTCTTCTGATAAGTATCACCCCATTTATATTCTACTGTACCTAGAACATATTCCCAGCTAGCATGTGTTTCCTGAGCATTCCTGATCATTACACTACCCGTTGACGTAGAAATGTCACAAAGTATATATGGTCAACTTCTTACCTTAACTACCCATCCAGATCTTCTCCACCTGCCATCTCTCTTTCTATAGGGCTCTGCTGTGAACAAGGCAGACTTGATCCCGGCGTTTGCATCTCATGCTTCTCTTCATGCCCTTGGGCTAACAGAGACATGGATCCGCCCAGAGAAAACTGCAACTCCAGCTGCTCTCTCCGTCAAGCACTCCTTCACTCAATCACCCCGCTCAACCGGGCGGGGTGGTGGGACAGGGTTGCTTCTTTCCCCACATAATAAATACACATCCACACCACTCTGTTACTGCCAAATCATTTGAACACCATTATGTGATGCTAACTGATCCTATCAAAGCATGCTTAATTGTTCTTTATTGCCCACCAGGACCGCTAGCCGACTTTGTGGAGGAACTGGACATGCTCCTCAGCGTCCTCCCGGATGATGGAACCCCCTTGATAGTCCTTGGGGACTTCAACATCCACCTCCAAGGAACGCAGGCCGTCGACTTTTTGTCTCTCCTGACCTCCTTCAACCTGACGCTGTTGAGCACACCGGCGACCCACAAGGCAGGCAAAAAGCTAGACCTCAACCTGACATGTAACTGTATCACTGACTTAACATCTGTAACCCCACTGCACATTTCTGATCACTACTTTATCCAATTCTCTGTCTCTCTCCCTCCAACTCCTCCTACCTCCTCTCCCCTTGTAACTTTCCGGCGCAACCTCCGCTCCCCATCTCCCTCCCATTTCTCCTCTATTGTAACATCCTCCCTCCCTCCCATTGACAAGTTCTCGTCCCACCCCACTAACACTGCCACCGACACCTTGTTAACCACTTTAACTGCATCACTTGATTCTCTGTTCCCTGTCAACCAGGCCTGCGCGATCTTTTCCCTCTTGCCCGTGGCTTACGGATGTTATTTGTGAAGAACGGTCCACCCTTCGGGCAGCTGACAGGAGATGGCACAAGACGGTCTGGACCTTGATAAGTATCACTCCATCCTTAAATCCTTCTCTTCTCACATACCTGGTGCTAAAACCCTCTACTTTCTGCACAAAATTAACTCTGCTTCAAACCCCCACAAACTTTGTTCTACCTTCTCCACCCTTCTTAACCCACCTCCCCCACCCCCTCCCTCCACCCTTACAGCAGATGACTTCTCCATCTTCTTTGAGACTTCTCCTCCTTCTCTAGCACTGCACTCCAGTGGATCTCATCCTACCTGTCGGGAAGATCCTACCAGGTCTCCTGGGGAGGCAAACTGTCAAGCCCTTGCCAGCTCTCCACTGGTGTCCCACAGGGCTCTGTCATTGGACCCCTCATCTCGCATTGAACGGGACTGCACCCGACTACATCAAGTCTGTCTCTCCACCTTCGAGAAAAGGCTCAAGACGCACTTGTTCCGGTAGTACAACTGCACTTAGGAATGGTTTGCTTGACCCGATTGTTAGTTTCCTCAAGGATCACAATGACTCTTGCTTAGAGACTTGTTGCTCTTGTGGTTAGTGGTAACTGAGTTACATTTTTGTAGTCGCTGTTGACTCGATATTGTTTTTAATGTTGCTTGTTTTTCCACAGATACACTTGCACTTATAGCGGTTCATGTTGTTTAATTGTAACCTGTTTAACTACATGCTCATGTGGTTCTTCCCTTTGGCACTTATTTTGGTTGTTAACTATATGTGCTTCATGTTTTGGCTTGTTGTTATTATCAGTGACCTATGCACTTTGTAAAGCTCTCTCTTGGAAGTCGCTTTGGATAAAAGCGTCTGCTAACTGAGTAAATGTAATGTAAATGCGAAAGCTACATGACTTATTGATATCACTGCCCCAGGCACAAGGTAATTACACTTTGTGCATTCACTAACGTTAAACTTTTGTTGCTGTATTATTTCAGTTGCAACCTGGCAGTGGCAAATGATCATGGGACCAAATAAAAAATAAGTATAAAAACATAATTCAAACTGGTAAGTAGCAGTAAGCAATACTTGCACATATACAATCTATAAAAAATAAAATAATAAAAACAGTAATAGAAGTAATAAAAATAATAAAAATAAATAAATAAAAAATGTAAATGTTCGAAACAAAATCCAAGCCGCAGTCTTTGCGGGAATCAAAAGCACATTAGCCACATTCTTTGCGGTGTCGCGAGTCCGTCTTCGACTCGAGCTGCCTTTGCAGTTTCCATAACATATAACAACCCAGACTAGCCCAGGGCCCGTTTTTTCTCCGCCAGTTTTCTCCCTTTCATTCAAATGGCAATATCCCTTCTCCACAGAACTTTTTTTTTGGAGGAGAACCCCCCCTCCCCATTTAAATCTTAATCCAGGATTACACCAAACCTCGTCACCTCTGGTTTAAGACAGGGGGTTAAACCTCCTAGATTCTTAGTTACCATGTCTCTTTTGGATTTGGGGCCACATAGTAGGACTTCGGTTTTGTCTTCATTTAATTTAAGAAAATTATCATTCATCCATTTGTTTATTGCCGACAAGCAGTTGGTAATGGAATTTATGGCTGTTGCATTGTTGGGTTCAGTGGATATATATAGTTGTGTGTCATCAGCATAGCTATTGAAATCTATGTTATGTTTTCTGATTATATCACCGAGTGGTAACATAAAGAGAAAAAAGTTATCTACCGAAGCAGCTTCCTTGAGCAACCCCGCAGCAGTTCTCATGTTTCTTGGACCTATGGTCTCCTAACAAACATAAAACTTCCTTCCTCTGATGATTTCATCCAGTTCAATACACTATCCATGAACCCAATAAGCTTTTCCAGTCTATTGATGAGGATGTTGTGATCAATGGTATCGAATGCTGCACTGAGATCTAACAGGATAAGGATAGAGACTTTATATCATCAGAATTTAGTCTGAGGTCGCTAATTATTTTGGTGACAGCAGTTTCAGTACTGTGATATTTCCTGAAACCTGACTGAGAGACATCCAGGTTGTTATATTCTTCAAGAAAATAATTTAATTGGACGAATACTATCTTTTCAAGTACTTTACTACTTCAGGTACTTCAGGTACTATATTATTAAGTGCATTATTCGTTTGTCACGGCCGAGCAGCAGCACAATTTTAATATGTGGAGGACGACCGTGAAGGTGCGCAGCGTTGCGTAGCAACGTTCGACACCTTCAAGGTGTTTGCTGAAGGCGCGGAATGATCCAATCTGACTGGAGTGGGTCTGTCTGGGTCTCACAAAAATGTCGACTGCAAAAAAAAGAAAAGTTGATACACAATGTTGATCTTTCCAAGAGAAATTGACATTTTTTTTTTTTTTTTGTGGAATTTAAAGGCAAAACTGTGTGCCTAGTTTGTGGCGATGCATTAGCAGTAATGAAAAAAGCTAATCTGGAGCGTCATTGCAGCTCAAAACATGCTAAACTCAACGAATTGGGAGGCCGATTGCGTCTGGATAAAATAAATGCACTTCAGTGGAGTTTGGAATCACAACAAGCCACTTTCAGTAAGCCTCGTTGTGACAGAGACAACGTAATCAAGACAAGTTATGTAGTGAGTGAGCTAATTGCAAAGAAACTCAGGCCTCATGTTGAAGGAGAGTCTGTGAAAGAGTGTGTGGTTGCTGCTGCGGAGTTGTTAGCACCAGACAAAGTCAAGTTGTTTCAGGATGTTAGTTTGTCTCGGAGAACCGTGTCAGATCGGATTACTGATTTAGCACAATACATTGAAAAAACACTGAAGGATTCTGCAGGAGATTTTCAATTTTTCTCTCTGGCTTGTGATGAGACAACGGACATAACAAATACTGCTCAAATGGCCGTTTTTGTTCGCGGGATAACTGCCGAGTTTGACACGCGAGAGGAACTGCTTTCACTGGAAGCCATGCATGGCACTACAAGAGGTGAGGACTTGTTCGAGAGACTTGTTTTATCAATGAAAAAACTTGAGCTAACATTTGAAAAGTTAAGTGGTCTTACTACAGATGGAGCTCCAGCCATAGTTGGCTTGCGAAAGGGGTTAGTTGCATTTGTCAAGAAAGAATTGAATCGTCTCAGTCTTGATCCAAATGATTTAATTATATGCCACTGCATCATACACCAGGAAAATCTCGTTGCGGCTCAACAATGTGATGTCAACCGTAGTGTCGTGCATAAACTTTATCAAAGCCAGAGGGCTTAACAGCCGCCAGTTTAAGGAGTTAGTGAGTGATCTTGACTCTGAGTACGGTGATCTTGTTTATCACAGTGAAGTGCGATGGCTGAGCCGCGGGAAGATGCTCAGGAGGTTTTACGAACTGCAGGATGAAGTCAAGCAGTTCATGGAGATTAAGGGAAAACGTGTCATGGAACTCAATGATAGCAAGTGGCTGTGTGATCTAGCATTCATGGTGGACATTACCAAGTACCTCTCAGAGCTGAACGTCAAGCTGCAGGGCCCCAACCAGCTTCTCTGCTCACTGCTTTCAAATGTGAAATAATTTGAAGCTAAATTAAGGCTGTGGAAAGTGCAACTCGAGAAGAATAACACGGTGCATTTCTATGGAGCTTAATCAGGGCCAAATGTTTTGTTAATTCGAAGAAAAAAATCTTTAGTCGAAAAACTAAAGTTTGACATTGAAAATGTACGTTTTGGTCGAAAACTTGAAAAATAAAAACCATGGATTCAAAGAAAAAATAAGTGTACCAATTTTTTTTTAAAGTTGAATAAAATTTCGATAACATTTTGGAATAATTTTGAATAAGTTATTAATTTTCATTTTTCACTTTCATATTTTCACAGTTTCACATTTCATGTTTTCAGATTCAAAACTTTTTTTTTACGGCTTCAATTTTTTTCTAGTTTCAGTTTTTTTTTTTTCAGTTTCAGTTTTTTTGGGGGGGTTTTAGACTTTTGGCCCCGATTTTGCGTAAGGTGCGTGGCTTCAACTCAGAGGCGGGAATTGTGAGTGACAGCCTAACAAAGAGGCAGAAGACTCGGCAGTCGGCATGGCGTCCGCTCCGCCAACCCAGTCTCATACTTCTGCCTATCTATCATCTTTGACACGGGTTTACACATCTATTTAGCGTGCCATATATTCGCCAAATCGCTGTTTTGCGTGCAGTCAAATTCCTCCCATCATTCTATTAACAGAAAATGCATCTCTATCACACGCAGAACTTTATTAACTCTTTATCCATTATACGTCATCCTTCAGACTCGGATTTTACGGAGATTCACGATATCGAAGCTTCCAAATGTATTTTTTACATTTGTGGGGTACCACCTTTAAATAACAACCAGTAATTATTATTTGCCACCAACACCAAGCAGCATTCTTGTAAATATAAAAAAGAAAAAAAGATTGGCACACACACACACAGGAAATATAAGATGTAGTCTATAGACTACATCTTATATTTCCTGGTGTGTGTGCCTAGCAGTCTATAGACTACATCTTACATTTCCTTGTGTGTGTGCCTATCTTTTTGTATTATTTATATTTAAATAAGAAAAAAATATAGATACAAGCCAGGTTCTTGCCAGCTATGGAAGGGTGGGCTGTGGAGATAAAAAAAAAAATCTGATTTAACTCTTAATAACTCGAGACAGCTATCGTCTCAATATTTACCACACGTGTAATTAGTGATCTCCGATTTGGCGTATATATGGCACGCAAAATAGATGTGAAAACCCATGTCATAGATGATAGATACGCAGAAGTATGAGACTGGGTCGGCGGAGCCGACGCCATGCTGACTGCCGAGTCTTCTGCCTCTTTGTTAGGCTGTCATGTAGGCCTATTCTTTGAATACATGGTTTCATTTTTCACGTTTTCGACCAAAACGTATATTTTCAATGTCAAACTTTGTTTTTCGACTAAAGATTTTTTTTTCGAATTAACAAAACATTTGGCCCTGATTTAGCTCCATACATTTCCCCACTCTGGAAGTACAAAAGCGTTCTACAACACTAGAATATGCTGGTGAATGTGCAAAATTAATTGAGCCATTTAATGAAAGATTCAAGGATGTGAAAAGTAAACAAATGGAATTGAACATCTTTGCTACACCTTTCAATGTGGAACCAGCTGATGTGCCTGGTAACCTACAACACGAAATAATTCAGCTGCAATGCGATGATGTTCTGAAAGCTAGGTACAACAACCTTCCGCTGCTTGAGTTCTACAAACGTCACATAAGTAAGGATGAATTTCCCACTTTGAGAAGACATGCATTGAAATATGCATCTGTGTTTGGAACAACTTACTGCTGCGAGCAGTTCTTTTCAAAACTGACCTTAGCAAAGAGTCGACTGCGCTCAAAGCTGACCGACGCAAACCTGGAAAACCAGTTGCGAGTAGCAACATCATCAATACCAGCGAACATCACAAACCTCTCCAAAGAGAAGCAGTTCCAGCCATCGCATTAGGGGTGAGTTAATGTTTGACCAAATATAGCAGGCTGAGTTTTAAGTTGATAATTCTTTACGGCCCCCGAATTATGTTATAAATATCCAAATGGCCCTTGGCAGAAAAAAGGTTCCCCACCCCTGCTCTAGGCTAATTGTAGCTAGCTCTCAAGTCTTCTCTAGCTGTGTTTCATGTGTTGCCTAGCAACTCATTATTTTTTATAGAAAGTGGACAACATGGTTCTGCTAAAATGGCTTTAATTTCAACACAAAATAACGACACAAGTGATTAAAAGAATCTAGTCTTCATCCTCACTTTCGATGACAAATCTTTTCAGCATCATCTGGATAGTAAAACTCAGCAGCTGACTCGTCGCTCATTTTGAAGATGACTTCAGAGGGCAATACGGAGCCGTATTGACCGCTGAGGAGGGCAATACGCGTCTGGCATGACTACCGATTAGCCAATAAGAAAGCTTGTACCGTCGTTGCCATATAATAATGGTCTGTAATTTGCAAGTATACTGTTATCCAATATGGGTTTCTTTAAAAGGGGCTTTACAACAGCTGTTTTGAAGGCATCTGGGAAGACGCCAGTTCTAAGGGATGTCTTTATAGTCTCTATTACCGGACCTGAGACAACATCAAACACTCGCTTAAAGAATGTTGTGGATATAGGATCAATATCTGAGGTTGTGGATTTAAATTTGCTGACAATTTTGCAAAGTTAACTTAGTGTGATGTGTGATGCATGTAAATGTGCTTATGGTTATGTTGCAGGATCTACCGATATCAGTTTCACCGCCACTAATGATACTTGTAGTAGATTTTATTTGGACATGGACATGACAATGTCATTGGACGAACCAGATGCATTGTTTACAGTGTATTAGCATAAATGCTAGTTTACAACACCTGTCCACAGGAGGCTTTGTGGAGAGCTTTGCTCCGATCGAAGTTATTTTGTTCTTGAAGAACAAAGAAAGCTCTTCACATTTAACTGCTGAGATGGAGGGGGGAGGGGGGCAGGGACAGTGTTTAGCAGCTGGTCAATGGTGGAGAAGAGAACTTTGGAATTTCTGACTAATGACTTGCTTATGGTGGTGGTCTGAACATGAGACACAAGTCCTTAAAGTACTCATTTCAAATATGACTCAATTGATTACATTTGCTGTGGTGTTAAACTCAGCAGGAAGAGGAACTTCTTCCTCCCCGAGCCTAGGGCCTCCACTTCAAGGCCAAGACAAAGACACGAGGTATAAGCAATGAACCTTGAAACACAGTCAAATGGACACCTTCAACTTTCTCCGTGTGCCTTGCAAAGGGCCAATGTTATTTATTTGTTTCAGGTTGAAGCAGACAATGTGAGGGCCCTGTATAAAAGAACCCTGGAGCTCGATATAGAGTATAAGAGGCTGTTAATAAAAAAATTAAAACAAGGCTGGAGATGTGTGCGTGTGGGGGGGTCAGGGGGGCTCTGCTTTTCCTGGGTCAAAGTAGGGGGCTCCAAGGAAAACAGGTTGGGAACTGATCTAATTAAATAAGCCAAAGCAGACATGACTGCCAACAATGTGTACTCCTAGCCGCCAACATGCTCCATTTATAAACAAAAAAGAAATAGGCCTAACATCCTGCTCTGTAGAGTATTTCAGCATTAAACTGTTTTAGTATCTTGAACCTTGTGTTTATTTAGGACTCACATGCGACTGTTGGTGTCTTATTAGGAGCACGGGAGAGTTGGGAGTATGACTCAGGTGCCAGAGACCTCCAGAGTCCAGATATCCACAACCAGCAACTCCGGCATCAGTTGGTGCACCTCAACAAACGTTTGGAGCAGCCTGGAACTGTTATGGAACAGCAAGCCGCCCTCCACAAGCTCCTGGCCCAGACCAGTGCAAGTATAGCCCCACTAGGTGGAAACTACCTGGAGCTGGCCAACACGGTGAGTAGACCACTACCTATATCTTGGTATTTTAGAATAAATTACATGACTAACAGGAAGCCTGTGTACAGACCTCAGAACTGAAGTGATGTGATCTACTTTTTTGGTCTTAGTGAGGAATAAGCTGTTGTCGAGTTGTCAGAGTTGTTTGAGAGACCTGTAAAGACACCATTACAGTAGTCATGTCGACTAAAGACATGCATGGATGAAGTTTTTCCTGATCTTTGTTTTATATATTCTTCAAGTGATAGTAGGCTGAGTTTGTAATGATCTTAAGGTGGCCATTGAAATTCGGATATAAATCCATGAGTACATCAAGATTTCTGGCTTGGTTTGTATTTAATTTTTTTTAAAGCTGAGAGCTCACTTTAGAAAACAATGACTTGAATATTCTAGCACAGCCAATCATTTATTTATTCAATGCACTTACTTAGTGCTTGTATGGGATTATCATCTCCTGGTGATATGTATGTGATATGTATTTAAATCATGGAAAAAACTAAATGCACAAAACATGTTACCGTAATTATGCAAATGTTACTTTTATTTGCATAATTACTGCAACATATTTTGTGTATTATTATGTTTTCCATGATCAATCAATCAATCTTTATTTATAAAGCACAACTAAACACAACTTTCGTTGACCAATGTTTTCCATGATATGAGCTTGTGGGGAACATGTTGATGTTGAACAGAAGAGGCCCCAGAATGGAGCCTTGGGGAACGCCAGGGTTTATTTTTTGCAAAATATTTTGTAATTACCAAAAGACACAAACTAGTTTCTGTCCTTCAAGTAAAATTCAAAACAGTTTAGTACCGCACCAGGATGTCCCACCGAGTTCTCCAGTCAGTCTAGTAATATGTTGTGGTTTATGGTGTCAAATGCAGCACTGAAATAGAACAATACCAAGACAAAAATTCAGCATTCTTTCTGTATTTAATCAGATTGAAGACCTTAATGAGCAATAAGAATGCAGTGGTTTGATCCTGACATCAAAACAGCTGTTTAGTGCCAAGAAGTTCAGCTGTTAAACTGCTTTTTAAAAATGTTTACCATAATTCGGTAGAGTAACCATACTCATAATCAGGAAAGGAGTATTAACCTGTCAAGAATGATGATGAATAAAAAAAGGGGAATTGACAGTAATCTTTACATTTACATTACTTTTAGTCATTTAGCAGACTCTCTTATCCAGAGCGACTTATAGTAAGTACAGGGTCATTCCCCCCGAGGCAAGTACGGTGAAGTGCCTTGCCCAAGGACACGTCATTTTGCATAACCAAAAATCGAACCGGCAATCTTCTGATTAATAGCACGATTCCCTTCAAAATTTCAGACCACACTTGAGAGAGGCCCAAATCAGAATTAAGAAGATCAGATTCCATGTCAGGGTTTTCCTACATTGAAATGGTTTTGGCAGCCCACCTATTGTTTTCCTCACCCCGCCGAAGCCTTCTATACTGTAAAGCAAGGAATCTCTGTGTGCGTCTGTCTGTGTCTGTGTAAGTTTTAGGCTATAGGTTTTTTTGGGGGCAACAATTAGCTCAGGAACCGGGTACTGTGCAAAGTTGTTGTAATTTTGCAGGTGTCCATCTTAGGACCCAAGGACGTGTGGTGATGCAGGTCCTTGGAAATGGCTGTATAGGCCTACAATTATGACTAACTGGCTCAACCATTGAGCATGTAATGACTGATGTAATGAAATAAATGTATTGATGTTTGTAGGGGTAAGAGTTAACAGAGAACCAATATAATACATTTAGATCACATTTGGGTGGACGGTATGAACTGTATAGAAATATAGCAATATAATTTTGTGCTCCAGTATGGATTTTGACCATAACGTGCTTACAGCGGTAGAGCCTTCTGGAAAGATGATTTTTCACAGCCCCATTCACACCAGGCACGGCATAAAATTGCCATCCGGAACTTTAACGCAAACATCGCAATCAATCTACTAGGGTCGTCAAATAAATTGATGCTCGGATATTAATCAATATAAATATTTTTGTATCGGATTAGATAGGCATTTGCAACAGAATCCCAACAGTGCTGTTTTCACCTCCTCCAGTTGACACAACTTCACACACAGCACCGCTGCAAAAAGGCAGGCACAGCCCCTCCTATGGCGTCACATTTATGTAAAAAGATATAAGTACTCTTCAAGAATGATGATGAATAAAAAAAAGAGAATTGACAGTAATCTTTACATTTACATTACTTTTAGTAATTTAGCAGACTCTCTTATCCAGAGCGACTTACAGTAAGTACAGGGACATTCCCCCCGAGGCAAGTAGGGTGAAGTGCCTTGCCCAAGGACACAACGTAATTTGGCACAGTGGGGGAATCGATCCGGAAACCTTCTGATTACTAGCCAATACATTTTCAATGGTCTAATCAGATCCAGTTATACAGGCAAAACATGTAATGTTCTTTGTTTGTCAGGACACGGTCCAAGAAGGCTATTGCAAAAATGAGCCAAGTGAAATAAGTTAGGAAATTCCAACAGGCTTACTTGATTTTACATGCTTAGCCTATTCAATTTAACTTTCGGAAGGACAAGACAGGCATTGTATAATATACAGTGGATAATATCATATGGTTGAGAATATGGTTTTACGTAGGCTATTAGCCTACTGTAACATTGGGACTCCAGTTCCAAGTGTGGATGTCGGGTTACTTAAGAGGAGTGGCACATTATGTGTAAAATTGTAGTTTCATTTGATAAAATCAAGTAGGTGGCCTCTACTACAACTAGTCTGACAGATCATTTAGAATAAATTTGTTCTACAGACTAAATATAATAAAAAGGCTAATCTTGGGCATTGTGTACAGGAACACAGTAAACCGTGAATGCATGTTTCAGGCAGTTTGAATCTCCATTCCCCCTTCTCATTCGATTGTGCAGTGTATCAATGCATTTGTTCTCAACAGTTCCTTTCAACTTTGTGTACTCAAATCCAGTTACCTAACATTGCAATCACTCTATTCTGATACTCACAGCTCAAGAAAACATGTAATTTAGCTTACTGTTACGTTCACTTGGACTGTCCCCACTCAGTCGACTGATTGATTGTTTGCTCGATATGCTAAGATTTTTTTTAGTCAATTTTGTTTTTCATTTGTTTGTAATGTTTTATATATTTATATGTGTGTATATATATATATATATATATATATAATTTTTATTTTTATTAAATGATAAAAAATCACTTAAACCCGTGAATCAATTTTTTAGGTAAACAAGAACAAATTGAGTATTTAGTGATCCTAAACATGTTGTTTATTATATTGAGTGGCTTCTTCAACACAAACTTTTGTAATATGCAAGAAAATGAAAACTTTCGACTTCTAGCGGACAATACAGAATGCCAACAAGAACTGTTTTTCATTGGCCCATGTCACGTGTGTGTCATCGACATCATTGCGGGCACTGTGCCCAATCTCTAATTCCAGGAATCTGCGTGCCACCAATTTGATCACGGGTACGATGCACTATCTATAGTTCAAGAAATCTGTATTTCAGGTTCCTCCAGTAGAAGGAAACCTATTGTTTTTGTTAGTATTCTTATTATTATTATTATATTTCTCCGCTAAATGGCCCAATAACTCAAGTTCTCGACCCGTTTTTCTCTAATTTGGCCCAATGATACAACAGGTCACTCATTACTCCCAGATGGCTAGTGGTCCATGTACGCCCATAGGTGGCGCTATAAAACACGCCCAAAGTCTACGGGATTTCCCCAGCGCCCCATTAGTCCAAAATGCCTGTAAATCGGTAGATTATGCCTTATTTCTCATGGGGAACAAAAAGGCCTCAAGGACCCATATTGTCAGACTGAATTTTCTTGTACTGTCCAAATTTGGTACAACCTTCAAAACCCTTCTCCTCATGAACCATAGATCCAATTGACTTGAATTTTTTTACAGATGTGTAGAATACATGTTTTTATAAATGGTCAAATTGTATAAGAAATGCAATACAAAATGGCTAAAAGGGGTTTATTTATGTAAATGTCCACATTGCCTCAATATCTTTGTGTCAATAAATCTAATATCTTTTTGACTGATGGTTTTTCAAACCTTATTGGATTCGAGGTGACATCATTCTGAAGTAGTACCATGTGCAATTTCATGCAATTTGACATTAAAATGTCAACCGTTTCTTAACCTTTGTCCCAAGGCTGACCAAAGGTAATACTCTGCCATTTCTATGCATAAAATCTCAACAGTTGGTGTTTAGCAGAGAGGAGAGAGAGACTGACTTTTAACCTAATGCTCATGAGTTCAAATCCCCATTCAGCCTATTGTTGTTGGCCAAACATAGTCGTTTTGCTCTCTTGTTGTCCAACTCTTGACCTTCTACATTGTACATTTTCATAATATTTTGCCGAGGAGCCTGCATCGCTGCTTGCAGCTATATTTGTATTTGTTTCACTGACATCTTGATACCAACTGCATCATGGGCACTGCACTAGTATCTGTAAACTCTTCACAGGAGGCAGGAAAAGTCCAACTTGATGTCTCCGTTTTCAAGTCCCCGCCCGACTGCAAGCGGCAACTCTTGCTGATCAGTCCTCCAGCCACAGACAATGTCAAACTCATCTATTACTATTATTTGTGTAGAGACATTTTTTTAAGTTGTGGAATAAGTTCCACAATGATGCAATGCCTAATGTGTGATCTCAGAACGTCTCTGGCCAGACTGAGTCTAACAATTGCAGCATGTGGTCCAGGTCAACGTCAGCCTATTTGGATATGGACCCTCATTCACAACACATACAAACACTCACTCTCTTGAATCCTTTTCATAACCTACATTTCTTCCTATCACACCCACACACACATTTATTCCATCTTCCTCCTTTGATTCCACATTCAAGTCTCCACTGAGCAAGTCAGGTTTAAGTGTGTGTTACCATCCCTTCAGTGGGGAGGGAGGTGCTCATGATGGTGTGAAGGAAGTGTGTCACTGCTGGTCTCATATAGAGGACCTTGTGACCATTCTCTGGCCAGGACCAGCCCATAGAATAGCAAAGCGGCAGCAAGGACAAACAGCAAGGTCTTCTCTAGCCTCCCTCCTCTCCCAGCACAGGAAGGAAAGGGCAATGCTTACAACAGAAGGAAAAGGGAGGGGAGGGGAGGGGAGAGAAAAAGCACAAATAAATTCTATTGCAGATGTAGGCTACTAAGACTCCAAAACTGAGATTTGTTACCTGTTCCCACAGTACTTGTGGATCCTTAATCTCGGGGCAATTATAATCCATGGATCCTGTTCTGTCTACAGGAACAGAAACACTGGGTGGACCCTTCTGTGTTGCCTTTCCGTTGGAGACAAGAATCATTTGGGGAACCCTAAATTGAGAGGTGACTTAAAAGAGGGATCAGAGGTAAGGAAAACTAAAAATGAGGGGGTGAGAACAGAGATCAGATGAGAGAGAATGTGCAGCAATGTGATTGGAAAGGGTGGAACGTGTGGGAAAGCCTGGGGAGAAGGATTTCCTCAAAAAGGGAAAGAGTAGAGATTTAGCCACGCACAATAATTAACAGAGCCCAAGAAGAAGAGAAAATTGTACAAGCAGTAAGAAACCCTCCTTAGAGTTTTGAGGCCGGGAGAGAGCGGAGGGACAGACGAAGCTTCTCCATAGGCGTGTGTGATTGCTGATGAGAGGTGAGTTTGTTCATGCCTGGTGGCCAACCATATGAGTGTGTGCGTACATTTGGGTGGAGAGGATTTTACAGGCACACCAGGAAGGCTGGCAATTGTTGGCAGTGGTGGTGTATACTTGTAGGTGGATGCCTTTCCCATGACATTCCAAGTACCTACTTTTGAGAACTAGTGCAGTGCTTGTGATGCAACTGGTGACTCAGATGTCGGTCAGTTAATTCAGTGACACTGATGAAAAAAGTAATGCGTCCGTCTCTTTTTACGTAGTGACTAAGTTCAGTTGAGATTTTTAAGTATTATTAATTTGCAGATTGGAATATTTTAAGTTCGAATATATATTCGAATAGTGGTTAAAAACAGAAATTCGAATGTGAAAACTAACATTTGAATGTAAATTAAAATATTTAAAAAACATGGCAGCAGTGGCGCGTCTGTCTGTCTGTCGGGGGAGACAGGGAGGGACGGAGACAGGGAGGGAGGGAGGGAGACAGGGAGGGAGACAGGGAGACAGGGAGGGAGGGAGACACAGACATACACACACACATACACACACACACACACATACACGCACAGACACACACACACACGCATACACGCACAGACACAGACACACACACGTAGACACAGACCAAGGTCTGCGGTCTTGGCCATTAGTTAATTTACTTATTTTTGTGTATGTAATATGTTGTTAAATATGTTTAAACTTAAATAAATTAGGCCTGCCTACCTACAGTATACAAGTAGTTATGTCTCGTTGTATTAATTTGTCCTGTTATTGACATACCTAATGCGCAAACAGATATTCAAATATGTGTTTTTTTAAGGGAATATTAAAACTTAATTTTTGAGCAATTTTGACAGCCCTACAACATATCTTATGTCTCAATCATGTCTCAGCTCTGAAGGCCGGAGGACCACCTTTTATAGGGCACAAGAAAGTAAACAGATAACGACTGTCAGGCAGTAATGGTGTTAAAACAGTAACAAAGAAAGAGATTCACAGCTCCCAGCCCATGACCACATTCAGGGCAGAGACAGATTATATAGTTGGAGCTCTCCCCGTAGTCATCACAACGGACATTTACCCAGTACTTTCTTCTGACCCTGGACATCTATTCAGCCTGACAGTTAGACACAATCTACTCTTTTCAATAGCAAACGCACATGAGAACATACTAACTAGTATCCAATGACTAGTTCTGTTGATTAGTGAATAACATAAGTACACTGGAAATCATATTTTTTCCACAACATACACAAACACAGATTCCTGGATTTAGTGCCCACCCCAGTTTGTAAATGTTGCGATACAGTCCTTTGGAGTGTTGCATTATTGTGTACAGTTTATAGTCTACATATTGGTAATATAGTGTTTACACTGAATTACAGTTTTAATTGATTAGACGCAATTCCCAAATGCATAACCTCATTATGATCATTTTGGTTATTGTGCATTTCTCTCTGAAAACCTGAGTAAAATGGGTTGTTCCAGACATTAGGTGCGTTCGACATTGGCTGCATGAAACGACCGGCGAGCATTACCGCTTGCAGTTGGGGAGGAGTTAAAAACGCCTCCTTATTCGGACATTCCTGCTTCTCGTGGTTTGCTGCGTTGACGTTAGTCATGGCCGATCAAGCTCTGTTTGTTTACTTTATCGCTGACAAACTGCATGGTTGCGAATTTTTTTGTTTTCGCATTAGAACTTGCATGAACCAGTGCACTGAAATTTGTCTTTTAACGTATTGTTAAACTCTTTCTCCAATCTGCAGATTGATAATACAACCAGAACTCAATTAAAGTCGGACAAAAAGTCTTACCAGAATTCACTGCTTCAAGTCAGCCAACTGCAGCCGGCTGCAGCGCTGCATGGAGTTGAACGCCCTATTGTTCAGAAGAATTGCGTACTTTGATAAAAAGTTGATTGGAGGGAAAACCTATAAAGACGTGCAGAAAATGATAGGCTGCTCAGCTAAAATGATCACAAACGCTTTAACCCTTGTGTTCTCTTCGGGTCATTCTGACCCATCAGTCATTGTGACCCACCGTCGTTTGCAACAACTTTACCGCATACAAAAAAAAAAGTGAAGCATTTTCTTTTAACCGTTGGGCTGTCTCAGACCCTCCACATTGTGAAGGTTAAAATACAATTATTTTTATTTGCTTTTGTATTGGGTAAAATTGGGTAAACACAACGATGGTTCGTTATGAACCTTTTGGTCATGTGACCCGAAGGCAGCACAAGGGTTAAAATGGCAACCAAAACCAGAAAGACGGGGAAGAAAATTGAAAAGTACCATTCGAATGGATGAAGAATAGCCAAAATGGCAAAGACTCAGGCAATGATAAGCTCCAGGGAGATCAAAGAGTACTGTAACGATTAGAGACGCCTATGTGAAGTCAAGCTATTGGGAAGAAGCCCCCGCAAAGTCCCATTGTTGCAAAAACGACATATGCCGAAGAGGTTACGATTTGCCAAAGAACACATTGAATGGCTTAAAGAGAAATCGTGCAACATTTTACATTTAAATGTATTCATTTACTTTTATCCAAAGCGACTTACAAGAAAGAGCTCTACAAAAAGTGCAGAGGTCAATGATCATAAACAACGAGATAGCCCCAAAAACATTGCAGGTAGCCAAAACATGAAGCATACATTGTGAAAAGCAAATAAGTGCCAATGGGTAGAACCAGAAGAACATGTAGTTAAACTAATTTCAATTAAACAACATGATTGTTGAAAGTGCTAGAGTGTACCTGGAGGACAGCAAGCAACAACTAGAGAGCATACAATTTCTGGGGAAATTGTGAGGGTGTGCTTGTGGCTGCCCCAGCTTTCCATACACTCCTGGTGTTTACATATTTCAAAAAGCATTTAAGTGTATGACTACAGTTCTGACCATTGTGTTCCCTTGATAATAAGTTTGTAAAAATGACATGCATCACTCAGATGGAGGAGAGGTGATACTGGTTGGTTGGAAGAGAAGGAGGCCAAATGTAGCTCATGAAGATGCAGCGCTAGATAACTTATTAAATTGTAATCAGATATAAACAACTTGTTGGTTGCCCTATTATGTCCTATTATCCTCCTATCATCGCCCTATTATGTAATTTGAACGCCCTGAACGGCATCATTTGAGTAATGAGGGCAAGCGTAGGCTTATTGATTACTTAAAAAACGTTAAGTTTCATTATGCATCATAGAGGAGCCTAGTTAGAGAAGGATTTAGCAGTTTAATATTAGAAGCCTATTTTATTAATAATTTTCAGAGTAACCTCAAACCTTTCTTTTGTTTCTTTGACCTTACATTTTCTTTGAGGGCTTAGTGGTCTCGGTTTAACATCATTATTTATAGCGACATAATTACCGGACACTGTTAGCTCGCAATGTAGACAAAGAATGCCCCTGCAACAAAGTTGTAACTTGGTAACAAGTAGCCAGCTAGAAACCGAGCAGAAGTTTGTAGCCATATAAAGGCCTATAAATATAGGCTACTTGATTTGGCTGCAAGATTCGCTGATTTTGAGTGTCCAAGATATGATGGATTCTGATCTGGATCAACAGTCTAGCCATGTAGCTAAGGCTTGTCCGGGAAGAGTAAAATTTTTTTTTACGGCAAGTCTGGAAGATCAATTTAGGCTAGTGCTACTTGCCCCGATGCACTGGACAAGTTATTAAAACTCAAACAAAATCAAATGCAATGTTAGGCCTACTTCACGTTATGTGCCACTCGTTACGTCTATCGATTTTATTTGAGCGAATTCTGCATCAGTAAAACCACCAACCCAAGATCTCTACAGACCAGCTAATTTCCTGCTCAACACTTCAACGGGGGCTTATTACTTGAAAGATGAATTAGGCTATTTACGGTCGTCTCAGTTACACCATGAGGGGTGGGAAATACTGTGATTTGCTTAAGAAGGCAAATGGCTAGTAAAACATAACATTTCATAATAATTTCAATAAATCAAGCAGCGCAGCAAGACCCAGTAAAATGTATATCCTACAGCTAAGCAAGGCTGAAGCAGGCTGACATTAATTATTTTCATCAACAGACAAAGTTTTGACATTGACAAAGTTTAGGCTGTGGCAATGAAGTTCAGGTTAGTAGTCAGATACTTTCACCTATTGAAAAACTTTTGAGTAAGGGGAAAGCCAAACATGTTCCGTCGCCGTTTGACTTTCTAAACATCTCTAAAGAGATGTTTTTGTTAGCTACTCATTAGTGTCTCGGGTAGGCTACAGCGTTGCAGTGAGCCGCCACACTGATTTGAAACCACAGGTAATGGTCATTTCACCAACAAATCGTTTATTAATGTCAAAATAAATCCTACAACAAAAACGTATTTGTGAGGAATGTTTATTTTAACGATTGAAAACAGATGCATCATGACCACTGTAGTATGTGTTGCCCAAGCAACAGAGGCTAATGTCATGATGCTAATGCTTCAGTGAAATAGTAGACTACCGTTTCCGAAAGTAGATGTGGGCCTACTTACTTAATAATATCAGCTAATATTGTACATTACATTTCACAATTATGTTTCACACCACAAAGTAAAATAATTAAATATCACCCTGGCCTCTTTGCTTGTGGCGTTTCTGCAGCTGCCTTGCAGATTAGTATCCCCCAAGTTAACAGATGGGAAACTAATGTTCTGCTAGAGATAGTCACGCGAGTTTTCGTGACGTTGGTGACGTTAGTGGCGTCAGTGACTGTGGCTAGCAAGTTAGCCACCGTTAGCTTCACTTTTTGCCACAAAAACATAATTTCTACTTAAACCGTGCAATGGAACATAAATCCCAATACAACCAACGCAATCGCTACCGAGACGAACCTTTTGACATCGCCGTTGTCTATGTAGTCCAAATATTGAGGCATCCTTAGGGGGGCGAAAAGAAACAATAAATAATAAATAATATATATGTGAGATAACAATGGTTTGTGCTCGCCGAAGGCAAGCACACCCCAATAATATAATTCACAGCAAGTATCATGATATGAGGATGTTTCTCACACTATGGTGTCAGGTCTATTTCATGCCAGGAGCATGGATCCCTGGTATGGTTTGAATTACGGCTGTCAATAGATTAAAAAAAACGAAAACAAATAATCATGCATTTTGAAATTCATTAATCTAGATTAATTGCGATTGAAAGTTATTTTTTCTTCTAAAGACAAAATCTTATAAATTAACGAGTAATCACTTCAGACAGCGTGTATTTTAGACACTGTTGTTTAATTGTATTTTTTGGAGTGTGGGTTGGCGACCATCTAAGCTGGGACTGCTTTCTGTCGGGTGCTTTGCGTTAACGTGATAACTTAAATTTACATTTATTCATTTAGCAGACGCTTTTATCCAAAGCGACTTCCAAGAAAGAGCTTTACAAAGTTCATAGGTCACTGATAATAACACAATAGCCCCAAAGCATTGCGGGTAGCCAAAACATGAAGTACACATTGTGAACAACCAAAAAATAAGTGCCAAAGGGAAGAGAGCCATAAGAGCATGTAGTTAAGCAAGTTACATTTAATCAACATGAATCGCTAAGTGCAAGTGTACCTGCAGAAAAGCAAGCAACAATAAAAATAAAACAAAATAAGATTAACTAAAATAGAATATTTTGCAGCAAATACAACAGTTTAAATCAGTTACCACTAACTAACAAGAGCAACAAGTCTCTAACCAAGAGTCATTGTGATCCTTGAGGAAACCAGTATTGGGTTCAGCAAACCATTCCTAAGTACCGTTGTACTCCCGGAACAAGTACGTCTCGAGCCTTCTCTTGAAGGTGGAGGGACAGCCTGTGTCTCTGATGGAGGTGGGGAGTTGATTCCACCACTGGGGGGCCAGGCAGGAGAAGAGCTTGTGTTGGGACCGGCAGTCTAGAGCAGTGGGACCACCAGGCGGTTGTCTGAAGAAGACCGTAGGTGGCGGGTGGGGGTGTAAGGCTGCAGGAGAGACTTGATGTAGTCGGGTGCAGTCCCATTCACTGCTCGGGAGGTCAGTACCAGGGTATTGAATCTGATGCGGGCCGTGATGGGTAGCCAGTGGAGGGAGATGAGGAGCGGGGTAATGTGGGAGCGTCTGGGTAGATTGTAGACCAGGCGGGCCGCAGCGTTCTGAATCCTCTGAAGAGGGCGGGTTGCGCATGCTGGGAGACCGGCGAGCAGCGAGTTGCAGTAGTCTAATTTGGAGAGGACAAGTGCTTGGACTAGGAGTTGGGTGGAATGCTCAGACAGGTATCTCATGATCTTCCGGATGTTGTAGAGGGTGAATCTACACGACTGGGAGACCGCAACAATGAGGGAGAGCTCGTCATCCATGGTAACCCCAAGGTTTCTTGCAGAGGATGAGGGGGTCACCGTCGCAGATCCCAGGGTGATCGAGAGGTCGTAGGAGATGGAGGGTTTGGTCAGGATGATGAGAAGTTCTGTTTTGGCGAGGTTCAGCTGGCGGTGGTGCTTGGTCATCCAGGTGGAGATGTCTGTGAGGCAGGCCTCAATCCTAGCTGAGATCCCCGGATCGGTCGGGGGGAACAACAGGTACAGCTGTGTGTCGCCAGAGTAGCAGTGGTAGGAGAAGCCATGGGAGCTGATGATAGGTCCAAGTGAGGTGGTGTACAGAGAGAAGAGGAGGGGTCCAAGGACAGAGCCCTGTGGGACACCAGTGGAGAGCTGGCGAGGGTCTGACAGTTTGCCTCCCCAGGAGAACTGGTAAGATCTTCCCAACAGGTAGGATGAGATCCATTGGAGTGCAGTGCCAGTGATGCCCATCACAGAAAGTCTGTAGAGCAGGATCTGGTGGTTAACCATATCAAATGCTGCAGAAATGTCCAGCAGAATGATGACGGATGACCTTGAAGCCGCTCTGGCAGACTGGAGTGCAGTGGTGACTGAAAGGAAGGCAGTGATTGGTTGGGGTCGAGCAGGTTGTTCTGAGATAGAAAGTTAGACAGTTGGTTTGATACAGACCGTTCAATTGTTTTAGAAAAGAAGGGTAACAATGATACCAGTCTGTCATTCTGGAGGACGGCAGGGTCAAGGGAGGGTTTTTTGAGCAGGGGGGTAACTCTGGCCTATTTGAAGGCAGAGGGAATGGTGCCGGAGGTAAGAAAGGAGTTTAGGACATGGAGAAGAAAAGTTATGATGGAGGGGGAGATGGTTTGAAAGAGAGGGGAGGGGATAGGATCAAGGGGACAGGAGGTGGGGCGATGAGAGAGAATGAGGTCAGAGATCTCTGACTTGGACAGGGGAGAGAAAGAGTTTAGACATTTAGTTGGGTCAGTCATGGAGGGTGAGAGGGAAGGAAAGGTAGGTTTAGGGAACCGACTGCTAATGTCGGCGACTTTTTCTTGTCAAAGTCGTCTGCTGTCAGGGTGGAGGGAGGGGGTGGGGGAGGTGGGTTAAGAAGGGTGGAGAAGGTAGAAAAAAGTTTGTGGGGGTTTGAAGCAGAGTTAATTTTGTTCAGAAAGTAGTGGGTTTTAGCACCAGTTATGTGAGAAGAGAAGGATTTAAGGAGGGAGTGATACTTATCAAGGTCCAGACCATCTTTGGACTTGCGCCATATCCTCTCAGCTGCCCGAAGGGTCGACCATTCTTCACGAATAACATCCGTAAGCCAGGGCAGGAGGGAAAAGATTATGCAGGCCTGGTTGACAGGGGACAGAGAGAATCAAGTGATGCAGTTTAAGTGGTTAACAAGGAGTCTCTGGCAGTGTTAGTGGGGTGGGACGAGAACTCGTCAATGAGAGGGAGGGAGGATGTTACAATAGAGGAGAAATGGGAGGGAGATAGGGAGCGGAGGTTGCGCCGGAAAGTTACAAGGGGAGGGGAGGTAGGAGGAGTTGGAGGGAGAGAGACAGAGAATTGGATAAAGTAGTGATCAGAAATGTGCAGTGGGGTTACAGAGGTTAAGTCAGTGATACAGTTACGTGTCAAGATGAGGTTTGGCTGTTTGCCTGCCTTGTGGGTCGCCGGTGTGCTCAGCAGCGTCAAGTCAAAGGAAGTCAGGAGAGACAAGAAGTCGACGGCCTGCGTTCCTTGGAGGTGGATGTTGAAGTCCCCAAGGACTGTCAGGGGGGTTCCATCATCAGGGAGGACGCTAAGGAGCATGTCCAGCTCCTCCACAAAGTCGGCTAGTGGTCCTGGTGGGTGATAAAGAACAATTAAGCATGCTTTGATAGGATTAGTTAGCATCACATAATGGTGTTCAAATGATTTGGCAGTAACAGAGAGTGGTCTGGATGTGTATTTAATATGTGGGGAAAGAAGCAAACCTGTCCCATCTCTCACTCATGAGTGAGTGAAGGAGTAGTTGACGGAGAGCAGCTGGAGTTGCAGTGTTCTCTGGGCGGATCCATGTCTCTGTCAGCGCAAGGGCATGAAGAGAAGCATGGGATGCAAACGCTGGGATGAAGTCTGCCTTGTTCACAGCAGATTGGCAGTTCCAGAGCACTACAGAAAGAAAGAAGACAGGTGGAGAAATTCTGGATAGGTTGTGAAGGTTAGAATTTGACCGTGTATACTTTGTGACATATCTATGTCTACGCATGGGCGTCGCCGCAATGTAACTTGGGGGGGTCACGTCCCCCCCACTTAAAAAAAAAGGTTGTTTGGACTCCCCCCACTTTTGCAATCAAAATATTAGTACATGACTGGTCTACTAGTCCAGGGATCTTTCCATTGCTTCACAATCAAATCCGTTCCACTTTATCAGTAGGGAGAATACCCATATCAATAGAATTCCACTGCACGTTTTCTAGACAAACGGCATCATGCACGCAGATTCAACTCCCATACTCTTTGATAGACGCATCGCGCTTGCAGCTAGCACTTCAGACATGACTGTTCCACAGACGAGTTGGACGATGGACATAGGGATGTTTTTTTGGGAGGAAGAGGAAAGTAAGTCAGAGTTGCCCATGTTTTCCCTTCAGTGGCCAAAGCACCCTTATGAGACATTCTCTGACTATAATAGCATTAGTTAGCGTTAAATCACAAAGCTCCTTCTGCAAACATTAGGATTATAGCTAGCTAGATAAGCAAGCTTTTACCTACATCTACTAGGCAATAGCATACTTTATTTACCCATTACAAGTGGAACAGCATTTGTTGACTTCTTAACCTGGGTCTGAAATATGTTGTGCTTTTGGCCGTGTTCAGACCTAGGAGTCTGTTTCAGGCAGAAAGAGATGACAAGCATGTTTTTTCCAAGTAGCTACAAAATAAATTGTTGAAGTGTTTTTTTTATTGCCATAACAACCGTGAGCTAATCTGGAGTTAACCTTAGCTAACATGTTAGTTTTTCTAACGACTGGAAACAAAGAAGAAAGAAAAACCCTTTATTTCAGAATTGTCTTCCAAATTTAACAAGGTTGCTCAACTTGTAATTTTGGCACTTCGTAGCATTTCATTACTACATGTTAGTCTGTAACATGAAGGCAAAACTGATTCAACCATTAAAACCATATATTCTCTGAAAGCTTCTACCCTTAGGATGTTATTTAATAAGAGACACGTCCATCTCTCCATATTAGTATCAGTGTTTCCCCTAGGATTTTTTTTTAGCAGTGGGGGCAGGTCAGATTAACCCCCCCCCCCCCATCTTAATATAATAGTCTAATATCTTATGTAATATTGCACATATTTTCGTCCTATTCAACCTAAAGAAATCAAATTAGCATACTTAAAGACACCTTACAGTATGTTCTAAATGGCATAAATGCTGCCAATAAATAATTGACGTAACAACTTATTGTAAATGCAGTGGCCTAGCCTAGGTAGGCTACTCGGAAGCATGTACACTGTCTGCTTAATTTGACCTTGATAGGCTAAGCATTCTGTAGCAAATAATAACAATATACCCACTATTTATTCATTCAAACTTGGCTACTTAAGCATAATAATGCACCTAAAATACAAACTTGAGCAAGGGCAGCAATCGCTGTCGAATCAACAGACGTGCAATTTCGCTAGCAGGGGAAGAATACAAACAACAAAAATCACCAGTTAACTTAATTTAAATTTGCAAGAACTATAGCCTAATACAATAACACGCTTAAATGAACTTACAACATAAGTTATACGACTTTCAGTTCTCAAGGACGCACACGCGCTATCTCAACTGCGCTGTGAAGCGCGTCTGTGCTATTCTCCGACATGCGCTCTAACAATCACGGCTGATAGACGACCTAAATTTTTTTACAGCTCTAATTCTGATACCGTGGCGGCAGAAATTTAACCGTGGCGGGCCGCCACGTAAAATCAACATAGGGGAAACACTGAGTATGCTGCACATGCATAATACATTCGGTATTGGTAAATGGAGTAGGCCTATATGGCTGATAATTTTTTGGGCTGTGCCATTTAGGGAAATGGATTCAACCACCTAACCCATGTATTTTCTGAAAGCTTACATCCTAAGGATGTGATCTGTGGAAAAGACTACAGGTTTGAACACACACTTGACCATTTCTGAACTGTCCAGTTATGCTTTAGGGAGATTAAAATTTGTTATGTAACCTACATAATTATTAGGCTTCTAAACCTATACCAATTGTGAATTTGATACGCTGATAACATGATTTACATCTCAGAAATCTTCATATGAACAATTTACATTAAGCTTATGTCAATTATCAATATGAAAGAAAGCTCAATGCATCTCCATGTCTCCTGATATAGCCTAGGTAGTTGAGATTGAGAGTGAGTCAGAGGCAGGGGCGGCGGAGACAGCTCTGTTGCTGAGGTGAGTGCTGAAAGGTGACAGGTAGTTGAAGATGTCCCATTGCTTATTGGGAAGTTTAGTTGGTTAAATATTAAATGTCCAGCCCGTCAGTATATGTATAACAACTATGGTAGTAATAGTTGTGGTAAATGCACCAGAATGCGGGAAATTGCATCTACATCTTTAAAAAAATTCTGGGGGAGAAACACCCAGACCCCCCGGCAAAATGTGTCCCCCCCACTTTCAAAATGCTGCTGACGTCCATGCATCTATGGGTAGTGTAATGAACAGGAATGCTAAGGGAACACATGCTAGCTATGAATAAGTTCTAGGTAGAATAGAATATAAATAAGGTGATGCTCATCAGAAGAGGTGATCCTGCTGCGTCGGCCTTCCTCGGTGGACTCCCGCAGGTAGACTCCCTTGTATTTGTTTGACCGCAGGTAGATTCCCTTGTCTTTGTTCGACCGCAGGTAGACTTCCTTGTCTTTGTTTGACCGCAGGTAGATTCCCTTGTCTTTGTTCGACCAAAGGTAGACTCCCTTGTCTTTGTTCAACCGAGTCTTTGTGCGCTGAGGCTGCCAGACGAGACTGCCTCTGCAGTGCTAACTGCCTTAAATATGCTAATGCACAGATACAACGCCCCCAATTACTGTCAAACAAAAGATGACCCTGAGTATTCTGCCCCCGAAACGGACTCACTGGCTAGATACTCTTTGACCAGTTTAAACTAGTCTTTAAACTATAACTTAAAGACAAGCTGCTTCTGTGATAGCACAGTTTGATTCAGCTTGAAAAATGCTACATACATTTTATCTTCAATCAACTTTTGACGATTTATTCTGTCATTTTGCCTCTTAAAAACAGAAATGTACGCCCAACAATCCCTCAGCTCTCTACATCTTTAACTACCATTTCGGTCTCTCCTATCTAACTGATTGCAGGCACGCGGAAGTTTAGTGTCAGGGGTCAACTCACACCGGAAGTAAACAAAGTTCCGTTAACTGCTTTAAAATATTTTAGCGCATTAATCTCTGACACAATAATCTCATAGATGAACGCGTTAACTTTGACAGCCCTAGTTTGAAAATATCAAAATACTTAAAGAGGTGATGTTGCCTTATGCTGAAGAGGAAATGCCATTGAATCGGTGTTTCAACAAGACAACGTACCAGTAAGTGAGCAGCAATTTTTTTCCAGACCAACAAGATTAAAGGGGTCATTGACTGCTAAACCGAGTTTACCTTGTCATAGTTGAATAACGACAGTTCGGTGGGTAAAATGGACACACAGTGAACCTCAAAGTCCATTGACACCTCTTTCATATGCAAATTTCAAAATGTGAAACTGCTGCTGTACAACGGTCAGTTTCTAAAAAGCCACATTTGTGAAGTCACAAATTTGGCTCCACCTTTTTTGGCTCTGGTCTCTACCTTTGTCACGCCCCAATCTCAGGGTTCACGTACATCTCAGACACTAGTTTAGCTGTGCGCTGCTGTGTGTACTTCCTCAGGAATTACAAAGAAGTTTGGAAGTTATTCAAGTATATAAAAAATGGACCACAGTCGTAAATGCAGTGTTCCGGGCTGTACAGGGAATGCTGACACTTTTCATAGTCTTCCCAAGGAACCAAACACTCAACGGGCATGGTTGATGTTTGTCTATACCGTAGAAGATCCCTGTGCAGTTTGACCCTTAATTACGCATTTGCTCAAACCATTTCACCAAAAACTGTTTTGAAAACCTGGGACAATGTAAAGCAGGATTTGCTATGAAGCTGTTGCTGAAAAGAGGTGGTGTTCCGACCTTATGTTCATCACATCGCTGTAGTATAATTTTGTCGCTTTGTGTGATGATTTAGTTTATTGGCTATGGGGCTAATGCGTTATTTCATGTTCTTGACTGTGTTTCATTCAAATAAATAACCTGTGTTGTCATGTAAATCTACAATTCATGATGTTTGTCCAGATCTTTGTCAGGTTAGTTTTTATTTATTTTTTCAGCAATATAGCTAACTGAAGCTGAGTTGAATCACGATAGTTTGGTTGCTTAAGCTGTAACGTTACCCACCTAAGTCGATCCCGTTTGCTTCGACAACAGAAGTGGAATCAACTAATGTTATCATTTCAAGGATATCTAGTCAATCTGTTGAAAACAGTGTTGTGTAGACACAATAGATTTATCTGCACATTTTTATTTCATGTCTCCACCTTTGATGTTTCAGTGAGTGCTGCGGCCGTGTTGCGTCTTTGCTCCGCAACGTCACTTGTTGTAAACCAACCAATCAGCACGCAGCTCATCTATATATTAATGAGTATACCATAAAAGGGAGAAAACTGCTCGTTTTATTCTAGGGCTATTTCACAGGGTGCATTAAGGCACATAGAACAGCACCCGGGCCATTTTCTGCCCAACCAATGTTACATACCCTATTCGGAGACCTTAAGGAACATTGTGAAATACCCTATAAAATCAGTAAATGACCCCTTTAACATTATGGAGTGGCCAGCCCAATTCCCAGACCATAATCCAATAGAAAACTTGTGGAGTGACATAAAAAATGCTGTTTCTGGACTTCCGGTTATGGCGCGCTGCTAGACAGACGTGTGACAGAAAGCTCCCTACTTAAAGAGGTGATGTTGCCTTATGCTGAAGAGGAAATGCCATTGAATCGGTGTTTCAACAAGACAACGTACCAGTAAGTGAGCAGCAATTTTTTTCCAGACCAACAAGGTTAAAGGGGTCATTGACTGCTAAACCGAGTTTACCTTGTCATAGTTGAATAACGACAGTTCGGTGGGTAAAATGGACACACAGTGAACCTCAAAGTCCATTGACACCTCTTTCATATGCAAATTTCAAAATGTGAAACTGCTGCTGTACAACGGTCAGTTTCTAAAAAGCCACATTTGTGAAGTCACAAATTTGGCTCCACCTTTTTTGGCTCTGGTCTCTACCTTTGTCACGCCCCAATCTCAGGGTTCACGTACATCTCAGACACTAGTTTAGCTGTGCGCTGCTGTGTGTACTTCCTCAGGAATTACAAAGAAGTTTGGAAGTTATTCAAGTATATAAAAAATGGACCACAGTCGTAAATGCAGTGTTCCGGGCTGTACAGGGAATGCTGACACTTTTCATAGTCTTCCCAAGGAACCAAACACTCAACGGGCATGGTTGATGTTTGTCTATACCGTAGAAGATCCCTGTGCAGTTTGACCCTTAATTACGCATTTGCTCAAACCATTTCACCAAAAACTGTTTTGAAAACCTGGGACAATGTAAAGCAGGATTTGCTATGAAGCTGTTGCTGAAAAGAGGTGGTGTTCCGACCTTATGTTCATCACATCGCTGTAGTATAATTTTGTCGCTTTGTGTGATGATTTAGTTTATTGGCTATGGGGCTAATGCGTTATTTCATGTTCTTGACTGTGTTTCATTCAAATAAATAACCTGTGTTGTCATGTAAATCTACAATTCATGATGTTTGTCCAGATCTTTGTCAGGTTAGTTTTTATTTATTTTTTCAGCAATATAGCTAACTGAAGCTGAGTTGAATCACGATAGTTTGGTTGCTTAAGCTGTAACGTTACCCACCTAAGTCGATCCCGTTTGCTTCGACAACAGAAGTGGAATCAACTAATGTTATCATTTCAAGGATATCTAGTCAATCTGTTGAAAACAGTGTTGTGTAGACACAATAGATTTATCTGCACATTTTTATTTCATGTCTCCACCTTTGATGTTTCAGTGAGTGCTGCGGCCGTGTTGCGTCTTTGCTCCGCAACGTCACTTGTTGTAAACCAACCAATCAGCACGCAGCTCATCTATATATTAATGAGTATACCATAAAAGGGAGAAAACTGCTCGTTTTATTCTAGGGCTATTTCACAGGGTGCATTAAGGCACATAGAACAGCACCCGGGCCATTTTCTGCCCAACCAATGTTACATACCCTATTCGGAGACCTTAAGGAACATTGTGAAATACCCTATAAAATCAGTAAATGACCCCTTTAACATTATGGAGTGGCCAGCCCAATTCCCAGACCATAATCCAATAGAAAACTTGTGGAGTGACATAAAAAATGCTGTTTCTGGACTTCCGGTTATGGCGCGCTGCTAGACAGACGTGTGACAGAAAGCTCCCATGTGCAATTCATAGAAAAGCATGGGCGGCGCTAGGGAGGGGCTAGCAGGTGTTTCAGCACCCCCAAAAAAGACCAAAGCACCCCAATATCACCCCCCAAAATATTGCTTGTTTATTCATAGTTTTCAGGCCATCAGGAGAATATGGATAATTCACAGTGGGCCGCTCTGCCCGCTTATAAAATTGCCTGCTTTATCTTTGTCTGTTTTAATCTAAATAAGCGCATGATCAGGTTGTGCATTAAAAAGTGCAGTTTTCAGTTGTCGCGCATGCTTTCTTTCTCAAACACAAATGCGTGTACCAAGTGTTTGCCATGGAGACAATAAACCATCATTTATTGTTGTGGAGGCAGTTAGCTAGATTAAGCTGATAAGAGAATAATAAAATGGAAGGGAAAAAGATGCCAGGAGGAACTGAAAAGGTAAAAAAATAAAGATTTGTCACTTCATAAATCTAGGTTCCTGCAAGGGTGGGATTTTTTTTCTTCTCAAAAGCCCTGAATCTGTCAGGTAAACATTTGGGTTGTAATTTCCGGAAAATATAAGAATATGAGTCCAACGGAATGTTCATATTAGGCTAGGCTACAAAAAGCTAAAAAAACTATTTTGCACTGAAATTAATGCAAAAATTGCACTCGCATTAATGTGAAGTTCCAATTTCACCTCACATCTAAGCCTTGACTAGGTCTTAGGTTTGGGTTAAGCCCCAAATGTTCAACTATGGCTCAGCCCCTGGTAGGGATGGGCCAGTTTAAAGGTTCCACTTCGGCCCTGAAAGTATTTATTTAATATTTGTGCAGATCACCTTGTCAATGATCTAGCACCCCCTCAGCACCTGCATTAACACAATTCTGGCGCTGCCCCTGTAGAAAAGTAATCAGGAAGCCACTAAGAATTACTAAACAGTTACTACTGATCCACACAACAAACAGCTAAAATGCCAACGAAACCGCATCCAAAGACATTAAAGTCCACTAAAACAACCGATGGCTCTTCCTAACTAGTTCCAATGCTAGCAAAGACGACACAATTAGCCCTGGTCAAATACTTAATGCTATTCACACAACGATGGAAGATTGTGTCAACGTTTGATGGGCTATTGGGCGCAATTCAGGGAGTGCAAGGCGAATTAAAGGCATTGACTGCAGTGTTTCCGCTATGTTGATCTTGCCGTGGTGGCCCGTTTCTGCCGCCACTGTATCAGAAATAGGGCTGTACTAAATGGGGGGGGGGGCAGTTCGGACAGACCTGCCCCCACTGCTAAAAACTGACCGAATGACCAAAGCTGAAGACCAAATTAGCACCAATGAAGAAGTTTATTCTACTCTACTATTTAAAGTTTTCACTCTTTCTATAGCTGGTGCTAGCTAGCTAGTTGTTTTCGTTGAAAAAATTACTTATTTAGCATACATTTTTACAGACCAGGAAGGCAACACGTATAGTATTCTACCTGCGCGCGTTGCTGTCTTGGGAATGTCGAACGAGTGAAAACTTTAAATAGTAGAGTAGAATAAACTGGTTTAAATAAGTCTAAATACAAAAATTCCTACCTAGAAACCAGTATAACAACCATGACAGTTTCCTGCTAGCACGCGTAGCTATCTCAGGAATTTAAAGTTGGCATAGCGACGGTCACGTCCTTGCTTCGGAACGGCATTGTGACGTCAGGTAGGACAGTATTAGGCCCGAGGACACTATTTGGACCCTGCATGCTGCCACCCTTGCGTTGAGTTGAATGGAACACGGGTACCTGCTCGAATATATTTTGTTGATACTGAAAAGAGTTAGGTAGAAATATTGGTTCACTTGCAAGTAAAAAAAAAAAACGGTTTCCCCACAAATTTACACTTACCGTCGCGACTAACAAAAGTTAAGCGTGCGATGAGGTTTTACAAATCAAACGGTGGTTCTTTTTGAATTTGTAATTTAGTCACTTGTCAAAGCTCAGGGGATGTGAACCAGAGCCATCTCTGTGTCTTGTGATATCAACCAATTAAATAAAAGTGCGGCAGTTTAACATTTTTGGGTTGTCCGGTAGGCTATAGCCAGGCCCAAACGTAATACGCGGGCGCAGAATTCCAACAAAAACCACCACCGGTACTCCGGAACCCACATCGACATCAAAGTGACTCAAAGCCCAAACCAAAGCCAACAACTCCTTTTCGATCACAGAGTAGTTAAGCTGATGTTTATTACATTTCTTAGAGAAAAAACTCACAGGCCTATCAAGCCCCTCCTCGTCAGACTGCATCAGTACGGCCCCTGTTCCCACGTGACTGGCGTCCACCTGTAACTTGAACGGCTTCCCAACACAGGGAGCGGCCAGCACTGGGGTGCTACACAACAGAGCCTTCACATTCTGGAAGGCCTGTTGACAAACAGGAGACCACACATAATTGACCTTTCCCCTTAACAAATCAGTGAGGGAAGAGGCATCAGACGAAACATTCCTGCAGAAGCTACGGTAGTATCCTACCATCCCCAAAAACCGCATCAGCTCCTTTTTTGTTGTTGGCACTGGAAACTGTTCTACCACTAGCACCTTGGCTTGCACCGGCCGCACATGGCCCTGGCCAACAACATGGCCCAGGTACGTCACGGTAGCACGGGCAAACTCACACTTCGCCAGGTTCACCGTCAGTCTCGCAGAAGCCAGCCATTCGAATAGGGCTCGAATGCATTCTACATGCCTCTCCCAACTGTCACTGTAAACCACCACGTCATCTAAGTACACCGCACACCCTGCCAGATCACCCACCACCCTATTCATCAGCCGTTGGAACGTGGCTGGCGCATTCCGCAAACCAAAAGGCATCACTTTATAGGAGTACAGGCCAGATGGGGTGATAAAGGCAGAAATCTCCTGCGCTCTCCAAGTCAGTGGTACCTGCCAATAACCTTTAAGCAGATCAAACTTGCAAACAAATTTCGCCGACCCAACCTGGTCAATGCAATCATCCATCCGCAGCAGCGGAAATGCGTCCGGTTTGGTGACACTGTTAACTTTACGGAAGTCCGAGCAAAATCTAGGAGTGTTATCCGACTTAGGAACCAGTAAACATGGGGATGCCCAGCTAGCGAAGGACGGTTCTGCAACGCCATTTTCCAGCATATACTTGATCTCAGCATCTAAGTATCGGCGCTTATCCTCAGACACCCGGTAGAAGCGCTGTCTAATTGGTTTTGCCTCCCCCACCTCTATGTCATGCTCCACAAGGTGAGTTTGTGAGGGGGTATCACCAAATAGGCTCGGGAACCTGCAAATTAACCAATCCAACTCCACCCGTTTCGGCTGTTGCAAATGACCTAACAGGGTATCTAAGTCGGCAAGCGTTTCGGTGTTCTTAAGCCGCCCGTACAGCAAGGCTTGATCAAAAGTGACGGACTCGTCCCTCTCCGCCACAGCCACCGACGGAGGGGGAGAAACCACCACCGTGTTCACAAGAGCGACAGGTTGGACACCCTCTGAGAGAGGTCCGTTTGCCAGACCTGGCCCCCCCGCATGAGAGTAGTATGGGTTCAACAGGTTGACATGGCAAAGCTGCGACTTCTTCCTCCGTTCTGGGGTGTAGATTATATAGTTCACCTCTGAGGTCTGCTTCACCACTGTGTGAGGACCTGTGAACTTAGCCTGAAAGGGTGACCCAACCATTGGCAACAGACTCATCACCTGATCGCCAGGGCTAAATTGGCGCCGCTCAGCGTGTCTGTTATACCCTCGCTTCACTTTCATGCTCTCCTGTGTCACCTCCCTGGCTGCTAACATTAACCACGGCAACCCTTCCTCCAAATCCCTGTCCAACTCCGTGCAAAAAGCGCGGAGTAAGGACTTAAATGTCTGATGGAAACGCTCCGGTGCCCCCTGACTTAGTGCATGATAGGCTGACGACTGGGAGTGTTTCACCCGGAGTTGTTTTAACACCTGCGCAAACATATGGGAGGAAAAATTGGACCCCTGATCACTTTGTACAACCCTGGGAATGCCAAAGATTGAAATGAAGTGGGAGAGTGCCTTAACTACCGACCTGGTTGTTATCAAACGCAGGGGGTACGCAGCTGGCGCATACCTGGTGGCCTGATACATGACAGTCAGGAGATAGCTAGCGCCGGACCCAGAAGGAGGCAGCGGTCCAACACAGTCAATAATTATGTGCTCAAACGGCTCCCCAATGGCAGGGATCGGGTGCAATGGTGCCGGCTTAATAACCTGGTTTGGCTTGCCAGTCCTTTGACACGTATGACACGTTCTGATATAGTTGGACACGTCCTTTTTCAGCCGAGGCCAAAAGAAGTACCGCAAGATATGGTCATATGTCTACCTGGCCCCCATATGCCCTGACCATCTGTAAAACCATGTTCCGAAATTTAGCAGGGGCTACAATTTGGACGATCACGTCCCCCACTCCAAACTCACCACAAGGCACCCACCTTCTCACCAACAGACCGTTATCCAGGCAATAGCCATGTGCCTGATCCTTCACCTCCGCAACAGGGATCACAGTCTCCAACAGCCCCTTGATGGAGGGATCCGACTGCTGCTCCGCTACCAACTCTGCCCGTGAGAGTGACAAGGGAAAATCAGACGTCAGAAGTGTACAAGCGGTTCTTCCATCACATTCACCCTATCAGGTTCTCTAGCAACCCGAGCCCCAGCCCGTGTCACTGCACAGGCCGCAAACACCTCGTGGAAGTCCCGCTCACTTTCATCGGGTACACTATTAACCATAGGAACTGGACCAACAACTGGATGTGGAGGAACATTGGGCCAAACGTGCCCCCAGCTAAACCATTCCCAAGGATGATATGAACTCCTTCCACCGGCAACGCCGGGCACACCGCGATGCACACCTCCCCCTGCACCAACACCGAAAACAGATGCAGTCTGTGCACTGGAGCAGACAAAACGGACAATCCCATACCCCGAACTAAGGTTGCGTCGCCAATATCAGTCCCCCAAAAAAGGGAGCACAGACGCGAGGACAAACGAGCCTAATGCCCCTGTATCTCTTCTATTTTAACAGGCACCCTCTCCCCGCCCTTTCCCAAGGAAACAAACCCAGCTGATATGAAAGGCAAATAAGCCTCATCACAAAGAACTTGACTACCCACTGGCACAGCCAATGCAGCAGGCTTTACATTCAGATGTTGGTCTCGGTTTTTCAGAGCATAACAATCCGCCTTCAAATGCCCCTTTCTACAACAGAAGTAACATACCCTCTTTGGGTCCCGCCACTCCGCCAGATTCCCTTCAGGCTTGCTTGAACGATCAGGAAAAAAACCACGCCCGACGGCGCCCTCCCTAGGCCCACTACGGACGTCCACCCAATCACGGTGGTGTGTCAAAACGTACTGGTCTGCTAAAGCGGCTGCATCCCCCACTGTTTTCACCTGTTGCTCGGCTATGTATGTGGCAATACGCGAGGGAACTGAGTCTTTAAACTGCTCCAGCAGAATCAGATCGCATAACTCCGCAAAATCTCCTGCACTAGAAGCTGTACGCCAGCGATTAAAGGCAATCACCAGCTCTCGTGCAAATTCCAGGGAGGACTGCTGATCCTTTTTCCTACCCTTCCTGAACCGCAGTCGATAGGCCTTCGGTACCATCTCATAGACGTTTAGCACCGCATCCTTCACCGATTCATAACTCACACTATCCGTCACCGACGCTGAATATGCCTCCTGCGCCTTCCCGGTCAGTACGCACTGTAATATAACCGTGCCATCGCGTAGCAAACTCAACTTGTCCCGCTCCAAGCTGATCCTAGCCTGCTCAGCCTCGCACTTAATTTTGTTGTGCGCCATCTGCAACAATAGCAACTCCTTCTGTTGATCAAAAGAAAAATTTGTACCACCGTGGGCGGTGCTCTTATGGTAGCAGACCCAGGTGTTCCCAAACACGAATGAGCTGGCCACACCTGCGGGACATCCGTAGTACAAAGACCAGTAGCTCACCCAGCCACCAGTTTAGGCGGGGTCATCACAGATGTGATCCTTCCTCAGGGAACGATCTGCAACATTTTGCAGCAGCAATAAATACGCAATTGTGTGGTGTAGTCCTAGTGTGCGGAATAAGCCTACTTTGGGTCTATAAATTCAGTGATAAGTCACTTATTATTTGATGGAAAAGTTATCTGTTACTGTAACATAATTGATTTGAATTGAAGGCAAAGCAAGGCTAGTTTACAGTTTTTTGAATGACCCATCTCAGAGTAGCTTTATAGAATGTACGGTCACTGAATTGAAAAAAAGAAGACATAACATAATTGCTGCAGTAAAGGCTTCATTTGCAACAGGACAAGAAATATGCAATATAGCTTCCCTTACAGTATTACCCTAGCTCTGGCCCTTCTCTGAGCGCCACAACACATTCTAACTCCTCTCCCATGTCCCACTCCTCTCCCTTGTCCTGGTACTCGTCTTCCTCTCCCTTGCCCTTTTCCCACTCCTGTCCCTTGTCCTGGTACTTGTCTTCCTCTCCCTTGTTCTGGTACTTGTCTTTCTCTCCCTTGTCCTGGTATTTGTCTCCCTCTCCCTTGTCCCACTTCCTCTCCCTTGTGCAGGCATTACTGTATTCTTACTTTCTTGTGTTGCTCTATATTGTTATTTTTCCACACCAGATCAGCCCAAAGAGGTCCTCGTTACTGTCTATACCATATGGTCATGCAATTGAAAGAACCTCAACACCTGAGTGTTTCCTAGTTGGGAATCAGCTGTGATGTACAGTATTTGCATAACTTCAGCTGTTTCTCAGTAGCAATGGAATAAAATACAGGGGATATATTTATGTTTCAATTCATAATATAAACAGCTGTTCACTTTAACTTTAGCCAATAATTTAGGTTTTTTGAACATGATGTTATCTGTTTTGCTGACAGTGTGAAAGCATTGGTAAATTGGGCAGTAAAAATTAATTGTTTCGGTCTTGGTTGAGCTTGTGTTTTGAGAGAAGTTCAAGCATTTAAAATGTGTATTTACTCTGCATTTTGTGTCTAAGCAACAATAAATGTGTTAATTGTATAGCCTACACAGACGGATGTTGTGCTCACTGTGTTAAGAGTTTAGAAAACTTGTTAAAGGCATTGAACAAACTGTCATAGCAATTGTAAAATAATGTATTTATATAGGCCTAGCACAATTCATACACAATGGAAATTCCAAGTGCTTTACAAATGAGCAGAAGTGTAAGTGTAATGTGTATTTATGAAAACAAACCAAAAAAATTATTAGTTGGAAAATTATAAAGGAGAGAAACATTCAATTTTAAATTGGAACGGAAGAAAAAGGTGTAACAACTTATTTTGCGCAAACATGTCAGCTGTCAATTGTGCGTAAGAATGCTCTTGGGTGTGCGTAAATTCTGTTCTTACTTAAGAACAAATCCCAAATAAGAAAACATTGGTGAATGCCTGAATCTTCGTGAAAACTGCGTAAGTGGGGTTTGAGAACAAATTTGTTCGTAAGAACATTTGGTGAATGAGGCCCATTATCTTTAGTTCAGAATCAATACATTATCAACCGATAGTAACCATATCAGTTAACTAACAATTAGTTGAATGTTAGTTAAAAAAGCTTGAAAGTCAGCAGACATTTTGTTAAGCCTGTAGATCAACCCTTGAAATGCAACACACAATCTACAGACAGTTAGTTGAATATTGGAGCAATGATTTGAAGCTTCCCCCTATCCACCCAAGAATATTAGTTTGAAGTTTTTACATTCTAGGGAACAGATTTCATTACTATATGAGCTGTTTGTAAGCAAGTCTAAAGAATCATCCCAACGTTCACTTCAAGCGTGGCGAATGGACTTGCAGGAGAATGTAACGGAGGAGGAATGGTCCGAAACATGTTCTTAAGCTCAGACCCAATCCATAAATACGAACTCCAAACTGTTGCAATATAAATGGATAAGTAGATTGTACATAACACCAGCTAAATTGCACCACTTTAATCCTAACATTTAATGTCAAAAGATACTTTTTTTTTTGGAGGAAGGTGTTGGACCTTGCTAGCCAAATCGTTGGCAAGGAAGTGCCTCTTAGTTCTAAATTGGGCCTATTGAATCTCTATCCAGAGAACTTCACTACCTCTAAAAAAGTTAGGTCTCCACTGAATTTTTGTTTTCTGGATGCCAAACGATGTATAGCTCGATCATGGAAATCGGATACACCCTGTGCCACATCACAATGGTTGAGGGTAATGACTTCTTAATTAGATTTAGAAAAGATAAGTTACTCATCAAAAAATAGACTTGACAAGTTTTGGGAAATATGGAACATTTTCAACAATTTTCTTGAGAATGACAACATGGATGTCGATGGTTGGTTGGATGATAAAATGGATTGAGTACTTTTTGTTTTTGTTTTCATTTTGTTCTCCCCTATAAACAATGTCAGTTAGCTGATGTAATCTTAATGACTGTAACACACTGTCTACTGTTACACGAACATCTATTGTATGTGCTATATGTGAGGACAAATTGCATTATATGTACCTTGTAAACATTGGGGGGTTAGCCCAAACCTAGGTCCTCGTCAGTGGCGGCTGCGAAACCCCCGCAGGCACTGTGAGGCGGGGGAGGGGCCCCACGCCCCAAGGGCCCCGCCCTGCATAGTAAAAAACTGACGAGGCCGGGGGTACTCAATAGGCAGACCGCGGTCCGGACCCAGACGGAATACAATTTGGACCGAAGCCAAAATCAACATTCTGATTTAGTCATGATCCAAGTGATCCATACTAGATGTGGTTTCTATTTTCTGTGTCCAATCCAAAGATCCAATCAGGAGCTGTAATAACTGTAATCACCATGACCACTCACTCAACGATGTCTGCAACCTCTGTAGGTCACGCAGGTTGTGTGTGTCATTCGCAACAACGCAGGCTAATCGATTTGCTAACGGTACCTGTTTTGCGGTTACGGACTGGCAACGTCACAATCACGTTGCCTGGCCGTCGCGGTTACGGGCTGCATGACGGAGACAACCGTAGGACAGAAAACACTTCAGCAGTGCATTCACCGGCGAACCGATAGCTGCTGGTTTGTAAATACGCAGGACCACCACAAACGGGAAGCGTTGGTTAATATGTTTATTGATACTGGGATGTTTACACAATTGTGCACAATACTTGCAATACTACTTTCTGACCTTGACAAATAACCCATATTAGGCTACAAAAGACTAAAAATAACACTAAAACCTAATAAAAACTAAACTAAAACTAAGCATTTTCAGCAATCAGTATATTGGCAGTGGGATAAGATGGAGATACATTTTGAGTGGATTTAGGGGAGGGGCCTTGAGCTCCGACTTGCGGGGAGGCCCCTTCAAAGTCCCAGCCGCTACTGGTCCTAGTATCGGTTTGATGTGAGTGTACATAGAGACTGCAACAAGTATTGCAAGTGCACAGAGCGTGCAAGCAAAATTATTTTGCATTAATTGGATATTGCAAAATATTTTTTTGATCTTTTTGTAATCTAAACATTACATTGGACTCTAATATTATTATATTTGATGAATGTATGTAACTATGAATATAGTAATACATTTAAGTATCAGTTTGGGACACATTTGCCCAGATAATAATGATACAAAGGCCCAATTCCAATGTCCCCCCTAAACCCTAAGGCCTGAACCCTCACAGACTTATTTGACATTACCTAGTAAGTAGTTGAGTGCAAGAGGCTTCTGATCAAATCTGATGAAAGCATATTTGGAATTTATCATCAAAGGACAAACTACAGTCAGTTCAGGCTATATTGACCATCACTTAGCTTTGTGTTTAAACTAGCATGTTAACTTTTATTTCTAAATACGTTTACATCAGGATTGGTTGCTCCTTGCATGCTTGTTTGTTTATTATTCTTCTTTCTTGTTTTATGAGGTGGGTTTTCTGGGATTTTCTCTCGCTACTGGGCTTCCTCTGGTAACCCTCATATTTCACATCACAACGCTGTGAATTGTGGTCAATTCCTTTAGCCAAAGTCTGCAAAATGTGGACTTTGGGTGCATAAAGGGCTGAAAATGTCTGCGAAATAGCCCTCACGCAATTTACAATTTGACAGCGGGACAGCCCTAAGCCCTTATACAGACTTAGCAAGAACACGCCTCAAAGTCCATGAGTCTGTGAGATCAGTGGGATCAGGCCTAACCATTCATAAACTCCAGAGAGAGGGAACTATTCACAGAAGGGTCTGTTTGAGTGAGAGAGAGGACACGAGCAGGGCAAGTCTACAATGATTTTTTTTTGCAATGTTCAAAAAATGTTCTTAAAACCGGTTCCAAACTACCTTCAATGGTCAAAGGTCAAGCTTTTGTCAGGGTCCACTAATGTGGTACCTCTCATCTGTCCTGCTGTGTCATTTCCTCTTCCTCTCGCTCATCACCATTCATTTCTGTCACAGCATTCACCGAGACAAAGTTTAATTTCTCTAATTGTCTGGACTAAACCATTGTTTCCTGTCAGCATTAGGTTGGCCTTATGGCCTTTTCTCTCTTCTGCTACAGGAATAGTTACAGAATTAGACATTCCATTAGCCCTGTTTGTCTGGCTATGTTGGAGATGCTCCGACCCAGTCATCTAGCCATCACATTTTGGCCCTTTTCAACGTTGCTCAAATCCTTATGTTTGCCAATGTTTCCTGTTTATAACCAGCTATGAGAAAGAAAAAGGCCTAATATGTCGCATCCACAAACGGATGCCATTAGATCGAGAATCAGTGTTGTTCACTTCACTTGTCGATGGTCATGTTTTGGCTAATCGGCGTAAAATCCCTGAAAATCTGAGATTATTGTTCACATTCAACTATTTGATCAATATCAATAAAATAGTAGCATAACATTAACAAGAATATTTACATTTTGTGTTAACCCACCACTTTCTGCAATACAGTATGCACCAAGTTGCAGGCTGTCCATGTGTAGGTTTAGTCATTGGCAGCTATTGGGGGGGCTGAAGGACCTTTGTGTGGGCCAGGGACTGCCATGTGATTTCACTCTGAAATGGGAACACCAGGGACAGAGACCATATTGGTTTAAGATAGTGGTAGCATATTTTCCGTAGCTGGAGGTAATTATTTTCTGAACTTTTTACACAAAGGGTAAACTGCCAAATGTTTCCATGTTTCTTTCCGTTATATCTGTGTTTGTCAATGTGTGTGTGTATTCTGTCAGTCGTATGACTGTCAGATACATGTGCTCATTTGTCTATTATGGTTTATAATCCCACATACCACCCTATCTTCTCACAGCTCCACCTGGCAGCCCTGGCCTCACTCAAAGGCGACGTGGGTGAGCTAAACAAGCGTCTGGTGCAGACAGAGCGAGAGAGAGACCTGTTGGAGAAGAGACTGGCCAAAGCACAGGTAAATGTTGCTCTACACCACACCTTGCCCAATGATGGTCCTAGTCTAAAGGCCTATTTAAACTGTCAAATGTTTTCAAATCATAAGGGTAACTTGAGTTACGAGTCAACGGCTCTATAGAGGTATTTTCTGAAGAGGTCATCCCCTCCTAGGAAGTTTGATCTGCAATCCAGGTATCTCCCTCCATCTTGTTATTGACAGGGCTACTAGTCAATCATCCAACTTGTGGTGAGGTTATTGTAGAGGGCTGAGATCCTGGGGGCAGGACCTCTCCACCCACTACACTCTGTCAGTGTAAATAGGCCTTGTCTACAGTTCCCACAATAACCAGAACATTTGATCAAAAACTGGACAAACAATCCAACCAGTTAACCTCTAAGCGTTGTTAAGTACCAAACTATGCTACGCACCAAATCATTTCTTATAGACTGGTACAAATGCCATGTATCGTTGGAAAGCTACGATCCTTGTGATTCTATTGATGTGAACCATTTCAAGATTGAGTCCAAAAGCCAGTACAATTAACTAGGGGTTTACCCATTTGAATCGCAATTCAGTCGTCTACATTTACATTTATGCATTTAGCACTCTTTTATCCAAAGCGACTTCCAAGAGAGAGCTTTACAAAAGAGCATAGGTCACTGATCTTAACAACGAGGTAGTCCCAAACACGGCAAGCAGCCAAAACATGAAGCATACGTTGTGAAAAACTAAACAAGTGCCGAAGGGAAGACCCATAAGAGCATGCAGTTATACAAGTTACAAATTAAAAACAACATGAACCCCAAAAAGTGCAAGACTGTACCTGTAGAAGAACAATCAACAGTAAAATATTTCACAGCGAGTACAAGAGTTTAAGAGTTAACTTTGTTATAACTAACCTACAAGAGCAACAAGTCTCAATAAGAGTCATTGTGATCCTGGAGGAAACTAACATCACTTCCAATCAAGCAAGCATTCCTAAGTGCCATTGTACTCCCGGAAAAAGTGCGTATTGAGCCTTTTCTTGAAGGTGGGGAGACAGTCTGTGTCCCTGATGGAGGTGGGGAGCTGGTTCCACCATTGGGGGGCCAGGCAGGAGAAGAGCTTGTGTTTGGACCGGGCAGTCTTGAGCGGTGGGACCACCAGGCAGTTGTCTGAAGAAGACCGTAGGTGACGGTTGGGGGTGTAAGGCTGCAGGAGAGACTTGATCTAGCGATTAACATCGACAAATGTTTTTTTTTTTTTTATGTTTGTAATAAAAAATCCCAAGAATTGATTTGAATTGAATTGTGAGGGACCAAAACCCCCGATAATTAACGTCTTTGTCCGACCACTAACATGTCAACATAGCGAAAGAAAACAGAACCGACTCACCTATAGACCCTCACAGTTGTCCAGTTATACAAAACATCCCAACTAAAATGGTCTGGTTACATTTTCAAAGGTCAGCCAAGTAAAATATTTAGTCCAAAACAATGTATTACATCCATAAATAGCCATGAACTCTCGTTGCATCAATCTAAATTTGCAGACAGTAGCGTCCAGTCACTCACATACACTCGGTCATAACTTAGGTGTTCTTCGGGATTTTCTGGATATTGTGGTGTCAAAATGGCCACTGCACTCTGACCTTTCAATTGACACCTCATTTGAGGATCTTCCATGTCCTGTCCTTCTAAAGCAAGGGTGGACAATCCTGGTCCTCAGGGGCCACAGTCCTGCATGTTTTAGATGTTTCCCTTTTCCAGTACACCTGTTTCAAATGAATGGGTTGTTATCAAGCTCTGTGGAAGCCGGGTAATGACCATTCCTTTGAATCAGGTGTGTTGGAGCAGGGAAACATCTAAAACATGCAGGACAGTGGCCCCTGAGGACCAGGATTGCCCACCCCTGTTTTAAAGCCAACCAGGGGCCAGTTGCATAAAAATAGACCTAGTCTTAGACTTAAATGTAAATTTAAGTCTTACTTGCCATAGACACTTCAATTTACCTGTTGCATAAAGCTTTACTATTAGTGACTAGCGTAAGACTGACTGAAGGCCAATTTATTCTTCTGCGTTTTTACGGACACGCACACAGGGAACGCCCTCTCCGTCAAGGAACTCCCTCTCCGTGCCCTCTCTGAGCCCCTCGCAAAGCTCTGCGTGCACCTCCTGATTTTCCTGACTATCTGTCCGTCCGTCATTTTAAGGATACCCCTTGGCTGTGATTGGTCCGTATTAAGAACTGCTAGAGTCAGGGGCGGAGGCGGGGTTGCCGTGACCAACAAGAAAACGGAATCCTTTGACCGCCATTGGTGTATGTTTTTACAATTCATATTTCAGCTAAACGGTACATGTAAATCAGCATCTGAATTAAAATGTGACGAGAAATGGGCAGTGTAGTTGCTGAAAATGTGCTTATTTTATTGATGAAACGGCTCATTTGTAAATTTGCTCTGACTTTTCGATAACTTAGCTAGCATCGCAGTGCAGCGCTATCTACTGTTCTGGCGGTTAATTGCTTTCAGCACGCAGAGCCGTCTGAGTTGTATAAATTCAACCAATCCGTCCGACTCCGTGCATGCGTCTGTCCGTAACGGAATCGGAGAAGTATAAATCGGCCTTGAGATAGCCTGTTGCGCTTTGCATTATGGGTAAAATTAGACAAAAAATTCAAGATGTCGGACAAAACAGCGACACAACAGCTTAAGATTGATACATTTAAACCTGATGAAAATCTATATCTGTTGGAGGAATACAATATTGAAAAAGTTGTCTTACTAACAAATAGTGCGTTTTTATTAAGCTTCTTAATTTAACCCCAACCCCCCTATTTTGACGATCTGAAACGCAAGTATCAAAACGCAAAGCGCAAGTAACTTTGTGGGCGTGACTTCAGCTTGGTTGTTATTTTGCCGGCGGGATAAATGACTTTGCGCCTGGCGCAAATCTAAAAAGGGTTGGTCTGAAGTAGCTACATTACTAATGGGTGTGGTTTGGGCGTAACGTGCAATAAACCAATCAGAGCATCATCTCACATTCCCTTTAAGAGCAGCGCTTGTTCCATGGCGAATTGCTATTATAACGGCGGATTTGCCAGGCGCACGCCAGCGGTTCACAGCCGAGGAGATCGACGATGTCGTCAGGGCCGTAAAAGATAGAGAAGTGGCATTGTATGAGAAAGGCAGAGCAGTTTTCTCATTGCACTAAATTGCCCACTCATGCTACTCATTCAAATTATTATTCTTATTTTTACATATATATATTTATTTAATTGTTATATTTTTTAATTGTTCAGTTCTTAGAATTAGTTTAAGTAATGTACTTAATTTATACCAGCATATGTTTATTGTTTGCACCTTCCTACCACAGCAAATCGCGTATTTGTGTAACATAAGTTTCATGGCGAATAAACCGAATTCTGATTCTGATGGGCATAGGAGAAGAAACCTAACCAAATTAGCTTTGGTTAAACAGTCATGGGAGGGAATTACCACCGTTGTTACAAATGAAGTTCACACACATAGAAATTTCTTATGAAAATCTTTTTATAATCATTGAAGAAATGTAACACGCCATAAATCAAAACAATGTAATGTAGCTTTGCAGAAAGAAGACCCTGGCTTCGCCAGCAGTGCGCACGGACCAAGCTTGCGCCCTTAAAATAGCATCTGAATATTACGCCATTGACTTTAAACCACGTTTTTCCCGGTCAGTGGCGGAATTGTTTTTCGGAAACTGCAAAATAGCACCAGGGAACGTTTGCGCCGGAACACGCCTCCTTTTTCGCTGAACCGCCCACGGGAGCGCAAAGTCATTTCGACATGCATCTGTGGAGGGAAAAGTCGGCTTTGCGTCGAGTGCAAACTAGGAATGACACTTGCGTCGTTGACTTAGTCAATTGCGCTGGGTGCAAGATAGGGCCCCAAAGCTACTTCTATACATCAACAACTCCAACGCAGATGGCTGGCGCTAGCGTCAATAAAGTGAGTGGAAAAGCAGAACCCACTCAACATTTCCTGCAGTTACAAATAACACAATTAATTCCTTTCGCAATAAATGATGCTATGATAATGACATAGCCTACTAACAGTTGTTGTCATAGCAACTAATCCCTTACCGCAAGTTTTAGCCAGGGGAGAGGTGGCTAACTTTTCTATCTCAAATTAAGACAGTATTACTATTTATGCAACAGACAGGCTTAGATAGACTCGACGAACCTGACAATTTAAGACAGTCTAAGGCTAAGACTAGTCTTAAACTTAGTTAATGCAACTGACCCCAGGTGAATCTGTGCCCCCCCCCCATCAGATCTGTCTGGGTTCAAAAATGTAACTTGGCTTCAATTGTTTCACAAATGAATTCTGTGAGTGTATAGCCAATAAAATTCTGAAGCAGGCCTTTTTCGGCGAGAGTAAGATAAAGCACTCTACTTTCATCAGAGACAACAATTGTGAAAAGTAATCACTTCAAGTATTTGACCATGGTTTACCAAGGGTCCTTTTGGAGTGTCCAAAGGGCACTTTTAGAAAACACCTGGCTATACCCTGAGAAAAAAAACTGTAAAATATTCATTTGTTGTGGTATTATACATTTTTTACTTGGACTAGTTCAGGCTTCATGCTGTGGTCCCATTGTGTCTTCCAGCTAATACCTCCCACCTAAAGGCATCTGTATGCAAAACAAAATGTAGGCGTAAATCAAAATGTTATATTTTGTGTTCAAGCTTCTATTACTGAAACCCAGTAGCACTTAGAGCAGTGGTTCTCAAACCTGTCCTCAGGGACCATTTCATTTATTTTAGTCATTTAGCAGACGCTCTTATCCAGAGCGACTTACAGTAAGTACAGGGACATTCCCCCCGAGGCAAGTAGGGTTAAGTGCCTTGCCCAAGGACACAACGTTATTTTGCACGGTGGGGAATCGATCCGGCAACCTTGTGATTGCTAGCCCGACTCCATCACTGCTCAGCCATCTGACTACCTGTCCTGCATGTTTTAGATGTTTCCCTGCTCCAACACACCTGATTCAAATGCATGTTCGTTACCAGGCTTCTACAGAGCTAGATAACGAGCCCTTCATTTGAATCAGGTGTGTTGATCCTCAATCCTTTTCTTCAACTTTCAAATCCTTCTTCTTCCTCAATCTTTTAGCTACAGCCACCATTTAAACTTTAAAATATTGACAAAACCCTAAACTATTTGTCAAAAATCTGCATTTTGATATCTATTCAACTTTTTTCAATATGACTGATTATGTTCCATTAGTTTTTCAAATTGTTTCTGAGATTTACATGGGTGTGTATGTGGAGAGCCTACTCTAGCACTCTGCTGACTGAAACGCTTAGAGCTTCTAAATCAGTTTCAAAAAGTATTTCTAGTTTTCCAGAACTGCTACAATTTTCACTCTTCATACTTCATTTTTGGATCAATAGATAGCTAATTTTGTGTTGGTCGTAGACAGTTGTCTGTGGAATCCAACAGACTTACACATCAGAGCCCCACAAAAGTGAGACAAAGTCCAACTCTTGCCCCATAAAGACCAATGCAAATCTGTGACAAGTTTGTCAGAGAAAGCACAAGGAACACGTTTTTGAAACTGCCGGTAGAGTAGTATTTCTGACTGCACAGACATATAAAGGATATCTCTGGTTTCTCTGGAGTCTTGGGTCTCGGAAAATATTATACATTTTTTTAAACATATTTTTGGGGATTGGACATATAGTTTTGCATCTAGGTTAACTTGTTTGAGGTGTGGATTATAGGTACATTTCTGTTATTCTCTCTGCCCTCATCACATTAGCAATCATAGCTGCACCATCACCGTGGCAACCAAACAGACACGCACCACTCTAGCTCAGGGATGCCAAACCTGCGGCTCGCGAGCCGCATGCGGCTCTTTGCCTGCTCCTGTTAGGCTCTTACTGAGCGGCTGGGGGAATAAAAGGAATAAAAGGGGGGGCAGGGGGGGGGGGCAGGGGGGGCAGGCCGGCCCTGTTCTAACTTAACATGCAAGGCCCTGCTTATTGACATAAACGTGATGCACGCGCAAGAATCACTTTCAACCCGCACAGAGACTGTGCATAATTCCGTCACTTATTATGCTGCGCGCGCGCGAAGCCACACCATTTCTGCAAGACGTGCTGACAAATTTGTCCAGCGATCCTCAAATCGACTTGTGAAATTCTTGCTATTTTTTGTTTTATTCCTTTTCTCAGCACCCAACTCATGTTTGAAAAATCGGTTTTGCTCTCTTGTAGGTGACGTTTGTTTCTCCCGGCCATCTCCTTCCTTTTGGCACTCTCACAGGGCGTGCACTAACGCCCTGTGGTGTAACGTAAATCATGAACGAAAAACAAGATTTTTTGACAAACGGGAATTTCATTTTAGAGCACATCGAGTCAAAAACAGGAATAAAAAAATATTGAAAGTAGAACACATTTTTGTGATAGCAAACCAGGCACTGTGCGGTCGTATAAAAACTGTTATGCTTTGCATTTTGACTGTCATTAGATCTGTTGTAGTGCGGGCGTGCATGTGTGGCTCTTTGCTACGGTAAGTAAGTCGCTCTGGATAAGAGCGTCTGCTAAATGACTAAATGTAAATGATACTACTGTATCTGCTACAACTATTTATATCCCAACTATAATTTCAGCTACTAAAAAGAATATTCTACTTCTTCTACTACATTTTAACAGTTAAACTTTCTGCTTCTCCCACAAGCCGATTTGCGGCTTGGCCACCAAATATAGCTGCAAGCAGCAATGGAGGGGCCAAGCAGTCCAGAGCAGGACATGGCCTCCATAGCACAATTAAGTCACAACAACCTGTTGCACTCATGGAACACACCAAGTTTGGTTGAAATATATGTTCAAGAGTACTGAGAGTTCAAAGTTATTTTTCTGGTATAACACTGCAGGCCTCCTCTGTTCCTCATGGGAACAATGGAACCCGCAATCGCGCAAATGGTTGCTGAGAAATGCTCTTGCATCTCGTTTGGTGGCTTCGCCACCGCTTTTGATTGTCTCTACCAAACAAACGTTTTTGAAAATTGAAAATCCATATAATTGCCTTTGTGAAACTGGGTCTAAAGATCATCTTTGCCAAATTTGGTAAACATTGGACAAAAATTGGGGTGTGCAAAAGGTTTTTACTCTTTTCCATGCAATCCAAAATGGCTGCTGCGTCCATTCGAATTTTATGAAAATGTATCAATAGTCAGGCTTGATATCTCACAAGACATCAACAGACAAATAAATTACTTTGATAAGGTAAACACTTCAACATTTATTAGCCAAAACACGTTTATGCTTCCGGCCACGCCCCCTTTTACTCACATGACACAAGTTTTGGAGGACATACTCAGAAAAAGGTTCCGAGTAGGCATACCAAATTTGGTGTCACTATCTCAAAGAACTGCTGAGATATGGTTTCACTTCCTGTTTGGCGGCTTTTCTGCAGAATTTGATTGGCTGTACCGGAGAGAAGGTTGTGAGGATCAAAATTATCTTTGATAGCTTTTGTGAGGCTTGGTCTGAAGATCATATCTGGTAATTTTGAAGAAGGTTTGACAGAATTTATAGGAGGAGTAGGCTTTCAAAGGTTTTTGATAAAACCGGAAATAGTGGAAAATCTGTAGAACCAGAAATTGACGCCATGGTGTGCATTGAACTCGTCTTGATCCAGGGAATCCAACGGTACCTCATTTTTGAAAATGGGTCATACGGTTCAAAAGTTGCGTGTGTAAACACAAGTCCAACTTTGAGCCGTTGGTGGCGCTAGACTGCCAAAGAATGAGACATGAAACTTTGTGAATTGGACCAGGGGACTGTCCCTAATGAGTGTGCCAAATTTCACAACTTTCGACCAAGCGCTTCTAGGGCCTGCCATAGGACCCCATGGCGGAATAATAATAATAATAAATATAGCTGCAAGCAGCAATGGAGGGGCCAAGCAGTCCAGAGCAGGACATGGCCTCCATAGCACTTGCGCAACAATTAAGTCACAATAACCTGTTGCACTCATTGCAACACACCAAGTTTGGTTGAAATATCTGTTTGCGTTCCAAAGTACTGAGTGTTCAAACTGTTTTTTTTTCTGGTATAACACCACAGGCCTCCTCTGCCCCTCGTGGGAACGGAACCCAAGTTTGGTGACAATCGCACAAATGGTTGCTGAGTTACGGTCTCACGTGTCTTTTGCGGCTTCGCTGCCGCCTTTGATCGGCTCTACCGAACAAACGGTTTTGAAAATGGTAAATCCATCTTACACCTTTTTGAAGCTTGGTCTGAAGATCATCTGTGCCAAATTTTGTAAACATCGGACAACATTTGGGGCGTGTAAAAGGTTTTTACACTTTTCCATTAAATCCAAAATGGCGGCCGCGTCAATTCGGTTGTTATGAAATATTAACGATGGTCAAGCTTGATAACTCACAAGACATCAACAGACAAATAAATTACTTTATTAAGGTAAACACTTAAATAGTTATTAGCCAAAACACGTTTATGCTTCCGGCCACGCCCCCTTTTAGTCACATGACACAATATTTGGAGGACATCCTCAGAATAAGGTTCCGAGTAGGCATACCAAATTTGGTGTCACTGTCTCAAAGAACTGTTGAGATATTACTTCATTTCCTGTTTGGTGGCTTTCCAGATGACTTTGATTGGCTGTCACGGACAAACGGTTGTGGGGATCAAAATGCTCTACCATAACTTTTGTGCGGCTTAGTCTGAAGATCATCTCTGGTAATTTTTAAGAAGATTTGCCAAGAATTGTAGGAGGAGTAGGCTTTCAAAGGTTTTTGATAAAACCGGAAATAGCGGACACTCTATATAACCGGAAATTGACGCCATGGTGTGCATTGAACTCGGCTTGATCCACGGAATCCAACGGTATCTCATGTTTGCAAATGGGTCATACGGTTCAAAAGTTGCGTGTGTAAACATAAGTCCAACTTTGACCCGTTGGTGGCGCTAGATTGCCCAAGTATGGGACATGTGAATTGGACCAGGGGACTGTCCCCAATGAGTGTGCCAAATTTCAAAACTTTCGACCATGCGCTTATGGGGGCTGCCATAGACACCCAGTCCTAAGAATAATAATAATAAATATAACTGCAAGCAGTAATGGCGGATTCCTCCAAACATTGTGAACCATTGAATTGTTTTAATTCTTGACAAATTGTAACTGTATAGAAAAATCAATGCTGCTGACTTACCAAGGGGATACCAAATCTGACCAATTCCAAATATAGCTGCAAGCAGCAATGAGGTGGCCAAGCAGTCAAATAACCCAGAAAACATTTTAGACATCCTCAGAAGATGGTAACAAGTACACGCAGCAAGTTTGGTGTGAATCCATCAAAGATTTGCTGAGATACAACCCAACTTCCTGTTTGCTGGCTTAACGGCACATTTTGATTGCCTGTACCGGAAAAACGGTTTCGAAAATCAGAAAACCATGTGTTAGCTTTTGTGAGGCTTGGTCTGAATATAATCTCTGCTAAATTTGGTGAAGATTTGACAACATGTGTAGGAGGAGTACAGAAAAAACGTTTTTCATTGAATTCAAAATGGCGGCCGCATAAATTCGGCTATTATCACAAATTATTATGAGTCACACACGGGATGTCCCAAGATATCATGAGACAAAGGAATCACTCAATAAAGGCAAACAAATCAATAGTTATTGGCCAAAACACATTTTTGCTTCCTGCGGCCACGCCCAGTGATCACATGACACCAAATTGTCTAGATATCCTCGGAAGAGGGTTCTGAGTCATCATACCAAGTTTGGTGTTGATATCTTGAAGATTTGCTGAGATATGACTTCACTTCCTGTTTGGCTGCTTTTCTGCTGAATTTGATTGGCTGTACCGGACAAACGGTTGTGAGGATCACAATTCTAATCGATAACTTTTGTGAGGCTTGGTCTGAAGATCATCTCTGGTCATTTTGAAGAAGTTTTGACAAAAATTGTAGGAGGAGTAGGCTTTCAAAGGTTTTTGATAAAACCGGAAATAGCGGAAAATCTATATATTTGACGAAATTGACGTCATAGGGTGCGTTGAACTCGGCTTGATCCAAGGAATCCAATGGTACCTCATTTGTGAAAATCGGTCATACGGTTCAAAAGTTGCGTGTGTAAACACAAGTCCAACTTTGACCCGTTGGTGGCGCTAGAGTGGTCTAATGGGAGACATGAAACTTGGTGTAAGTATAGAAGTAACTGTCCTTAATGAGTGTGCCAAATTTCACAAAAAGTTACCATATGGTTCTAGGGGCTGCCATTGACTTCCATGGTACAAGAATAAAAAAAAGAATAAAACTAACAAATATAGCTGCAAGCAGCAATGGAGGGGCCAAGCAGTCCAGAGCAGGACATGGCCTCCATAGCACTTGCGCAACAATTAAGTCACAATAACCTGTTGCACTCATGCAACACACCAAGTTTGGTTGAAATATCTGTTTGCGTTCCAAAGTACTGAGTGTTTAAAGTGTTTTTTTCCGGTGTAACACCACAGGCCTCCTCTGATCCTCTTGGGAACGATGGAACCCAAGTTCGGTGACAATCGCTAAAATGGTTGCTGAGTTACGCTCTAACGTGTCTTTTGTGGCTTCGCCGCCGCCTTTGATCGGCTCTACCGAACAAACGGTTTCGAAAATTTGAAAATCCATCAGACACCTTTGTGAAGCTTGGTCTGAAGATCATCTGTGCCAAATTTAGTAAACATTGGACAAAATTTGGGGCGTGTAAAAGGTTTTTACACTTTTCCATGAAATCCAAAATGGCGGCCGCGTCAATTCGGTTGTTATGAAATATTATCGATGGTCAAGCTTGATATCTCACAAGACATCAAGAGACAAAGAAATTACTTTATTAAGGTAAATACTTCAACAGTTATTAGCCAAAACACGTTTATGCTTCCGGCCACGCCCCCTTTTAGTCACATGACACCATTTTTGGAGGACATCCTTAGAATAAAGTTCAGAGTAAGCGTACCAACTTTGGTGTCACTGCCTCAAAGAACTGCTGAGATATCGCTTCACTTCCTGTTTGGCGGCTTTTCTGCAGAATTTGATTGGCTGTACCGGACAAACGGTTTTGAAAATCAAATATCCTTCGATAACTTTTGTGAGGCTTGGTCTGAAGATCATATCTGGTAATTTTGAAGAAGATTTGACAAAATTTGTAGGAGGAGTAGGCTTTTAAAGGTTTTTGATAAAACCGGAAATAGCGGAAAATCTATATAACCGGAAATTGACGCCATGGTGTGCATTGCACTCGGCTTGATCCAGGGAATCCAATGGTACCTCATTTTTGAAAATGGGACATACGGTTCAAAAGTTGCGTGTGTAAACACAACTCCAACTTTGACCCGTTGGTGGCGCTAGAGTGCCAAAGTATGGGACATGAAACTTTGTGACTTGGACCGGGGGACTGTCCCTAATGAGTGTGCCAAATTTCACAACTTTCGACCAAGCGCTTCTAGGGCCTGCCATAGACACCCAGTCTTAAGAATAATAATAATAAATATAACTGCAAGCAGTAATGGCGGATTCCTCCAAACACTGCGAACCATTGAAAAATGTTTATTTTTGACAAATTGTAACTGTATAGAAAAATGTATGCTGCAGAATTACCAATGGCATACCAAATCTGAAATGCAATACCATCAAGATCCACAAGGGCCTTTATTTCAAGCCAGTAAGTGAAGGAAGGGGGCTTGGTGAGCTTATCCATTCCAGAAAGCCTTGTATCTTTATGCATTAAGGCGTGGCCTGTAGCGCCACCTATGGGTAATGGTGGACCATTTGTGGTGTGGTAGTTACTCTTGGCCTATACTATTAATGTTTCAGGATTTTAAAAACTTTTTACCATTGCATATAAAATCGGAAATGCAATACCAACAGGATCCACATGGGCTTTGGGTAAAGTGTGGTAGTTACTCTTGGCCTGTACTGTCAATGTGTCAGGATTTGGAGACCTTTTTACTATTGCATACAAAGTAGGAAATGCAATGACACCAAGGTCCTCAAGGGCCTATGCTGATATTCAAGGAATGAGTGGGGGCTTGGTCAGCCCACACAGTCCTGATATGTTGCGTGTGTGTCTTGCCAAGCCCGCGCGTGTCAAGGGAAGAATGAGTGTCTGAGAATTTGGAGCATGCGCGGGGAGGAGCAGGGGACACATTTCATTGTAAATTTCCCTAGAAATTAGCCAAGCATGCATGTTTCAAAGATTCACCAAAAATCGACCTTTCATCTTAGAGTCAACTTTTTCTCAGATTTGTGTACTAAACATTCTCAAGAGTCTTCATATGAACTTGTTTGACTGGCTTACGTGTAAAGCATTGCGAACCATTGAAAAATGTATATTCTTGACAAATTGTAACTGTATAGAAAAATCAATGCTGCAGAATTTCCAATGGGATACCAAATCTGAAATGCAATAACATCAAGATCCACAAGGGCCTTTATTTCAAGCCAAGAAGTGAAGCGCTTTAATCTTCACAAGAAGTGAAGTGCTTTGTGCTTTAGGGCGTGGCCTGTAGCGACACCTATTGGTAATGGTGGGCCATTTGTGGTGTGGTAGTTACTCTTGGCCTATACTATCAATGTTTCAGGATGTTTTTAACTTTTTACCATTGCATACAAAATCGGAAAAATATACCAACAATATCCACATGGGCTTTTGTTAAAGTGTTGTTGTTACTATTGGCCTTTACTATCAATGTTTCAGGATTTGGAGAACTTTTTACCATGGCAAACAAAATCTGAAATGCAATACCATCAAGATCCACAAGGCCTTTGCAAAAGACCAAGGAATGAGTGGGGGCTTGGTAAGCCCACACTCTCCTGAAATGTTGCGTGTGCGTCTTGCCAAGCCCGCGCGTGTGTCAAGGGAAGACCTATGGGTAATAGTGGGCCATTTGTGGTGTGGTAGTTACTCTTGGTCTATACTATCAATGTTTCAGGATTTTTATAACTTTTTACCATTGTATACAAAATCGGAAAAGCAATACCAACAAGATCCACATGGGCTTTTTGTTAAAGTGTTTCTTTGCCTTTACTATCTATGTTTCAGGATTTTGAGACCTTTTTACCATTGCATACAAAATCGGAAATGCAATACCATCAAGATCCACATGGGCCTTTTTTCAAGCCAATACGTGAAGGGAGGGGGCTTGGTGAACCTATCCATTCCAGAAAGCCTTGTATCTTTGTGCTTTTGGGCGTGGCCTATAGCGCCACCTATGGGTAATGGTGGGCCATTTGAGGTGTGGTATTTACTCTTGGTCTATACTATCAATGTTTCAGGATTTGAGACCTTTTTACCATTGCATACAAAATCGGAAATGCAATACCATCAAGAGCCACATGGGCCTTTGCTAAAGACCAAGGAATGAGTGGGGGCTTGGTCAGCCCACACTCTCCTGAAATGTTGCGTGTGCGTCTTGGCCGCGCGTGTGTCAAGGGAAGGCTGAGTGTGTGTGAGATTTTGGAGCACGCGCGGGGAGGAGCAGGGGAGACATTCATTGGAAATTTGCCTAGAAATTAGCCAAGCAAGCATGTTTCAAATATTCACCAAAAATCGACCTTTCATCTTACAGTCAACTTTTTCACAGATTTGTGTTATGAACATTCTCAAGAGTCTTCATATGAACTTGTGATTGAATCAGAGTATCAGTTTTTGACTGGCTGATGTGCAAAGCATTATTTTAGCGTTAGCGATAAGTTCAATTTGCTTTATATCAATCATTTTTAGAGATATGAATTTGCCTTTGCACATGGTAATATGTTGTAGTGTCTTCCTCCGATCTACCAAGTTTAGTGTTGATATCTCAAAGATTTGCTGAGACATGACTTCACATCCTGTTTGGCGGCTTTTCTGATGAATTTGATTGGCTGTACCGGACAGACGGTTATGAGGATCAAAATTCCTTTGATAACTTTTGTGAGGCTTGGTTTGAAGATCATCTCTGGTGATTTTGAAGAATATATGACAAAAATTGTAGGAGGAGTAGGCTTTCAAAGGTTTTTGATAAAACCGGAAATGGCGGGAAATCTATATAACCGGAAATTAACGCCATGGTGTGCGTTGAACTCGGCTTGATCCAGGGAATCCAATGGTACCTCATTTTTGAAAATTAGTCATACGGTTCAAAAGTTGCGTGTGTAAACACAAGTCCAACTTTGACCCATTGGTGGCGCTAGAGTGGTCTAATGGGAGACATGAAACTTGGTGTAGGTATAGAAGAAACTGTCCTTAATGAGTGTGCCAAATTTCACAAAAAGTTGTCGATGGGGTCTAGGGGCTGCCATTGACTCCCATGGTACAAGAATTACAAATAATAAAACCACCAATAACAATAGGTTTCCTCCTTACGGAGGAATCCTAAATATAACTGCAAGCAGTAATGGCGGATTCCTCCAAACACTGCGAACCATTGAAAAATGTTTATTTTTGACAAATTGTAACTGTATAGAAAAATGTATGCTGCAGAATTACCAATGGCATACCAAATCTGAAATGCAATACCATCAAGATCCACAAGGGCCTTTATTTCAAGCCAGTAAGTGAAGGAAGGGGGCTTGGTGAGCTTATCCATTCAGGAAAGCCTTGTATCTTTATGCATTAAGGCGTGGCCTGTAGCGCCACCTATGGGTAATGGTGGACCATTTGTGGTGTGGTAGTTACTCTTGGCCTATACTATTAATGTTTCAGGATTTTAAAAACTTTTTACCATTGCATATAAAATCGGAAATGCAATACCAACAGGATCCACATGGGCTTTGGGTAAAGTGTGGTAGTTACTCTTGGCCTGTACTGTCAATGTGTCAGGATTTGGAGACCTTTTTACTATTGCATACAAAGTAGGAAATGCAATGACACCAAGGTCCTCAAGGGCCTATGCTGATATTCAAGGAATGAGTGGGGGCTTGGTCAGCCCACACAGTCCTGATATGTTGCGTGTGTGTCTTGCCAAGCCCGCGCGTGTCAAGGGAAGAATGAGTGTCTGAGAATTTGGAGCATGCGCGGGGAGGAGCAGGGGACACATTTCATTGTAAATTTCCCTAGAAATTAGCCAAGCATGCATGTTTCAAAGATTCACCAAAAATCGACCTTTCATCTTAGAGTCAACTTTTTCTCAGATTTGTGTACTAAACATTCTCAAGAGTCTTCATATGAACTTGTTTGACTGGCTTACGTGTAAAGCATTGCGAACCATTGAAAAATGTATATTCTTGACAAATTGTAACTGTATAGAAAAATCAATGCTGCAGAATTTCCAATGGGATACCAAATCTGAAATGCAATAACATCAACATCCACAAGGGCCTTTATTTCAAGCCAAGAAGTGAAGCGCTTTAATCTTCACAAGAAGTGAAGTGCTTTGTGCTTTAGGGCGTGGCCTGTAGCGACACCTATTGGTAATGGTGGGCCATTTGTGGTGTGGTAGTTACTCTTGGCCTATACTATCAATGTTTCAGGATGTTTTTAACTTTTTACCATTGCATACAAAATCGGAAATGCAATACCAACAAGATCCACATGGGCTTTTGTTAAAGTGTTGTTGTTACTCTTGGCCTTTACTATCAATGTTTCAGGATTTGGATAACTTTTTACCATGGCAAACAAAATCTGAAATGCAATACCATCAAGATCCACATGGCCTTTGCAAAAGACCAAGGAACACTCTCCTGAAATGTTGCGTGTGCGTCTTGCCAAGCCCGCGCGTGTGTCAAGGGAAGACCTATGGGTAATAGTGGGCCATTTGTGGTGTGGTAGTTACTCTTGGTCTATACTATCAATGTTTCAGGATTTTTATAACTTTTTACCATTGTATACAAAATCGGAAAAGCAATACCAACAAGATCCACATGGGCTTTTTGTTAAAGTGTTTCTTTGCCTATACTATCTATGTTTCAGGATTTTGAGACCTTTTTACCATTGCATACAAAATCGGAAATGCAATACCATCAAGAGCCACATGGGCCTTTTTTTCAAGCCAATAAGTGAAGGGAGGGGGCTTGGTGAGCCTATCCATTCCAGAAAGCCTTGTATATTTGTGCTTTTTGGCGTGGCCTGTAGCGCCACCTATGGGTAATGGTGGGCCATTTGTGGTGTGGTAGTTACTCTTGGTCTATACTATCAATGTTTCAGGATTTTTATAACTTTTTACCATTGCATACAAAATCGGAAATGCAATACCAACAAGATCCACATGGGCTTTTGTTAAAGTGTTTCTCGGCCTACACTATCAATGTTTCAGGATTTGAGACCTTTTTACCATTGCATACAAAATCGGAAATGCAATACCATCAAGAGCCACATGGGCCTTTGCTAAAGACCAAGGAATGAGTGGGGGCTTGGTCAGCCCACACTCTCCTGAAATGTTGCGTGTGCGTCTTGGCCGCGCGTGTGTCAAGGGAAGGCTGAGTGTGTGTGAGATTTTGGAGCACGCGCGGGGAGGAGCAAGGGAGACATTCATTGGAAATTTGCCTAGAAATTAGCCAAGCAAGCATGTTTCAAATATTCACCAAAAATCGACCTTTCATCTTACAGTCAACTTTTTCACAGATTTGTGTTATGAACATTCTCAAGAGTTTTCATATGAACTTGTGATTGAATCAGAGTATCAGTTTTTGAATGGCTGATGTGTAAAGCATAATTTTAGCGTTAGCGATAAGTTCAATTTGCTTTATATCAATCATTTTTTGAGATATGAATTTGCCTTTGCACATGGTAACATGTTGTAGTGTCTTCCTCCGATCTACCAAGTTTAGTGTTGATATCTCAAAGATTTGCTGAGACATGACTTCACATCCTGTTTTGCGGCTTTTCTGATGAATTTGATTGGCTGTACCGGACAGACGGTTATGAGGATCAAAATTCCTTTGATAACATTTGTGAGGCTTGGTCTGAAGATCATCTCTGGTGATTTTGAAGAAGATATGACAAAAATTGTAGGAGGAGTAGGCTTTCAAAGGTTTTTGATAAAACCGGAAATGGCGGGAAATCTATATAACCGGAAATTAACGCCATGGTGTGCGTTGAACTCGGCTTGATCCAGGGAATCCAATGGTACCTCATTTTTGAAAATGAGTCATACGGTTCAAAAGTTGCGTGTGTAAACACAAGTCCAACTTTGACCCATTGGTGGCGCTAGAGTGGTCTAATGGGAGACATGAAACTTGGTGTAGGTATAGAAGAAACTGTCCTTAATGAGTGTGCCAAATTTCACAAAAAGTTGTCGATGGGGTCTAGGGGCTGCCATTGACTCCCATGGTACAAGAATTACAAATAATAAAACCACCAATAACAATAGGTTTCCTCCTTACGGAGGAATCCTAAATATAACTGCAAGCAGTAATGGCGGATTCCTCCAAACACTGCGAACCATTGAAAAATGTTTATTTTTGACAAATTGTAACTGTATAGAAAAATGTATGCTGCAGAATTACCAATGGCATACCAAATCTGAAATGCAATACCATCAAGATCCACAAGGGCCTTTATTTCAAGCCAGTAAGTGAAGGAAGGGGGCTTGGTGAGCTTATCCATTCCAGAAAGCCTTGTATCTTTATGCATTAAGGCGTGGCCTGTAGCGCCACCTATGGGTAATGGTGGACCATTTGTGGTGTGGTAGTTACTCTTGGCCTATACTATTAATGTTTCAGGATTTTAAAAACTTTTTACCATTGCATATAAAATCGGAAATGCAATACCAACAGGATCCACATGGGCTTTGGGTAAAGTGTGGTAGTTACTCTTGGCCTGTACTGTCAATGTGTCAGGATTTGGAGACCTTTTTACTATTGCATACAAAGTAGGAAATGCAATGACACCAAGGTCCTCAAGGGCCTATGCTGATATTCAAGGAATGAGTGGGGGCTTGGTCAGCCCACACAGTCCTGATATGTTGCGTGTGTGTCTTGCCAAGCCCGCGCGTGTCAAGGGAAGAATGAGTGTCTGAGAATTTGGAGCATGCGCGGGGAGGAGCAGGGGACACATTTCATTGTAAATTTCCCTAGAAATTAGCCAAGCATGCATGTTTCAAAGATTCACCAAAAATCGACCTTTCATCTTAGAGTCAACTTTTTCTCAGATTTGTGTACTAAACATTCTCAAGAGTCTTCATATGAACTTGTTTGACTGGCTTACGTGTAAAGCATTGCGAACCATTGAAAAATGTATATTCTTGACAAATTGTAACTGTATAGAAAAATCAATGCTGCAGAATTTCCAATGGGATACCAAATCTGAAATGCAATAACATCAAGATCCACAAGGGCCTTTATTTCAAGCCAAGAAGTGAAGCGCTTTAATCTTCACAAGAAGTGAAGTGCTTTGTGCTTTAGGGCGTGGCCTGTAGCGACACCTATTGGTAATGGTGGGCCATTTGTGGTGTGGTAGTTACTCTTGGCCTATACTATCAATGTTTCAGGATGTTTTTAACTTTTTACCATTGCATACAAAATCGGAAAAATATACCAACAATATCCACATGGGCTTTTGTTAAAGTGTTGTTGTTACTATTGGCCTTTACTATCAATGTTTCAGGATTTGGAGAACTTTTTACCATGGCAAACAAAATCTGAAATGCAATACCATCAAGATCCACAAGGCCTTTGCAAAAGACCAAGGAATGAGTGGGGGCTTGGTAAGCCCACACTCTCCTGAAATGTTGCGTGTGCGTCTTGCCAAGCCCGCGCGTGTGTCAAGGGAAGACCTATGGGTAATAGTGGGCCATTTGTGGTGTGGTAGTTACTCTTGGTCTATACTATCAATGTTTCAGGATTTTTATAACTTTTTACCATTGTATACAAAATCGGAAAAGCAATACCAACAAGATCCACATGGGCTTTTTGTTAAAGTGTTTCTTTGCCTTTACTATCTATGTTTCAGGATTTTGAGACCTTTTTACCATTGCATACAAAATCGGAAATGCAATACCATCAAGATCCACATGGGCCTTTTTTCAAGCCAATACGTGAAGGGAGGGGGCTTGGTGAACCTATCCATTCCAGAAAGCCTTGTATCTTTGTGCTTTTGGGCGTGGCCTATAGCGCCACCTATGGGTAATGGTGGGCCATTTGAGGTGTGGTATTTACTCTTGGTCTATACTATCAATGTTTCAGGATTTGAGACCTTTTTACCATTGCATACAAAATCGGAAATGCAATACCATCAAGAGCCACATGGGCCTTTGCTAAAGACCAAGGAATGAGTGGGGGCTTGGTCAGCCCACACTCTCCTGAAATGTTGCGTGTGCGTCTTGGCCGCGCGTGTGTCAAGGGAAGGCTGAGTGTGTGTGAGATTTTGGAGCACGCGCGGGGAGGAGCAGGGGAGACATTCATTGGAAATTTGCCTAGAAATTAGCCAAGCAAGCATGTTTCAAATATTCACCAAAAATCGACCTTTCATCTTACAGTCAACTTTTTCACAGATTTGTGTTATGAACATTCTCAAGAGTCTTCATATGAACTTGTGATTGAATCAGAGTATCAGTTTTTGACTGGCTGATGTGCAAAGCATTATTTTAGCGTTAGCGATAAGTTCAATTTGCTTTATATCAATCATTTTTAGAGATATGAATTTGCCTTTGCACATGGTAATATGTTGTAGTGTCTTCCTCCGATCTACCAAGTTTAGTGTTGATATCTCAAAGATTTGCTGAGACATGACTTCACATCCTGTTTGGCGGCTTTTCTGATGAATTTGATTGGCTGTACCGGACAGACGGTTATGAGGATCAAAATTCCTTTGATAACTTTTGTGAGGCTTGGTTTGAAGATCATCTCTGGTGATTTTGAAGAATATATGACAAAAATTGTAGGAGGAGTAGGCTTTCAAAGGTTTTTGATAAAACCGGAAATGGCGGGAAATCTATATAACCGGAAATTAACGCCATGGTGTGCGTTGAACTCGGCTTGATCCAGGGAATCCAATGGTACCTCATTTTTGAAAATTAGTCATACGGTTCAAAAGTTGCGTGTGTAAACACAAGTCCAACTTTGACCCATTGGTGGCGCTAGAGTGGTCTAATGGGAGACATGAAACTTGGTGTAGGTATAGAAGAAACTGTCCTTAATGAGTGTGCCAAATTTCACAAAAAGTTGTCGATGGGGTCTAGGGGCTGCCATTGACTCCCATGGTACAAGAATTACAAATAATAAAACCACCAATAACAATAGGTTTCCTCCTTACGGAGGAATCCTAATAATAATACTACCAATTACAATAGGTGCCTCGCAGCTTCGCTGCTTGGCCCCTAATAACAATAGGTTTCCTCCTTACGGAGGAATCCTAATAAATATAACTGCAAGCAGTAATGGCGGATTCCTCCAAACATTGCGAACCATTGAAAAATGTATATTCTTGACAAATTGTAACTGTATAGAAAAATCTATGCTGCAGAATTACCAATGGGATACCAAATCTGAAATGCAATACCATCAAGATCCACAAGGGCCTTTATTTTAAGCCAAGAAGTGAAGGGAGGGGGCTTGGTGAGCCTATCCATTCCAGAAAGCCTTGTATCTTTGTGCTTTAGGGCGTGGCCTGTAGCGCCACCTATGGGTAATGGTGGGCCATTTGTGGTGTGGTAGTTACTCTTGGCCTATACTATCAATGTTTCAGGAATTTTATAACTTTTTACCATTGCATACTAAATCGGAAATGCAATACCAACAAGATCCACATGGGCTTTTGTTAAAGTGTGGTTGTTACTCTTGGCCTTTACAATGTTTCAGGATATGGAGAAAGAAACAAGACAGCTTACACTCTCCAACTTGAACACATTATACCATCAGATGTTTAAAAACTACCTCTAACTCAAATGTTATGTGTTACTTTTGACAGGGTTTGACAATATTTAATTAAAGCTCAGCAACCAACTTACTATTATTTCAAAGCCGGAACCTTGTAGGCTAGCTCCTTGACATATTGTCACTTTGGTTGTTTTTCCTATCAGCTGATCTGGTTACAAACAATTTGATTAGCTAACAAGATGATACACAAGTTCTGGTTGTTTGGAGAGTTCAGGTAGTTGAGAAGATTGACAAATAAAGTTGCTAACTTTGAACTAAGCTACAGAAGGTTTTTACAAACAGAAGTTTTGTATGAAATTCAATATTTGTTATGGCAAAATGTACAGTGGGGTCAGTGTATACAAATAACTTACTACAGAATCAGTTTTGCTGTTACAATCTATGTGCACCATACATTTTATTAGAAAATCAGTTGACATACATTGCATGCTTAATAAGGGCACAGACAGGACGGACAGGGCAGTGGACAGTTAGGACAAAGAAGGCCTGTAGCAGGAAAGTATTCTTGATTGTATACACATTATCCTGCCCCCCTCTATTCGACCACACAACTCATGTTACGTTAATTGGAAGTGCATTTATGTGAATATTTTTTTATAATAAGTAAATATATAGTTCAATAAATGAGATCTAAAATAACTACTCTCTTTCCTTCCTTTTTGTCTAGTAATACAAAGAGGTACAAGCCGTAAAGCAACCTTTACCTGAGGAATCAGCAACTACAATTCGAGCCCTATGCTCAAGCCTTACCAGAGTTGGTATATCACAGTGAGCTAGCCATCCCATTAAACTGCATTATATGCAAAGGGGAAACATACACCAAACGGACATTTAGCAGAAAGAGACTAAGTAAAAATGTATAGCGTGTAATACACACATATATGGCAAGTTGCTAGTTGCTGCTGAGAGGCAAATGGATGAGAACCTCTGACTGTATATCCGTGGTAGGGATCGGGTTGCTTCAGAGGCAAAGTACCACTTCAGTAGCTTCAGGGACTAGTCAGCTAAATCTCCCATCCCATATCAGTCTACCATCTCCAGCCAGATCAGTCTACTATCTCCAGCCAGCTCAGTCTCTCATCTCCAGCCAGCTCGATCTACAATACACTCAACAAGCGGAAGAAACAAGACAGCTTACACTCTCCAACTTGAACACATTATACCATCAGATGTTTAAAAACTACCTCTAACTCAAATGTTATGTGTTACTTTTGACAGGGTTTGACAATATGTAATTAAAGTTCAGCAACCAACTTACTGTTATTTCAAAGCCGGAAACTTCAAGTTTCAAGTCTTTTATTGTCAGGTACACAGAACAACACAAGGTCAGACTGGGCACTGAAATTCTTAAGACAAGACAACGCAAGCACCTGGCATAACATAACATATAAGTACACAGAACATAATCTACATCTATGCTGAGCTTAAATAAGTGAAACTGCCTAAATATACAGATAGCAATAAATAATCGACTATACGCACCCTAATACTAAAACTTCCTAAATTACAGATGACAATAAATAATACACTATACTAGCCCTAAATGCCACATAAAACCTATTTCAACCCTATAACCTATTCTAACCTAGGTGGGGTACAATACAATAGTGCAAAATGCAGATCAGTGACTATGTCAATGACCATACAGGAGCCTGGTGGCGGTACAGTGAGGTACAGTAGTGCAATGTTACTGATAGTGCAATCAGTAGCTTAAAGTGACAGTGTATAAGTGACTAGTGTGCAGTAAATCAGTGTCCATATCAGAGTCCATTCAGAAGCCTGATGGCCCTTGGGTAGAAACTGTTGTCCAGTCTGCGTGTGCGCGACCGGATGCTGCGGTAACGCCTGCCAGAAGGCAACGGGGTAAAGAGACTGAAGGATGGGTGGGAACAGTCTCTTAGAATCCTGCCGGCTTTCCTTAGGCAACGTGTGTGGTAGATGTCCTGTAGGGCTGGGAGCTTCCTGCCGATGATGAACTCAGCAGAACGGACCACACTTTGTAGGGCCTTGCGGTCCCTGTCTGTGCAGCTCCCATACCACACTGTGATACAACCAGTCAGAATGTAGGCTAGCTCCTTGACACATTGTCACTTAGGTTGTTTTTCCTATCAGCTGATCCTGTTACGAACAATTTGATTAGCTAATAAGATGATACACGAGTTCTGGTTGGTTGGAGAGTTTAGGTAGTTGAGAAGATTGACAAATAAAGTTGCTAACTTTGAACTAAGCTACATAAAAAATAAGCCACTGAATGGCTACTAGTCCATAATGGCTACTAGGCCAAGGAATGAAGGCAGGTGCTTGGTCAGCCCACCCTTTACAGAAACCCGTAAACCCACAAGCTTGTCCATGTGTCAAGGGCCAGTATGTGTGTGAGAATTTGGAGCGTGCGCTGAGGGTGAGTGGGGGCTTGGTCAGCCCACACTCTCCTGAAATGTTGCGTGTGCGTCTTGCCAAGGCCGCGCGTGTGTCAAGGGAAGGCTGAGTGTGTGAGAATTTGGAGCGCGCGCGGGGAGGAGCAGGGGACACATTTCATTGGAAATTTCCCTAGAAATTAGCCAAGCATGCATGTTTCAAATATTCATCAAAAATCGACCTTTCATCTTACAGTCAACTTTTTCACAGATTTGTGTACTAAACATTCTCAGGTTTCTTCATATGAACTTGTGATTGAATCAGAGTATCAGTTTTTGACTGGCTGATGTGTAAAGCATTATTTTAGCGTTAGCGATAAGTTCAATTTGCTTTATATCAATCATTTGTGGAGATATGAAGTTGCCTTTGCACATGGTAACATGTTGTAGTGTCTTCCACCGATATACCAAGTTTAGTGTTGATAACTCAAATATTTGCTGAGATTTTATCCAAATTCCAGTTTGGTTGCTTTGTTGCTGATTTTGATTGGCTGTACCGGACAAACGGTTTTGAATATCAAATATAAAAGTAATGCCTGAGTGAGAGTTGCTCTGCCGATGATGTACGCCAATTCTGGGGAAGATTGGATTTTTTTTTTAGGAGGAGTAGAGAAAAAAAGTTTTTCATTGAATTCCAAATGACGGCCGCATCAATTCGGCTATTTTCACAAATTATTATGAGTCACACACGGGATGTCCCAAGATATCATGAGACAAAGGAATCACTCAATAAAGGCAAACAAATCAATAGTTATTGGCCAAAACACATTTTTGCTTCCTGCGGCCACGCCCAGTGATCACGTGACACCAAATTGTGTATATAGGCTAAGAAGAGGGTTCCGAGTCTTCATACCAAGTTTGGTGTTGATATCTCAAAGATTTGCTGAGATATGACTTCACTTTCTGTTTGGCTGCTTTTCTGCTGAATTTGATTGGCTGTACCGGACAAACGGTTTTGAGGAACAAAATTCTAATCTATAACTTTTGTGAGGCTTGGTCTGAAGATCATGTCTGGGAATTTTGAAGAAGATTTGACAAAATTTGTAGGAGGAGTAGGCTTTTAAAGGTTTTTGATGAAACCGGAAATAGCGGAAAATCTATATAACCGGAAATTGACGCCATGGTGTGCATTGCACTCGGCTTGATCCAGGGAATCCAATGGTACCTCATTTTTGAAAATCAGTCATACGGTTCAAAAGTTACGTGTGTAAACACAAGTCCAACTTTGACCCGTTGGTGGCGCTAGAGTGGTCTAATGGGAGACATGAAACTTGGTGTAAGTATAGAAGTAACTGTCCTTAATGAGTGTGCCAAATTTCTCAAAAAGTTACCATATGGTTCTAGGGGCTGCCATTGACTTCCATGGTACAAGAATAAAAGAAAGAATAAAACTAAATATAACTGCAAGCAGTAATGGCGGATTCCTCCAAACACTGCGAACCATTGAAAAATGTTTATTTTTGACAAATTGTAACTGTATAGAAAAATGTATGCTGCAGAATTACCAATGGCATACCAAATCTGAAATGCAATACCATCAAGATCCACAAGGGCCTTTATTTCAAGCCAGTAAGTGAAGGAAGGGGGCTTGGTGAGCTTATCCATTCCAGAAAGCCTTGTATCTTTATGCATTAAGGCGTGGCCTGTAGCGCCACCTATGGGTAATGGTGGGCCATTTGTGGTGTGGTAGTTACTCTTGGCCTATACTATTAATGTTTCAGGATTTTAAAAACTTTTTACCATTGCATATAAAATCGAAAATGTAATACCAACAGGATCCACATGGGCTTTGGGTAAAGTGTGGTAGTTACTCTTGGCCTGTACTGTCAATGTGTCAGGATTTGGAGACCTTTTTACTATTGCATACAAAGTAGGAAATGCAATGACACCAAGGTCCTCAAGGGCCTATGCTGATATTCAAGGAATGAGTGGGGGCTTGGTCAGCCCACACAGTCCTGATATGTTGCGTGTATGTCTTGCCAAGCCCGCGCGTGTCAAGGGAAGAATGAGTGTGTGAGAAATTGGAGCATGCGCGGGGAGGAGCAGGGGACACATTTCATTGTAAATTTCCCTAGAAATTAGCCAAGCATGCATGTTTCAAAGATTCACCAAAAATCGACCTTTCATCTTAGAGTCAACTTTTTCTCAGATTTGTGTACTAAACATTCTCAAGAGTCTTCATATGAACTTGTTTGACTGGCTTACATGTAAAGCATTGCGAACCATTGAAAAATGTATAGTCTTGACAAATTGTAACTGTATAGAAAAATCAATGCTGCAGAATTTCCAATGGGATACCAAATCTGAAATGCAATAACATCAAGATCCACAAGGGCCTTTATTTCAAGCCAAGAAGTGAAGTGCTTTGTGCTTTAGGGCGTGGCCTGTAGCGACACCTATTGGTAATGGTGGGCCATTTGTGGTGTGGTAGTTACTCTTGGCCTATACTATCAATGTTTCAGGATGTTTTTAACTTTTTACCATTGCATACAAAATCGGAAATGCAATACCAACAAGATCCACATGGGCTTTTGTTAAAGTGTTGTTGTTACTGTTGGCCTTTACTATCAATGTTTCAGGATTTGGAGAACTTTTTACCATGGCAAACAAAATCTGAAATGCAATACCATCAAGATCCACAAGGCCTTTGCAAAAGACCAAGGAATGAGTGGGGGCTTGGTCAGCCCACACTCTCCTGAAATGTTGCGTGTGCGTCTTGGCCGCGCGTGTGTCAAGGGAAGACCTATGGGTAATAGTGGGCCATTTGTGGTGTGGTAGTTACTCTTGGTCTATACTATCAATGTTTCAGGATTTTTATAACTTTTTACCATTGTATACAAAATAGGAAAAGCAATACCAACAAGATCCACATGGGCTTTTTGTTAAAGTGTTTCTTTGCCTATACTATCTATGTTTCAGGATTTTGAGACCTTTTTACCATTGCATACAAAATCGGAAATGCAATACCATCAAGATCCACATGGGCCTTTTTTTCAAGCCAATAAGTGAAGGGAGGGGGCTTGTTGAGCCTATCCATTCCAGAAAGCCTTGTATATTTGTGCTTTTTGGCGTGGCCTGTAGCGCCACCTATGGGTAATGGTGGGCCATTTGTGGTGTGGTAGTTACTCTTGGTCTATACTATCAATGTTTCAGGATTTTTATAACTTTTTACCATTGCATACAAAATCGGAAATGCAATACCAACAAGATCCACATGGGCTTTTGTTAAAGTGTTTCTCGGCCTACACTATCAATGTTTCAGGATTTGAGACCTTTTTACCATTGCATACAAAATCGGAAATGCAATACCATCAAGAGCCACATGGGCCTTTGCTAAAGACCAAGGAATGAGTGGGGGCTTGGTCAGCCCACACTCTCCTGAAATGTTGCGTGTGCGTCTTGGCCGCGCGTGTGTCAAGGGAAGGCTGAGTGTGTGTGAGATTTTGGAGCACGCGCGGGGAGGAGCAGGGGAGACATTCATTGGAAATTTCCCTAGAAATTAGCCAAGCATGCATGTTTCAAAGATTCACCAAAAATCGACCTTTCATCTTAGAGTCAACTTTTTCTCAGATTTGTGTACTAAACATTCTCAAGAGTCTTCATATGAACTTGTTTGACTGGCTTACATGTAAAGCATTGCGAACCATTGAAAAATGTATAGTCTTGACAAATTGTAACTGTATAGAAAAATCAATGCTGCAGAATTTCCAATGGGATACCAAATCTGAAATGCAATAACATCAAGATCCACAAGGGCCTTTATTTCAAGCCAAGAAGTGAAGTGCTTTGTGCTTTAGGGCGTGGCCTGTAGCGACACCTATTGGTAATGGTGGGCCATTTGTGGTGTGGTAGTTACTCTTGGCCTATACTATCAATGTTTCAGGATGTTTTTAACTTTTTACCATTGCATACAAAATCGGAAATGCAATACCAACAAGATCCACATGGGCTTTTGTTAAAGTGTTGTTGTTACTGTTGGCCTTTACTATCAATGTTTCAGGATTTGGAGAACTTTTTACCATGGCAAACAAAATCTGAAATGCAATACCATCAAGATCCACAAGGCCTTTGCAAAAGACCAAGGAATGAGTGGGGGCTTGGTCAGCCCACACTCTCCTGAAATGTTGCGTGTGCGTCTTGGCCGCGCGTGTGTCAAGGGAAGACCTATGGGTAATAGTGGGCCATTTGTGGTGTGGTAGTTACTCTTGGTCTATACTATCAATGTTTCAGGATTTTTATAACTTTTTACCATTGTATACAAAATAGGAAAAGCAATACCAACAAGATCCACATGGGCTTTTTGTTAAAGTGTTTCTTTGCCTATACTATCTATGTTTCAGGATTTTGAGACCTTTTTACCATTGCATACAAAATCGGAAATGCAATACCATCAAGATCCACATGGGCCTTTTTTTCAAGCCAATAAGTGAAGGGAGGGGGCTTGTTGAGCCTATCCATTCCAGAAAGCCTTGTATATTTGTGCTTTTTGGCGTGGCCTGTAGCGCCACCTATGGGTAATGGTGGGCCATTTGTGGTGTGGTAGTTACTCTTGGTCTATACTATCAATGTTTCAGGATTTTTATAACTTTTTACCATTGCATACAAAATCGGAAATGCAATACCAACAAGATCCACATGGGCTTTTGTTAAAGTGTTTCTCGGCCTACACTATCAATGTTTCAGGATTTGAGACCTTTTTACCATTGCATACAAAATCGGAAATGCAATACCATCAAGAGCCACATGGGCCTTTGCTAAAGACCAAGGAATGAGTGGGGGCTTGGTCAGCCCACACTCTCCTGAAATGTTGCGTGTGCGTCTTGGCCGCGCGTGTGTCAAGGGAAGGCTGAGTGTGTGTGAGATTTTGGAGCACGCGCGGGGAGGAGCAGGGGAGACATTCATTGGAAATTTGCCTAGAAATTAGCCAAGCAAGCATGTTTCAAATATTCACCAAAAATCTACCTTTCATCTTACAGTCAACTTTTTTTCAGATTTGTGTTATGAACATTCTCAAGAGTCTTCATATGAACTTGTGATTGAATCAGAGTATCAGTTTTTGACTGGCTGATGTGTAAAGCATTATTTTAGCGTTAGCGATAAGTTCAATTTGATTTATATCAATCATTTTTAGAGATATGAATTTGCCTTTGCACATGGTAATATGTTGTAGTGTCTTTCTCCGATCTACCAAGTTTAGTGTTGATATCTCAAAGATTTGCTGAGACATGACTTCACATCCTGTTTGGCGGCTTTTCTGATGAATTTGATTGGCTGTACCGGACAGACGGTTATGAGGATCAAAATTCCATTGATAACTTTTGTGAGGCTTGGTCTGAAGATCATCTCTGGTGATTTTGAAGAAGATATGACAAAAATTGTAGGAGGAGTAGGCTTTCAAAGGTTTTTGATAAAACCGGAAATGGCGGGAAATCTATATAACCGGAAATTAACGCCATGGTGTGCGTTGAACTCGGCTTGATCCAGGGAATCCAATGGTACTTCATTTTTGAAAATGAGTCATACGGTTCAAAAGTTGCGTGTGTAAACACAAGTCCAACTTTGACCCATTGGTGGCGCTAGAGTGGTCTAATGGGAGACATGAAACTTGGTGTAGGTATAGAAGAAACTGTCCTTAATGAGTGTGCCAAATTTCACAAAAAGTTGTCGATGGGGTCTAGGGGCTGCCATTGACTCCCATGGTACAAGAATTACAAATAATAAAACCACCAATAACAATAGGTTTCCTCCTTACGGAGGAATCCTAAATATAGCTGCAAGCAGCAATGGAGGGGCCAAGCAGTCCAGAGCAGGACATGGCCTCCATAGCACTTGCGCAACAATTGAGTCACAATAACCTGTTGCACTCATGCAACACACCAAGTTTGGTTGAAATATCTGTTTGCGTTCCAAAGTACTGAGTGTTTAAAGTGTTTTTTTCCGGTGTAACACCACAGGCCTCCTCTGATCCTCTTGGGAACGATGGAACCCAAGTTCGGTGACAATCGCTAAAATGGTTGCTGAGTTACGCTCTAACGTGTCTTTTGTGGCTTCGCCGCCGCCTTTGATCGGCTCTACCGAACAAACGGTTTCGAAAATTTGAAAATCCATCAGACACCTTTGTGAAGCTTGGTCTGAAGATCATCTGTGCCAAATTTAGTAAACATTGGACAAAATTTGGGGCGTGTAAAAGGTTTTTACACTTTTCCATGAAATCCAAAATGGCGGCCGCGTCAATTCGGTTGTTATGAAATATTATCGATGGTCAAGCTTGATATCTCACAAGACATCAAGAGACAAAGAAATTACTTTATTAAGGTAAATACTTCAACAGTTATTAGCCAAAACACGTTTATGCTTCCGGCCACGCCCCCTTTTAGTCACATGACACCATTTTTGGAGGACATCCTTAGAATAAAGTTCAGAGTAAGCGTACCAACTTTGGTGTCACTGCCTCAAAGAACTGCTGAGATATCGCTTCACTTCCTGTTTGGCGGCTTTTCTGCAGAATTTGATTGGCTGTACCGGACAAACGGTTTTGAAAATCAAATATCCTTCGATAACTTTTGTGAGGCTTGGTCTGAAGATCATATCTGGTAATTTTGAAGAAGATTTGACAAAATTTGTAGGAGGAGTAGGCTTTTAAAGGTTTTTGATAAAACCGGAAATAGCGGAAAATCTATATAACCGGAAATTGACGCCATGGTGTGCATTGCACTCGGCTTGATCCAGGGAATCCAATGGTACCTCATTTTTGAAAATGGGACATACGGTTCAAAAGTTGCGTGTGTAAACACAACTCCAACTTTGACCCGTTGGTGGCGCTAGAGTGCCAAAGTATGGGACATGAAACTTTGTGACTTGGACCGGGGGACTGTCCCTAATGAGTGTGCCAAATTTCACAACTTTCGACCAAGCGCTTCTAGGGCCTGCCATAGACACCCAGTCTTAAGAATAATAATAATAAATATAGCTGCAAGCAGCAATGGAGGGGCCAAGCAGTCCAGAGCAGGACATGGCCTCCATAGCACTTGCGCAACAATTGAGTCACAATAACCTGTTGCACTCATGCAACACACCAAGTTTGGTTGAAATATCTGTTTGCGTTCCAAAGTACTGAGTGTTTAAAGTGTTTTTTTCCGGTGTAACACCACAGGCCTCCTCTGATCCTCTTGGGAACGATGGAACCCAAGTTCGGTGACAATCGCTAAAATGGTTGCTGAGTTAAGCTCTAACGTGTCTTTTGTGGCTTCGCCGCCGCCTTTGATCGGCTCTACCGAACAAACGGTTTCGAAAATTTGAAAATCCATCAGACACCTTTGTGAAGCTTGGTCTGAAGATCATCTGTGCCAAATTTAGTAAACATTGGACAAAATTTGGGGCGTGTAAAAGGTTTTTACACTTTTCCATGAAATCCAAAATGGCGGCCGCGTCAATTCGGTTGTTATGAAATATTATCGATGGTCAAGCTTGATATCTCACAAGACATCAAGAGACAAAGAAATTACTTTATTAAGGTAAATACTTCAACAGTTATTAGCCAAAACACGTTTATGCTTCCGGCCACGCCCCCTTTTAGTCACATGACACCATTTTTGGAGGACATCCTTAGAATAAAGTTCAGAGTAAGCGTACCAACTTTGGTGTCACTGCCTCAAAGAACTGCTGAGATATCGCTTCACTTCCTGTTTGGCGGCTTTTCTGCAGAATTTGATTGGCTGTACCGGACAAACGGTTTTGAAAATCAAATATCCTTCGATAACTTTTGTGAGGCTTGGTCTGAAGATCATATCTGGTAATTTTGAAGAAGATTTGACAAAATTTGTAGGAGGAGTAGGCTTTTAAAGGTTTTTGATAAAACCGGAAATAGCGGAAAATCTATATAACCGGAAATTGACGCCATGGTGTGCATTGCACTCGGCTTGATCCAGGGAATCCAATGGTACCTCATTTTTGAAAATGGGACATACGGTTCAAAAGTTGCGTGTGTAAACACAACTCCAACTTTGACCCGTTGGTGGCGCTAGAGTGCCAAAGTATGGGACATGAAACTTTGTGACTTGGACCGGGGGACTGTCCCTAATGAGTGTGCCAAATTTCACAACTTTCGACCAAGCGCTTCTAGGGCCTGCCATAGACACCCAGTCTTAAGAATAATAATAATAATAATAATAATAATAATAATACTACCAATTACAATAGGTGCCTCGCAGCTTCGCTGCTTGGCCCCTAATAATAATAAATATAACTGCAAGCAGTAATGGCGGATTCCTCCAAACACTGCGAACCATTGAAAAATGTTTATTTTTGACAAATTGTAACTGTATAGAAAAATGTATGCTGCAGAATTACCAATGGCATACCAAATCTGAAATGCAATACCATCAAGATCCACAAGGGCCTTTATTTCAAGCCAGTAAGTGAAGGAAGGGGGCTTGGTGAGCTTATCCATTCCAGAAAGCCTTGTATCTTTATGCATTAAGGCGTGGCCTGTAGCGCCGCCTATGGGTAATGGTGGGCCATTTGTGGTGTGGTAGTTACTCTTGGCCTATACTATTAATGTTTCAGGATTTTAAAAACTTTTTACCATTGCATATAAAACGGAAATGCAATACCAACAGGATCCACATGGGCTTTGGGTAAAGTAAGGTAGTTACTCTTGGCCAGTACTGTCAATGTGTCAGGATTTGGAGACCTTTTAACTATTGCATACAAAGTAGGAAATGCAATGACACCAAGGTCCTCAAGGGCCTATGCTGATATTCAAGGAATGAGTGGGGGCTTGGTCAGCCCACACAGTCCTGATATGTTGCGTGTGTGTCTTGCCAAGCCCGCGCGAGTCAAGGGAAGAATGAGTGTGTGAGAATTTGGAGCATGCGCGGGGAGGAGCAGGGGACACATTTCATTGTAAATTTCCCTAGAAATTAGCCAAGCATGCATGTTTCAAAGATTCACCAAAAATCGACCTTTCATCTTAGAGTCAACTTTTTCTCAGATTTGTGTACTAAACATTCTCAAGAGTCTTCATATGAACTTGTTTGACTGGCTTACGTGTAAAGCATTGCGAACCATTGAAAAATGTATATTCTTGACAAATTGTAACTGTATAGAAAAATCAATGCTGCAGAATTTCCAATGGGATACCAAATCTGAAATGCAATAACATCAAGATCCACAAGGGCCTTTATTTCAAGCCAAGAAGTGAAGTGCTTTAATCTTCACAAGAAGTGAAGTGCTTTGTGCTTTAGGGCGTGGCCTGTAGCGACACCTATTGGTAATGGTGGGCCATTTGTGGTGTGGTAGTTACTCTTGGCCTATACTATCAATGTTTCAGGATGTTTTTAACTTTTTACCATTGCATACAAAATCGGAAATGCAATACCAACAAGATCCACATGGGCTTTTGTTAAAGTGTTTCTCGGCCTACACTATCAATGTTTCAGGATTTGAGACCTTTTTACCATTGCATACAAAATCGGAAATGCAATACCATCAAGAGCCACATGGGCCTTTGCTAAAGACCAAGGAATGAGTGGGGGCTTGGTCAGCCCACACTCTCCCGAAATGTTGCGTGTGTTGGCCGCGTGTGTCAAGGGAAGGCTGAGCGTGTGTGAGATTTTGGAGCACGCGCGGGGAGGAGCAGGGGAGACATTTATTGGAAATTTGCCTAGAAATTAGCCAAGCAAGCATGTTTCAAATATTCACCAAAAATCGACCTTTCATCTTACAGTCAACTTTTTCACAGATTTGTGTTATGAACATTCTCAAGAGTCTTCATATGAACTTGTGATTGAATCAGAGTATCAGTTTTTGACTGGCTGATGTGTAAAGCATTATTTTAGCGTTAGCGATAAGTTCAATTTGCTTTATATCAATCATTTTTATTTATTTTATTTATTTATTTATTATTTTGAATTTGCCTTTGCACATGGTAACATGTTGTAGTGTCTTCCTCCGATCTACCAAGTTTAGTGTTGATATCTCAAAGATTTGCTGAGACATGACTTCACATCCTGTTTGGCGGCTTTTCTGATTAATTTGATTGGCTGTACCGGACAGACGGTTATGAGGATCAAAATTCCTTTGATAACTTTTGTGAGGCTTGGTCTGAAGATCATCTCTGGTGATTTTGAAGAAGATATGACAAAAAGTGTAGGAGGAGTAGGCTTTCAAAGGTTTTTGATAAAACCGGAAATGGCGGGAAATCTATATAACCGGAAATTAACGCCATGGTGTGCGTTGAACTCGGCTTGATCCAGGGAATCCAATGGTACCTCATTTTTGAAAATGAGTCATACGGTTCAAAAGTTGCGTGTGTAAACACAAGTCCAACTTTGACCCATTGGTGGCGCTAGAGTGGTCTAATGGGAGACATGAAACTTGGTGTAGGTATAGAAGAAACTGTCCTTAATGAGTGTGCCAAATTTCACAAAAAGTTGTCGATGGGGTCTAGGGGCTGCCATTGACTCCCATGGTACAAGAATTACAAATAATAAAACCACCAATAACAATAGGTTTCCTCCTTACGGAGGAATCCTAATAATAATAATAATAATACTACCAATTACAATAGGTGCCTCGCAGCTTCGCTGCTTGGCCCCTAAATATAGCTGCAAGCAGCAATGGAGGGGCCAAGCAGTCCAGAGCAGGACAAGGCCTCCATAGCACATGCGCAACAATGAAGTCACAGCAACCTGTTGCACTCATGCAACACACCAAGTTTGGTTGAAATATCTGTTTGCGTTCAAGAGTACTGAGTGTTCAAATTTTTATTTTTTTCTGGTATAACACCACAGGCCTCCTCTGCTTCTCATGGGAACGAAGGAACCGAAGTTTGGTGATGATCAGACACATTTTTGCTGAGTCTTTTGATCACGCTGCCGCCTTTGATCAGCTCTAAGGAACAAACGGTTTTGAAAATGGAAAATCCATGCAACACCTTTGTGAAGCTTGGTCTGAAGATCATCTGTTCCAAATTTAGTCAACATTGGACAAAATTTGGGGCGTGCAAAAGGTTTTTACACTTTTCCATGAAATCCAAAATGGCGGCCGCGTCAATTCGGTTATTATGAAATATTATCAATGGCCAGGCTTGATATCTCACAAGACATCAAGAGACTAAGAAATTACTTTATTAAGGTAAACACTTCCATAGTTATTAGCCAAAACACGTTTATGCTTCCGGCCACGCCCCCTTTTAGTCACATGACACCATTTTTGGAGGACATCCTTAGAATAAAGTTCTGAGTAGGCCTACCAACTTTGGTGTCACTGCCTCAAAGAACTGCTGAGATATGACTTCACTTCCTGTTTGGCGGCTTTTCTGCAGAATTTGATTGGCTGTACCGGACAAACGGTTTTGAAAATTAAATATCCTTCGATAAATTTTGTGAAGCTTGGTCTGAAGATCATGTCTGGGAATTTTGAAGAAGATTTGACAAAATTTGTAGGAGGAGTAGGCTTTTAAAGGTTTTTGATAAAACCGGAAATAGCGGAAAATCTATATAACCGGAAATTGACGCCATGGTGTGCATTGCACTCGGCTTGATCCAGGGAATCCAATGGTACCTCATTTTTGAAAATGGGACATACGGTTCAAAAGTTGCGTGTGTAAACACAACTACAACTTTGACCCGTTGGTGGCGCTAGAGTGCCGAAGCATGGGACATGAAACTTTGTGAATTGGACCAGGGGACTGTCCCCAATGAGTGTGCCAAATTTCAAAACTTTCGACCAAGCGCTTCTAGGGCCTGCCATAGACACCCAGTCTTAAGAATAATAATAATAAATATAACTGCAAGCAGTAATGGCGGATTCCTCCAAACACTGCGAACCATTGAAAAATGTTTATTCTTGACTAATTTTAACTGTATAGAAAAATGTATGCTGCAGAATTGCATACCAAATCTGAAATGCAATACCATCAAGATCCACAAGGGCCTTTATTTCAAGCCAGTAAGTGTAGGAAGGGGGCTTGGTGAGCTTATCCATTCCAGAAAGCCTTATATCTTTATGCATTAAGGCGTGGCCTGTAGCGCCACCTATGGGTAATGGTGGGCCATTTGTGGTGTGGTAGTTACTCTTGGCCTATACTATTAATATTTCAGGATTTTAAAAACTTTTTACCATTGCATATAAAATCGGAAATGCAATACCAACAGGATCCACATGGGCTTTGGGTAAAGTGTGGTAGTTACTCTTGGCCTGTACTGTCAATGTGTCAGGATTTAGAGACCTTTTTACTATTGCATACAAAGTAGGAAATGCAATGACACCAAGGTCCTCAAGGGCCTATGCTGATATTCAAGGAATGAGTGTGGGCTTGGTAAGCCCACACAGTCCTGATATGTTACGTGTGTGTCTTGCCAAGCCCGCGCGTGTCAAGGGAAGAATGAGTGTGTGAGAATTTGGAGCATGCGCGGGGAGGAGCAGGGGACACATTTCATTGTAAATTTCCTTCGAAATTAGCCAAGCATGCATGTTTCAAAGATTCACCAAAAATCTACCTTTTATCTTAGAGTCAACTTTTTCTCAGATTTGTGTACTAAACATTCTCAAGAGTCTTCATATGAACTTGTTTGACTGGCTTACGTGTAAAGCATTGCGAACCATTCAAAAATGTATATTCTTGACAAATTGTAACTGTATAAAAAAATAAATGCTGCAGAATTTCCAATGGGATACCAAATCTGAAATGCAATAACATCAAGATCCACAAGGGCCTTTATTTCAAGCCAAGAAGTTAAGTGCTTTAATCTTCACAAGAAGTGAAGTGCTTTGTGCTTTAGGGCGTGGCCTGTAGCGCCACCTATGGGTAATGGTGGGCCATTTGTGGTGTGGTAGTTACTCTTGGCCTATACTATCAATGTTTCAGGATGTTTTTAACTTTTTACCATTGCATACAAAATCGGAAATGCAATACCAACAAGATCCACATGGGCTTTTGTTAAAGTGTTGTTGTTACTGTTGGCCTTTACTATCAATGTTTCAGGATTTGGAGAACTTTTTACCATGGCAAACAAAATCTGAAATGCAATACCATCAAGATCCACAAGGCCTTTGCAAAAGACCAAGGAATGAGTGGGGGCTTGGTAAGCCCACACTCTCCTGAAATGTTGCGTGTGCGTCTTGCCAAGTCCGCGCGTGTGTCAAGGGAAGACCTATGGGTAATAGTGGGCCATTTGTGGTGTGGTAGTTACTCTTGGTCTATACTATCAATGTTTCAGGATTTTTATAACTTTTTACCATTGTATACAAAATCGGAAAAGCAATACCAACAAGATCCACATGGGCTTTTTGTTAAAGTGTTTCTTTGCCTATACTATCTATGTTTCAGGATTTTGAGACCTCTTTACCATTGCATACAAAATCGGAAATGCAATACCATCAAGATCCACATGGGCCTTTTTTTCAAGCCAATAAGTGAAGGGAGGGGGCTTGGTGAGCCTATCCATTCCAGAAAGCCTTGTATCTTTATGCTTTTGGGCGTGGCCTGTAGCGCCACGTATGGGTATTGGTGGGCCATTTGTGGTGTGGTAGTTACTCTTGGTGTATACTATCAATGTTTCAGGATTTTTATAACTTTTTACCATTGCATACAAAATCGGAAATGCAATACCAACAAGATCCACATGGGCTTTTGTTAAAGTGTTTCTTGGCCTACACTATCAATGTTTCAGGATTTGAGACCTTTTTACCATTGCATACAAAATCGGAAATGCAATACCATCAAGAGCCACATGGGCCTTTGCTAAAGACCAAGGAATGAGTGGGGGCTTGGTCAGCCCACAATCTCCTGAAATGTTGCGTGTGCGTCTTGGCCGCGCGTGTGTCAAGGGAAGGCTGAGTGTGTGTGAGATTTTGGAGCATGCGCGGGGAGGAGCAGGGGAGACATTCATTGGAAATTTGCCTAGAAATTAGCCAAGCAAGCATGCTTCAAATATTCACCAAAAATCGACCTTTCATCTTACAGTCAACTTTTTCGCAGATTTGTGTTATGAACATTCTCAAGAGTCTTCATATGAACTTGTGATTGAATCAGAGTATCAGTTTTTGACAGGCTGATGTGTATAGCATTATTTTAGCGGTAGCGATAAGTTCAATTTGCTTTATATCAATCATTTTTAGAGATATGAATTTGCCTTTGCACATGGTAACATGTTGTAGTGTCTTCCTCCGATCTACCAAGTTTAGTGTTGATATCTCAAAGATTTGCTGAGACATGACTTCACATCCTGTTTGGCGGCTTTTCTGATTAATTTGATTGGCTGTACCGGACAGACGGTTATGAGGATCAAAATTCCTTTGATAACTTTTGTGAGGCTTGGTCTGAAGATCATCTCTGGTGATTTTGAAGAAGATATGACAAAAATTGTAGGAGGAGTAGGCTTTCAAAGGTTTTTGATAAAAACGGAAATGGCGGGAAGTCTATATAACCGGAAATTAACGCCATGGTGTGCGTTGAACTCGGCTTGATCCAGGGAATCCAATGGTACCTCATTTTTGAAAATGAGTCATACGGTTCAAAAGTTGCGTGTGTAAACACAAGTCCAACTTTGACCCATTGGTGGCGCTAGAGTGGTCTAATGAGAGACATGAAACTTGGTGTAGGTATAGAAGAAACTGTCCTTAATGAGTGTGCCAAATTTCACAAAAAGTTGTCGATGGGGTCTAGGGGCTGCCATTGACTCCCATGGTACAAGAATTACAAATAATAAAACCACCAATAACAATAGGTTTCCTCCTTACGGAGGAATCCTAAATATAACTGCAAGCAGTAATGGCGGATTCCTCCAAACACTGCAAACCATTGAACAATGTTTATTCTTGACAAATTGTAACTGTATAGAAGAATGTATGCTGCAGAATTACCAATGGCATACCAAATCTGAAATGCAATACCATCAAGATCCACAAGGGCCTTTATTTCAAGCCAGTAAGTGAAGGAAGGGGGCTTGGTGAGCTTATCCATTCCAGAAAGCCTTGTATCTTTATGCATTAAGGCGTGGCCTGTAGCGCCACCTATGGGTAATGGTGGGCCATTTGTGGTGTGGTAGTTACTCTTGGCCTATACTATTAATGTTTCAGGATTTTAAAAACTTTTTACCACTGCATATAAAATCGAAAATGCAATACCAACAGGATCCACATGGGCTTTGGGTAAAGTGTGGTAGTTACTCTTGGCCTGTACTGTCAATGTGTCAGGATTTGGAGACCTTTTTACTATTGCATACAAAGTAGGAAATGCAATGACACCAAGGTCCTCAAGGGCCTATGCTGATATTCAAGGAATGAGTTGGGGCTTGGTCAGCCCACACAGTCCTGATATGTTGCGTGTATGTCTTGCCGCGCGTGTCAAGGGAAGAATGAGTGTGTGAGAATTTGGAGCATGCGCGGGGAGGAGCAGGGGACACATTTCATTGTAAATTTCCCTAGAAATTAGCCAAGCATGCATGTTTCAAAGATTCACCAAAAATCGACCTTTCATCTTAGAGTCAACTTTTTCTCAGATTTGTGTACTAAACATTCTCAAGAGTCTTCATATGAACTTGTTTGACTGGCTTACATGTAAAGCATTGCGAACCATTGAAAAATGTATATTCTTGACAAATTGTAACTGTATAGAAAAATCAATGCTGCAGAATTTCCAATGGGATACCAAATCTGAAATGCAATAACATCAAGATCCACAAGGGCCTTTATTTCAAGCCAAGAAGTGAAGTGCTTTAATCTTCACAAGAAGTGAAGTGCTTTGTGCTTTAAGGCGTGGCCTGTAGCGACACCTATTGGTAATGGTGGGCCATTTGTGGTGTGGTAGTTACTCTTGGCCTATACTATCAATGTTTCAGGATGTTTTTAACTTTTTACCATTGCATACAAAATCGGAAAAATATACCAACAATATCCACATGGGCTTTTGTTAAAGTGTTGTTGTTACTGTTGGCCTTTACTATCAATGTTTCAGGATTTGGAGAACTTTTTACCATGGCAAACAAAATCTGAAATGCAATACCATCAAGATCCACAAGGCCTTTGCAAAAGACCAAGGAATGAGTGGGGGCTTGGTAAGCCCACACTCTCCTGAAATGTTGCGTGTGCGTCTTGCCAAGCCCGCGCGTGTGTCAAGGGAAGACCTATGGGTAATAGTGGGCCATTTGTGGTGTGGTAGTTACTCTTGGTCTATACTATCAATGTTTCAGGATTTTTATAACTTTTTACCATTGTATACAAAATCGGAAAAGCAATACCAACAAGATCCACATGGGCTTTTTGTTAAACTGTTTCTTTGCCTATACTATCTATGTTTCAGGATTTTGAGACCTTTTTACCATTGCATACAAAATCGGAAATGCAATACCATCAAGATCCACATGGGCCTTTTTTCAAGCCAATACGTGAAGGGAGGGGGCTTGGTGAACCTATCCATTCCAGAAAGCCTTGTATCTTTGTGCTTTTGGGCGTGGCCTATAGCGCCACCTATGGGTAATGGTGGGCCATTTGAGGTGTGGTATTTACTCTTGGTCTATACTATCAATGTTTCAGGATTTGAGACCTTTTTACCATTGCATACAAAATCGGAAATGCAATACCATCAAGAGCCACATGGGCCTTTGCTAAAGACCAAGGAATGAGTGGGGGCTTGGTCAGCCCACACTCTCCTGAAATGTTGCGTGTGCGTCTTGGCCGCGCGTGTGTCAAGGGAAGGCTGAGTGTGTGTGAGATTTTGGAGCACGCGCGGGGAGGAGCAGGGGAGACATTCATTGGAAATTTGCCTAGAAATTAGCCAAGCAAGCATGTTTCAAATATTCACCAAAAATCGACCTTTCATCTTACAGTCAACTTTTTCACAGATTTGTGTTATGAACATTCTCAAGAGTCTTCATATGAACTTGTGATTGAATCAGAGTATCAGTTTTTGACTGGCTGATGTGCAAAGCATTATTTTAGCGTTAGCGATAAGTTCAATTTGCTTTATATCAATCATTTTTAGAGATATGAATTTGCCTTTGCACATGGTAATATGTTGTAGTGTCTTCCTCCGATCTACCAAGTTTAGTGTTGATATCTCAAAGATTTGCTGAGACATGACTTCACATCCTGTTTGGCGGCTTTTCTGATGAATTTGATTGGCTGTACCGGACAGACGGTTATGAGGATCAAAATTCCTTTGATAACTTTTGTGAGGCTTGGTTTGAAGATCATCTCTGGTGATTTTGAAGAATATATGACAAAAATTGTAGGAGGAGTAGGCTTTCAAAGGTTTTTGATAAAACCGGAAATGGCGGGAAATCTATATAACCGGAAATTAACGCCATGGTGTGCGTTGAACTCGGCTTGATCCAGGGAATCCAATGGTACCTCATTTTTGAAAATTAGTCATACGGTTCAAAAGTTGCGTGTGTAAACACAAGTCCAACTTTGACCCATTGGTGGCGCTAGAGTGGTCTAATGGGAGACATGAAACTTGGTGTAGGTATAGAAGAAACTGTCCTTAATGAGTGTGCCAAATTTCACAAAAAGTTGTCGATGGGGTCTAGGGGCTGCCATTGACTCCCATGGTACAAGAATTACAAATAATAAAACCACCAATAACAATAGGTTTCCTCCTTACGGAGGAATCCTAAATATAACTGCAAGCAGTAATGGCGGATTCCTCCAAACACTGCAAACCATTGAACAATGTTTATTCTTGACAAATTGTAACTGTATAGAAGAATGTATGCTGCAGAATTACCAATGGCATACCAAATCTGAAATGCAATACCATCAAGATCCACAAGGGCCTTTATTTCAAGCCAGTAAGTGAAGGAAGGGGGCTTGGTGAGCTTATCCATTCCAGAAAGCCTTGTATCTTTATGCATTAAGGCGTGGCCTGTAGCGCCACCTATGGGTAATGGTGGGCCATTTGTGGTGTGGTAGTTACTCTTGGCCTATACTATTAATGTTTCAGGATTTTAAAAACTTTTTACCACTGCATATAAAATCGAAAATGCAATACCAACAGGATCCACATGGGCTTTGGGTAAAGTGTGGTAGTTACTCTTGGCCTGTACTGTCAATGTGTCAGGATTTGGAGACCTTTTTACTATTGCATACAAAGTAGGAAATGCAATGACACCAAGGTCCTCAAGGGCCTATGCTGATATTCAAGGAATGAGTTGGGGCTTGGTCAGCCCACACAGTCCTGATATGTTGCGTGTATGTCTTGCCAAGCCCGCGCGTGTCAAGGGAAGAATGAGTGTGTGAGAATTTGGAGCATGCGCGGGGAGGAGCAGGGGACACATTTCATTGTAAATTTCCCTAGAAATTAGCCAAGCATGCATGTTTCAAAGATTCACCAAAAATCGACCTTTCATCTTAGAGTCAACTTTTTCTCAGATTTGTGTACTAAACATTCTCAAGAGTCTTCATATGAACTTGTTTGACTGGCTTACATGTAAAGCATTGCGAACCATTGAAAAATGTATATTCTTGACAAATTGTAACTGTATAGAAAAATCAATGCTGCAGAATTTCCAATGGGATACCAAATCTGAAATGCAATAACATCAAGATCCACAAGGGCCTTTATTTCAAGCCAAGAAGTGAAGTGCTTTAATCTTCACAAGAAGTGAAGTGCTTTGTGCTTTAAGGCGTGGCCTGTAGCGACACCTATTGGTAATGGTGGGCCATTTGTGGTGTGGTAGTTACTCTTGGCCTATACTATCAATGTTTCAGGATGTTTTTAACTTTTTACCATTGCATACAAAATCGGAAAAATATACCAACAATATCCACATGGGCTTTTGTTAAAGTGTTGTTGTTACTGTTGGCCTTTACTATCAATATTTCAGGATTTGGAGAACTTTTTACCATGGCAAACAAAATCTGAAATGCAATACCATCAAGATCCACAAGGCCTTTGCAAAAGACCAAGGAATGAGTGGGGGCTTGGTAAGCCCACACTCTCCTGAAATGTTGCGTGTGCGTCTTGCCAAGCCCGCGCGTGTGTCAAGGGAAGACCTATGGGTAATAGTGGGCCATTTGTGGTGTGGTAGTTACTCTTGGTCTATACTATCAATGTTTCAGGATTTTTATAACTTTTTACCATTGTATACAAAATCGGAAAAGCAATACCAACAAGATCCACATGGGCTTTTTGTTAAACTGTTTCTTTGCCTATACTATCTATGTTTCAGGATTTTGAGACCTTTTTACCATTGCATACAAAATCGGAAATGCAATACCATCAAGATCCACATGGGCCTTTTTTCAAGCCAATACGTGAAGGGAGGGGGCTTGGTGAACCTATCCATTCCAGAAAGCCTTGTATCTTTGTGCTTTTGGGCGTGGCCTATAGCGCCACCTATGGGTAATGGTGGGCCATTTGAGGTGTGGTATTTACTCTTGGTCTATACTATCAATGTTTCAGGATTTGAGACCTTTTTACCATTGCATACAAAATCGGAAATGCAATACCATCAAGAGCCACATGGGCCTTTGCTAAAGACCAAGGAATGAGTGGGGGCTTGGTCAGCCCACACTCTCCTGAAATGTTGCGTGTGCGTCTTGGCCGCGCGTGTGTCAAGGGAAGGCTGAGTGTGTGTGAGATTTTGGAGCACGCGCGGGGAGGAGCAGGGGAGACATTCATTGGAAATTTGCCTAGAAATTAGCCAAGCAAGCATGTTTCAAATATTCACCAAAAATCGACCTTTCATCTTACAGTCAACTTTTTCACAGATTTGTGTTATGAACATTCTCAAGAGTCTTCATATGAACTTGTGATTGAATCAGAGTATCAGTTTTTGACTGGCTGATGTGCAAAGCATTATTTTAGCGTTAGCGATAAGTTCAATTTGATTTATATCAATCATTTTTAGAGATATGAATTTGCCTTTGCACATGGTAATATGTTGTAGTGTCTTCCTCCGATCTACCAAGTTTAGTGTTGATATCTCAAAGATTTGCTGAGACATGACTTCACATCCTGTTTGGCGGCTTTTCTGATGAATTTGATTGGCTGTACCGGACAGACGGTTATGAGGATCAAAATTCCTTTGATAACTTTTGTGAGGCTTGGTTTGAAGATCATCTCTGGTGATTTTGAAGAATATATGACAAAAATTGTAGGAGGAGTAGGCTTTCAAAGGTTTTTGATAAAACCGGAAATGGCGGGAAATCTATATAACCGGAAATTAACGCCATGGTGTGCGTTGAACTCGGCTTGATCCAGGGAATCCAATGGTACCTCATTTTTGAAAATTAGTCATACGGTTCAAAAGTTGCGTGTGTAAACACAAGTCCAACTTTGACCCATTGGTGGCGCTAGAGTGGTCTAATGGGAGACATGAAACTTGGTGTAGGTATAGAAGAAACTGTCCTTAATGAGTGTGCCAAATTTCACAAAAAGTTGTCGATGGGGTCTAGGGGCTGCCATTGACTCCCATGGTACAAGAATTACAAATAATAAAACCACCAATAACAATAGGTTTCCTCCTTACGGAGGAATCCTAAATATAACTGCAAGCAGTAATGGCGGATTCCTCCAAACACTGCGAACCATTGAAAAATGTTTATTTTTGACAAATTGTAACTGTATAGAAAAATGTATGCTGCAGAATTACCAATGGCATACCAAATCTGAAATGCAATACCATCAAGATCCACAAGGGCCTTTATTTCAAGCCAGTAAGTGAAGGAAGGGGGCTTGGTGAGCTTATCCATTCCAGAAAGCCTTGTATCTTTATGCATTAAGGCGTGGCCTGTAGCGCCACCTATGGGTAATGGTGGACCATTTGTGGTGTGGTAGTTACTCTTGGCCTATACTATTAATGTTTCAGGATTTTAAAAACTTTTTACCATTGCATATAAAATCGGAAATGCAATACCAACAGGATCCACATGGGCTTTGGGTAAAGTGTGGTAGTTACTCTTGGCCTGTACTGTCAATGTGTCAGGATTTGGAGACCTTTTTACTATTGCATACAAAGTAGGAAATGCAATGACACCAAGGTCCTCAAGGGCCTATGCTGATATTCAAGGAATGAGTGGGGGCTTGGTCAGCCCACACAGTCCTGATATGTTGCGTGTGTGTCTTGCCAAGCCCGCGCGTGTCAAGGGAAGAATGAGTGTCTGAGAATTTGGAGCATGCGCGGGGAGGAGCAGGGGACACATTTCATTGTAAATTTCCCTAGAAATTAGCCAAGCATGCATGTTTCAAAGATTCACCAAAAATCGACCTTTCATCTTAGAGTCAACTTTTTCTCAGATTTGCGTACTAAACATTCTCAAGAGTCTTCATATGAACTTGTTTGACTGGCTTACGTGTAAAGCATTGCGAACCATTGAAAAATGTATATTCTTGACAAATTGTAACTGTATAGAAAAATCAATGCTGCAGAATTTCCAATGGGATACCAAATCTGAAATGCAATAACATCAACATCCACAAGGGCCTTTATTTCAAGCCAAGAAGTGAAGCGCTTTAATCTTCACAAGAAGTGAAGTGCTTTGTGCTTTAGGGCGTGGCCTGTAGCGACACCTATTGGTAATGGTGGGCCATTTGTGGTGTGGTAGTTACTCTTGGCCTATACTATCAATGTTTCAGGATGTTTTTAACTTTTTACCATTGCATACAAAATCGGAAATGCAATACCAACAAGATCCACATGGGCTTTTGTTAAAGTGTTGTTGTTACTCTTGGCCTTTACTATCAATGTTTCAGGATTTGGATAACTTTTTACCATGGCAAACAAAATCTGAAATGCAATACCATCAAGATCCACATGGCCTTTGCAAAAGACCAAGGAACACTCTCCTGAAATGTTGCGTGTGCGTCTTGCCAAGCCCGCGCGTGTGTCAAGGGAAGACCTATGGGTAATAGTGGGCCATTTGTGGTGTGGTAGTTACTCTTGGTCTATACTATCAATGTTTCAGGATTTTTATAACTTTTTACCATTGTATACAAAATCGGAAAAGCAATACCAACAAGATCCACATGGGCTTTTTGTTAAAGTGTTTCTTTGCCTATACTATCTATGTTTCAGGATTTTGAGACCTTTTTACCATTGCATACAAAATCGGAAATGCAATACCATCAAGAGCCACATGGGCCTTTTTTTCAAGCCAATAAGTGAAGGGAGGGGGCTTGGTGAGCCTATCCATTCCAGAAAGCCTTGTATATTTGTGCTTTTTGGCGTGGCCTGTAGCGCCACCTATGGGTAATGGTGGGCCATTTGTGGTGTGGTAGTTACTCTTGGTCTATACTATCAATGTTTCAGGATTTTTATAACTTTTTACCATTGCATACAAAATCGGAAATGCAATACCAACAAGATCCACATGGGCTTTTGTTAAAGTGTTTCTCGGCCTACACTATCAATGTTTCAGGATTTGAGACCTTTTTACCATTGCATACAAAATCGGAAATGCAATACCATCAAGAGCCACATGGGCCTTTGCTAAAGACCAAGGAATGAGTGGGGGCTTGGTCAGCCCACACTCTCCTGAAATGTTGCGTGTGCGTCTTGGCCGCGCGTGTGTCAAGGGAAGGCTGAGTGTGTGTGAGATTTTGGAGCACGCGCGGGGAGGAGCAAGGGAGACATTCATTGGAAATTTGCCTAGAAATTAGCCAAGCAAGCATGTTTCAAATATTCACCAAAAATCGACCTTTCATCTTACCGTCAACTTTTTCACAGATTTGTGTTATGAACATTCTCAAGAGTTTTCATATGAACTTGTGATTGAATCAGAGTATCAGTTTTTGAATGGCTGATGTGTAAAGCATAATTTTAGCGTTAGCGATAAGTTCAATTTGCTTTATATCAATCATTTTTTGAGATATGAATTTGCCTTTGCACATGGTAACATGTTGTAGTGTCTTCCTCCGATCTACCAAGTTTAGTGTTGATATCTCAAAGATTTGCTGAGACATGACTTCACATCCTGTTTGGCGGCTTTTCTGATGAATTTGATTGGCTGTACCGGACAGACGGTTATGAGGATCAAAATTCCTTTGATAACTTTTGTGAGGCTTGGTCTGAAGATCATCTCTGGTGATTTTGAAGAAGATATGACAAAAATTGTAGGAGGAGTAGGCTTTCAAAGGTTTTTGATAAAACCGGAAATGGCGGGAAATCTATATAACCGGAAATTAACGCCATGGTGTGCGTTGAACTCGGCTTGATCCAGGGAATCCAATGGTACCTCATTTTTGAAAATGAGTCATACGGTTCAAAAGTTGCGTGTGTAAACACAAGTCCAACTTTGACCCATTGGTGGCGCTAGAGTGGTCTAATGGGAGACATGAAACTTGGTGTAGGTATAGAAGAAACTGTCCTTAATGAGTGTGCCAAATTTCACAAAAAGTTGTCGATGGGGTCTAGGGGCTGCCATTGACTCCCATGGTACAAGAATTACAAATAATAAAACCACCAATAACAATAGGTTTCCTCCTTACGGAGGAATCCTAACTACCAATTACAATAGGAGCCTCGCAGCTTCGCTGCTTGGCCCCTAATAATAATAATAATAATAGGTGCCTCGCAGCTTCGCTGCTTGGCCCCTAATAATAATAGTAACAAAATGTGCCTTGCAGCTTCGCTGCTTGGCCCTTAATAATAATAATAACAAAATGTGCCTTGCAGCTTTGCTGCTTGGCCCCTAATAATAATAATACTAACAATAACAATAGATGCCTCGCAGCTTCGCTGCTTGGCCCCTAATAAAACTAATAATAACAATATAACTGCAAGCAGTAATGGCGGATTCCTCCAAACATTGCGAACCAGAGGGTATCGAGTACACGCAGCAAGTTTGGTGTGAATCCATCAAAGATTTTCTGAAATACGACCCAACTTCCTGTTTGCTGGCTTAATGGCACATTTTGATTGCCTGCAGGGGGCAAACGGTTTCGAAAATAAAAAAACCATGTGAAGCTTGGTCCGAAGATTTTATCTGGTGAAGATTGGACAACATTTGTAGGAGGAGTAGAGAAAAAAAGTTTTTCAATTAATTCAAAATGGCGGCAGCATCAATTCGGCTATTATCACAAGTTATGATGTATCACACACAGGATGTCCCAACATATCATAAGACAAAGGAATCACTTAATAAAAGCAAACAAAGCAACAGTTGTTGGCCAAAACACATTTTTGCTTCCTGCGGCCACGCCAAGTGATCACATGACACCAAATTAATTGGACAGCCTCAGAAGAGGGTTCCAAGTCATCATATTAAGTTTTGATTTCTCAAAGATTAGCTGACATATGACCCAACTTCCTGTTTGGTTGCTTTGTTGCCGATTTTGATTGGCTGTACCGGACAAACGGTTTTGAAAAACAAATATCCTTTGATAACTTCTGGGTTATCTTCTCGCAGCTTCGCTGCTTGGCCCCTAATAATAATAATACCACCAATAACAGTAGGGTTCCCTCCTACCGGAGGAACCCTAAAAAGAATAAAACTAACAATAACAATAGGTTTCCTCCTGACGGAGGAACCCTAACAATAGGTTCCCTCCTACCGGAGGAACCCTAATAAAGCTGCAAGAAGCAATGTGGTGGCCAAGCAGGTTAGATGACCTAGAAGAAACTTTTGACATCTAGTGACTGTGGTGTACCTGGCTTCTTTTGCAGTGGCTTACAGTCTCGCTAAACAGAGAATCAGAGACATGACAAGCTTGTCAGCTTTGGCTGGATTCGAACCTCTGACGTTGACGTTTCCAGGACACCAATTTATCCTAGTGAGTTATTCTCAGTTCTGGAAATCACAGATTTCAGTTACTGGGTAAAAATATTAGCAGTTCTTCCTGTGGAAAGCGTGGTCAGATTTGGCCCAAGTTTAAACAGCTGTAATTCAGTTATATGTTGACATGTCACATTTATTGTGGTCTGATAATCTGTACCAAATAAAGGGGAAAGTTTGATATTCACCAAAAACTTTTATTCATTCATTCAGAATGGCAGCCACATCAATTCAGCTGGTATCACTATTTAACATGTCAGACACGGGATCGCCCCCTAGCGGTTAGATGACACAACCTTTTGTGGACCTCTTTGAACAGGGTCCCGAACACCTGTACCAAGTTTGATGTCAATTCTGCAAATATTTCCTGAGATATGATTTCACTTCCTGTTTTGACGGCTTTATCGCCGACTTTGATCAGCTTTACCGGAAAAACTGTTTTTAAAATCAAAAACCATGTGAAAACGTTTGAGAGGCTTGATCTGAAGATAATTGGTGCCAATTTTTTTGCTTGTTGCAGTGCCACCAAGAGGTGAAATGGCATGACCTATTTTGGACTTTTTTAGAACAGGGTCCCTAGTTCCTATACCAAATTTGTTGTCAATGCAGTAGAGGTGCTGAGATATGACCTCACTTCTTTTATGGTGGCTTGGTTGACAAATGTGATTGGCTGATGACTTTGATTGGCTGTTCCAGTCAAAAAGTGTAGAAAATCAAAAAAAACATGTGATGTCTTTTGTGAGGCTTGATCTGAAGATAAATAGTGCAAAATGTTTGCCCATTGCAGCGCCACCTAGAGGTGAAATGGCATGACCTATTTTGTACTCTAATCTTTTATTTTCTTAGCTTCCATTTATTATGGCATTTATGGCTGTAATGTAGTGCTCAATACATTTGTTCAGAATATACAATTATGAAATGAATTGATTTCAAAAGATATAGCGAAGAAACACTCAGCCATGGGCTACACAAATCACCTAGGAAACAATGTTTCCATGTTGTGTTACGTGTATTTTGATCGTATTGTCTGGGTTAGCAGCGACGTTCTTAGTATGAATTTTTAATATGTGGTGTCGAAACACCCCCAAATACGTGCATAGTAGCCTACATTCAGGTAGTGTCTATGGGAACCAGTTGATTCAGTAGAAGCCAAATCAAAATGTTACCTGAAGGCCAACATAGTTAACAAATACGTAACGATTTAGCTAGATTTTGTGAGCTGGTATAGCTGGCGGTGTAAATCAACGGGCTTTCTTGTGCACGTATTTTTGCTCTAGTGCGATCGAATCCCACTTCATGCGAGCCTGCAAATGTTTTATTTTGTCTCCATTTATTTTGTCGTGAATAGTAGTCTAATGTAGTGCGCACTTAGCCTAAAGGCCTACTTTCATATTTGCTGCGAATATGAGATCCGACTTAAAAATTGTCAGTAATATTTGTGAATTTGTGACGAATTTTGTGATAGAGGCAGATTGATAGGTGCACGCACAGCTGGGGAACCAGTTAAATTGGACAGTTGGGACGTAACACCGGTCTGTACCTTTGTCACGCCTTCAAATTTGCTGCGCGTTGCTCTATGTACTTCCACAGAATTACAAAGAAGAACATTTTTCTGGCATATTGAAAATGGACTATGGGAATAAATTCAGTGTTCCAGACTGTACAGGGAATGCTGACACTTTTCAGAGTCTTCCTAAGGAACTAAACACTCAATGGGCTGTGTCAATGTGTAATTGAGGGCCGAACTGCACAGGGATCTTCTACGCTCCCTGCAAACACGTCCAGTTGGGGCCCACATGGGCCTCACTTGGGCTAGTTGGGCTTCGGTAGGCCACGGGCTCAGAGTGGGCTTTGTTGTTGGGCCACACATGGGCAGTAGATGGGGAAAGTGGGCTCCAGCTAGGCACTCCTAAGATATTCCAAATTGATTGTCCCTTGTGCTGCCTTCGGGTCACATGACCAAAAGGTTCATAACGAACCATCGTTGTGTTTACCCAATTTTACCCAATACAAAAGCTTTTTTTTTTTTTTACCTTCGCAATGTGGGGGGTCTGAGACAGCCCAACGGTTAAAAGAAAATGCTTCACTTTGTTTTAGTATGAGGTAAAGTTGTTGCAAACGACGGTGGGTCACAATGACTGATGGGTCAGAATGACCCGAGGAGAACACAAGGGTTAAGTCAGACATGGATGCTATTTTTAACAATATAGCCACTGGGCTTGGTCCATTTTTATACACATTTTATTAGGCTATTAAGCTATTTAGAAGGGTAGCCATAGCAATTTCATAGTCTTAAGCACCATACTACTTATAACAGACAAGTTTGCTAACGGTTTATCCACAACATTTTCAAACCGTAAAATACGCAGTGCACACTCCATTGTGCAGTGCACATCTGGAAATCTCCGCCCACATCACAAGCTCAAGAAAGAAGTCTGCCCAGCAACAACTTTGCCGCCTTTGAGAAGTACTTTGAAGCTGTCCATTGGATCCTCAACAGTTCTAGCTCAAGTTTGAGACGGTGTCGAGTGGACTAATGGCAGGTAAGAATCTGCCTACATGTATAATAAACAGGGGATGATTTGATTTATTTTTTTACCGCATAATGTTAACCAAAAGCTTTTTTGGAGAGTTAAGAGGACAGGAACTAGCAAGTTTTTAGCGAATGTGAAACAGTGAGGTAGCTAACCTAGCTAGCTTTAGCTGTGTAGCTAGCTCGCTAGTTTGGGCAATTAAACCTGGTTAAAGCATGTCGTTGAACAGACGACTTTTATTTATTAAGTCAATATCAAGCATATTTTGAGCTTATTTTGAGTGGTTGACTTAAAGATATTGTTTAGAATGATTTGTTGTGAACTTGTTAGCAAGGCAGTCGAACAGGCATGGTTAACAAACTGTTAAAAAAGCGGTAAAATGCAACTTCTCCGCTTTTACCAGCTGGTGGCATTTTAATGTTTGCACTTGTTGTATTTACTGCAAAAACAATGATGAAGTCCATGTGAATGTCAGCAAAGTTTTATCAGCTAGGGTTTCTATCCATTTATATTCTCACTTCCACAGGGCTGAAGTGCTGAGGCTACCATCCGTGTGTCGTTTTCCTACTGCATGCTTGTTTTTTGTTTGTTGCCTTCCCTTCGGTTTTCTCGAACGTGCCTGAGTACTGCTGAATCATTGACTGGGAGAGAAATGGATTTATATCAGTGGTCGGTGAATTAGGTGATTTCGTCTCAAGTTAGTTGTTTGGTAATGGACTTGCACCAGAGAAAATTAGACTAAGGGCGCGTTTACACGGAGGACAAGCGCATACGCACTGTTTATATATATATTCATGCGGTTTGGCCTTTCATTTACACGAAAATTTAGGTTTTATCACGGAAAACGATAATTTCTAAAAAAACTCCAGCCAGAGTGGAGATTTCTGAAAACTCAGTTCTTGTGTTTGCGTGTGCACGAAACAGACTTTTAGGTTCTCAAACGTCACAGTATGCAACTAAAAATGCATCACGTCGTGAGCGTACTATGTTTACATTTAGTTTGCCTACGGATCATGGATTTATGTGGGTTCATGTATACAGAAACATTTTTTTAAATTATCTTCTGTGTACATCTTATGTCTACACTGTGTACACTACGGCTGTCAAAATTGCTCAAAAATGACGTTCAAATATTCCCTTAAAAAAAACATATTAGAATATATTCGAATTTCTGGTTGCGCATTAGGTAGGTCAATAACAGGACAAGTTAAAACAACAAAACATAACTACTTGTATACTGTAGGTAGGCCTAATTTATTTAATTAACATATTTGACAAATTACCTACACAAAAATAAGTAAATGAACTAATGGCCAAGACCGCAGACCTTGGCCTCTAGATCGCACACACACAGTCTTTCTTTCTCTCTCTCCTGCACCGTCGCGCTCTCTACGCATAGCGGTGTAAAATGAACGACAACAATAAACAAATGCTGAGTTCTGATCAAGAGTTTTGTGCGAGCAATATAAGGTTTGCGATTCTTGTCCCAAATATGGCAGACTTCATTCAGTGATTGAAACAAATATGAATTACATTGTAATTACATTACAAGTTTTACAGTATAGAACCGACATTGAACACTCTGAGCGAGCTGTGCTGTGGTAAACATGGAGATGCCCAGCTAACACAGTTACGTTGCCCTTACGTTGCCGCAACGTCACTCGTTGACCAAACATACGTTGCCGCAACGTCCTTGGCGACGTTGCGGGACCGTGCATCTGTGGGGCGCCAGTAGGTTGCCGCAACGTCATCTTGTGACGTTGCCAGTCCGTAACCGCAACGTCGTGGCAACGTTATTTTCCGAGGTTGCCAGTCGGTAACCGCAACCTCCTAGCAACGTAACTTTCCGACGTTGCCAGTCCTTAACCGCGACGTTGTCGCAACGTTATTTTCCGAGGTTGCCAGTCGGTAACCGCGACCTCTTAGCAACGTTATTTTCCGACGTTGCCAGTCCGTAACCGCAACCTCCTAGCAACGTAATTTACCGACGTTGCCAGTTTGTAACTGCAACGTTAATTACTAACCTATATTTCTCAGTTCTATTGCTTATATTGGGGCGATTCATATGCAGACCTCATTTGCCCCAAATGCTACTTGTTCTTGCATAATAGGCTACATAGCCAACTTCAGGAGGACTATGTTTGTGTGGTGTGTTGCCTAACTCAAGCTAATCATAAACAAGGCAGCATTTCCATGTAACATTCAGTCATTTTATTTCAAACCAAGTGCCAGTGAATACTGTGAATGAAACAGTGAATGAAAATCTTCTGCCAGTCCCCGCTACAGGTCCTGTCTGTTGGCCCTGACAATGAAGCACAAAATAAGTTGGTGTCCTATCAACATAATTGCACGTATGAAAGGGGCTATACAAGTCATAAAAAAGAAGAATCTAGAATAATATACATCATCAAAAAAATATTATGGGATTCTAGTTTTTGGTCACATAGCCATGTGAAAGGTTGGATTGGGAAGCTGCCATCATCATTCATTCACCTGGCTTGTTTTGAATGGGCTGCCGGGGCGTGTTTGAGTGTCTACGCTGTGAGGAGCTCCACAGCCTTCTCTCCCAGTCCCGTCTTCCACTTCATCACAGCATCTGCAATTAGAAGTCATGAACTTATTGTTAGCACCAATTTGAACGTTGAACACGTAAGCCATAGTTCACAACATCTTAAAACACCTACCACTCTTTCGGAACTCCAGCACCTTAAGGCGCTCCTCAAGGTCTTGGAGTTCAGCCTGTGTTTGGGCCACCTCTAGGTCCGTAACTGGCACCTCTTCAGCATGTTGGCCCTGTCGTCGCCTGAATAGGAGAGCCTCTCGCTGGTTCTCCTCCAATGTCTCCATCTTCTGGAACATAACCTGTAATGTGTCTGTCAGTAAAGACAAGTAAAACAAGTTTACAAGAGTTAACATGATTGGCATACACTGTGGTTCTTCTAGATTAGCTGTAACATTGATGTAAATAACACATGTTACCTTGAATGGCTGTATACAAAGCATTTGTAAGACAACATTTGTTGTTTTGACAAATATGTATCCCCCTGCCACGATCAGAACAACTTAAGTATGCCTTACAATGAGTTGGCAATGATATTGAGAACCTTTGAGTGTCTTATATTTGCACTTGCCTGGCTGCCAGCTGTTTTCCTGGACCCCATATGGGTTCTCCTCCACCAGACCAGAGTTGACACCTAGGAGTCTGGTGATGCAAAAGTTTTAAGTCATGCTTTTGCTTCAAAACATAGCCTTTAGGGTTGCCATGGTTCATACAATTATTGTCACTGTTAAAAACGGTCATTCATTACTTTACCATCATTTCCCAGGGACACAGTGCTAGGCCGTGTGACGGTGGTTGGATACTCTGTACAGAAATGAAAGTGGAATGTAGTTTAAGTACATAGTATTAGCATTTTGATATAAATATAAAAGGATCAGCATCGCACATGTGTGATCGTTCGAAAGCAGGGCCCCACACAGCGTAGCGTCGCACATGTGTGATTCTGAACATTACAACCGACTATTTTCCGATAGACAAACAATGTGACAAACGCTATAGTATGGCTTCAAAATGTACAATTAGTAGGCTAACAAGTAACACTAGCAGGTAGGAGCATTGCTACGAGTATTATGCTAGGTTGCTAGGTAACGGAAGCTAATAAAAGCTACCTAGCTGCCGTTTTGGAAAAAACTCACTCGTGGAAGCGTCGGAAATATTTAGAACTCACGCATCTTAAGGTTAAAACGAATAAACTTATCCAAAAACAAATGGCATGTACAAATTGGAAGAATTAGTGACATGATACTTTTATAGACGCCATTGCTGTGCCGACTGATCAAAACGTGATCAGCCACGCTCTAGCTCCAAGTCTTCCAGGGCTAAATAAACTATTTTCGGACAAGGTTTTATCTAGTTCTGAACGTTTATTTTCACTGATTCTTTTGTGGGTGATTTGTGAGACGCTAAACTTTGTATGTATTTTCAGTATTTAACTTTCTGGAGGGTTTAGCCTAAACTCTACAGTACATTATACTAGCTTTACTACTAGCTAGTAGCTAGCGAAATCCTAACGTAAACAATGTTAATCTGAAACATATAACCAGGCTTAATAGCCTAAATTTCAAACCTATACGTAATAGCATGCTCCATCTGATTTCAGAAAATATGTTTATATATTTAAATCTATTTCTGTAAAGAAACTCACCTTTGAAGTAGCTAATTTCTAGTTGAAATCCATGCGTTCAGTTGCAAACTCTTTTCTGAAATCCCAGTTTTAGAGATGCGTTGAAATGGGCATGCGCAAAGTTGTTGCTCAGGGGCAGACTGAGCAAACCTAGGTTTTCTAAGGAAGAATTTTAATATTCTGTGATGACTTGTCTTTGGAAATAAAACTTGAGAATCGCTTGCCCTTTGGTCACATTTAACAATTTTGTATTACAAAATTATTGCAGCTCAGATTTGCATTGTGTGTCATACAGCTTTGGTGTGCTGGACAAAGAATGTACATTGATTGCTTTTGGTCATGTAAAGAATTAAATACTTAAATTTTAATATAGGCCTAAGGCTAAGAATATAAGAATTATATTCCAAATTCAGTCTTTTATTTATTAAAGCTATGTTCCTGCATATGAGAAAATTGATGACCATGCTGGGGCTGAGCTGCACAGGAATTACATACATTGTCTACATTTATACGTGCTGGGCGCAACATTTAATATTGTGTGATTGAAATTCATGTAGACTACGGCTACATTACAAAAGTGTCAGAACTGAGAGCAATCCAGTGTGATCTCTCCATGATAAACCACTGCACTTGAGATCCGTTGTCCTGCGACCAAAGAGCGACTTAACGGCAATTTAACCCATGGTACCAAAATTAATGTATCCAACCGACCAAAGTACGACATTGCGGCAACGTTGTCCACGGGACCAAAAAATAACGTAACCAGCCGACCAAGGTACGATGTCTGGCAATGTTGCCCACGGACCTAAAATTGACGTTACCAGCCGACCAAGGTACGACGTCGCAGCAACGTTGCCCACGGGTCTAAAAATAACGTAACCAGCCGACCAAGGTACGACGTCGCGGCAACGTTGCCCACAGGTCTAAAAGTAACGTAACCAGCCGATCAAGGTACGACGTCGCGGCAACGTTGCCTATAGGTCTAAAAATAACGTAACCAGCCGACCAAGGCACAACGTCGTGGCAACGTTGTCCATGGGACCAACTGGCAACATTCCGTTTATAACGTTGCCACGACGTTGCCAGAAGGTAACGTCGCGGGTTACCAACTGAGCACCTACTGGCAATGTTGCCGCAACGTCATGTGTTAGCTGGGTCTAGCCTCAAGTTGCTAGTTGTTGAATGGTAAGCTAACTCCAGCTTACATAGTTTACACACTACTTTAGCTGTAGGCTCAACAAGTTTACCATCAACTGACCAAAATCCGAAATATTTCCAGACGTCACTCTTTAGATTTTTTGGGGTTACAATCACTTTCTCTGCTGCGGTCAAGCTGGGTTCTGCACTTACTGCCATCTTCCACGCAAGTCAACTGTCAGCAGTGACGCTAAGGCGCGCCCACCCCCAAAGCAGACAGATGCGCTGTCGCTGCGGTTGTGTTATTTTTTTTTTTACATTCGAATATAAATTTTTCACATTAGAAATTCGTTTTTTTTTACCACTCTTGGAATATATATTCAAATTTAGAATATTTGTCGACAGCCCTAGTGTACACATATTTAAAAAAACGGATAGGCAGAAATATTCGTTTCTGTAAATACCCGGCCGGCTCAGTGTGTGGTCTAAGGAAGTGAGCCACGCGCGCAAATGACAGAAGATGATTTATATTTTTTATTTTTTGCTGTTTAGGTTATATTGGGCCTAGGAATGAGCGGGCTGGTAGGTCCATTCTGGAGAAGGGGTGCTAGTGCAAAGATTCATTCCTGATCCCCTGTATTCATAGCTAACAACTCAAATGTTTTTTATTTTTTTTATTTTTTGAAATAATGGAGTGTTCAGAAAGAACTCAAAGGAGGAAAATATTGGCGAAGGTGGATGAACACTCCTTGAAAAGGAGTCTATGATCGATGATTTGTTGGCACAGGATTCTGAAAAGGAATACCCACTGGGTACATTTGTTAGAGCATACTGAAAGTGAAGATTCCACTGACACTTTCTAAGATGCTTGTGATCAGAACAGTTTTGAGAATTCATCAAATAATTAGGAGATGAAAATTCCTCATATTTTTACGTATGATTTTAACATTTCCTCATTTGATGATTTGGATTCTGAAAACTGGGTGCCAGGTAGACCTGGTTGTGATAGTGACTGTGATTTGCATGGCGATGAATGTTCTGACTCGGAAGATGATAATGATGATGAGTCACGTAGGCTTGCAGAGTGGGCTGCAGAATTCAACATCCCTCAAACAGCACTGTCTGCACTTCTTAAAATCCTAAGGAGGAAGGGCCTTGATCTCCCAATGGATGCCAGAACTCTTATGTCCACTTGCAGATCCTGCAATGTGACGAATATGGCTGGGGGGTCCTTCAGCCATTTTGGAAAAGAAAATGCTCTCATAGCTGAACTAACATCTTAAGGACATTTAGCAAATTTGACTGATGCTCTCACACTTCGAATGAACATCTATGGATTTCCCTTATTCAATTAAATTCAATATTTATTTGTAATTGTCATAGAAAACAACAAAATGATGTTTAGAGCATTCAAACACTGCATAGTTTGACATAAAAGTGTAATACAAAGTGCAATATCCCTCCAATAAACTTCCCATAAATAACCCTTCTGTAAACCTTAGCACAATCAATACACGTAACAGTAACAATATTCAGTATTAGCAGCATTGTGAAGGGCTTTAACAACAGGGACGACCTAACAGAACATAACAACGGTGGAACAGTCAAGAGATGTGGAGTATTTTGTTATTTGTGCAACAATGCAAAGTCCAGTTCATTGTTATTGTAATTGGTGGATGTGGTTACTGTCCATGAGAGGGAGGCAGAAAGGTGAGGGGAGGGGGGGGGGCACTGTTCAACAGCCTCACAGCCTGAGGATACAGACTGTTGGTCAGTCTTGATGTTCTGGCCCGTATGGACCTGTACGTTCTACCTGAGGGTAGCAGGTGGAACAGATGGTGAGCTGGGTGGTGACGGTCCCGCAGGATGTTTTGCACTCTCCTCAGACAGCGGGTGGCGTAGATGATACTGATCTCGGGGAGAGTCGTTCCAATGATTCTCCCCGCAGTTTTTACCACCCATTGAAGTGCCTGCTGTTTAGCCTTAGTGCAGCTGGAAAACCACACAAAGAAACCATACGTTAACACACTGCTGATGGCACAGTTGTAAAGGTTTGCCATCAGTGGTTTCAGGATGTTGGCACTCCTCAGTTTCCTCAGATAGTAGAGGCGTTGTTGGGTCTTTCCCACAGCTAAGGCAGTGTGAGTACCCCAGGACAAGTCTTCAGACATGGTCACCCCCAGGAACTTAAAGTTGGGCACCCTCTCCACCCTCACCTCCTCTGCGTCAATAGAGAGCGTCTGATGGTTATTTTGTCCGCATTTGCGGAAGTCTACAATGATCTACTTGGCCTTTTTGATGTTCAAGACCAGGTTATTGCAGTGGCACCATGACGCCAGATGTTGCACCTCATCCCCATAGGCAGTACCATTGTTGTTGTTAATGAGACCGAGCACTGTGGTGTTGTTGGCAAATTTGACAATGAGATTGGAGGGGGAAGAGGCAAGGCAGTCATGTGTGTACAGAGTATAGAGCACGGGGCTCAGCACTCACCCTTGGGGGGCCCCGGTGTTAATGAAAAGGGTGGAGGAGGTGTTCTTGTCCACTCTGACCCTCTGCGTGCGATTAGTTAAAAAGTCAGCAATCCAGTTGCACAGTGTGGTGTCTAATCCAAGATAATTTAACTTGGTCCGGAGTTTGAATGGCTGGATGGTGTTAAAAGCCGAAGAGTAGTCCACAAAGAGGGGCCGTGCATAGGTGTTCTTCTGCTCAAGGTGCTCCAGTAGTGTGTGGAGCACAATGGCAATGGCATCCTCAGTTGATCTGTTCTCCCTGTATGCAAATTGATATGGATCAAGTGATGGTGAGATAGCTGCTTTAATATGTTTGATGACGAGTCTCTCTAGGCATTTTGCAGGAATGGGGGTAAGTGCCACAGGTCTGTAATCATTTAGACATGTGACCTTAGACTGTTTGGGGATGGGGACTATTATAGCGGCCTTGAAGCAGGCTGGGACCCATGATGTAGCCAGCGACATGTTGCATATGCTGGAAAAGACGTCCGCCAGCTCCGCAGTCTCTTAACACCTTTCCTGATGTTGATGCTGCGGAACACACATCTCACCTCGTGTGGTCAGGACCAGGGCGGAGTCCATGGGGGGTAGGGGGGCAGGACAGGGTCGGTGTTTTCCCTGTCAAAACGGGCATAAAAGAGGTTTAGGTCCTCAGCTTAGGTGGGACGGTCAGCCGAGGGAGGTGCGTGAGTCCGTGATGGCCCTGATACCCTCCAAGACCTGCCTAGGATTTGTGGCAGTGTGGAATCTGGCTTTAAAACGCCTCTTGTGTTGTTCTTTGGCAGTACTGATGCCCCTCCTTAACGCAGTCCTGGCTGCACTGTACGCCTCCGGGTCACCCGAACTAAAAGCATTCTTCCTAGCCCGTATTAGTTGTTGCACTCCGTTTGTCATCCAAGGTTGTTTGTTTGGGAACACACAGAATTGTCTCCAGCATGTTACATTGTCCACACAGAAGGAGATGTAATCCAAGACAGCGGAAGTATGGTTATCCAAGGTGTCACGAGTATCCGTGCCCTGCCCTTTAAATACATCCCAGTCTGTGTACTAGAAACAGTCTTGGAGCCTAGGGATAGCGTCCTCTGGCCATGTTCTCACTGTTCTGACTGTAGTCCCAGTACTCCTGATCCTGGGTGTATAACGCGGGTGTAGCAGAAGGGAGAGGTGGTCTGACACACCTAGATGGGGGTAGGCCTGGACTCTATATGCATCTGCTACATTAGTATACACCTGATCCAGGGTTTTATCTTCTCTAGTCACACACTTCACGTTTCGATGTAATTTGTGAAGAACTGATTTTAAATCTGTGTGATTGAAGTCTCCAGCTACTATAAAGACATTGTCCGGGTGTGCTACTAGGCTGTTGTTAATGCTGTTGTAAACGTGTGCCAGCACTAGCTTCTTACCGGAGTCCACAGTCGGGTCGGCTCTGTAGGCGGTGCGGCCTGCTAGCTCTATAGCCGCCTCTGGGATAGAACTGTCAAGCCAAGTCTCTGAGAAAATCAAGCAACAACAGTTGTTAAAGGCCCTCCGCGTAGTCATTTGTAGCCGTATCTCGTCGATCTTGTTCCGGATTGATTGGGCATTCTAAAGAAAGATGGTAGGAAGCTGGTAGGATGGTAGGAAGGTGGTAGGTTTCCGTAGCTCCACTATGAGTCTGTGGCCTATTCTGGGTAGGATTAAGGAAATTCTGTGTAATGTGTTTGTAATTGGAGTGTACTCAGGTGCATCCAAACCCGCAAATGTGCAAGAGTATAGAATTCATTGTAGATATGAAAGCCGTTTCTCAGAGTGGTATTGTGTACAACGGTGTACATTTCAGAGTGGCATCACCCGATGCTTTTATTTGTGATGCACCTGCTCGTGCCTTTCTTAAATGCTCCAAAGGCCATACTGGCTATTATGGATGTGAGAGGTGCACTCAAAAAGGCCAGTACATGAATGGGAAGGTGGTTTATCCTGAAATATCAGCAGAGCTCAGGACAGATGAGCAATTTGGTAGGCAATGCTATCAACAGCACCAACGGTCAGCCTCCCCCTAAATGATCTGGGTATAGGTTTAGATACCAGTTTTGTGTTAGATTATATGCACCTTGTGTGCTTGGGGGCAATGCACAAGTTAATATTTCTTTGGTTGAAGGATACGCTGAAATGCAAAAATCTATGAAGTTTTTTGTTGTAATGTCAGCATATATGGTTTCTATCAGGCAATATTTACCTATCTGTATCTATGAGAATTCATCTATGAGTCCTGCCTTATGTTCTACTGACAATTGTGACTATGCTGAGGAGATTTTGAAACTCTTTGTAACAGATTTTGCTGCAATTTATGGCATTGAATGTGTCAGCTATAACATACATTCATTGATCCACCTAGCTCAAGATGCACGAAAATTCGGCCCATTGGATAGTGTTTTCCCTTTGAGACTTTTTTTCAGCTTTTCCCTTTGAGACTTTTTTAGGTAAACTGAAAAAACGTGTCCGTTGGCCTCAAAACCCTGTCCAACAACTCGTCAGGCGGATCCCGAGAAGCAGAAAATGGCAAGCCAGAAGACCACATCAGTTTTCAGCCCACTTAAACAGCTCCACTTTTCTGGACAGCACCTGGTGGGAGTCAGGTGGCTGAGCGGTTAGGGAATCGGGCTAGTAATCTGAAGGTTGCCAGATCAATTCCTGGCTGTGCCAAATGATGTTGTGTCCTTGGGCAAGGCACTTCACCCTACTTGCCTCGGGGGGAATGTCCCTGTACTTACTGTAAGTCGCTCTGGATAAGAGCGTCTGCTAAATGACTAAATGTAAATGTAATATGGTAGGTGTGCATGTGGATAATGTTTTAAGTTGTACCGATACTAGAAAAGTTTTAAATATTGTGTATAGAGCGTGTGTTTGCACGTCTCTTAGTTGCCTAAGTGTGTGTAGTTCTAATAATAATCTTAAGTTATATAGCACTTTTCTTAACATTGTTGCCTTTACAGTCCTGGCTGAGAGTTGTGTTGGCACATATAAAGTAAGTGACCGTTATATGTGTTTCTTGCAGGAGGCTTAAAGAAAAACACCATGACCAGCCAAATCACCCGTAAAGATGCCGAGAAGGCGGTCTCCAAGTGGCTCATTGGTGCTAGGGACCGGGGGGGTAACAGACAGGCCCGACAGGCAACGCCTCAACAAGGACTTCAGGCCTTAGGCTCATCTTAGGTGTAACTAATTATGTTTGTGACAGTGAGGGAACACTGAGCAAAATAATGTTTTCTTAATTTTTTATTAAAATAAAAGGGTAATTGATTGTATTCCTGGTCTCTTTGTTATTGTAAGATGTTTAAAGAACTGTATGGGCGGACTGTAAAATAAGCCCCCAAAAATTATTTGTTAGCCCATAATAATAATGGTTATTACCCTCATGGGTGGAATAGGGACCCATAATCAGCCCACATGGGCCTGGCTAGTGTGGGCCCCAGATGGGAGAAACCTGGGTTGCCCATGTGGATTTTAGCTAGGGCCCATGTAAAGCCCACCTTAAGCTCGTCTGGGCTTGCCCACATTGGGCCACCATGGAACCGTGTGATGCAATACCGCTCTCGGCCTCTATGCAACTTCAGCGCTCTCATGCTTGCTAGGCATAGACAGTAGAAGCAAGCACACTCAGCGATTGACTGGTTGGGCAACCTTGAATACAGGACTGTTAACGGTGTATTTTTCTCCTGGACGTCTCTAGAAATCTGGCACCTTATTGAATGAATTTAAAAAGAGTGAAAGAGTTCACAGACACCAGAATGAACGCATTCACAGTGTCGTTCATCAGGCAGTAATACAGTACGTTCAGTTCACGTTCACCAAAATTATGAACAAGTTCATGAACTTTCGTTCATTGAATGTGTTAAGGCGCAACACTGGATTTAACCCCTACTGGAGAGAGTTGTGGGAGACAACGATGATTGGTCAAAGTTGCGGGAAAATAACGTTGCGCTGAATTTGCGGGTCATTGTTGAATTTGCATGAATTGGTGCGATCGCAACATCGCAAATTCCTGGAGGGTCTGGGAAATACTACGTAAACATTTCCATATGCTTCGGAACCTCAAGTTACACGATTGCTACATTTTCAGCCGTTAATGTTTATTTAGCTGTGGTTCCATGCTGCATTGACAAAATACTCCTTTCCAAAAAACTAGTCTTCTTTTCAAACACAAATGTATTATTTTCTGACATGTAATCTTAGGAGATTAAATAAATTAGCGGCATGATTAAGCTTCATTGTTTGAAACACCAGTCAGAATCTTACTTTAATATATACAGAGTATATCTTTTCTATCTTTCCTCATTCTCATTTTACCTTTGGCGTACGACAGAATAACATGGCAGAGTGGTAAGATAATACCATGAAGCGTGATAAACATCTGTAGAGACAGAAACACACTCGCACCTAGACAAACACAAACATATTAATGTATAGAAACAGACGTTAGACACATACAGAGCCACATTCTTGGTGAGACAAGAGTACACTCTCAGTCACTGCAGATAAACCCACTGTCAACCTGACGTTTGTCTGTCTGGTCATCTACAATGTAACGCATGGAAAACAAATAACTTGGACCTCTTTCTCGCACACCTAAACTCCGGAATCACAGTAGCCAATCCCCAAAGCAGTCTTTAGGCCGACCTCAGACACAATGGAGCCATGTGTCTCGACAACATTTGGAGTAACGGTGTGTGTGTAGGCAGGTTTGCATTCATTTGTTTCAGCTGAGAAATGCCTCAGGAATTACCCCAATTCCTCCTATATTCCACTCAACTGTGGTGAGAACTAGTTACATTTTTGACAGAACAAGGGTCATGTGGTAGCAGATTGGCTGATTCATGTAATTGATCTGCTGTTGGATGGATCTAGAGCAGACTCATCCAATTGACCAAACGCAAAAGCCACGCACCACAACGGTTTTGACCAATCCTACCTTACGAAACATACAAATCCGAAACTAACTGCTGTAATGTAAAGCTAGATAGTAGCCAGGTAGGTACAGAAGCTAATGTAATGTTGTCAACTGACGCTGTTTCTAAAATGCAGTTTAGCAAATATGATCTCACATCTAACATAGCATTAGCTCTAGCTAGACCATGGCTAGCTAGCTGCACTCCAACAGTATGTATTTAGCTCTAGGAAGTGGGTCTGTGCTGGAAACTTCACATTGCCTACTTTAATTCGGAATTGTAGATTATAAACTTGAACATGATGCCATAACAACCAATTACGAATGCTTGACGGACGAACAACGGTAACTAAGGTGGGCGTGGCTTATGCGAAATGTTTGGCTTATGCGAAATGTCAATTGCAGGACTCTGAATCCCCTCATCTTCTCTGGTGTGTTTTTGTGTTTCATAGGTGCAAGAACAGACCACTTTTCACAATGGTCTGTGCTTGTGTGTTGGTTGATTGGGATGGGTTTGCATTCACATCTTAACCTCACAGTATGCTGGTCCACAGTGTGAGCAATCGCATCTGATGCGGGAGCATGAGGATCTGCAGGAGAGGACCACCTTACGCTACGAGGAGAGGATCACTGAGCTCCACAGCATCATTGCTGAACTAAACAAGAAGATAGACCTGCTGCAGGGTACCACCATAAGGTGGGTGAACACACACTTAAGACACTTACACTGCCCAGACAATGCCCAACTAGTTGTTAATTGCAGTCTTTAGAATGCTCAGAAAACCAACAGCCAGTTACACACCCAGACTGTAACCAACGAGACACTTTTGTTGCCTACTTTTTAATTTAAGACAAAATAACAAGTTGCGTTGTTTGACATGGACGAAGTAGAGGGCTTGTTAAGTATCACTGGTCTACCTGGCCTTTTAAAGCTGTTGGCCATGTACAGGAGAAACTGCGAACAAGAGCCTGGAGGAGACTGGAGTAAACCTTAGCTAATGCGACGCTAAAAATGGGGGTTATCCTAGTTTATGTAAAAAGCTACCCCAGCTTTTGCAAAACCCATTTTGCACCTTCAGCTTTTATAGCATCGACTGGCCATGGTTACTCCACTCATTGCCAAAAGAAAGACTGGTGAACACCTCAAGGTGACATTAAGATTCTTGGCAACAAGTGAGGTGCTACAACGAGTCTATATAGGCTACTTTATTCGTACAAATTACAATACACTTTAGATTGAAAAAATGATTGCCTAACATGGCAGAGCCTTTCTTACCAATTTCGGATTAGTTGTTAAACAATTCGTACATTTGTTCCTGAAACCTGTGTGGCCATCTATCAAATTATCTGTGAAAAATATCTCAAGGTAAGCATTAACAATTGGTCATCATTATCCCATATAATAAGCCTGATAACAGCTCATTCATTTGAATCAAATAAGTTGGAAGACTGAAACAACTACAACATGCAGTTTGGTCCCCAGGATCAGAGTTGAGAACCACTGGCTTACAGGCACCGTTCAGCAAAATGTGTAATCAAAATAATGTAAATGATGCAAAAACACATCCACTACAAAATATAGCTGCAAGCAGCAATGAGATGACCAAACAGGCCAGATGACCCAGAAAAACACTTTAGACATCCTCAGAAGAGGGTTCCGAGTACATGCAGTACATGAAGTTTGATGTGAATCCATTGAATGTTTGCAGAGATACAACACAACTTTGTTTGGCGGCTCTGCTGCCGATTTTATTGGCTGTACCGGACAAACGATTAAAAAAATCTAAAACCATTTTGATAGTTTGTGTGAGGATTGCTTTGACTATATACAGCTAGACTAACAGGTAGTTAGCGACTGCGGTGTACCGGGCTTCCTTTGTGGTGGCTTACTGTCTCGCTAAACAGTTAATCAGTGACATGACAGACTCGTCGGCTTTGAATGGATTCAAACCTTTTACCTTACCCTTGCCAGGACACCAACTTATCTTTGTGAGCTATTCTCAGGATGACTACAGGTATAAACAAGTTAAATTGAAGACTTAGGACCTTTAAATACAACTTCCAAACGAAATGAAAGACCAAACTTACAATGGAAATACAAATCAAAAGTGGAAATGTACAGTAATCTTTCCAAGTAAACACTGATGTATGGTAAAATGACAATCGGTTGAGTTTAATAACATTGACTAAATGTGTGTAATGCGAAAGGATAACACAAAAATGTATTTGCTGTCCTAAATAATATTTATTATTACACTATGGTGGAAATAGTTGAGCAGAAACTAGCAATTCCATGAATCCCATGGAAACAAAGGCAAATGTGTGAGATGTGCTGATGTGGTGCATAAATCATCCAACAAGCAGTAATTCTCGAGTGTTTTTTATTCAGATGAATAATCATTCGATTCAGATCAAAACTCTATCACTTGAACTGGTTTCATCACTTAAGACACTCAAAGTCAGCAGCTTGGCATGCTGGGACATGGAAAGGATTAAACATTTAGACTTTCATCAAGGTTTGGTTTGGTTTGTCATTTTTCATCAATGTCCTCAAAAAAGCAGTCTGCAGAGCCAGTAGACACAGTAGTCTGTAGGGTGACTGTCTGTCTCTGGAGAGCGTGCAGGCAGGGGCAGGTAGTAGCAGGCCAGCTGGATGAAGCTGTCTTGGGGTCAGGGCTGAAGAGAGCTAGAGAGGGGTAAGTCCAGTAAGGGGTCTGTGTTGCTCTCAGTATCCTCTGTTGCATCCTCTGTTACACTCAACATCCTCTGTTGTTGCTCTCAGCATGCTCTGTTGCAGTCTGTTGAGCATTACCTGTAAAAGTGAAGAAAGGGTCCATGTCAGTTGTGAAGTAGCTGGCACACCTCAAATCCATCACAGACCCCTTCCTGGACCCACTGCAGTTTGCCTACAGAGCCAACCGGTCTGTGGATGATGCCGTTAACATGGCCCTCCACTTCACCCTACAGCATCTGGACTCCCCAGCATCCTACGCCAGGATCCTGTTTGTGGAGTTCAGCTCTGCCTTCAACACCATCATCCCCGCCCTGCTACAGTACAAGCTCTCCCAGCTGAACGTGCCCGAGCCCACCTGCAGGTGGATCACAGACTTCCTGTCTGACAGGAAGCAGTGCGTTAAGCTGGGAACACAAGTTTCTAACTCCCTGTCCATCAGCACCGGATCTCCTCAGGGCTGCGTCCTTTCTCCTCTGCTCTTCTCCCTGTACACCAACAGCTGCACCTCGAGTCATCCGTCTGTCAAACTCTTGAAGTTTGCGGACGACAACACACTCATTGGGCTCATCTCTGACGGGGACGAGTCTGACTACAGGTGGGAAGCTGACAACCTGGTGACCTGGTGTAGCCAGCCAACAAAGATTCTGGCATTCACCAATGTTTTCTTATTTGGGATTTGTTCTTAGGTAAGAACAGAATTTACGCACACCCAAGAGCACTCTTACGCACAATTGAGAGCTGACATGTTTGTGCAAAATAAATAGTTATACCTTTTTCGTCTATTCTAATTTAAAATTGAATATTTCTCTCCTTTATAATTTTCCAACTAATCATTTTCATAATTTTACACTTTTTTATTTGTTTGTTTTAATAAATAAACACTACACTTACACTTTTGCTCATTTGTAATGCACTTGGAATTTCCATTGTGTATGAATTGTGCTAGGCCTATATAAATACAGTATTTTACAATCGCTATGAAGGTTTTTTCAATACTTTTAACAAGTTTCCTAAACTCTTAACACAGTGAGCACAACATCCGTCTGTGTAGGCTATACAATTAACACATTTCTTGTTGCTTTGACACAAAATGCATAGAGTAAACACACATTTTAAATGCTTGAACTTCTTTTACACACAAGCTCAACCAAGACCAAAACAATCGCTGTTTATATTGTGAATTGAAACAGAAATATATCCCCTCTATTTAATTCTATTGCTACTGAGAAACCGCTTAAGTTATGCAAATACTGTACATCATAGCTGATTCCCAACTAGGAAACACTTAGGTGTTGAGGTTCTTTCAATTGCATGACCACTTCTCTAGATACAGCGTTCACTGCATGACGCTATTACGTAAGTATGATGTGTCGTTTGTTGCTAACTTCTTGCAGCTGTACCTCCACTTCAGAATTATTATTAAGTTTTTCTGTCTTTTGTCGAGGCCTCCACCGTCTTTACCATGTCGTTTTGACATTTCTCTAAGTGTGCACACGGCCCTGCCATATCATGCCCTTTTATGGGAATTAACGGGGCGTTTACCTATGCTAAATAGGAGCAACGGGGCACGAGCTTTCAACTTATGAAATATTGTGATTCATCATTCTAAGAACACACGTTCTGCTGTTTAAGAACGCTTCATGAATCACACGTAGATGTTTCTTAGGAACTTTCTTAAGAACAAATTTAAGAAATAACTTAGGAAGATATTGGTGAATGAGGCCCAATGCTCTTAAGACAGTGGAGATGGTTGTGGACGTCAGGAAGAACACAGCCCCACACACCCCCATCACCCTGAGTGACTCCCCAGTCAGCACTGTGGAGTCCATCCGCTTCCTGGGCACCATCCTCTCCCAGGACCTCAAGTGGGAACTGAACATCAGCTCCCTCACCAAAAAAGCACAACAGAGGGTGTACTTCCTACGGCAGCTGAAAAAATGTCACCTGCCAAAGACAATGATGGTGCACTTCTACACAGCCATCATTGAGTCCATCCTCACATCTTCTATCACCGTCTGGTACGCTGCTGCCACTGCCAAGGACAAGAGCAGACTGCAGCATATCATCTGCACTGCTGAGAAGGTGATTGGCTGCAATCTGCCTTCCCTCGAGGATCTGCACACCTCGAGGTCCCTGAGGCGAGCGAGGAAGATGGTGGCCGACCCCTCCCACCCTGGACACTCCCTGTTTCAGCTGCTCCCCTCCGGCAGAAGGCCGCGGTCCATCAAGACCAAAACCTCACGCCACAAGAACAGTTTCTTCCCATCCGCTGTTGGCCACTTTAACAAGGCCAAGGAGTCACACTGCACAATGACACCCTGCACATTGCAATTTGCACTATTGTATCGTTCTCTTGCACTCAGTTTTTTTAGGTTAGATTGTTAATTATGACTTATATTTTATATTATTTTATTCCCCTTAGTATTAGCTAGACCCCCCTTAGTATTAGCTAGACTTTGCTCCTTTTGTATAGTTATTCCACATATTTAAGTTTCAATATTCCTATATGTTTAATGTATGCACCTCCCTGCCAAAGTAAATTCCTTGTTTGTGCAAACATTCATGGCGAATAAAATCATGGCATTGCTTGAACTTGAATCCAAATGTGTTGACCTGATGGAGACCCATGCAAAGTAACTCAAAACACAGATTCGATTCCAGGTTCTGGCAAGAGTATTTATCTCTAAACTGGTCAATATATACACATCTGACCAAAGACCAGCTCGACCTTTGCCTGTAAATAGTGATTCTGACTGCCAGAGACCTTCAAATAGGCTGATCGAGTGAAACTAGTTTGGCTAACATAGGTCGCTTTCTCAAGGCATATGACGAATGAATGTCTACCAATTTTCAGGCATTTCGGAGTAATGGGGCACTGGGGAAAGCACATAGACTTCGGGCGGGGCTTATAGCGCCACCTATGGGCGTACATGGGCTATTAGCGGAGTTAGCGGACTACCGGAGGAACCCTAATAAATATAGCTGCAAGCAGCGAAGCGGGTTCCTCGCAAAATTGCAAAATATTATAAAAATGTACATTGTAGAAGGTCAAGAGTTGGACAACAATAGAGCAAATCGACTTCATGTTTGGCGAACAACAATAGGCTGAATGGGGATTTGAACTCATGATCATAAGGTTACAAGTCAGCCTCTCTATTCTCTCTGCAACACACCAACTGTTGACAAGTATTAGCTTTGGTCAGCTTTGGGACAAAGTTTAAGCAGCTGTAATTCAGTCATCTTGTCATTTTAAGGTGAAATTGCGCATTGGTTCTTCAGAATGATGTAATCCTGTTTAACTAAACAGATAATCAGTATCATTACAGACCCAAAGGCTGTGGTTGAATTTGAACCTGCGACCATGCACATTGCAGTGCACTGTCTCAGCCCATTGAGCTATTCTCAGTGTTGGCAATTCTTTCGGTCAGTTTCTGTATAAAAAAGTAATCTGTTTCTCTTGTGGCAAGCATTGTTAGCTTCGGACAAAGTTCAAACAGCTGTAATTCAATCATATTTTGACATACCAAAGTGAAATTTATGGTATGTCAAAGTGATGTCATCTTGAACCCAATTAGGTTTGAAAAACCATCAGTCAAAATTATTTTTATTGACACAAAGATATTGAAGTAATGTGGACATTTACATAAATACACAACTTTCAGCTATTTTGTATTGCATTTCTTATTCCATGTCACCCTATATACAGACATCAATTCTACACATAAGTACAACATTTCAAGTCAATTGGACCTTTGGTTTAAGAGGAGATGAATTTTAAAGATTTCCCAGAGTTTTCACTGTACAGGAAAATCCATCATGGCAGACCTTGTGGGTCTTTTGGCTTTTTTTGTTCCCCATGAGACATAAGGCATGTACACCAAGTTTCAGAAGAATTGGAGTAATGGGACTGAAATGCCATCACTTTGAAAATTGGACTTTAGGGCATGGCCTGTGGCACCCCCTTACAGTCAAATGTGTCCCATATTTGGTGTGATTTATCAATCTTCCAAATTAGAAACATTTTGACCAGGGACTTTTTGAGATATTGGGGCGCAAGGAGAAGATAAATAATAATAATAGGAATACTAACAAAAATAATAGGTTCCCTCCTACTGGAAGAACCCTAAATATAGCTACAAGCACCAATGGCAGATTCCTCCAAAACATTGCGAACCATTTAAAAATGTTTATTCTTCACAAATTGTCACTGTATAGAGAAATCCATGCTTCATACATTATGGGTTGTATACACTTTTTTTGTTCCCCAAGGCATGCATACCAACGTTCAGACCTTTTGGCAGGGACTTGCACAGGCTATGGCTAAGGTTGCCCGGGCAACTGCCCTTTTGCCCTCCTCGAGTCAAAGTGCCCCTCTGAGGAAAATAAATAAATAATAGTGAATTAAAACAGCTGCAGAATTCATTTAGACCTAAATTTTAAAAATCGCCACCCGAAACATTTCATGAAGTAGCCTTATTCACTTCCAATCGATAAGCCTATGGGCAACGAGAGTGGAAGTCACAAGGGGGAGGGGTTATGCCCCCTACTCTGTTTACTCTGCGGTACTGCACGCGACCGCCAACTGAGCCTGCATTTTCTTGCATTTAAGAGACAGTCACGGTTGTTTTATTCTGTGTCAATAAAAAACTGCTTTGACGTTGTCAGAAAAGGTGAGTTTTAAGTTGTACAAATATATAACAAACAAACAATAAAGTAAAGTTTTGTTTTGTGAAATCAATTAAAATCTTCATAAATCCAGGCTCAGTTTGCCACGTTTAGCCTAAATAATCAGATGGCTAGCTTGCCTACCAGACAACCAGCCCGTTATCACATGCTAATTCTTTGGTAGGAAAACTAAGCTACATGTCTGCTGATGGTTAGTTTGTAACATTTAGTTTTAACAAGAAGAATAAATGATGCAAGTAATGCATGACATGAATTATTATCATTAGTAGGCAGGCTATTTTTTCTTTTTTTGGGGGGGGGTGCCCTTTTTCAGGCCAGAGCAACTGGCCTTCAAAACTTCTGTGAACGTCCCTGCCTTTTGGACTTTGGAAATGCCATCACTTTAAAAAAAGACAATGTTTACGTGGCCTGTAGCACCATCTATGGGCAATGGTCTGCCATTTGTGGTGTTACGTGTGGCCTATAGTTTCAGTGTGCCAAAATGTGGACAACCTTTTACCAATGGGATACCAAATCGGAAATGCAATACCACTAAGATCCACAAGGGCCTTTGCTTCAAGCCAAGGAGTGGTTGGGGCTAGGGGTGGGAGCTAGGTCAGTCCACCCTTTCCAGAAAGCCTTGGATGTGTGTGCGTCTCCCCAAGCTTGCGTGTGTGTCTGAGGCCTGGATGAGTCAGTGAAGATTTGGTGCCCGTACGCATAAGGCAGACTTTAATTGGAAGATCCAAAGCATTTAGCCAAGCATGCATATTTCAAACATTCACAATAAATCTACTTTTCATCTTACATTCAACAATTTCTCAAATTTTTGTAACATTGTCAAGTCTTCATATAAACTGGTGATTGAATCAGGGTATCAGTTTTTGACTGGGGGATGTGCAAAGTATTTTTTTGTGTTAGCGATAAATACGCTTGTGAGCAATAAGGCATGCATACCAACTTCTAGACATTTTGGCCTGATTGGGTCAAATGCCATCCTTTTGAAATGGACAACTTTGAGGTGTGGTCTATAGGGCCACCTATGCTCTGGTCAGGCCCATGCTTTCTTATAAGTCTAATATTTAGATTCACTATGCCAAAAAAAAGGAAAACATGACCAAGCTGTGTTTGGTTGATTAAACTTGACCGGCGGATGTTTAAAAGGCAAAAAGAGACGTTTTGATTGTTAGCGGTTAGAAGGTGTGTAGCAACTGATAACGTAATAACGGCCAATAACGTAATAATTGAAATGTAATAAAACCAATAACGTAATAAATTGACAATAATGTAATAAAGTTCCTGAGCCAATAACGTAATAACTTTTTGCCAATAATGTAATAACTTATTACGTTATTGGCTGATTATTACGTTATTGGCCTTACATTAACAAAAACCTTTGAAAATGTAATAACTGAGCCAATAATGTAATAACTGAGGTATCACTTTATTTTATCTTCAATTTCTGGAGAGAAAGTGAACATTGCCCCTGACGTGTTTTCATGTCTGATGTTGAAATTAATTACAAGGAATCTATTTATGCAAACAAAATCTCTGTCTGTTGTGTGAATTTTTCAAGTTATAGCCAAGGCCTACCGTGCGCATACTAAGCAAAAGCGCCACTCACGCCTCGCTATTTAATTGTATAGCCTTGTTAGGCTATGCCAACTTTTTTTTTATAAGATAGAGAGACCCCCTTAAAGACAAAAAGATAATTTGAGCACTGTTGGTATCCATCATTATATATTCATACATATATTTAGCTTATTGAGTAAATGTACAATGGGGAAGTAAGCAACACATTTTTATTGAAGCAACATGCAAATGAAAATTCCCAAGGAAACTTTACTGAAGATTCTCTCAAACTTTCTGTGAATTTTCAACTCCATTTGCAACCACATTTCTACCTATGGATACACATTTATCTTCTCCTTCTTTGTGCTGGGTGTCAGGTGTGCAGTTTATACTCAATGTGCCTTTTTGAATTGCTGAAATGGCATAATGTAATCTCTTTTAAAGGTGTGTGTATGCATTGTTATGTTTGACCCTTTACCTGTCTGTGCCCTTTTATCACCAGGGAGGAGGATGAGTTTTCAGAGCTGCGTTCAGAACTCAGCCATAGCCAGCAGGAAGCCAACGAGGACGGACACAGCGTGGATCAGGACGGGGCATCTGTGTCATTGCCTGGAAACCACTCCACTCTCGTCACTGCTGACATGGGTTAGTGCAGAATTATCTCTGATATTTCTGACAGGTGTTGGTATTTTGCTCCACATGTAGGTGTAGATCATTTTCCAGTTATTTACAGATCATGAAATGAATATTTGAAGGAGGAAATGATTTTCTCATTGCAAATCAATTCCACACCTTCAGTACAGTGTTGTGGGTAGGATATTACCACTTGTAGGCTAGCCTATACTACTCTTACTGTGCTTCATTGTTAGCATTTAAGCTTATTTTGATCATATTGTCTGAGTTAAGTGATTGACAAGTATTAATTTGACAAGTATTAATTTGTAAATAAATAGTGTCAAAAGGGGCTGTTATATTGTGGTCAATATGGCTATAGCCTTAAGAAAACCCAAATATGTGATTAGTAGCCTACATTTGGGTATTTTCTAAGGTATGTCCAGTAAGGATTGGGGGAAAAATCGATCCAGTTACGAATCGCAATTCTTGTGTGTGATGATTTTTTAATCGCCACGCTGCCTCCCAAAGAAAAAAACGTTGCCGCTTATAATCCTATAGATGGCGCAGGGCAATGTATTTGTTCACAATTTCCTTCCTGCTAGAAGTGCACCTTCACACGTAGTAGCTAGGAAGGAATACAAAGGGTAACATGTTGGACAGCAAACATGTCAGACGTTAGTACCGAGATTCATGCTGTACCTCAACAGTTTAAATCGCACATCTGGAAGACCTCTGGCTTTCATACTTAATGAGGAAAAAATTAGTTAGACATGAGCAATGCTGTCTGCAAACTATGCCATGGAAAGATACCACCAACATACATGCCCATATAATTTGACACCATCCTGAGTTATCAGACAAAACAGCGGAAGAAGCCAATCCTGCTAGCAGCAAACAACAAACACTGGATAAATGTTTCATTAAACTCCCCAGCAGTTCAGAAAAGGCTAATCGCATCACAGAATCAATCTCTCATTTTATATGCAAATACTTTCGTCCTTATACTGTGGTCAAAAATACAGGTTTTTGTAACATGATATATACACTTTAGAGCCGAGGTACACAATACCATCAAGACTTTTCTTTTCTGACACAGCCCTGCCTAAGATCTATAAAATGGTCGAGACAGAAGTTCAGGAATCCTTGAGTAAAGCTGAACGAGTTGCTCTGAAGTGCAATGCATGGATGTCGAGGGCCACCAAGTCATATGTCACAGTAACAGCCCATCACATAACTCAGAGCTTAAAGCATTCTGGCACCGTGCTGGATGTCCGGCGTGCGGCCATGAGAAAAACTAATTTGGGATTTTGCATTTGGTTTAATATTTTTTGAGTCAATTGATTTCCCCTACCAATCATATGAGAGGAACACAGCTATAACTAACATTACAAGCCTATCAGAATCAGAGCAGGGCGGGTCCTGGCAACACAGTGTGAATGAGATCCATATGTCACGCTAGTGTTGTCAGTGAAAGCATGAAGCCTGGGGATGATGTCCTACCCATAGATAAATGACTATAAAATAGATGGCGCTGGGCGTGGATAGAAGAAGGTAGAGACGGAGAGCCTTTTGGCAGTTGGTGCAAGAAACTTAGAGAACCTGGTGCTTGTTTCCGCACGTTTTGGCTACTATATGCCAGCAGTGGTAAGAAAGTGCTGCTCGTCATGTCATAGAGCCGCTGCCCGTGCACTCAAACTTACCACGACGTTGCCAGGAGCAACTGTTACAGCTGACACACCATTGTTTATGATTGACCGTGTCTGCGACTGAGAAATACGTTTTGTGCACATTTATTGAGGAACATGACTTGTCATTCACAATTTCTTAGCCACTGTATACCCTGTGTAGAAAACTAGCAGAAGACAAAAAAGCGTTTCTCTCCACCAACCCCCCCCCCCCCCCAAGGGGCTTTGTACGACAACAGACGAGTCAGATGCGTAACTGCATATTTCCACAGAAGCGCCACAGACCTCCATGCTTTGAAGAAAAACAAAAGCTATTGGATATTCCGGAGCGCAAACTGATAACCGACTTATCAACGATATGGAATAGCGCTTACGCCATGGTTGAACGTTTCCTCGAGCAGCAGCCTGCGATCACGGCCACACTGCTCTCCCCCAAGGTCAGAAAGAGCGAAAAGGAGATAAACACCTTCACAAGGTCGGACATAACTCAAAAACAAAAAATTGGTCCAAACTCTGAAGCCAGTCAAGTTAGACCTGTTATGTCGGATGAGAGCAATCCGACACATTCTGTGATAGCCCCTCTAAACGCACAGCTTCTGCAAGTCACCCTGGAGAGCATTGGTGATACTCAATGAAGCTGTAGCAATAGCGGAGCACCAGCATCCTCAGGTAATTAAATATTTTAATTAGCCTACACTTAAGTTCATAATGCCTATTGCAGCTGTGTGTGTGTACACTGGGTAGACATGTAGTTGAAATTGATATAGCTTTCTATCAAAAATATTCTATTACAAACAAACATTTGCCATAGTGAACCTAGCTTCCTGTCCATAATACTTGTTTACTTGTGTATTGCTAATCGCCTACTGACTATTCTAGAGTATGATTTAACCCAATTTGTCCCACTGTCATTTGTTGTACACTGCAGGAAGGAGTAATGAGATTGGAACATGGGGAGCTCAGGGAATAAGTTAAAACTGCCGGATAGGAAGAGGTGTCCCCGGGTCCCCCACCTGCAAAGAGGACCTGTGCACTGGCTGATCTACTCGGGGACACTTTTGGGGATGTCAGGGAGGCACCAGAAAAGTAATTCCTTGACCAAGCAGAAGAGGAGATCAAGAAATGCAAAGAAGCTGTTCCTTTGCCACTGTCAGGAAACCCCTTGGACCCCCTTTATTTGTGTATACCAGGCACAAGTGTGTCTGCCGAACATGTGTTCTCTACTGCAGGGGACGTTGTTACTGCCCAGAAGAGCAACCTCACCCCAGAGCATGTTGACCAGCTCTTGTTTTAGCACAAGAATCTAAACACACCAAGCACGAGCTTTGCATAGCCTACATGCAAACAAATGTTGGAAAAGAAACTTGAAATAAAACTTGGAAAGCTCTAAGTGAATTTGACTGTGTTGACAGTTTTGACAGTTTTTCATGGTCCAGTGTTAAAACAAAAAAATTAACAAAAGAAATCGCAATAAATAGTAATATCAAATCACAATACTTACAGAATCGCAATGTGAACAGTGAAGTGTAGAATGAAACGGTTTTCATCAAATTTCCCCTGCAAGAGGGAATACTGATAGGCAGTCCCCCCAGGGTTTTTTGTGATAGTTGCAGTCTAAAATTCCCGATTTTGAAAGAATAAACCGAGGGTGACCAGACGTCCTCTTTTACCCAGACATGTCCTCTTTTTGAGACCTAAAAGATGCTTCCGGCAGTGATTCCAAAATTGTCCGGGATTTTGCCTCGTTGGATACGTTCCACCTTCTTGCGCGAGCACTGACTGTAGAGAGAACTGTCAATTTAATTAGATAGTGCGGCATGCAATACACGACCAGCACTACACCCCTCCCCACACACTTCGACACGTCGAAGTGTCCTCTTTTTCACAAACTCAAATCTGGTCATCCTAATAAAACCATTGAGAAATGGTCCCCAAAATAACCTTACCAACATGCCAATTTTCATCAAATCAATTTTTTTTCCTAATCCAACCAGAATTTACATTCGCATTAAAGGGAGGAATATCCCTTTTTTAAACAAAAAAGATTGAAATCCCTATCTGTCTGCAATACCGCTCTCGACCTCTACGCAACTTCGGCGCTCTCACGCTTGCCAGGCATAAACAGTAGAAGCAGGCACACGCAGCGATTGACTGGTTGGGCAACCCTGGATACAGAACTGTTAACGGTGTGTTTTTTGCCTGGAAGTCTCTAGAAATCTGGTACCTTATTGAATGAATTTCGTGAAAGAGTTCACAGACACCAGAATGAACACATTCACAGTGTCGTTCATTAGGCAGTAATACAGTACGTTTAGTTCACGTTCACCAAAATTATGAACAAGTTCATGAACTTTCGTTCAATGAATGGGTTCAGGCGCAACACTGGATTTGACCCCTACTGGAGAGAGTTGTGGAAGACGACAATGATTGGTCAAAGTTGCGGGAAAATTGTGGTGATTGGTTAAAATTGCTATTGATATCACAGCCTGGAAACATACCTAGCTACATGTTTGGCACCTCCATTGTGTATGTAGTGCAAATATTTACGGAGTTTTAAGGGTGGGAAAATAGGTAGGCTAAGTACATTTACATTACATTTACATTTATGCATTTAGCAGACGCTTTTATCCAAAGCGACTTCCAAGAGAGAGCTTTACAAAAGAGCATAGGTCACTGATCATAACAAAGAGGTAGTCCCAAACATTGCAAGCAGGCAAAACATGAAGCATACATTGTGAAAAACTAAACAAGTGCCAAGGGTAGACCCATAAGAGCATGCAGTTATACAAGTTATAAATTATAACAACATGAACCCCAAAAAGTGCAAGACCTGTAGAAGAACAATCAACAGTAAAATATTTCACAGCGAGTAGAAGATATCAAGAGTTAACTTCGTTATAACTAACCTACAAGAGCAACAAGTCTCTCAATAAGAGTCATTGTGATCCTGGAGGAAACTAACATCAGACACAATCAAGCAAGCTTTCCAAAGTGCCGTTGTACTCCCGGAACAAGTGCGTCTTGACCTTTTTCTTGGAAGTGGGGAGACAGTCAGTGTCCCTGATGGAGGTGGGGAGCTGGTTCCACCATTGGGGGGCCAGGCAGGAGAAGAGCGTGTGTTGGGACCGGGCGGTCTTGAGCGGTGGGACCACCAGGCGGTTGTCTGAGGAAGACCGTAGGTGAGGGGTGATGCCGGTCTGTAGTTCTGGAGGACGGCAGGGTTAAGGCAGGGTTTTTTGAGTAGAGGGGTTACTCTGGTCTGTTTGAAGGCAGACGGAAAGGTGCCGGAGGTAAGAGAGGAGTTTAGGGCATTAGAGAATAACATTTATGATGGAGGGGGAGATGGTTTGAAATAGAGGAGAGGGGATAGGATCAAGGGGACAGGAGGTGGGGCGATGAGAGAGAATGAGGTCAGAGATCTCTGCCTCGGACAGGGGAGAGAAAGAGTTTAGATATTTAGTTGGGTCAGTCATGAGGGTGAGAGGGGAGGAAAGTTGGGTTTAGGGAACCGACTGCTCATGTCGGCAAATTTTTTCTCAAAGAAGGAGGAGAAGTCGTCTGCTGTCAGGGTGGAGGGAGGGGGTGGGGGAGGTGGGTTAAGGAGGGTGGAGAAGGTAGAGAAAAGTTTGTGGGGGTTTGAAGCAGAGTTAATTTTGTTCAGAAAGTAAAGGGTTTTAGCACCAGTTATGTGAGAAGAGAAAGATTTAAGGAGGGAGTGATACCAAGGTCCAGACCGTCTTTGGACTTGCGCCATCTCCTCTCAGCTGCCCGAAGGGTCGACCGTTCTTCACGAATAACATCCATAAGCCACAGGCAGGAGGGAGAAGATCGTGCAGGCCTGGTTGACAGGGGACAGAGAGAGTCAAGTGATGCAGTTAAAGTGGTTAACAAGGAGTCTGTAGCAGTGTTAGTGGGGTGGGACGAGTATACCGTATACAGTGTTGACAGAGCACTGCTTCCCCCTCCTGAGCCGCCGGATGTTGGTCCAGAACCTTTTTGAAGCCGTTCGGAAGTCATTCTCCATGGCCTCGCCGAACTCCTCCCATGCCCGGGTTTTTGCCTCCGTGACCGCCAAAGCCGCATACCGCTTGGCCTGCCGGTACACATCAGCTGCCTCAGGAGTCCTACCTGCCAATAAAGTCCGATAGGCCTCCTTCTTCAGCTTGACGGCATCCCTCACCTCCGGAGTCCACCACCGGGTCCGAGGGTTACCGCCGGGACATGCACCGACCGCCTTGCGGCCGCAGCTCCGGTCAGCCGCTTCAACAATGGAGGCCCGGAACATGGCCCATTCGGACTCAATGTCCCCGGCTCCCCCCGAGACATGATCGAAGCTCTCCCGGAGGTGGGAGTTGAAGCTCCTTCTGACAGAGGGTTCCGCCAGCCGTTCCCAGCAGACCCTCACATTACGTTTGGGCCTGCCAGGCCTGACCGGCGTCTTCCCCCACCATCGAAGCCAACTCACCACCAGGTGGTGATCAGTTGACAGCTCCGCCCCTCTCTTCACCCGAGTGTCCAAGACATGCGGCCCCAAGTCCGACGACACGACTACTGGTGCCAGGTGCACATATGAACACCCTTATGCTTGAACATGGTGTTCGTTATGGACAAGCCGTGTCTAGCACAGAAGTCCAACAACAAAACACCACTCCGGTTTAGATCGGGGGGGCCGTTCCTCCAAATTACGCCCCTCCAGGTCTCACTGTCATTGCCCACATGAGCATTGAAGTCCCCCAGGAGGACGAGGGAATCCCCGGGAGGAGCGCTTTCCAGCACCCCCCCAGAGACTCCAAAAAGGGTGGGTACTCTGAGCTGCCGTTTGGTGCATAAGCACAAACGACAGTGAGGACCCGTCCCCCCACCCGAAGGTGGAGGGAGGTTACCCTCTCGTCCACCGGGGTGAACCCCAATGTACAGGCGCCGAACCGAGGGGAAACAAGTATTCCCACCCCAGCTCGACGCCTCTCACCAAGGGCAGCTCCAGAGTGGAAGAGAGTCCAGCCCCTCTCAAGGAGACTGGTTCCGGAGCCTATGCTGTGCGTCGAGGCGAGGCCGACTATATCTAGCCGGAAACTCTCTACCTCGCGCACCAGCTCAGGCTCCTTTCCCGCCAGCGAGGTGACATTCCACATCCCTAAAGCTAGCTTCTGCAGCCGAGGATCGGACCGCCAAGGCCCCCGCCTTCGGCCGCCGCCCGTCTCACACTGCACCCGACCCCCATGACCCCTCCTGCGGATGGTGAGCCCACTGGAAGTCCCACGTTGTCTCTTCGAGCTGTGCCCGACTGGGCCCCATGGGAAAAGGCCCTGCCACCAGGCGCTCGCAATCGAGCCCCACCCCCGGGCCTGGCTCCTGGGGGGGGCCCCGGTGACCCACTTCCGGGCAGGGGCAACTGAGAACCATTAATGTTTTTCTTCATGGTTGTCTTTTTGAGCCACGCTTTCTCTGGTCTTTCACCTGGAACCTGTTTGCATTGGGTGACCCTACCAGGGGCATAAAGCCCCCGACAACATAGCTTCAAGGATCACTAGGACACGCAAACCCCTCCACCGCGGTAAGGTGGTGACTCAAGGAGGGGGCATTGGCAAATCATTATGAAATTTGAGATTTCTACAGTGAAAAAGCAAAACTTGGAGATATTGCTGGTACAGCAACAATTTATTGTTATTTATTAACAACATAAATGCATAGCCGCGGGAACATATTTTATCAGGGGGGTGCTGGGGGGTGGCTTAATGTTGCGGGGCGGCAGGGACCGACTGGGAGTAAAAATAGGCAGAATATGAGTCTCCGTTTCAGACTCATGAGTATGGGCATTTTTCAACCGAACTCCAAAAAAAAAAAGCCTCTTCGCTCAATAGGATATACCTACAACCAATCAGAGCAACATACTATGTTGTTTGTTGAAAAAATAATTCAACCCAAGCGCTCTTTGGTGACGTGGTTGATTACGTTACTGTTGATCATCTGTCCAACATCATATAAAGCCAGCCCTGACAATTTGATTGGTCCGAACAGCTCTTGTTCGGACATACTTTTTCCCCAAACTGCAATGCCAGACCCAACTTCCGACCCAATTTTTTTGTGGGTGGGGCTTAGTTAGGCTGGCAGCCAGGCTAATCAGCTGATGCCGTCTAGATAACTTTTTAAAATCTAGCGTCCATAGGTAAGCGAAGTTCTGATAAGGTGGGCCGACTGCTTGCCTTTACGTGATTCGTCAAGATCTGAGGTCATGTAGTGCTAGTGCCCTCTGGGTACCAATCTCTGACGCTTTCTGTCAGTTGTAGATACCTACTCACCGGTACGCAAGAAAAGGTGTCGGTACGCAAAAAAAGGTGCCAGTACGCTCAAGAGTAAAATGTAGAGGTGCTGGTACTGCGTACCGGTGAGTACCAGCCCACTTCGAGCACTGAGTGCAATATGAAGATGGCAGACAAACAGACCTTTTTTACCAGCATGTGTCACAAATATCGATTCTAAAATGCATGGAATCTCTGTCTGACCAAGTTTGTTATAGTGGGATTTTAATGGAATGATAAGTTCAACTACCAGGCACTGTGCAAAGTTGTAATTTTGCAGGTGGGAACCAAGGATGTGCAGTGCTGCACATTTGTGTTGACAATGTTTGGATAAGCTCTTTGAGGTGGCAAAAAAATCACCATGTTTTGTGATGGATCCTTTTCAGCCATGTTATGAATCTCGCAATAAATAAATAGACTATCACAGCATTGAGCTGAGTAACTGGTACAAAATCATGTAAATAATGTTTTAAATAGGAAAACAACCGATGATTTGAGGTTGCGACAAGGGTTGGCAGCCTCCCTGGGAAAGTCTATTCAGGGTAACACTTTAGATGAGCTCACCAAATTAATAATTTATAGGGCTGTGAAAAATAACACGTTAACGCATTATGATTAAATTACAGGATTAATTTCTTATTTTTGTTTAACGCATTTAACGTAATATAACCACAATTCCACCCAATCTGCAACTTCTGGATGAGAAGTTTGTGTTCCAAAAAAACTTAGATGGAACATCCAATGAAACCAAAGTGATATGCACACTCTGCGGCAGGGCTCCAGACTGCGACCAAATGGTCGCATTTTGCGACCAGTTTGAGACAGCGCGCATGTGCGACCTACACATTTTGAATTAATTGGGTGTGCACAATGTCAGCAACTCATAGCTACGACATTCTAGTAAGACAGCAATATCAGCTTTCCTTCTGCATTAGTACTGTAGCTTAAAGTCTAGGAAAGTTGGGGCTATTTTTTGCTAGGTTCCTACGAACATGTCTTAATCTGCCAGACAAGTGGGTTCCCCTTCGTTCTTTTGGTGAGCAGTTTCACGAGCCCTTCTTAACCGGCGTAATGGAGCCTAGCAGCTAAATACTTATTTAGCACTAGCGTTGCTACTGTATCCCTGCCTGTGTTAGAGCTGTTGCGCTGTTATACTCGGCAAGTATGGTGTTGTGGTGTGGGGAGGACTGATCGAAAAGTGCATCATACATTTAAGTCATTTAGCTAAGACTTGCATGTACAGTACGTAATGTCACATTAAATAATGTATTTAAATTCAAGCTTATATGGTGCGTTGCAGGGGCGATTCTAGGATCAGACCTTTAGGGGTGCTCAGCCCCCAATGAGAATGTGACATGAATACAGTGCCTTGCAAAAGTGCTAAACGTAAACCCCCTTGCTAATATAAATCCCTGATTTTACTGGATAACAATTAATACATTTGTATTATTATGCAAAATATTGAATGAAAGGATGTCCCTTTCTTCATGAACTACCAGCATCAAATGATAATAAACAATATATTTAAGAAGATTTAAAAAAATATTAAGAGTGCTTGAGCATTCCTAAAAAGGATCTAAAATTGCCACTGAATTGTACCCTCTCCAGTTACATTAATAAATGCATTGCAGGTCAATATAAGGTGTGCCCCTTAATTTTCTGCTTGTGCTCCTAAAATTTTCAGTCAGGGGCTACTGTGCTCCTAGTAAAAAAAGTTAGTCTGGAGCCCTGCTCTGCGTTATCGCTCTGGATAAGAGTGTCTGCTAAATGACTGAATGCTAAATGACTGAATGTTATCGTTTCACCGAAGCAAAACCAGCCTAAAGTAACCTATACCACCTCAACGCGAAGCATGCGTTGGTCGGCGAGGGGAGTTCAAGTAGAATGCGCCAAACCACCCTCACTGAACAGCGTAGGGCCCTCACTAAGTCTGCCTGTGACAAGGTGACTAGCACAGTTGCCAAATGTATTGCAAAAAGCTGTAGACCGATTGATATTGTTGAGGACGAGGGTTTCACCAAAGTTTTGCGAGTGGCAACGGGTAACTCGAACATCAAGGTAGCGCAAAATCAAAGACGCACACTAATGACAACAATTCGGAAAATTGGTAATATGTAATTAATCATGATTAATCCACAGAAACATGTGATTAATTTGATTAACATTTTTAATCATTTTACAGCCCTAATCATTTATTAACCAATTTGTTACCTATCAGTTAACGGTTTGTTCACCATTAGTTATTTATTGTTCATACAAAATGTATCATTAGTAAAGCATTTGTTCTCACAGATAGGTTTAGGGTTTAAGTTTTGGTTAGAGATAGGGTGAGAAGCTCGGTCATCCAGGAGGGGCTCAGAGTAGAACCGCTGCTCCTCCGCTTAGAGAGGAGCCACCTTAGGTGGCTCGGGCATCTGATTAGGATGCCTCCTGGACGCCTCCCTGGTGAGGTGTTCTGGGCACGTCCCACTGGGAAGAGGCCCCGGGGAAGACCCAGGACACGCTGGAGGGACTATGTCTCTCGGCTGGCCTGGGAACGCCTCGGGGTCCCCCAGGAAGAGCTGGTGGAAGTGGCCGGGGAGATTGAAGTCTGGGCCTCCCTGCTTAGGTTGCTGCCCCCGCAATCCGACCCCCGGACAAGCGGTAGATGACGACGATGACGACAAGGGTTGGCAGATATGACAAACTTTGTAAAAAAAAAAAAAAACATGTATTTTCAACTCTTTGTTGAGAAGAGTTTAAACAATGTTTCTCATGCTTGAACCATGAATAGTTTATAAACCTGTGGAACTGTCGTTATAACATCAACAGCTAACAGACGGTAGTCAATTAAGGTCACAGTTATAAAAAATTGGGACACGAAAGAGACCTTTGTACCAAGTCTGAAAACAGCTTATATAAATTATAAACTTTAGTTTTTGCCCCCATTTTTCAAGACTTTGTCTATATACACAAAAGGCCTATTGATTTCTAATATTGTTCACAAATCTGTCTAAATCTGTGTTAGTGAGAAATTAGCCTTTGCAGAGAAAGTCCATCCACCCCACAGTTGTGGCATATCAAGATGATGATTAGACAGCATGATTATTGCACAGGTGTGCCTTAGGCTGGCCATAATAGAAGGCGACTCTAAAATGTGCAGTTTTACTAGTGTATAACATAAAAATTGTAGTTGTGGTGCTCCTTAATATTCTGTCGGTATTTTGCTGGTGCTCCTAACTTTAAGGTTGAGACCATCTGTGCCACCAAATAAAAAAGTTAATTTCAAGCTCTGACGTAACCTAGCAACGCTAACTACAGCGGGATTGCTAACTTGAACAAAGAGCAACCTAATTCCGCTTTACATTCAACTTTGGTGCTTGAGAGTAAAACACAGCATGCATCTGTTTATGTATGTTATCACTGCAACTCGAAAGATTTATAGAATTACGGGGGAACGTAGATCTACTATGGTTCATTACACCACTACCGACACTCACCAATTGAAGCAGTTCAGTCAAGACACTCACGTATTGACTTAAGGTGTCACAATTCCTAGTGATGGGACCCAAAAGCAGACCGGGACTGGTAGGTGGTGAAAGAAAAAGGTATTTATTGGTGACAGGTGGGTACAGGTGATGGTGGTAACAAACGTGCAGGTCGGTGGTGAGGGTGGTTAGGCGGGAGTGAACGGGTTCCAGGGTGCAGAGGCTGAAACAGAGGAGCAGGAGTCCGGTCACAAAAATAAAGAAACAATTTGCAAAGCGAACAGGATGACTAGAGATCAGGATGACTAGACAAATCCAGGCACTAAAGCGCAACGTACTGGTACGTCTAACGATCCGGCAGGGACTGGATGTCAGGCCACAGGTTAAGTAGAGTGATAACGATGATCAGGAGCAGGTGTGTAAGGGAAACAAGCTCAGGGGGGTGGGTTCGTGACAGTACCCCCCCTCCGACGGACGCCTCCGGGCGGACCACCCGGCACACCTGGATGGAGACGGTAGAAGTCCCGCAGCAGGCCAGCGTCCATGATCTGACGCCGAGGGATCCAGCACCTCTCTTCCGGCCCATAGCCCTCCCAGTCCATGAGGAACTGGAATCCCCGGGCCCGCCGATAGGAATCCATGATGCGGCGCACCGTGTAAACAGGACCAGCGCCGATCATCCAAGGAGGGGGAGGTCGAGGGGGAGGAGACAGCAGGGGACTGAGGAGGACAGGCTTGAGGCAGGAAACATGAAAGGCAGGATGTACCTTGAGGGCCTTGGGCAACTTTAGCCGGACGACTGCGGGATTGATGATCCTCTCCACCACGAACGGGCCGATGTATCTGGGATTCAGCTTCCTAGACTCTGTTCGCAGTGGAAGGTCCCGGGTAGCCAGCCAGACCTTGTCCCCCACAGCATAGGATGGTGCAGGAGTACGGCGATGGTTGGCCTGAACTTGATACCGACCGGAGGCCTTCAACAGGGAAGCCCTGGCACGATGCCAGGTCTGGTGGCAGCGGCGGACGTGGGCTTGGACAGAGGGAACAGCGAGTTCCTTCTCCTGTGAGGGGAACAAGGGGGGTTGATAACCGTAAAGGCATTGAAAAGGGGACATAACGGTGGCGGAGGTAGGAAGCGTATTGTGGGCGTATTCCACCCAAGGCAATTGGGAGGTCCAGGAGGTGGGGTTTGAGGAGACAAGGCAGCGAAGCGTCGTCTCCATATTCTGGTTGGCCCTTTCAGCCTGGCCATTAGACTGGGGGTGGAATCCAGACGAGAGGCTGCCAGTAGCTCCAATGGCTGTACAGAAGGCCTTCCATACCGCCGATGTGAACTCGGGACCTCGTTCTGATACGATGTCTCCAGGAAGACCGTGAATCCGAAAAACTTCCTTGACAAGGATCGCAGCAGTCTCCGTAGCTGAAGGAAGCTTCGGGAGGGGCAGAAAGTGTGCAAACTTGCTGAATCTATCAATCACAGTTAGAACGACAGTGTTACCTTCGGACGGGGGCAGACCGGTTACAAAGTCCAGAGCCAGGTGGGACCAGGGCCGCCGGGGAATCGGTAGAGACCCTGCACTGGGTCGGTTAGTTCCCTTGTTCTGAGCACAGACAGGATAGGCAGAAACAAAAACCCGGGTATCTCTTCCCATGCCAGGCCACCAGAAGCGTCTGCACAATCGAGCCATGGTACGGGCAACGCCCGGGTGACAAGCAATCTTAGCAGTGTGTGCCCACTGGAGCACAGCAGAACGGACAGAGTTGGGCACATACAAGCGGCCCGGAGGGCCGTTACCTGGACGAGGCTGATCTAGAAGAGCCGTTTTAACCTCCTCCTCGATCTTCCAGACAACTGCCCCCACTACGATGTCCTGGGGCAGGATGGCCTCGGGTTTGGCTCCCGTCTCCTCTGTCCTAGAGAACACACGGGATAGGGCGTCTGCCTTGCCATTCCGAGAGCCTGGTCGATAGGTGAGGGTGAAGTTAAAGCGCCCAAAAAACAAAGACTACCTGGCCTGACGGGAATTGAGTCGCCTGGCCGACTGCACGTATGCAAGGTTCTTGTGGTCGGTCCATACGATAAACGGTTGCTCTGCTCCCTCCAGCCAGTGGCGCCACTCCTCCATGGTGAGCTTCACGTCGAGTAGTTCCCGGTTCCCTACGTCATAGTTCCTTTCGGCTGGGGAAAGACAACGCGAAAAAAAGCACACGGGTGGAGCTTACCATCAGCGGGGCTTTGCTGGGACAGGACAGCGCCAACTCCCACATCCGAGGCATCCACCTCCACCACAAACTGTAGAGAGGGGTCCGGCTGGGTGAGGATGGGTGCATTGGTGAACCGTTTCCTCAAATCCAGGAATGCTCTGTTTGACTCGGAATTCCAGCAGAAGGGCCTGACACTAGACGTCAGGGCTGTCAACGGGGAGGCCACTCGGCCGTAGTCTCGGATAAACCGTCGATAGAAATTTGCGAACCCCAGGAACCTGCAGTCTAGTACCAGGCTGAGGCCAGTCCAGAACCGCCCTCATCTTCTCCGGATCCATCTTCACCTGTCCCCCCGTAATAATGTATCCGAGAAAAGAGGTAGTGTCTGCGTAGAAGTCACACTTCTCTGCTTTCACAAAAAGGTGGTTCTCCAGCAAACCCTGGAGGACCTGCCGGACATGCTGGGTGTGGACAAGAATGTTCTCAGTGAACACAAGGATATCATCCAGGTAGACAAACACAAAGCGACCAATCATGTCTCCAAGAACATCGTTTACCATACTCTGGAATACTGCAGGTGCGTTGGTGAGGCCAAACGGCATGACCAGGTACTCGAAGTGGCCCATGGGTGTGTTAAATCCGGTTAGCCATTTGTCCCCCTCTCTTATACGGACGAGATGGTAGGCATTACGTAGATCGAGCTTGGTGAACACAGTGGCACCCTGCAGGGAGTCAAAGGCAGAATTCATCAACGGCAGAGGGTATTTGTTCTTGATGGTTATGTCGTTTAGCCCCCGGTAATCGATACAAGGCCGCAAGGACCCATCCTTTTTACGAACAAAAAATAATCCGGCACCCAGGGGGGATGATGAGGGACGAATGAGGCCTGCCGCCAGGGAATCCCTTGATGTAGGCCTCCATGGCCTCACGTTCCGGCCGAGAGATGCTACAAAGGCATCTCTTGGGAAAGGCGGCCCCAGAAATCGGGTTGATCGCACAGTCGTAAGGTCGGTGTGGGGGAAGTGACAGTGCATGTTGTTTACTGAACACCTCACCCAAGCTGTGATAGACCTCCGGCACAAGGGACAAATCCGGGGGGGCAGAGGGCTTACTCGGGCTGGGAACATACAGGGAACAGGCAGATTTGAGGCGGTCAGCATGACATTCAACACTCCAACTGGTTACCTTGCCTGTCACCCAATCGAAGGTGGGGTTGTGATTCCTCTTGGTAACCAAGAATCAGGGGAACGCGTGGTGAGGACAGGATGTAGAAGGAGATGACTTCAGAGTGGTTGCCTGATAACAGCATCTTAACCGGTTCCGTCCTCATGGTCAACCGTTCCAGCAGTCTGCCATCTAGGGTAGTAGCTTCTATGGCCTCCGGGAGTTGCTCTTTGGAGAGCCCCAGCTGTTCCACCAGGTCAGCATCCATAAAGCTGTCATCCGCTCCAGAGTCGACGAGGGCTTTAACCTCTACTGACTAGTCCTCCCTGATGAGGGTGGCAGGAAAAAGGGTTCTGGCTTGGGGTGAGGGGGACTGAGGAAGGCGGCTCGCTAGAAGACCCCCCCATGCCTAGCGAGCCTGGGAATTTTCCGGGCGCTGAGGACAGGAAGAGATGTAATGGCCCGTGCGTCCGCAGTAGACGCAGCTGTTGGTCTCCCGTCTACGCTGGGGCTCCTCAGTGGATAACCTGTGTCTTCCCACCTGCATGGGTTCAGGGTCAGGCAACCTCATCTCTCTTCTGGATTCTTGGGGTGTTGAACGATCAGGGTGCTCTGTTCCTTCTACAGGCTTGGTCGGTCTCAGGTGTGGCGGCTGGTTAGGAGACCCCCATCGTCTCTACCTCCTTTTCTCCCGGCACCTGTTATCCACCTGGATGGACAAGGCTATCAGGTCGTCCAGACCCTGTGGCTCAGGATAAGAAATAAACTCGTCCTTGAGTTGGTCGGTCAACCCCTGGTAGAATACTGCCTGTAGGGACTCCTCGTTCCATCCACTCTCCACAGACAGTGTTCTGAATTCAATCACGTATTCTGCGACGCTGTGGGTTCCCTGACGAATAGCAACAAATGCTTAGCATTTACATTTACATTTATTCATTTAGCAGACGCTTTTATCCAAAGCGACTTCCAAGAGAGAGCTTTACAAAGTGCATAGATCACTGATAATAACAACAAGATAACCCCCAAAGCATTGCGGGTAGCCAAAACAAGAAGTACACATTGTGAACAACCAAAAAATAAGTGCTAAAGGGAGGAAACCATAAGAGCATGTAGTTAGTTAAACAAGTTACAATTAAACAACATGAAACTCTAAGTGCAAGTGTACCTGTAGGAAAGCAATAAAAATAGGATGAACTAAAATAGAAAACAGTTTAAATCAGCTACCACTAACAAACAAGAGCAACAGTCTAAGCAAGAGTCATTGTGATCCTTGAGGAAACCAGCGTTGGGTTCAGCAAACCATTCCTAAGTACCGTTGTACTCCCGGAACAAGTACGTCTTGAGCCTTCTCTTGAAGGTGGAGAGACAGTCTGTGTCTCTGATGGAGGTGGGGAGTTGATTCCACCACTGGGGGGCCAGGCAGGAGAAGAGCTTGTGTTGGGATTGGGCGGTCTTGAGCGGTGGGACCACCAGGCGGTTGTCTGAAGAAGACCGTAGGTGGCGGGTGGGGGTGTAAGGCTGCAGGAGAGACTTGATATAGTCGGGTGCAGTCCCGTTCACTGCTCGGAAGGTCAGTACCAGGGTCTTGAATCTGATGCGGGCCGTTATGGGTAGCCAGTGGAGGGAGATGAGGAGCGGGGTAACGTGGGAGCGTCTGGGTAGATTGTAGACCAGGCGGGCCACCGCGTTCTGAATCCTCTGAAGAGGGCGGGTTGCGCATGCTGGGAGACCGGCGAGCAGCGAGTTGCAGTAGTCCAACTTGGAGAGGACAAGTGCTTGGACAAGCAGCTGGGTGGAGTGCTCAGACAGGTATCTCCTGATCTTGCGGATGTTGTAGAGGGTGAATCTACACGACCGGGAGACCGCAGCAGTGTGGGCCGTGAGGGAGAGCTCGTCATCCATGGTAACCCCAAGGTTCCTGGCAGAGGATGAGGGGGTCACCGTTGCAGATCCCAGGGTAGCAGCGTCCTTTCCTCGTACAGGGTGGTCGAATAGTTTCCTCATCTCAGCCGTGAACTCCTGGTATGAGCCAATGCAGGGGTCCTGTCTCTCCCAAACAGCTGACGCCCACTCCAGGGCTTTTCCCCGGAGCAGCCCAATTAGACAGGCTATCTTGGCCTTGTCCGAGACGTAGGTACGGGGCTGCAGGTCAAACGCCAATCCACACTGCATGAGAAACGAGCGACACTTTCCCAAATCCCCCTCATACATCTCAGGTGTAGGAACCTTGGGCTCCAGAACAGACATGGAAGCAGGTCCTGCTTCGGCAGGTGCGGGGAAAGGTGCAGGTGGTTGTGGGTCCGCTGGAGCACTAAGCTGGTCCCGGATACTGGACACGCTGGTAGAGAGGTTTTGTACTGATGCCATTATCTCCTGCAGAGCCGTGCTGTGTTGGCCCAACAGATTGCCCTGTTGGGACACAGCATGGCGCACAGCGTCCAGGGCTGCTGGGTCCATTGTATGGTCGGATCGTGGTGAGGTGATGGTGGTAACAAACGTGCAGGTCGGTGGTGAGGGTGGTTAGGCGGGAGTGAACGGGTTCCAGGGTGCAGAGGCTGAAACAGAGGAGCAGGAGTCTGGTCACAAAAATAAAGAAACAATTTGCAAAATGAACAGGAAGACTAGAGATATACTACAAATCCAGGCACTAAAGCGCAACGTACTGGTACGTCTAACGATCCGGCAGGGACTGGATGTCAGGCCACAGGTTAAGTAGAGTGATAACGATGATCAGGAGCAGGTGTGTAAGGGAAACAAGCTCAGGGGGGTGGGGTAGTGACAAAAGGCCCCATCACACCATAACGTTCTGGTTGACGTTCTATGATGTTAGAGGAAACGTTGCTTATCGTCCATGGTCGCTAGTATAGCGCCATAAGAGCGTTGTGTGGACGCTAGTGGCGCTGGTAATCAGAATCAGAATCAGAAATACTTTATTAATCCCCGAAGGGAAACTCTTTGTTACAGCAGCTCACCTTTACGTCAGTGCACACAGGAGTACATAAGAGCAAAACATAAAATACAATACACTATAAAACAGGTCAGAAAATAAATTAAGTACCAGGTGGGTATAAGTATAAAATAAATTAAATGGGTAAAAGTATAAAATGATTATAATAAGTGTGAAGTACTCTTTTCCTTGGAGATATCCAAGTGGGTCAACCAGTTGATAACCCTTTGAGGGAGGAGTTAAAGAGTTTGATGGTGACAGGCAGGAATGGCTTCCTGTGGCGCTCTGTAGTGCTTTTTGGGAGGAGTCTTCCGCTGAAGGTGCTCCTTTGCTTGACCGGCACGTCATGGAGTGGGTGGAAGACACTGTCCAAGATGGCATGTAGTTTGACCAGCATCCTCCTCTCAGACACCACCGCCAGAGAGACCAGCTCCACCCCCACAATGTCACTGGCTTTACCGATCAGTTTGTTGAGTCTGTTGGCGTCCGCTACCCTTCACCTGCTGCCCCAGCATGCAACAGCATACAGGATAGCACTGACCACCACAGACTCATAAAACAACCTCAGCATTGTCCGGCAGATGTTGAAGGACCTCAGCCTCCTCAGAAAATAGAGGTGGTTCTGGTCCTTCCTTTAAACAGCTTGAGTGTTCTTGGCCCAGTCCAGTTTATTGTCTAAGTGTACTCCCAGGTACTTGTAATCCTCAACAATGTCCACACTGACCCCCTGGATGGAAACCGGGGGGTCACTGGTGCCTTGGCCCTCCGTAGATCCACATGCAGCTCTTTGGACTTTGTCGCATTGAGCTGCAGATGGTTCTGCTCACACCATGAGACAAAGTTCCCCACCACAGCCTTGTACTCCGTCTCATCACTACCGCTGATGTATCCCACCACAGCAGTCATCAGAAAACTTCTGAAGGTGGCAGGACTGTGTGGTGGCTGAAGTCTGTGGTGTAGATGGTGAAGAGGAAGAGTCCGAGGACCGTCCCCTGAGGGTGTTACTGACCACGCTGTCTGACACACAGTGCTGCAGGCGCATGCTGTGGTCTGCCAGTCAGGTAGTCCACAATCCAGGACACGAGGGGGGCATCCACCTGCATCGCTGCCATCTTCTCCCCCAGCAGGGCAGGTCGGATGGTGTCAAAAGCACTGGAGAAGTCAAGAAACATGATCCTCACTGTGATTGCCGGCTTGTCCAGGTGGGTGTGGATGCGGTTAAGCAGGAAGATGATGGCGTCCTCAACTCCCAGCCGGGGCTGGTAGGCGAACTGAAGGGGATCCAAGAGGGGTCTGACCATGGGCCGCAGCTGTTCCAGCACTAGTCTCTCCAGGGTCTTCATTACGTGGGAGGTCAGAGCCACCGGTCATGAGTCTGAAGAGGGCCGTTACCCTGATGGGGAGGGGGAGCAGAGTACTCAGAGGAGCTTAAGAACCTACAGCAGCTGAGTTAGAGGGGGGGTGAGCAGGAGCCGGTGTGTCGAATCTGTTGAAGAACAGATTAGGTTTGTTGGGCCTGTCCAAGGTGCCTTCGACTCCTCTGCTGCCAGTCGGTCTGAAGCCAGTGATGCTCTTCATACCGCTCCAGACCTCTCTCATGTTGTTCTGCTGGAGTTTCCTCTCCAGCTTCCTCCTGTACTTCTCCTTGGCCTTCCTGATTTTCGTCTTCAGGACTGCCTGGATGGCCCTCGCCTCCTCCCTATTACCATCAGTAAAGGCCCTCCTCTTGGCATTCAGGATGTCCTTTGTTACCCAAGGTTTGTTATTTGGATAACAATTGACCATCTTAGTTGGGACATTGCAGTCCACACAAACTTAATGTAGCCATTGATGCACTCAGTGAGCCCATCAATGTCCTCTCCATGAAGCTCACAGAGTACATCCCAGTTTGTGACCTCAAAACATTCCTGCAATGTCTCATAGGCCTCCCCTGACCATCTCCTCACAGTCCTAGTGGTTGCAGACTGCCTTTTAACCAGAGGCACATAGCAGGGTTTGAGGTCAACCAGGTTGTGGTCTGACCTACCCAGGGGGGGAGGGGGAAAGAGCTGCATGCGTCCATAACATTGGCATACAGCAGGTCCAGTGTCCTGTCCTTTCGAGTAGGACAATTCACATACTGGGTGAAATTAGTCAGTGTTGTTGAAACACTGACATGGTTGAAGTCCCCCGAGATTAATATGAGTGCACTCGGGTGTTGTGCACGCCGATGCCGGGCTAGCAGAGGGGGGATGTAAACAACCACGACAATGGCATGTGAGAATTCACATGGCAGATAATATGGCCGGAGTCCCACAGCAAACAGTTCAATGTCCGGGCAACAGATACTCTGCTTGATAGTAACATGACCAGGGTTACACCATCTGTTGTTAACCAGCACAGCAAGCCCACCGCCTTTCCGCTTACCGCTCCCGGTGTGATCCCTGTTGGCCCGAACAGACTGAAAGCCGTTGTTACGCCTCCCGATGGCTCGGAGTGGGAGTGCGCACATAGGGCTACAGGTTAAGCCAGTGAGGGTGCAGTCACACAAACCAAGAAACACACTATGAATAACGTATCGTTTATTCGTTTTACACAGCAACACGGGGATCAAAGAGGACAATCAGTGGCACCAAAGGAAAGAACATAAACAAACCCGCCTGCTCCTTAGACCGGTGCTAAGCACCTAAAAAAGACAGTGGGTGGTGCTCACTGCTAACCTGGGGAAGTAACATAATATAGTAACTACGTGGGTGTGGAATGTAGACCCGGGGATGTCTTACCTATCCCCGTTTGTCCCGGTGCGCGCAACAAAGCCAACAAACAGGAACAAGAGAAACTGAAGACACGACACAAGCCGGCCTCCAAACCATACGCATAAATAGACATAAACCAGAAGTACCAAACGTACCAGAGCTCTGCCACAGCTCAACACACAACTCTCTCCTACAAAACACACGGAGCCACGGGCTTATAAAGGGGACTGGTTGATGGGGATCCGGAACAGGTGTGGCGAGGAACTGATGACCAATCGGACCCAGGTGTGCATATCTGAAGACCGATGACTGATGACGTGGGAAGATGAGTCAGTAGGAGGAGACAGAACACAAAACAACAACACAAAACAGATCACAGGACATGCAGGGCCACACAACGTGCAGGCACGTAACAGCCGTCGATGGAAACGTTATGATCCAGGATGTAGCCATGTCTCTGAGAACCACATCAAACTACACTCACGACTCCGAACTAACACCGTTACCTCGTCCAATTTCTTCTCCAGCGATCTCACATTGCCATGACTAGAGAAGGCAGACACAGCTTAAATCTCTTCTCAAGTCTTTTGTCTGCACCCCGCTCTCTTCCCCTGCCGCTTCGATCCACTTCTGCATCCACGGTGTGTCCTCCTCCAGATCTCAGCGGGGACATCGGTTGTCCTGGGCGCCATGCCGCTAGGCTTCAGCGTGATCAGCTGTTCCCTGGTGTAGACAATGCGGCAAACAGCTGATCTGCAGCGGTGCCTCGACCATGTCGCAGAAGAAGAAGTTCCACGGCGAAAAAAAGTGCTAAAACACTTCCTACTCTCATTTTCGTAAAGAGTGTAGTTTAAATTATACTTACACACAAGTTACTCAAGTTTGGAAGAAAAGGAAAGCAAAAGTTGGAAAAGTAAGACAACGAGACTGAGCTACGGCAACAGGCAGCATGCAGGCTGGCGCATGCGCACTCACTTTAATATGACGATAATCCGCGGAGAACGCTGGTCCCCCCAAAAAGTTTTTGAACATGCACAAGTTCTCATGGAGACCAGCATTCTTCAACTTTTAATTTTTAGCGCTGGACACGCTGAAGAACGTTTGTGGAACGTTTGACTAACGTTCCACGCGTTTGGCTATTGTTAGTCAGTCGTTACTAGTCGTTACCCTAGCATTACTTGGTTGTTATTCACCGTTTGCTTAGTTTTCATTGTTTGCTTTCGTCACACGTTGTCGCAACCCAGTGACACGTCATCACACGATAATAGTTTCCAGGGGTGTCTTACTTGGTCGCTGTTACACGCTTCTCATGCATCAGTCCCACGCTAGTCATGCATAATAGTCACACATCAGTCATATGCCAGATGTGTCCACCTCACCCTAGAACGCTCGAAATTGAACGATTACAACTTTTAGAGAACGTTGACCAGAACGTTATGGTGTGACAGGGCCTTAAGCATTGATTGATGAACATAGAAATGAAAATAGGTTTGACTTTGGCAGAGTGGCTGTATCTAGGGGAAGCACTCCCTGCCTCTAGCAATAGCGAGCAACTATATAAGGCAGAAAGCAAATAGAGTAATAATACCCCCTGATAGATAGTAACATGCAAACAACATGGGGGTGATGGAGATGGTGCAGGGTGGCAGCAGCACAGATAATGCAACAACCAGGAGTGGCCTAAACAGATAACTTTCCACCCAATAGACAACTTCAGGACAGCCCCCATCCCCACTACCTACACACACTCACATAAACACACTGTCATACACTTCAGTATATTTAAGCTCCACCCCCATGCCATTAACCTAAAGACAACTGCAGCAGTTGCCAACCCCCCCCCCCCCTTACACACACACACCTGTACACACACACTCACTTCAGTTTATCTAACTTCCACCCCTATGTTGTTTCCCTACAGACAACTGTAGCGACCTAAACTCGGAATTGCAGCGGGTGCTGACTGGGCTGGAGAGTGTGCTGTGCGGGCGGAAGAAGAGCACATGCAGTCTGTCTGTGGCCGAGGTTGACCGCCAAATCGAGCAGTTGACCACCGCCAGTGAGCACTGTGATCTCGCCATCAAAGTAAGAGAACCATGTATATTGAAGTCTGATGGTGAACCAGGGAAGACAGGTGGAGCAGGCCAGGCCATGTTCCTCACAGATCTAGTAAGAGTACAAGTTGATTTATAATTTGGGGGGAAAAATATGTATTTAAGAAGACCCTAGAGTGTAGGAAAAACATTCAGTGGCAGAAAATAAACTGTAGATTAGCATAAATGTCACAGTATAGACGTTTTGCTACTGTTTCTTCATTCTGTGGGAAACATCCAATTACTATAACCCTATTGCTATAACCCTATTGCTATTAATGTGAAAGTTGAAAGTCAAATCTGAGTCCAGGATTACACCGAGACTTGTCACCTTTGGTTTAAGCCAGGGGGTTAAACCTCCTAGATTCGTAGTAAACATCTCTCTTTTGGATTGGGGGCCACATTATAGGACTTCAGTTTTGTCTTCATTTAATTAAAAAAAGTTATCATTCATCCATTTGTTTATTGCCGACAGGCAGTTGGTAATGGAATTGATGGCCGTTGCATCGTTGGGTTCAGTAGATATATATAGTTGTGTGTCATCCGCATAGCTATGGAAATCTATGTTATGTTCTCTGATTATATCGCAGAGTGGTAACATTTACATTTATTCATTTAGCAGACTTCCAAGAGAGCTTTACAAAGTGCATAAGTCACTGATAAACAACATGCATCGTTAAGTGCAAGTGTACCTAAAGAAAAGCAAGCAACAGTAAAATAAATAAAATAACAAAGTAAGATTAACTAAATTAAATATTTTGCAGCGAGTACAACAGTTTAAATCAGTTACCACTAACCAACAAGAGCAACAAGTCTCTAAGCAAGAGTCATTGTGATCCTTGAGGAAACTAGCATTGGGTCCAGCAAACCATTCCTAAGTACTGTTGCACTCCCGGAACAAGTGCGTCTTGAGCCTTTTCTTGAAGGTGGAGTGACAGTCAGTGTCTCTGATGGAGGTGGGGAGTTGATTCCACCACTGGGGGGCCAGACAGGAGAAGAGCTTGTGTTGGGACTGGGCGGTCTTGAGCGGTGGGACCACCAGGCGGTTGTCTGAAGAAGACCGTAGGTGGCGGGTGGGGGTATAAGGCTGCAGGAGAGACTTGATGTAGTCGGGTGCAGTCCCGTTCACTGCTCGGAAGGTCAGTACCAGGGTCTTGAATCTGATACAGGCCGTGATGGGTAGCCAGTGGAGGGAGATGAGGAGCGGGGTAACGTGGGAGCGTCTGAGTAGGTTGTAGACCAGGCGGACTGCTGCGTTCTGAATCCTCTGAAGAGGGCGGGTTGCGCTTGCTGAGAGACCGGCGAGCAGCAAGTTGCAGTAGTCCAACTTGGAGAGGACAAGTGCTTGGACAAGCAGCTGGGTGGAGTGCTCAAAAAGGGAATCTCCTGGAGGGTTTGGCCAGGATGATGAGAAGTTCTGTTTTGGCGAGGTTCAGCTGGAGGTGGTGCTTGGTCATCCACGCGGAGATGTCTGCGAGGCAGGCCTCAATCTTAGCTGAGATCCCCGGAACGGTCAGGGGGAACGACAGGTACAGCTGCGTGTTGTCAGCATAGCAGTGGTAGGAGAAGCCATGGGAGGTGATGATTGGTCTAAGTGAGGTGGTGTACAGAGAGAAGAGGAGGGGTCCAAGGATGGAGCCCTGTGGGACACCAGTGGAGAGCTGGCAAGGGTCTGACGGTTTGCCTCCCCAGGAGACCAGGTAGGATCTTCCCGACAGGTAGGATGAGATCCACTGGAGTGCAGTGCCAGAGATGCCCATCTCAGAAAGTCTGGAGAACAAGATCTGGAAGTTAACCGTATCAAACGCAGCAGAAAGGTCCAGCAGAATGATGATGGATGACCTCAAAGCCGCTCAGGCAGACTGGAGGGCAGTGGTGACTGAAACGAGGGCAGTCTCTGTGGAGTGGCCAGTCTTTAAAGCCCGATTGGTTGGGGGCAAGCAGGTTGTTCTGAGAGAGAAAGTTAGACAGTTGGTTAGATACAGCACATTCAATTGTTTTAGAGAAGAAGGGTAACAGTGGTCTGTAGTTCTGGAGGACGGCAGGGTTAAGGAAGGGTTTTTTGAGTAGAGGGGTAACTCTGAAGGCAGAGGGGAAGGTGCTCTTAAAAACAAATTAAAACTTTTAACTTGCGCCATCTCCTCTCAGCTGCTCGAAGGGTGGACTGTTCTTCACGAATAACATCCGTAAGCCACGGGCAGGAGGGAGAAGATCGTGCAGGCCTGGTTGACAAGGGACAGAGAGAGTCAAGTGATGCAGGTAAAGTGGTTAACAGGGTGTCGGTGGCAGTGTTAGTGGGGTGGGACGAGAACTCGTCAATGGGAGGGAGGATGTTACAATAGAGGAGAAATGGGAGGGGGATAGGGAGCGGAGGTTGCACCGGAACGAGGAGAGGTAGGAGAAGTTGGAGGGAGAGAGACAGAGAATTGGATAAAGTAGTGATCAGGAATGTGCAGTGGGGTTACAGAGGTTAAGTCAGTGATACAGTTACGTGTCAGGATGAGGTCTAGCTGTTTGCCTGCCTTGTGGGTCACCGGAGTGCTCAGCAGCATCAGGTCGAAGGAGGTCAGGAAAGACAAGAAGTCAACAGCTTGCCTTGGAGGTGGATGTTGAAGTCCGCAAGGACTATGAAGGGGTTCCATCATCTGGGAGGATGCTGAAGAACATATCCAGCTCCTCCACAAAGTCGGCTAGCGGTCCTGGTGGGCAATAAAGAACAATTAAGCTAGGCTTTGATAGGATCAGTTAGCATCACATAACGGTGTTCAAATGATTTGGCAGTAACAGAGAGTGGTGTGGATGTGTGGGGGAAAGAAGCAAACCTGTCCCACCACCCCACCCGGTTGAGCGGGGTGAGTGAGTGAAGGAGTGGTTGACAGAGAGAGCAGCTGGAGTTGCAGTTTTCTCTGGGCGGATCCAAGTCTCTATCAGCGCAAGGGCATAAAGAGAAGCATGGGATGCAAACGCCGGGATGAAGTCTGCCTTGTTCACAGCAGACTGGCAGTTCCAGAGCCCTAAAGAAAGAGAGAGGGCTGGTGGAGAAGATCTTGATAGGTAGTGAAGGTTAGAAGTTGACCGTATATTCTTTCTGACATATCTACGTCTACGGGTATTGTAATGAACAGGAATGCTAAGGAAACACATGCTAGCTATGAATAAGTTCAATGTAGAATATAATGTAAATATAAATATGAGTGATACTTATCAGAAGAGGTGATCCGGCCCCGTCAGCCTTCCTCGTGGACTCCCGCAGGTAGACTCCCTGTCTTTGTTCGACTGAGTCTTTGTGCGCCGAGGCTGCCAGACGAGGCTGCCTCTTTAGTGCTAGCCACCTTAAATATGCTAATGCACAGATACAACGCCCCCAATTACTGTCAAACAAAAGAATACCCTGAGGACCCTGAAACCGAAATGAAAAAGACAAAGTAAATAACACATAAAACACTCAGAGACTGCAGGGGGGTATTCCAGGTAGTGGGTTTAGTGAAAACCTTGAGTTGTTTAACCCTGAAAAGAGGCATACTCCGAGTTCCACGTTCCAGAAAGAGAGGTAACGAAACCTTTTGGTAAGTTTCCATGGTTTACTCTGTGAAACTAACCTGCTCGCTAGCAGGTTTTCCATACCAAACTCTGCGTTTCTACCTATCCCCTCCTACTTTATGAGCCCGATAGCTTTGGCAGACACGGCAAATCATTTCCTGGTTCAGCCGAGCGATCTCGAACAAAATTTTATTTGCTTAGTTATACACTAGGAGACGACTTTAAGACTGCGATTTGATGTGCTTCTAATTCCCTGATGATACATAAATTAACGTTACTGTTACCCATCAAATTCTCAGCCCATGGGCCTTCATCGCTAGGGTTACATGCCTTGGACATGCACTCAGAATTGACCAAATACTTTGTACTGCACTGAAATAAAGACAAATAATTGAAATTGTATTTGGTCTTCTTCATTGCCTACAAATAGAAATCACAATGAGTAGCCGAGCCTATTTCTATCGGCTATTGTTGCTACAATTTACATGATTCATATGATTCCTACAATTTACATTATGTAGGCTACCATCCTGTAACTGGTGTTTCAGCAAATCTATTTCAACATTGTAGGGGGTCAATATTGGCCAAACAACCTAAACTAATTCCCCTATGGTTTGAAGGAAGATGGGAAACTGAACAGTGTATTAACATTAACCAAATAATGCCAATACCTACAGTTATTTGACTATTTTGATTTTTGAGTTAAATCAGAACAAGAATGGTCAAATTAAGGTTAAATCATTTTTATCATTTGGCAAATGAATGATATCAATGAAGGTTGACTCTTATGGTTACTCTACCATGATTATTGTAAACCAGAGATAGGAAGCAAGAGGTGAGGAAGAAGGAGTAGGACAAGCTAGAGCTGAGGAGAATGTCTCAGGAGATCAATAATCCACAGAACAATGCTTCACAATTCCTTATATATATATATATATATATATATATATATATTTTTTTTTTTTTTTTGAATGAAGGGTACTTTGGGGTTGTACAGAGTAAAATTACAAAGGAATCCTTCATATTTTCTGAGATTTTACAACAACATAAACAACAAAAGCCAACAATCCCCCACCTCACATCAGCCCCCCACCCACCCTCCACCCTCAGGAAAATAAAAATAATTAAATAAAAGAAAACACAAACAAATAAATAAAAAAAACTATTTTTAAAATAATACAAAATAAAGAAATAAAGGCCAGCATATGGGGGTAGATTGAATCTTGACAGATAACATTATGCACAAGACTAGGTCAGGAAAAGAAGATAAAAGTTGTGAACTCAAGTGCTAGAAGTTGCTCATTGGGCCTGTTTTGTCTCGCTGGCGGCTGCCCATTTGTCCAGCAGAGGTTGCTATGTTTTTCGGAAGTGTCTATCTTTGTTGGAGATCGTATAGCGTGTCTTTCCATATGCAATATATTGCCCAACTCCCTAAGCCACTGTTGGAATATGGGGCCAGCGTCTGACTTCCACTGTTGCAAGATGTGGCGCCTGGGCAACAGAGTACAGAGGGAAATGGCTTGCCCTTCACAGCTCGTAATGTTGGGATCATACACCACTGAACCAAAGATGGTAAGGAGTGGGTCTGGTGTAATAGTTTTACGGAAGGCCTTTGAAATGTAGTCAAATATAAAAGACCAAAATTAAGTTAGCTTAGAACAAGGCCAAAACTGATGTGTAAGAGTACCAGTTTGTTGATTACATTTATCGCATAAAGGAGAAACGTTGGGGTATATGTCATGGAGCCTGGCTTTTGAGAAATGGAGTCTGTGAACTACCTTAATTTTGAATTAGAGAATGCCTAGAGTTGATAGAGCTGCTGTGAATTCTATCCATAATTCCCTCCCAAACAGTTATTGAAATTTCCATGTTAAGTTCCTGCTCCCAATAGTTTTTCAACATGTCAGTGGGCACCACTTCATGGGCCCTTAGCATATCATATAAAAAGGAAACAGTGCCTCTGCTACCTGGTGTAAGGTGTCGAAGACTGTCTAGTGTGTTGTGTTTGGGCATGTGCTCGTAGTGTGGTATATGGGTCTTGATGTAATCCCTAATCTGGAGGAACCTGAAGAAGTGTGCAAACGGTAAATTGTATGTCTGTTGTAGGTGTTGAAATGACATTAGGTTACCTTCAGTAAGAGTACAGATCCCTTACAAAGACAATATTTTTGGCTTTCCATCTGGAAAAGGCTGGATCCATCAAAGCAGGTGTGAAAGCATGGATGTGACAAATTGGACTGTCTATGTAGACTTTGGGTAAATCAAGAAAAGATTGAATTTGTTTACATATGTGAAGGAGTGAAGGATAACAGGGTTGTTTATATAGGGAGGTGTTTTTGTTTTCGCCGGGTTATTAAGAAGTGTTGGGACGGAGGTGGCACCACATGAGGATATTTCTGAAGCCATGAGGGAACGCCCCCTTGACTACTGACTGTTGGCATACCATTTTTCCAGTATAGTAGCGCATTCAGATTAGCGCCCCAATAGTATAGCTTAAAGTTTGGCAACCCAAAACCACCTTCTGCCCTACACTTCCCTAGGTGTTTTTTGGATATTCTGGCTTTTTTATTGTTCCATATAAAGGCAGATATGATAGTGTCCAGCTTTTTAAAATAATAGAGGGGGGTGAAGACAGGGATATTTTGGAAGATGAATAAAAATCTAGGGAGGACAACCATTTTTATGGCGCTAATGCAACCCACCATAGAAATGGGCAGTGAAACGTGCTTGTTTTGCAATTATACCCAAAGTTCTGAATTGGTCTATTGTCACTTTAAAAGGAATGATGCGTAGAAAGTTTAGGTCTACTTTGTCTGATACGGGCATCAGTTCCCTTTTTCCCCAGCTGATTTTATAGCCAGAAAAAATGCTAAAAGTATCAATTAGCTGTAATAAAGGTGGAATGGATGATTTGGGGTGTGACATAAATAGTGTGATGTCGTCTGCAAATAGGGATATCTTATTCTCTATATTGTGAATATTAATTGGAGCAATGTCCCTGTTTAACCTAATTTGACTAGCTAGAGCCTCAATGGCTAGATTAATTTGATAGGGTGAAAAAGGGCATCCCTGACGCACACCCCTATGGAGATGGAATGGTTGTGAGATGTCACCGTTAGTGAGAATTGAAGCTTTAGGTTGAGCATAGATGATCTCAATCCATTAAATAAACTCTAGGCCAAAGCCAAAGTATTTCAGGGCAGTCAACATGTACCTCCATTCAATGTAATCAAAAGCCTTTTCGGCATCCAATGCGATAACCACAGACTCATCCTTTTGTTTCTGGTAAATGATGTTGAAAAGACGACATAGGTTGAAATACATATGTCTACCCGGGACAAAGCCAGTCTGGTCCGGGTCTATTAAGCTGGCTATGTATTTACACATTCTATTGGCCAACACTTTGCTGAGTATTTTTGTTCAACGTTATGACGGCGTCCATTGCCTTAGCTGCTGTTTCGTCTAGTGAAGGCAGCTGGCTATGATGACCTTTATGATGACCTGTGCCAGTCTAAAGTAAAATTTATTTTTGTTTATTTTGACTGGCCTTGTTTATCTTGACTGGATCTGTTGTGAGGTTACCCAGTTTGTCTCTTATTTTGTGAATGGCGCGTGTAGCCTGTGAATGTCGCAGCTGTCTTGCAAGAAGTCTGTGAGGCTTGTCACCCAATTCGAAATATTTTTGTTGTGTTTTAGCAAGTAGTGAGCCAACTCTTTGAGAAAGTATAGTATTATATTCATATTTTAAGTTGGTGATTGTCTCTAGAGTGGCATCATTGGGATTATTCTTATATGAATCTTCTTGAAGAGATAGGTCACGTTCTATAGCTTTTAGTCTACTGCCTTCAATTTTCCTTTTACTGGAGACATAAGCTATGACATGGCCCCTGATGACAGCATTCAGTGTTTCCCACAGGATGGACTCATTGACGTCGCCAGTGTCTTTCTCTGCGATAAAGTGAGACATCTGTTCTTCAAGGTGGTTAGTAAACTGTTCGTCTGCTAGAAGTGTGGGGTCAGGGCGCCACTGATTGCGTCCAGCTCTGCCTACCCCTATTTTAAGTACCATGGACAATGCCACATGATCTGATATTACAATAGGTTGGTATGTTACAAAGTCGATAGCAGTTTTGAGTCCAGTAAAAAATAATCAATACGGGAGTATGACTTATAGACTGGAGAGAAGAAAGAATAGTCCCTCACTGTTGGATGCTTAAGCCTCCATATATCAACTAGGTTGAGATTGTCAGCCAAAGTATTTAGGCAAATACAGGAGTTCAATTTTTGTAGGGATTTGGAAAACTGTTTATCCAGAAGAGGGTCTAACACGCAGTTAAAGTCCCCCCCTAGTATAATATTAGTACTGGAGATGTCTGGAATCAAATTAAAGACCTTCTGAAAGAAGTCTGGGTTGTCAAAATGAGGTGCATAAAGGTTGACAAGTGTTATTGGCACAGAGTTAAGGGTTCCAGTCACTACTAGAAACCTACCATTAGGATCATTGTAGAGGACTTAATGAAAGGGACATTTTTTCTAACTACGATCGCCACCCCCCTAGCTTTACTAGTGAAATTTGCTTCATACTGTTGATCTACCCAACTGACCTTAAGTTTACCTTGGTGGTATGTTTAATGTGTGTTTCCTGCAGAAACATAATATCTGCAGACAAGGATTTCAGATATGCAAATACTTTACTAGCACGTTTCATAACATGACCAAGACCCCTCACATTCCAACTGACAAACTTATAGCCACTTCCATGCACTTGAGTTGTAGAATTATCATGTGCTATCATCTAGCTTTGTAAAGCAAAGTAAATATACACTGTCAAGAGAAAAAACAAAGATATATATATCAGCTGGTAAAGAAAAATACAATGAAAATGAAACCCATAACCAATAACCCACCCCTCCATAGCCTGGAGACAACCACCAAGGTAGCTCCTGCTGCTGCATGGCATCTCGTGGGCTCTCATGTCTCAAACTCGCAACCCACCAGGCTATAGGTCTGCCCCTCCCTACTTTATAGCAGGAACAACAAAACAACAATGTTACAACAAACTCCTTGGTAAAACAGAACACATTTTAGACCATATGTGTCAAACTCTAGTCCTCGAGGGCCGCTGTCCTGCATGTTTTAGATGTTTCCATGATCCAGCTCACCTGATTCGAATGAATGGTCGTTATAACAACCCATTTAATTGAATCAGGTGTGTGGAGCAGGGAAACATCTAAAACATGTAGGACAGCGGCCCTCGAGGACCGGAGTTTGACACCCCTGTTTTAGATGCTACCCCTTCAGATAGTATTATGGTAAAGCCAATGCCTCAGGAGGCTAATAATAGTAGGTAGAAAAAAATAATTTGGCCTAGTTTTGAAAGAGACAACATATATGCTAGTGTATATAACCAAAAAAAATCATTCACTTCTAAATAACCATTAGCGATAACATGAAAATATAACATGAAAATAACAATGAAAATGTAAGCAGCCAGGGCACAGGCATGACATTAGGCTTAGTAGACAGTTAGCATAGCAAGCTAAATATAAAAAAAAGAACTGCTGTCCTCTTTAACTAACGTCTAGTCAGAAGCTCACAGATCGTATGGTTGACAGCTCATGTTGGATCTCGTCGCCTAAAGTCTGTGATGTGGTATGGCTGTTGAAATCTCTGTATCCATAGTAGGATCCATCTATTCGTCTGGCCGTGGACGTTTTAACGAAGACACAAGCTCTTGAGCATCTTGGGGAGAGAAGAGCCGTTTCTTGCCTTTATCAAGCGTGACAAACAGCTTAGCTGGGTAGTGCAGAGTAGGTTTGAGGCCAAGGTTGTAGAGGTCCTTCATGACATCTCGGTATTCAGATCGCTGATTCAAAACATCCGGACTGTAATCCTCAAAAATATGGATTGGATTGCAACGATACTGGAGTTTACCTCTCATCTTGCGGGATTCACGTATCACCCGATCGCAAACTTGGAACTTGTGAAAGCAAATGACAACTGATCTGGGTTATCCTCCGGTTTTGGCTTAGCGGTGAGGGCACGATGAGCACGGTCTAAATCTGGTGTTGAAGGCAGGACATTTTCTCCCAACACCTCCACCAGTAGCCCAGCAAAGAATTCTGTGGGACGTGAGCCCTCGACTGAGTCAGGCAGGCCAATGATACGTATGTTATTCCTTCTGCTACGTCCCTCCAAATCCACCACCTTTGCCTGTAGCTTAGCATTGTCGTTGGCTAGGGCTGAGCAGCTAGCTTCCAATTTCCTAATGCTATCGCTGACCGCATTGGCATTGGCCTCAAGAGATAGCAAACGAATGTCCTGGTCATCTACTTTGGATTGCATCGTGTCTAGTTTTGTCTTGAGTGTTGAGAAAGCAGATCTGAATTCAGTCGAAAGGGCCGCTCTATGTTCTTCTAACATGGCGGCTATGGTGTCCATATCAGAACGGCCTGCCGCTACGCTATCCTTGGCAGTAGTGTCTTCCTTTCTTTCTTTATTTCTGTTGTTTTTCGTGACCATCTTCTCACAGGATCGATTATTAGGGGTTAAAAGTTGTAAGTGAGTATTCGTAGGGTTGGAAAAAGGGGCTAAATTCTATACATTTATAAAGTAGGTGGGAGCGTGAAGTAAGTACGTCTACTCCATGTTCACGAGGACCGGAACTCTGCTTCACAATTCCTTAAGAACAACTACAATCACACCAGAATCTTGACTTATTATTAGGGTTCCTCCGGTAGAAGGAAACCTATTGTTTTTGTTAGTATTCTTCTTATTGGGGTGTGCTTGCCTTCGGCGTGCACAAACCATTGTTATCTCACATATATATTTATTATTATTGTTTATTTTCGCGACCCTAAGGCTCAGTTAATATTTGTACTACATAGACAACGTCGATGTCAAAAGGTTCGTCTTGGTCGCGATTGCGTTGGTTCTATTGGGATTTATGTTCCGTTGCACGGTTTAGGTTTTTAATAAGTTTTTGTGGCAAAAGTGAAGCTTACGGTGGCTACCTTGCTAGCCACAGTCACTGACGCTACTGACGTCACTAACGTCACGAAATATTGCGTGACTACCTCTAGCAGAACATTAGTTTAGCAGCTCGTTCTTCTGGGAGATAGCTCGGCTAACTGCTTTACTGCAAGGGAGCCGCAGGATAAGCCACAAGCAAAGAGGCCAGGGTGATAACTATTTACCCATTTTACTTTGTGATATGAAACACAATTGTGAAGTGTAATGTACAATATAAGCTGATATAAGGAAGTAGTTACATCTACTTTCCGAAACAGTAGTCTACTATTTCACTGAAGCATTAGCATCATGACATTAGCCTCTGTTGCTCGGGCAACACATACTACAGCGGGCTATGATGCATCTGTTTTCAATCGTTAAAATAAACATTCCTCACAAAAACATTTTCGTTGAAGGATTTATTTTGACATTAGATTACAAGTAAATGATTTGTTGGTGAAATTAAAATTACTTGTGGTTTCAAACCAGTGTAGCTCACTGCAACACTGTACTGTAGCCTACAGTAGTCTAGTAGCTAAAAAAAACATCACAGCTGTTTACAGTAGCCTACGTAGGAACATGTTAGTGACTACTAACCTGAACTCCATTGCCACTGCCTAAACTTCAATATGTTCATGAAAATAATTCATTTCAGCTTAGACCGTACAACGGAAGTAACGTTAAATCAAATTCAACCAACGCAATCGCTACCAAGACAGTCTAGTAGTAGTGTAGCCTACAATTTACCGGGGCAGCTTCTCCACACAGCAGGGCTATATCACATTTTGCCTTGTTACTGACAATGATCGCTACCACTGACATTCTTATGAATGAGTGATTTTTCCCTAAATAAATGTCAAGCTTATTTACGTTTTTGGGGGCATATTTTCAGTTAGCAGATGATACTATTTGAACACCGGTCTGCCAAATGTATTTGTTTTGATTCAACTATAGGGTTGCTGATCACCATTCCCTCTTGCAGGGGAAATGAGAAGACAACTATTTCATTCTACTCTTCACTCTTAGTATTTTGAGTTGTAAATGAGCAGAAAAAAATATGCTTTTAAATCTATGTAATCTTTATAAATAATAAGTAGGCTATGCATTTTAATATAAAATATAAATGTAGAAATGTAATTTAAATACGGACCCCTGCAACCAACGCAAGTAAGCAAGCACACCCTACAATTTCCCCAGAAATAGTACCCTCTCTAGTTATTATTAGGGTTCCTCCAGTAGGAGGAAACCTATTGTTTTTGTTAGTATTCTTATTATTAGGGTTCCTCCAGTAGGAGGAAGCCTATTGTTTTTGTTAGTATTCTTATTATTATATTTCTCCGCTAAATGGCCCAATAGCTCAAAAAGTCCTGGACCCGATTTTTTTCAATTTGGCCCAATGATTCAACAGGTCACTCATTACTCCCAGACGGCTAGTTGCCCATGTACGCCCATAGGTGGCGCTATAAAACACGCCCAAAGTCTACGTGATTTCCCCAGCGCCCCATTACTCCAAAATGCCTGAAAATTGGTATACGTGCCTTATTTCTCATGGGTAACAAAAAAGCCTCAAGGACCCATAAAGTACGCCATGATAGATTTTGCTGTACAGTCCAAATTTGGTACAACCTTCAAAAGCCTTCTACTCATAAACCATAGACCCAATCAACGTGAAATTAGTTACAGATGCGTAGAATACACGTCTTTACATAGGGTGACATGGAATAAGAAATGCAATACAAAATGGCTGAAAGAAGTGTATTTATGTAAATGTCCACATTGCCTCAATATCTTTGTGTCAATAAATCAAATATCATTTTGACTGATTGTTTTCAAACCTTATTCGGTTCAAAATGACATCACTCTGAAGTACCATCAACAATTTCACGTTGGCATGTCACATTTACATTACATTTATTCATTTAGCAGACGCTTTTATCCAAAGCGACTTCCAAGAGAGAGCTTTACAAAAGAGCATAGGTCACTGAACATAACAACGAGATAGTCCCAAACATTGCAAGCAGCCAAAACATGAAGCATACATTGTGAAAAAGCTAAACAAGTGCCAAAAGGGAAGACCCATAAGAGCATGTAGTTATACAAGTTAAAAATAAAACAACATGAACCACAAAAGTGCAGGACTGTACCTGTAAAAGAACAATCAACAGTAAAATATTACACAGCAAGTACAAGACTTAACTTCGTTATATCTAACCTACAATAGCAACAAGTCACTCAATAAGAGTCGTAGTGATCCTGGAGGAGACTAACAAATCCAGCCATGCATTCTTAAGTGCCGTTGTACTTGTATGTACTTTTGTATGTCAAAATATGATTGAATTTGAGTAGTTTAAACTTTGGCTGAATCTAACAACTCTTACCACAGAAGAAACAGCATACTTTTTTATACAGTAACTGAACATGACAATATTCAACACTGAGAATAGTTCAATGGACTGGGACAGTGACCTGCAAAGTATAAGGTTGCAGGTTATAATCCAGCCGCAGTCTTTTAGCCTGTCTTAAATTTGAATATCTGTTAAGTTAAACAGGATGACATCATTATGAAATACCATGCGCAATTTCATGCAATTCCTCTTTGAAATGTCAACCGCTTCTTAACCTTTGTCCCAAAGCTGACCAAAGCTAATTCTCTGCCCTTTCTACTCATACATTCTCATCAGTTGGTGTGTAGCAGAGAGGATAGAGAGTCTGCCTTGTAACCTTACGCTCATGAGTTCAAATCCCCATTCAGCCTATTGTAGTTGGCCCAACATGAAGTAGTTTTGCTCTCTTGTTGTCCAACTTTTGACCTTCTACAATGTACATTTTTATAATATCTTGCCAGTTTGCGGAGGAACCCGCATCGCTGCTTGCAGCTATATATTTATTATATTCTTCTTCTTCTCCCTAAGTAGGCCTACACCATCTCTTGGTCAGTTTTTGGCACTTTCTTCTTGAGTTGGAGTTTGTACAACTAATTTACTTGTAACTCGGTATACATGAGATTACATTAGCTACAGTTCACTGTTCCACATGCAAAATTCACCTGTCATTATATGAACATCTCACTGTATACAGCATCCATCCATGCTCTGTACAACAGGATCAGAATGTGCAAATCATTTTTTAATATGAATTATTCTCACAATGTCAGTGTAACTGACAATTCCGCAAAAGTAGCTACCATACAACATTCTCTGCATCCATTTCTGCGGCAGCAGTCAATGTCTCTTCGTCATCTTAATCATCATCTTTTGATGAAAAGCATTCTGTTGGGGGAAACTGCAACTACAAATTGAAATAGGCACCAATTGATATTTACTTGGTATCATGGCGAATATGATTAAAACCAAGGTGATGTCGAGGCTAAATTCACAAGCTTACCCTAAGCAAAAATAATCACTACCTGTTCGTAGTATGTTTTTACATTTGATAAAACAATGAACACTTTTTCTCCTGTAGTATTAACTGACAGTGGGTTTAAATGTTCAATGTATGGACTGGCTATTGCATTCAAATGTATGCATTGACTCGGCACTGCAATTATATACGCTGCTACAGCTGTGTTGCTTTTTTTCCGGAATATGTGCTCAGATTGACCATAAACACAAAAAAATAATTATATTGGAAGTGTGGTGAAGTAGGACAACGTTTTTTTGTCACCGGGTGCCATGGTGGATCCTAGTATTGGAGCTCCATTGATGTTGGCTTTTAATAGTTCTCATGCCCGCGCTTAACTCTGAGTTGATGTACTCCGAGTTGAGTTAACAAATTCATATCAGCTTTTCTGGAACTGAATTTTCAGAGTTTCCCATGTTAGAGTAACTCAACTCAGAGTTCAGGGTTAATCTCAGAGTTTATTAAACCCGCTACCTGGAATACCCCCCAGGTAGGTCTGTTCTGATATCTGCGATTGATTTATCTAGTGTTGTTGTTGTTGCTAAATTCAATAAAATCGAGGGGGCAGAGCTTTAGCTCCTTCTCAAGCCTGCTTGAGAATCAGAAGACTGCTGATTTTCTCACGATTTCATGCCTAATTTAACACAGTTGTCTGTGTTTTTTTTAATTTGAATTTGGATGGGTAGTTAACAACACATTCTTCTGTGGTGTGATGAACTTAAAACTCATTTTTAATTCCACTTTACAGCATCTTAAAATCAGCTAATATTGGGTATTGCATAGTGCACGGGATTTATTCTTTTTTATTAGCTGGTAAACAGTGAATGCATCTTTCAGGCTGTTTGAATGGTACGATATCCCATCCCCCTTTCTAATGATTGATTGCTTGTGAATCAATGGATTTGGTCTCAACAGTTCCTTTTAATGTTGTCTAGCTTAATCCAGTTACCAAACATTCCATTTTGATAAGCCTATTACAGCTCAAGAATACATTTTATTTAGCTTATTGTTACGTTCACCCACTCTTTGTACAAAAAACATTCATTCATTGCAGCCAGATGTAAGAGGTTGTAAAATGTTCATTTACTCATATATACCTCTTGATATTTCATAAATGCATTTGTAAGCTTTTTATTGAGTGGGCGGTTAAAATGTTAGTCAGGTATTCAAAAAGTGGGACTGATTGTGAAGGAGGAAGTAATGTGCAAAGAGAGTGGAAGTGTGGCCAGACGAATTGAGGACTCACAGAACGCTGTTGTCTGTCCGTGTCTAATAATAATTAGAGACACTAACAGATTAATTTATAATAATAAATTATAAGCCTTCAAGAACGATCGGTGACACTATTGTGAATCCATCGATCATAACCCCCACCCATGCCGTCATCTTTTTTTTTTAGGCCTACTTTACTATATTCATAAATGGTTTACCCTACCATTTGCAAAATAGTTGCAAACTATCAGTCATATAATATGATTTGTTTTGCTCATGTGTGAATATGCTTTTTATGTTATTAGTTATGTTTATCCGCTTTACAAAACATATTAGCATTTTACGATTACAATTATTATTCCCGCTATGTCATGACAAAAGAATTACGCTTACCAGTCAACACACGCCTATGTGAAGCTAATGCACTTAATAGAATTTCAAATTTGTCATCATTGCACATATATTGTAGACTATATATAAACTATACATATTTTGGTAGACATATCTTATTTCTATGTATTGTCTGAAGGAAAGCCTTGTGTAAGGGAACCCTTGCGCCATCTGCTGATAGAAAGGGAAATTGCAGCCTTGAAAGGCAGGGGGGAAAATTGCTGAATGCGCATTTAAACCAAAACACAAGCAAAAAAGTCTTAAATTAGCTTTCCCCGATGTGATTTTGGTGATAAAACACACCTCTTGGAAAATTCAAGAAAGCAGGGTCCTGAAATACGATCGAGTGCAAAGATACACATTTTTCCACTTTCACTTCACTAGTCAGCGTTTCTATTTTTTATGGTTTAGGATATGCCGAACTAGAAAATACTTTTTATTATTTATATTATTCAGTATTATTATTTAAATTGTTGGATGTCAATAACAGCCATTGGTGATGAGCAATATCAACATCTCTCAAACTCAAAACCATTAAGACTTACAGGTAGCAAAGGAAGCTTGCAGTGTTGAATTACAAATGCTGAATGCTCAGTGTTTTACATTTTGGAATGAAGAATGTTTGAGAAATGTTACGTATAAATAGCTTTGCTCAGACATGGAGGTACACCAGGATACTGGACTGAAGTACACACCCTGAGAGAGACAAATCAAGTCAATTGAATGCTTAAAGGAAAAAGTAAGCATTGGGATTTGTATGTCACTTATTATCCCATGCTGTTTAAACCAGACACGTCTCCTTTAATTCCCACTCTACATCTTGAAGAGGAGAGCGAGATGGGTTGAGAAATCATAGAATAGTGGAGCGGAGACAAGTGGGACAGATGGATTGAGCACAAAGTGAGTGATAGAGGTATGAGAGGTTGTAGATTGATGAGGGATTGATCAATCCGGTTCTTATGGCTGTCTGTTTACTACAAGCTCATTAATCAGTCCAGTGCATAGATTATCTATACTGACAGATGGGGGTGTACACTCTTCCCCTCTGCCAACTCTCCCTTTCTCTCTCTCACCTTCTCTGTCTGGCTTTCTCACTCTTTATTTGGACTATTTTATTTGGATTAGATAAAAAGGCCAGGCTTTTTTACATAAATCATGATCCTTGCCTTGTATGAATTGAGACATATTTTCATTGGGAAACATTTCCCCCTTTAAATGAGAAATGCATGAATGCTGAAGCCACCTGTATCCTGTCATCCTTCATTTTTTTGCTTTCCAAAATCAAGTAGTGAATAATATTTAATTAAAAATCCTGACACAATCCTGACTATCATCTGCACCCTAAACATTGTGCACCGTCTTATCAAGTGATTTGAAACTGCTCTTTTTTCCTGGACTGGTCCCCCCCCCCATCCCCTCGACCCAGACGGTGGAGGAGATTGAAGGGGCTCTCGGCCGGGACTTCTACCCCAGCCTATCTGAAGAGAGGTTTCACTGGGAGAAGGAGCTAACAAGCCTCAGGGAAGAGAACGAGAGCCTGACGGCAATGCTGTGTTCCAAAGAGGAAGACCTCAATCGCACAAAGGCCACCATGAATGCCATACGGGAGGAACGTGATCGCTTACGACGACGGGTGAGTGAATAGGGGGAAGGTTTGTCTGTTGGTGGTTAGATGGAACAGAGGGATAGTGGTCTCTTTAGATGTACAGAAGTATAAAGAAAGTGAGGGATTTACCTGGTGATACTTCTAAAAGGGTTGCCTTCAACATCTTTAAAAGTGTTAATAGCCTGTGAAAAACAGCGGAATTTCTTCCTATCAGTGCCAAACCCTTGAATTTGTCCCAATATAAACCTGTTATACCCAAACAATAGAATCACATCACATCGTGATAACATGAGAATTTCTGCACAAACTGTCAGAAACCGTCTCAGGGAAGCTCATCTGCATGCTCGTCATCTTCATTGTCCTCATCGGGTCTTCCTAATCAGGTCAAGGGTTAGCTTGAGGGGTTAACTAACCCTGACCCTAACCCTAACAGGCTGGTTTTTGGAATCCCCCCCCCAGACCCCCCCAATACAGTAAAACTGCACATTTTAGAGTGGCCTTTTATTGTGGCCAAACTAGGGCACACCTGTGCAATAATCATGCTGTCTAATCAGCATCTTGATATGCCACAACTGTGAGGTGGATGGATTTTCTCGACAAAGGAGAGTGCTCACTAACACAGATTTTTTTTTTTTTGTCCGATGAAAGTAGACCTACTTGGTTGGAACGATCTGTTGTGTACACATTTATATTCAAATTATAAACAAACAAGAAAAATTGTCCACATGCATTATTTCCATAGTTGTGGTCTCAAACTAGCATAACTACTTATGTGTCCTACACATACATACCGAGTTTTATGTCAATTGAAGTCATGGTTCCTAAGAAGATATTTGTACGTTTTTCCAAATGTTCACAGTACATGGCGGACTGTATGGGTCACCAATGGCTATTCTGTTTCCTTGAGAAGTAAGGCATGTAGAGCAAGTTTCAGACATTTTAGACTCGGGGGATTGAAATGCCATCACTTTGAAAATTGACAATTGGGGCGTGGCCTGTAGTGCCACCTATGGGCAATGGTGGGCTATTTGTGGTGTGGTAGTTACTTATGGCCTGTACTAGGGGTGCTCCGATTAGGATTTTTTGGACCAATCACCGATCGCTAGAAGCAGTATCGGCCGATACCGAGTACCAATCACTGATCTTTTTTTAAATCCTAAATTCTTATAGCCCCTTAGTATTAGTTAGACCTTGTACCGTTAGGAGATGGTATAGTTAGACTTGTACACCACTATTCAAGATTTATGATCCCTATGTTGAATGTATGCACCTTCCTGGCAAAGTAAATTCCTTGTCTGTGCAAACTATCATGGCGATTAAACCCCATTCTGATTATGAGTAAGGGGTCTATTTGAAGCCTTCTATTTATCATGTAGCATAATCTATCTGACTATTCTTAACAATAATGTGTATTAAGTATGACAATGAAGAGATGATAAAATATCATGAATTAACAACAACTGTTTATTTAGTGGCAGGAAACATGTTAAACATAATAATGTAAACCATAGCAGTCTATGCTGGGTTATTGATAACTGCTTATAAATAAACAAATGTAATTATCCTGCCGAATTATAAATGACAGAAACAGAATAAACAAAGCATAGGGTTAAGCATGTAAATTTCAAATATTCCCAATAAATCTACTTTTCATCTTACATTTAATTATTTCTCAGATATGTGTACTAAGGAGTCTTCATATGAACTTTGAATTAGAGAATTAGTTTTGGACCGGCGGATGTGTGAAGCATTATTTTAGCATTAGCGATAAATTAGATTACCTTTAATTTAATCATTTTTGGAGATATGAAGTTGCCTTCGCACATGGTAACATTTTGTCTTCCTCATGTGTGGAACAGATCAAGTCCCTAGGGCGATGTGGCACTTATTTATGGACACATGAAATATGTGCAACAGGTGTAAATTCACCATTATGTTCATAATTTGGCAATTTTGTAATGTATTCCTTATTGCTTATCACCCTATAGAATGACATGTATCCTACACAAGTAGGACCAAGAATCAAGTCAATTGGAGCTACGGTTCATGAGAAGAGTTTTGTACTTTGGACCAATCTTTATTGTACAGAAAAATCCAATAGGGCGGCGGTTATAGGTTCTTGAGGCTTTTTTGTTCCTCATGAGAAATAAGTCATATGTATTCAGGTTCAGAATTGTGGGACTTATGGGCTTCAAATGGCATAATTTAGACAACGAACAAATTGGGGCATGGCCTGTAGCGCCATCTATTGTGTTACGTGGGACATGTTTGGTATGGTAGTGACTAATGCTCTGCAGTTTCAACATGCCTACATTACTGGTCTAGGGGATGCCATTTCCCCCCCCCTTAAACAAACATAATAATACCATTAATAACAATAGGTTCCCTCCTACTGGAGGAACCCTTATAATAAGAATACTAACAAAAACAATAGGTTTGCTCTTACTGCAAGTCTGCTGGCGATTCAGATCGATTCACAAATTTATGTGAATCGATTTTTTTTTCTTATGTTTCTTTTTTTAAATAAAATAAAATAATCTTGGAAAAATGTGTAAATCGAATTGTAATCGAATCGTGACCCCAAGAATCAATTTGAATAGAATTATGAGGTACTAAAAGATTCCCACCCCTAGTAAGCATTCTAAACATTTAGAGTACTTAAAATGATAGCCAATGTATTGTACTGTTGCAGAAATATTCAATCCCCTCACCTCAAAATACACCATAGTGATATGGATAAAAGATAACGAAAATAAACAACAACAACAAATTATTGATACATATTTGAGTTATTTTGAACAGAAGTTAACTTCAAATGAAAAATGTAACTTGTTTAATACAAAGCATGTGCAGTATTATTCTATCCCCAGCTTCAGTATTTTGTGGGACATCCTTTAACTTTCTTACACCTCTCAATCAGAATCTTGGCCCATTCTTCACGTGCAAAAGCCTCTAGCTCAGTGATGTTTGATGGCTTCCATGCTGCAACTGCCTTCTTTAAATTCCACCAAAGATTTTCAATCAGATTTAAATCGGGTGACTGAGAAGGCCACTCCAGGATCTTTTTTCAACCAAGCTTTGGTTGACTTGAAAGTGTGCTTGTGATCGTCTTGCTGGAAAGTCCAATGATCACCAAAGTTTAATTTGTCAACAGAAGGCATCACTTTCCTCTTAAAAATAGCCTGATATTTCTGTGAATCCATGGTGCCAGGTACACGATCAAGATTGTCAGTTCTTGCTGCAGAAAAACATCCCCACATCATAAATAACCCACCTCCATGCTTGACTGTGGGAATAGTATTCTTCATTCGTCATAAGCTTGACATACCGCTGGTCCATTAGTCCAAACAGTTCCAGTTTGGTTTCATTAGTCCATTGAACTGTGTCCCAAAACGCTGTAGTCTTATCCAAATGATCGTGAGAACGGTGAGGAATCCGCCCAAAACTACACGTGAGGAACTTGTCAATGATCTCAAGGCAGCTGGGATGGTCATCAAGAAAACAAATGGTAACACACTACGCCATGAAAAACTGAAATCCTGCAGCGCCTGCAAGGTCCCCCTCCTCAAGAAAGCATATGTACAACCCAGTCTGAAGTTTGGCAATGTACATCAGGGGCCAGTTGCATAAACTTCGTTTAAGACTAGTCTCAGCCTTAGACTGTCTTAAATTGTCAGGTTAGACTAGTCTAACTAAGCCTGTCTGTTGCATAAATAGTAAGACTGACTTAATTTGAGGTAAAAAAGTTTCACCTCTCCCCCTGGCTAAACCTTGCGATAAGGGCTGGGTTGATATGCCAACGATCTGTTAGTAGGCTACGTCATTATCTTAGCTTATTTTATTACGAAAGTTTGTTAATTGTAACAATGTTGTGTGTTGTGAAAATGTTGACTGGATTCTGCTTTTCCGCTCAATGTCATTTTATTAAAGGTCACATGAAATGCTGTTTTTGGATGCTTTTATATAGGCCTTAGCGGTCCCCTAATACTGTATCTGAAGTCTCTTTCCCGAAATTCAGCCTTGGTGCAGAATTATAGCCACTACAAGTAGTCCCACAATGAGCTTTCCTCAGAACGCTCTGTTTCTGTGTCTCTAGCTTTAAATGCTAAATGAGGAGGAGAGAGGCGGCACCATGCTCTAAAGTTTACAGTGGCTCGTAGACCCGTTGCTGTAAGATGCCTCGAATTTGCCAATTCTCATCTGATAACCCTGGTTTGCAGAGCTGCACACGCAGTCATTTCAATGTGGGGAAAGGCGGATATTGCGCGTGCCATAACACCAACAGCAGAATGTTATCCACATAACAACAAAGCGTACAACACTGCATTACAGAATGTGTACACACATACTTGATGCTATCTATCAACCTTTACATTAGCGACAGGACCTCAGCTGATAGCTGCAGAGCTAATGTTACAGCCAGATTCTAAGGGTACTAAGCTAGGTAACCATATAGTAAGCAACAAAATGAGTATTTTTTAAGCCAATATTTCCTTATTAATTGGGGGGGGGGGCTGAAGAAAATGTTATGGGGGCTTCAGCCCCCCTAAAATAAGCCTAACGACGCCCCTGGTTGAAATGTTTGGCGCAGACATGCAAAACTTTGAGAGGTTGTGTCGGCGCATTTCCAGCGAAAATAAAATTAAGATACTGGTTGTGCAGAGGCTCCTTGTGACGTCACAAGGAGCAGATTTTAAAACAGAGCGTTTTAGCCTTCATTTTCTCAGAGGCGGAGAAGAACACCCAGGGCTTGGTTTACACCTATCGAAAGTTTAAACATTAGTGTTAAATAACCTCCTTAGGTGAAGTTTTCATGTCATGTGACCTTTAAAGGAGTGAGTAAATGACAACATCACTCACTTTATTGACGCTAGCGCCAGCCATCTGTGTTAGAGTTGTTGATGAATGGAAGTAGCATTGGGGTTAAATTAAGATGCTTAAAAACTAGTGCTGTCAAACGATTAAAATATTTAATCGTGATTAATCGCATTAATGTCATAGTTAACTCGCGATTAATCACAATTAATCGCACATTTTTATCTATTCTAAATGTCCCTGATTTCTTTTTGTCCCAATCTTTTTTCAAATTTTAATGCTCTTATTAACATAGAAAATTGGTTCGGATTGCTTTGTGCAAATTTTTTTTTTATTGAAAACAACATTGCAATCGCCTGGCTTTGACGAGGGGGCAGAGAATTCGCATCAGCTGTGTGCTTGGCCATCAAGTGGTATTTCAGACTGGACGTGCTGCGATGATAGCTCAGTTTACAACGACAAAACACACAGATCATTGGTCTTGTCAATAGAACCATTTGGCAACTTTTTAAAAGCAAACTTTCCATTCAGAATCTTATTGGCATCCATTTCGGCATCTCGCGCTCGTCATCCACTCAAAACGTAACGTTAGCCTACTACCAGAGAATGTCTAATATCCGTAAACGGGCTCTGCTACTACTCTTTAGCCAGCTCGCAAGCCAAACGAGTGTTTGGCGTGCCTGTTGTTTTGTTTCCGGTCTAGCTAGATCCGGTGTGGTGTTGTAGTTTTTCTAACGTCGGTAGTTGTTGCAACAGCATGTGAAAAAAACTACAAAGTTTGCTAGGCCAAAAAGAGCGTTAATCGCGCGATAAAATAATTGACGCCGTTAATTTGGGTTTGCGTTAACGCCGTTAATAACGCGTTAAACTGACAGCACTATTAAAAACACATACATTATTTGTTAATAAAACAACTTTTTCAATATTGTATTCCTCCAACAGATATAGGTTTTCATCAGGTTTAAATGTATCAATCTTTTGCCGTTGTGTCGCTGTTTTGTCCGCCATGTTTTTTTGTTGTGTCTGATTTGACCCAGAATGCAAAGCGCAATAGGCTATATAAATCAGTCTTACTTTAGTCACTGATAGTGAAGCTTTATGCAACAGGTAAATTGAAGTGTCTATGGCATGTTGGACTTAAAGTTACATTTAAGACTAGGTCTATTTTTATGCAACTGGTCCCTGAATAATTCAGAGCAGAACTGGTGAAAGTGTTATGGTCAGATGAGACCCAACTTGACCTCTGTGGCATCAACTCAACTTGCCGTGTTTGGAGAAGGAGGAATGCTGCCTATGAGCCCAAAAACACCATCCCCACCGTGAAACACAGAGGTGGAAATATTATGGTTTGGGGTTGTTTTTCTGCTAAGGGGACAGGACAACTTAACCGCAGCAAAGGGACGATGGACGGGGCTATGAACTGTCAAATCTTAGGTGAGAACTTCCTTTCCTCAGCCAGGGCATTGAAAATGGGTCGTGGATGGGTATTCCAGCATGACAATGACCCAAAACACACGGCCAAGTCAACAAAGGAGTGGCTCAAGAAGAAGCACATTAAGGTCCTGGAGTGGCCTAGCCAGTCTCAAAACCTTAATCCCATAGAAAATCTGTGGAGGGAGCTGAAGGCTCGAGTTGCCAAACGTCAGCCTTGAAACCTTAATGACTTGGAGAAGATCTGCAAAGAGGAGTGGGACAAAATCCCGTCTGAGATGTGTGCAAACCCGGTGGCCAACTACAAGAAACATCTGACCTCTGATTGATGGGTTTTGCCACCAAGTACGAAGTAATGTTTTGCAGAGGGGTCAAATACTTATTTCACTCATTAAAATGCAAATCAATTTTAATTTTATATTTTCATGTGTTTTTCTGGATTTTGTTGTTTTTATTCTGTCTCTCACTGTTCAAATAAACCTACTATTAAAATTATAGACTGATAATTTCTTTGTCAGTGGGCAAACATACAAAATCAGCAGGGGAGACTCTATGCACTAGATATACACTTAGATTATGACAAAGGTAGGTAGACTAAATTGTTAATATTTAAAGTAAAAGAGTAGCAATTTGAATAGTCTTTTTTTCATCCTTTTTAACTGTGTGAGGGGATAAAACCTGTTATACCATGGTCTGGGTGAATACTCTATTCTGATTGGCTGCAAGGCTACTGCGTCATTGCAGCAAACTGTCTTTTCACCGTTCAAAATTATTCCGCTGGCAACATAGTATATGAGCCTTTACAAAGTGTCTGAAATAAGTAACCTTAACAACAGTGACGGAGTCAAAGCCTCCATTTACAACTTTTAAAGACTTTAACAAGAAGCTAACTTAAGTAATTTACAACAATGAGTGACACGTAACTGCCCATCTCACATCCCATTCGCTATTCACCTCGCTAGTCAATCTACTTCAGACAGGCTGCGGCCAACTCTACAAATGGCCAATTATTTCCTTTTTTTAAAATCTAGATTTTATTTGGGGGCTAGGACATGGCTGGATAGCTGGCTAGTCACGTTGTTAAACATACTGTCAAATTATAATTACTGTAAGGAGAATATGTCAACTTTGATGCGGTCATCTCACATCCATTTGCCATTCAACTCGCTCCACAGGCTGCAGTCGTACTGTAGCCTATACAGCGGTTCTCAACCGGGGTACGCGCGTACCCCTGGCGGTACGTGAAGGCAGTCCAGGGGGTACGTGAGATTTTTAAAGATTAGCAACCATTAGCATCCATTCAAAAATCCTTTAAAAAGAGTTATTATAATGCTCTTCAGAATGTTCCAAAAAAGTTCTGTTGATTTGTATGGGCCATATGTAGGTTAAATGTCTGCGTTCGCAGGTCTGTAATTTTCTTGATATTCATCGCTGCGAAAAGTTTATGGCCGCTGTCATTGGCAATGGGTTTTGTGCTTCTAATTCACATATTTCATATCATTCCACAAGTAGTCCAGTCATTAAACGTAACGGAAAGTCATTGAAACTTGAAGTCAGAAGGTGGGTTGCTACGCACAGTTTTACCAATTGAAAAATGGCTTTGTTTATTTTACACAAAGCTCAAAAAATATGTTGGGCTCAAATAAAGGCAAAAAAAATTGGATTGCTGGCATTAACTATTGACCTTCCGAACGGGCATCACATCTAACTCAGAATGTGCATGTATTAGCAGGATCAAAGTCCAGGTCCTATTTTTACTCCCACATATACATAAACCACCTCCGTGGATGCGGGGGTTGCGAGTCACTGGCACCATTATTTTAGGGGTCGTGGGCTGAAATGTTTGAGAGCCCCTGCTCTAGGTGGCACTGTTATCTCCTCTGGATATAGTTTTTCGTGATGTTAACATTAATTAGCTAAATGTTTTCTGGTCAAATTTGAATAGCTCTTGGCTAGTAGTGTGCATTGAATATGTGATGTAATGTTGAATGAACACTACATTTTGTATTGCTTGAGGGAAGCTGAGGTGCAAAGAGAGAGAAAATAAGATGGCAATTTGTTGTTTCATTGTCTTCTGCAGGAGCAAATACATTTAAAAACCCACCCATGAGTTGTGCCTGTTCATGCCCTGAACACATCCGTTACAATAGCATAGCGCTGTGTATTAGGGCCTACCTCTTTTTTTCAATAAAAAATGCACTGCGCTGGTTAGGGGGTACTTGGCTGAAAAAATATTTCACAAGGGGTACATCACTGAAAAAAGGTTGAGAACCACTGCTATACAGTATACGGCCGATACTTCCGTGAAAATCTTAATATTGATTTTGGGACAGTGACATGGCTGGTTAGCTAGCAAATCTCCTTGTGAAACATACTGTAAAATTATATTTACTGTTTGTCAACCGTACACAATGTTATTGCCTTTGAATCCTGCTAGCATAACGTCAGCTTTTGGGCTAATAGCTCAGCCAAAGGAATGCCGGCAACTATTCAGATATCAAAGTTTATGTTTGGCGTTCCTATGTGCGCAACGGGAGCCGTGTATATGAACAAAAACGCCATTGTAGCACTATTTAAAAGCAATGTTGCTGAGGTGCTCAATGTGTAAATTTTCTTGGGACGGGTTTCAATGTAATGTTATTTCCCACATTATTCCTGACAGTGTCAGGAATATTACTCTATCAAGCATTGCACAGTCAGTCGGTGAACACGTTTAAGAAAGCTGTATTGCTTGCGGCCGCAAGGAGACAAAACATCACACACCATTGTGCTACGAAGTTTGTCTGCTAGCATGTTATGCTAGCTAGCTATTTAAACAGCCCCGCTCTTTACAGTCAATCAACCACCGTTGTTACATGGATTCAAATTACTGGCTTATTTTGACTAAAATAGAATTATCCCTTTCTTGTAAACACCTTTGTTTGAATAATTGCGGCCCGACTACAATCCGATCGACACCCCGAGATAACTTGGTCCGAGTCGGTTGATAATTCGGACATTGCATGCTTGTAAACGTTGAATTTGGCTATGAACTGGACTCTGCGTCTTTGCGCATGCTTAAGATTGAAACAGTATTGTTATCACCTCTTCCGACAGTCTATAACTGTTCTCAAAACATTCAGACTTCTTCCCTGGAACATAACAAATCAACTGGAACATCTTGACGTAACTGGTAGAACGTATCATGACAGGAGTGTTTGTACCAAAATGTTATTCCACAGAAAACGTTCCGAATTTATATCAAGATTAAAGCTTCACTTCTGAATCTATTTAACATTTGCAGTTAAATCTTTACTTCCATAGTCATAGCACCATTTAGAATTGTTATACGTTTTTCAACATACAAAACGGAATGTCATTCCCAAGACAATTCCCATTATTATCACAAAGTCCAATTTGCTGAAACGGATGCCATGATTGTGTGTGCATGGTGATTGTGTAATGTTCTCATAGAAAATGTAGTCTAGTTGATTAAAACGGCAACCTCAATGCACTATACTATAGGCACAGCGCCGAGTTTTCCTAATTTGACGTCATCAAACAAAGTGCACGCTTGACTCACGTGTACCATGCCATCTCCTCTGAAACTAGCCAGAATGACCTTGTTCACCTCGAGTCATTTTTCAGGACTTAACGTGTCAAATCCATCACCACAACCCAGTCTCCTTAGGTCAGCACCTCTCACTCGATTGAGACAGACTCTCCTGTCTGTGAATTTCAGAACAAAGTACACTACACAGTAATTAAAATTAAATTCTCACAGAAGTCAGTTGAAAGCAACTGACTCGTCATCGGCCCATTCTTGAATCTTAACAACATTTCTTTAGCTCAATAAAGTTCACGCATATTGTCTTCTCTCAAATAGGGTATGCTAAAAAAGTTTTTTCTCAAAGTTTTTCTTGAATAGTTTGCAAATCCATATGCTGTAAACACACTTTTGTTATTTCCATCCCTCCTGTTTGAGACATGATTCATCCCATGCAGCACATAACAAAATAGATTCTTTGGTAACATAAGTTCCGCCTGTGAATTTACATAACCCACCATTTTGGTGACACTTCTTGCATATCTCTCAAGACAGTCTCGTACACATTTCCTTTCCCTCTAAGACATCGTGCATGGCTGCCTCTTTTGCTGCCACATCTGCTTTAGCATTCCCAGAAAAATAAATTAAATGATATCAGTATGAACTTCTAATAGAGCAAACAAATTCTTTATAATAAATATCCTCCCTTGTAGAGGTGATCATTCCCTTATTTATCCATAGTTGAGCAAACACACGTATAACAAGACAATACATCATCATTTGATATTCAACTCCTATTAGTTATGCCTAGAAATTACAATCTGTTTCTTTGTTCCCTTATTTAAACAAAATCAACTGTTTTCTTTCAGTCTAATTTCTTTCATTCCAAAAAAACTTTTCTTTAAAACTATTGTTGTACTGTCCTCCTTAAGGTGTTTCTAACCCGAATTAGACAGCCAGCCAAACTCCTATCATCACGACACGGGAGTCAGGAATTAGCCTTCTAGCTCCAGATTTATTTCGAAAATAACAAAGTAGTGAAACTGTAAAAAATACAGAATACAATAAAAATGTGGGTTGTATATAAGCAAACAAAACAGCACAGAAAAGCGACTTAGAAGAACACAATACTCACAAGCAATGCTTACGCATGGAAGAGCAACAACACTTCGGAACTCGACAGTATGTTATGTGAGGCGAACTTCTAACTGAAACTAAATAGCTGCCTGGTAAATAAACCGCTGGCCAGCAGGGGGTGCTAAAAACACATGCATCTTACATTTAAAGTTAAGACAGAACACTCCCCGGCCTAGCGGCTATGAGATTCCGCTACCAACTAATTAAAGCTAACTTATCAACCCTCTTTAGGCAAGAGAAGAACGACTTCCGAAACGGGTCTCAAGAATGTCGGGTGAATATGTTCTAGTACGCAGTTTAAAATCATTGGCGCAGCAGGATCAGCCAGGTTTGGACCTCCAACTCAGGTTATTTTGCCGACAAGAACAGCTGTGAAGGTTAAAAGCCTACCATAATGGATCCATGTGTCTCGACTATGACAAGCACCTCCTATAGCAGATGCAGTATAGGACTTATGGAATGAAGCAGACAGAACTTCAAAGGATGGGTAATATTTCTCACCTCAGCATAAACCTTGATTGTGGGCATGGTGTTGTTTTTCTCTTTCTGTTTCATGATATAGAAGTGGAGATATTGGCGGTAATACCAAGCAAAGTGAGCACCATGAGACCAGGAAAAGGATGGGGGATACTCCATAGTATCTCCCGATTCTCCCGATGACCAGTCCGCTACTGTTCTCAATGCAAACTCATCAATGAGCTTTTCAAAGTCCAGTTGGCGCAGTATGTCATGCTCTATTGACTAGGGATGCACCGAATCCAGGATTTGGTTTTGGCCGAATATTGGGCTTTTTGACGGGAGTCGGTTTTGGCCGAAGATTTTTTTTCCACCGAACCCGAACCCTACGATTGCACTTAACGCGCTATGCTGGTTTAAATAGTGACGCCGCCGTTGTCGAATATTTACTATTGTGTTAACATTTTAAATGCGTTAAGAACACGTTCATCTCAAAGACGAGTTCATTCAGAATCAGCTACGTAGCAGGTTGACTGACTGATTTCCTTCTCATACAGTCCAGTAGTGTCACAGTGCATTTCCCTGTTGAAGCCCAGCTTCAATGGGCTGCTTTGAACAGTTATTTTCAGTGCTTCGAAACTATACGGTCATTGGATAAATGCCGCGATTATGTCCCGCCCACGGACGCTCAGCGTCTTTGGGGGTGAATGGAGGAGTGGGCTAACCTGGACGCCGGGCTTCTACTTGATGATTGGAGGCTCTGTCGAAACACTGCATCTCCTTTTGATTGACAGCCATTTAGGACTATAAAAAGTCGCAGAGGCTATTAGAGCTCAGTCCTATTGCGGATTTTGGCCCAACTCTCGTGCTTTCTTTGACCGGACATTTTTGCACATTATTTTAGTTTTCACTCTGAATGTTTCTAATGTTATGCGGTGCCGTTGACCCACTCGGCATCTGGCAACCTGAGGCCCCCCTGATCGCGAGGCCCAGGGCTGCAGCCCCTGAAGCCCATTGCCTTAATCCGGCCCTGCTTTTTGCTCGTCGCCTCAAGTTATAATTAACGTTTGCGCAATGTTGTTATTTACACCTGATCACCTGTCGATGAGTACACTAGATCACAGGGGTTAAAGTGAAAAAAAATCCTGAGCCAGAATTTTTTTGGGGTGGTTGGAGAGTAATGTTTTTTTGTCTTCTGCTAGTTTTCTACAGAGGGTGACCAGTGGCCAACAAATTGTGAATGACAAGTCATGTTCCGCAATAAATGTGCACAAACGTATTTCTAAGTCGCAGACACGGTCAGTCATAGACAACGGTGTGTCAGCTGTAACAGTTGCTCCTGGCAACGTCGTGGTAAGTTTGAGTGCATGGGCAGCGGCTCTGACATGACGAGCAAACACTTTCTTACCGCTGCTGACATATAGTAGCCTCCTCGAGCAAAACGTGCAGAAACAAGCACCAGGTTCTCTGTTTCTTTTACCAACTGCCAAAAGGCTCGCCGTCTCTCGCCATTTATTTTGGAGTAATTTATCCATGGGTAGGACATCATTAGCCTGGTCCTAACCTGACCCTCATACATTTCATATGTACAGAGGGTCTGGGATCGCTCCATTGACAAGCGTTAACTTCCTTGAAGGCGGGTACTCTGTTGAAGTTTAAAACTATTGGATCTACCCAAAGCCACTCTGATCTGCCATAACCAATCGCTAGCATTCGCCTCAGCCAACTCCTTCACCGCGGAGTTAGCTGCCATAGCTGGAAAATCAAACTGTTCCCAAACCCCCTGGGGAGGAAGGCCACAACATCATGACCACCAACAAAACTCAGCAAGGATTGTTCTTGCTCCGGCTTTAACTTATGGATATTCGACAGCATTGCCACAACCACAGAATACCTTTCTTACATCTTTCTCCATTACTGAACTACAACCCAAACTAGTGCGCAACATCAACGTCATCGTTGTCAGCCACTCCCTCTGTTCGCTGATTTGACCTACAAAAAATGTTTTTTGGAAAACCGACTGATGCACATGCAGTTATACAAGTTACAAATTAAAAACAACATGAACCCCAAAAAGTGCAAGACTGTACCTGTAGAAGAACAATCAACAGTAAAATATTTCACAGAGAGTACAAGAGTTCAAGAGTTAACTTCGTTATAACTATCCTACAAGAGCAACAAGTCTCTCAATAAGAGTCATTGTGATCCTGGAGGAAACTAACATCAGGTCCAAGCAAGCATTCCTAAGTGCCTTTGTCCTCCCGGAACAAGTGCGTCTTGAGCCTTTTCTTGAAGGTGGGGAGACAGTCAGTGTCCCTGATGGAGGTGGGGAGCTGGTTCCACCATTGGGGGGGCAGACAGGAGAAGAGCTTGTGTTGGAGGAGAACTCCCTCTGTTCGCTGATTTGACCTACAAAAAATGTTTTTCTGAAAACCGACTGATGCACTGAAATCCCAGACCAAGTACAGAAGCGAAATCCAAATTGAGCAGAAATACGTAGGAGGGCAGAGCCAGGCTAGGACATCATCCTCAGGCTTCATGAATGTGTGCTCCATTAGTGATGGGTCGTTTGCGAATGAGCTAGCTCTAAGAGACGGATCTTGTAGGTGAACATCGGGAGTCAATTTTTAATAGTTTAAATGATTATGTAATAATGAAATAATGAATGATTTTAATTGTATTTAAAATAATTCCCTAATTCAAAGAACAACAACAAAATAATTATATAGGCCTAAAGGCGCAAACACGTTTGTTTCAACTGTCTGATCAGCCTCACATTCTGTTCCTGTCAATCATACACGCGGTGTCAGCCAATTATACTGCATGAGTGAGGGCCGAGCCAACTAAAGGGAACAAAAGCTTAAGCTATTCTAAATTCTGTCAGGCTATAGTTGTAGTAGATAGGCCGCCCATTGATTTATCAAATGCTTTTACATGCGGTACTGCCCTTGCGTAACCCGCCATCTACACTTGAAACTGGAGTCTCAATGTTACAGTAATAGTCTATATAAAATCAAAATACACATTCTCAAACAGTATGATATTATTTCGGACATATTATCCACTGCTTCTTGTCATTCCAAAAGTAGTTAAATTGAATAGGCTACATTTACATACAGTAATTTAGCAGACACTCTTATCCAGAGCAACTTACAGTAAGTACAGGGACATTCCCCCGAGGCAAGTACAGTGAAGTGCCTTGCCCAAGGACACAACATAATTTTGCACGGCCGGGAATCGAACCGGCAACATTCTGATTACTAGCCCAATTCCCTAACTGCTCAGACACTTGAGTCCCCTAACCATCAATTGGCTAAAATTAAGTCTATAACCTAGAATTTCCAAACAATTCGCTCTCATTTTTGCAATAGCCTACTTGGACTGTGTTCTCACAATAAATGAAGAACATTACATGTTTTGCCATTATAACTGGATCTAATTAAACCATTGATTGTTTATAATGTCCCTGTGTGTTTGTTTATACTTTTGACTGGGGATAACAACGCAATCTTGTCAGCCGACTATAAAATGGTGAAATGTCAGGCTACTAGACTAGGGTGACCAGACGTCCTCTTTTACCCGGACATGTCCTCTTTTCGAGACCTAAAAAATGCTTCCGACAGGGATACCAACAAAGTCCAGGATTTTGTCTTGTCGGATGTTTTTGTTTCTCTGGGTCTTTATTACGCCCTTACAAGTTTTGGAAAGTGTAGCTATCTCCCTTATGTTCCACCTTTTGCTCGAGCTCTTGACTGTAGAGAAAACTGTCATTTGTCGACCGGCGTCTCAGTGTGGCCAGATGCACGATCATTATCCTCCAAATACGATAATTTTGAGCCTTTGTTACGATACTTTGGCATTTCCAATCTGGCAACACTGAGCACCTTGCCACCTCCACTAGGCTAGTTGCATTGTTTACAACAGCACATGACATCTGCAACCATGCCGAAACATAAATGGGTCTTTATTTTCTTATTGTAATATGTGGCCATATAAATAATGTATTATTTGTTACATTTATTGCTTTAATGTGTGGACAAGACGCATTAAACAACCACTGAAAGCCACAGAAGCACTGGACTAAATGGCACCAAAAAGATTTGTTTACATTTGCATTTTTTATTTGCATTTTGCAATTTTGTTAAAGGGGCAATTGACTGGGTTTTTGGGGTATTTCACACTGTTCCTTAAGGTCTCCGAATAGGGTATGTAACATTGGTTGGGTTGAAAATGGCCCAGGTGCTGTTCTATGCCCTCTGACAGATCCTCTGAAATGTTCCCGGGAAAAAACACTAGCTTTTCTCTTTTTATGGTATGCTCATTAATATTTAGATAAGCTGCGCGCTGATTGGTTGGTTATCAACGAGTGAAGCTGGGAGCAAAAACGCAACACGGCCAACAGCAGCACTTGCTGAAACACCGAAATTGGAGACTTGAAATAAAAACGTGCAAATAAATCTATTGTGTCTACACAACACTGTTTTCAACAGATTGACTATATATCATTTGAAATGATAACATTACTTGTTTCCACTTCTGTTGTTGAAGCAAACTGGATTGACTTAGGTGGGTAGAACGTTAGGCTACAGCTTAGCAACCAAACCATATCGTGATTCTACTCGGCTTCAGTTAGCTACCTAGGCTAGCTCTAGATATCTTGCTGTAAAATAACATGACAAAGATCTGGACAAACATGCATCATGAATTGTAGATTTTCATTACACAGGTTATTTATTTAAATGAAACACAGTCAGGAACATGAATCAACGTTAGCCCCATTGCCAATAAACAAGGCTAAATTATCACACATTCTACCTATGCTCTTGCGTTAACTAGCAAGCTAAACTTGTTTACATGCCTACAGTCTAGGTGTTACTAGTAACAGTTACTAGCAATGCTAACGTATCATGTATCTAGAACCTGCCTTTCTCCAGTTCTTTCAAATAGATTATCTAGACAGGCTTTAGCAATAAGCCAGACTGCTGTTCGTTTTCTGGCTATTTTTTGGAAGCTTCCCTTCTAATGCCGACTACAGCTAGTCTAGCTAGAGTCATTTGATGTGTGTAGAAACGTATTTAGCATTCTACCTGGTATGCTATATACAGGAAACGTTAGCATTGCTAAGAACTGTTAGCACAACATCATACTCTCCTTATAGCTTGCGGTTGCAATGAGCATACGGTCGGAACAGCACCCCTTTCCAGGTTCAGCTTCCTAGCAAATCCTGCTTGAAATTGTCCAAGGTTGTCAAAACTGTCTTGGGTGAAATGTTCAGAGCAAATGATTGATTGAGTGTCGAACTTCGCCGGGATCTTCTCATAGACAACAGCAGCCATGCCTGTTGAATGTTTGGCTCCTTGGGAAGACTGTGAGTGTTAGCCTTCCCTGTACAGCCTGGAACACAGCATTTACGACCGTGGTCCATTTTCAATATCCTTGTTATAATTCAAAACGTTCTTCTTTGTAATTCCTTATAAGTAGCCTACACAGAGCAGCGCGCAGCTGTAGTAGTATCGGAGATAAATGCTACCTCGGGCTGGTCTGGATGTAAATTCTGGGGCGTGACAAAGATACAGACCAGAGCCAATAAGAGGGCGATCCCCGGTCCTACGTAGGACCTAGCGTTTTACAGCCACATTTTTTCTTTTTGAGAGTTGAATAGGAAAGAGGTGTCAATGGACTTTGATATTCACGGTATGTTCAGTTTACCCACCGAACTGTCGTTATTCAACTATGACAAGGTAAAATCTGTTTTGCAGTCAATTGCCCCTTTAAGGTATAAATAAATAAATCAGCCCATGTCGTTTTTGTCATGTCATTTGTGACATTTGTATGCATTTACATGGTCATGGTGCGGAATGCAATCACCCCCCCCCCCCCCCCCCCCCCCCCGGCAACAAAGTGTCCTCTTTTTAACAATCTCAAACTTGGTCACCCTATACTACACCAACTGCAGTCTAGCCTAACCCGCAACATGTTTGACATTCTTTAGCCAATAAATTACATTTTGCTGAATTATTGAAGGGCTCGACAACAAATGCTTGAATGAAATAATCACAGACTAACAACAAGGATATAAATGACAGATTGCCAAAGACGCGTTTAAGACCGTGCCTTTGCTCCGTGCAGCAAGCGCCATCTTGCGATTATTACATGTCAGTAACATTTACATTTATGCATTTAGCAGACACTTTTATCCAAAGCGACTTCCAAGAGAGAGCTTTACAAAAGAGCATAGGTCACTGATCATAACAATGAGGTAGTCCCAATCACTGCAAGCAGCCAAAACATGAGGCATACATTGTGAAAAACTAAACAAGTGCCAAAGGGAAGACCCATAAGAGCATGCAGTTATACAAGTTACAAATTAAAAACAACATGAACCCCAAAAAGTGCAAAACTGCACCTGTAGAAGAACAATCAACAGTAAAATATTTCACAGAGAGTACGAGAGTTCAAGAGTTAACTTTGTTATAACTAACCTACAAGAGCAACAAGTCTCTCAATAAGAGTCATTGTGATCCTGGAAGAAACTAACATCAGGTCTAATCAAGCAAACATTCTTAAGTGCCGTTGTACTCCCGGAACAAGTGCGTCTTGAGCCTTTTCTTGAAGGTGGGGAGACAGTCAGTGTCCCTGATGGAGGCGGGGAGCTGGTTCCACCATTGGGGGGCCAGGCAGGAGAAGTGCTTGTGTTGGGACCGGGCGGTCTTGAGCGGTGGGACCACCAGGCGGTTGTCTGAAGAAGACCGTAGGTGACGGGTGGGGGTGTAAGGCTGCAGGAGAGACTTGATGTAGTCGGGTGCAGTCCCGTTCACAGCTTGGAAGGTCAGTACCAGGGTCGTGAATCTGATACGGGCGTTGATGGGTAGCCAGTGGAGAGAGATGAGGAGCGGGGTAACATGGGAGCGTCTGGGTACATTGCAGACCAGGCGGGCCGCTGCGTTCTGAATCCTCTGAAGAGGGCGGTTTGCACATGCTGGGAGACCAGCGAGCAGCAAATTGCAGTAGTCCAACTTGGAGAGGACCAGTGTTTGGACTAGCAGCTGGGTGGAGTGCTCAGACAGGTATCTCCTGATCTTCCGGATTTTGTAGAGGGTGAATCTACATGACCGGGAGACTGCTGCAATGTGGGCCGTGAGGGAGAGCTTGTCATCCATGGTAACCCCAAGGTTCCTGGCAGAGGATGAAGGGGTCACCGTTACAGATCCCAGGGTGATTGACAGATCGTGGGAGAGGGAGGGTTTAGCCGGGATGATGAGAAGTTCTGTTTTGGCGAGGTTCAGCTGAAGGTGGTGCTCGGTCATCCAGGCGGAGATGTCTGCCATGGCCAGTTCAATCTGTCACGAGGGCTGGCTGGCAGATAGACCCAAATGCAGGACTCAGACCCAGGAGGTAACAACGTCCCTTTCTGTAGACTCGGTCCTAAGGGCGCTTCTAGTAGGGAAATATGGTTTGTGTCATGTCCCTGGGTTGTACCTGCCCTTTTTGTTCTGTCTGTTCTTTGTCTGTTGGTCCCTTTAATTTCAATTACAGGCTCCTGCATTCCTGTCCACACGCTCCGTGTTAACGACGCACATCTGCGGATCATTTACTCACCACCATCTGTATATCAACCCCGGTTTCCCATCCACTCTTCACCAGTTCAACGTCGTCATTATCGTCCACACCCGGTTCATCCCCTGCTTGCTCCAGTCTTGCCTCGTCGTTCCAGCATTTCCCCCGGATCCTCCGCTACCGCAGCCCTGCCTTTTGTTTTCGCCTAATTATTTTTTGGGGTAAAATAAATCTGTAATTTACCTCCTGGGTCTCAGTCCTGCATTTGGGTCTACCTGCCAGCCAGCCCTCGTGACAGTTTGGCACTTCTGGTGTTAAGTGTGCTTCTAATCTCAGCTTGTTACCTGTATAAAAGACACCTCTCTACAGAAGCAATCAATCAGATTCCAAATTCTCCACCATGGCCAAGACCAAAGAGCTGTCCAAAGATGTCAGGGACAAGATTGTAGACCTAGACAAGATGGAAAAATGGCTCTGTGCTTCTAGTGTTAATGATGCAAGGTTTAGTAAATTGTCCGATTTCACTCTCCTGTGATGTAGTTAGAATAAGTTTAGCGCAAATTTCAATGACGGACCGTCATTTGACTGAGAGCCCCCTCTGTCCAGTGTTGCCAAAATAACACTGGACTGCTCTGGACGCGGGTGTTAGTTATTTTGCTGCTGCTCAACAATGAAAACCTAGTAGTGGAAAAGCACTAGATTTGTTGCTTGATCTCAGCTTTCACAGTGATGGATGCAAAACAAAACTATAATATGATTGATAAAAATTAAAATAAGAGTCCTGTTCCTTCTTCAGATTCGTCTTGTTCTGCTAATCAACTCAAATAAGCCTAGCCTGGCTCTGCCCTCCTACGTACTTCCGCTCAATTTGGATTTTGCTTCTGTACTAGGTCTGGGAGTTTGACTTTGAAGTCGGTTTTCAGAAGAAAAAAAAAATGTAGGTCCAGTCAGGGTACAGAGGGAGTGGCTGAGAACGATGACGTTAATGTTGTGCACTAGTTTGAGTAGTTCAGTAATGGCGGCGGAGAAAGATGCGAGCAAAGTTATTCTGCGGTTGTGGTAATGCTGCCAAATATCCATAAGTTAAAGCCGGAGCAAGAACAGTCCTTGCTGAGTCTTGTAGGTGGCCATGATGTTGTAGCCCTCCTCCCCACGGGGTTCGCAAAAGTTTGATTTTCCCGCTACGGCAGCTAGCTCCGTTACAGTAGCGGTGAAGGAGTTGGCTAAGACGAACACTTGCGATTGGTTATGGCAGATCAGAGGGGCTCTGGGCAGATCCAATAGTTTTAAACTTCAACAGAGGACCCGCCTTCAATGCTTGTCAATGGAGCGATCCCAGACCCTCTGTACAAATGAAATGTACGAGGGTCTGGTTAGGACCAGGCTAGAATAAGCCTTCAGTGCCCATAAGAATAAAATCAGATGTCTGCAGCAGTATCACATCCTCAAACCTTTCAGACCTTATGCTTATTTCAACAGAGAGCCCAGAGCTTCGGCAGTAGACAAAGCCATTTACAAAGAAACGGTCGATTAAATCCATATGCATCCATAAATAATCATTTAGATTTTGTAAGATTAGATAAAATATGTTTTCTTTCTCCCAGTTGCATTGTTCATGCATTCCAAGTAAAAAGTCTGGCAAGTAAAATATCCTAGCCGATGGTGACTCAAGCTTCATTGTGTCAGTAGAGCGCTGTCAGCTGTTGTCAGTAAAACATAGTTCCATAGTGTGTTTGAAACGTATTCAGTAGGTGGCTGTGCCAATAGGTTGGCATTAACAAGGGTCTGTCATGCACCAAATCCTGACTTGCATGCAGATCCCAACACCCAAACCCAGGCAAAGCATAGAAAGATCTCATCTTTTTTGAAGATGGCGCCGTTGTGTGTGGCATGCCGTCTGTTGTCATCTACGTCCCTTGGGTTGTTCGCGTCTGTATGTTAGTTGTTGCTGTTCAGTCAAATTGCATCGACACTTTTAGTATATGACCGTCAAATACTTTTAAACCTGCTAATTTCCACCGAAGCACTACAGGATCAAACACCATCGCGCTATTCGTCTCCCCCATTGCTGGCGGATCTACCGGCATGGCTATACCTCCCACCGTACTATGTTCCTGTAAACAAGCGTCGGAAAAGACGAGGTAAGCGTGGCGGTGTGGCCGTCAAGCTCAAGAGCCTGCTGCGGGCAAGCAGTAAATGGAACACTAATCTCAATCGACTCATAAAAGAAGGTGATAGGAACCGCTCCTACGTTTGGCATTCAAGGCGGGATGCATATGCTTGGAATATACCGACTCTACCTTGTAGGGAAGATCAACGACATCTACACCTCTCACCTCGCCTCCACCGTAGGGGTGTTTCGGCTTATCTTCTTCGGCCACTGCGCAAGGCATCGCGACAGATCGAAGGTCCTGTGCAGATAAAGATGGCTCTGATCAACGCGAGGTCGGTGGTAAATAAGACTTTTATTCTCAGAGACTTCTTTACTGCCCGATCGTTGGACTTTTTATTTATGACGGAAACGTGGCTTTCGAAGGGAGACTCAACTCCGTTTTCAGAGCTGTTACCACCCAAGTGTAAATATTTCAATTCCCCCCGCATTGCGAAGAGGGGGCGGCTTGGCCACAATTTTTAAAGACTGCTTTCAAGGTCGTACTATACAAAGAACTACATACAACAGCTTTGAATTGCAGTTGTTTGTGCTTGACTCTGATACTCCATTAGCTGTTGCTGTGGTCTATAGGCCTCCAAAGCCACATAAAGACTTCATACTGGAATTCTCAGACTTACTGGGTGGTATCATGCCAAATTTTGAGAGATTTCTAATTGTGGGAGATTTTAATATTCATATGTTGCCCCCTAAACTCATTTACTAAGGATTTCATTAATTTAATGGTCGTTTTTGATTTAGAGCAATTGGTTACAAGACCTACACATATAAAGGGGCACACTCTTGATCTAATCTTGTCCCATGGGATACTGTTGAGTGATATTGAGATATGCAAACAAAGTTTTTCAGACCATAATCCCATTATTTTCAATGTGCCGTTAGCACTAAATACTATAAGTCTCCATAAAACTGCTCGTAAAGTGCGGAGAATCACTGTTGATACCTCTGCTATCTTTTCTGCAGCGCTTAAGGAAGTTTCTCACTCTCTTGAACTTGCTGCACCGGAACTCAGTCCAGATGAATTACTATATAATCTTAACTCCATCTGTGGTACAATCTTAGATGATATTGCTCCAATGATAACAAAATGCCAAAAATCAATCCCTGAGCCATGGGTGAATAATACTACTAAGACTCTGAGACAGGCATGTAGAAGGGCCAAAAGGAAATGGAAAAAGGACAAACTACAGATCTCCTTTGAGATGCTGAGAGACTCCCTTTTTAAATATCAGAATGAGTTAAGAGTAGCCAAATCAGATTATTTTTCTACCCTTATAGATAATAATCATAAAAATCCTAGAATCATGTTCAATGTTATTAATACTGTGCCGAACCCTGTTGTATCTATTTATCCGACTGAGTCAGTGGCTATGTGTGAACGGTTCAGCAATTTTTTTGTAGAGAAGATAGCGGGAATAAGACATAATATTAAACCAACCACTGGTGATCCGGCAGGTCGATTAAACTACAACGGCCTGTTCAGTAAGTTTACACCTGTATCAATAACCTTTTTAAATGACATTGTGAAGCAGCTAAAGCCTACAGGTTCACCACTAGACACTATCCCGGCACATTTATTCAAACAAGTGCTCAATGAAATGGGTCCGATACTTATACGTTTTATAAACAAGTGCCTTGAGTTAGGGGCTGTTCCCGAATGTCTGAAACATGCATCAGTGCAACCCAGACTTAAGAGGCCAAATTTGGATTCCGCTGACCTAGCAAATTTTAGACCTATTTCTAATCTGCCATTTTTAGCCAAAATTTTAGATAAAGTAGTACTGTGTCAGCTTCAAACATTTTTAATCGACAACAACATTTTTGATATATTTCAATATGGCTTTAGAAAATTTCACTCCACTGAAACGGCTCTTGTTAAAGTACTGAATGACATTTTCTTGGCCACTGACTCTGGAGACTCAGTAGCGCTGGTACTTTTGGACTTAAGTGCTGCATTTGACACTGTAGACCATAATGTCCTGCTGTCTCGCTTAGAACACCTAGTGGGCATCAGAGGCTCAGCTTTAGATTGGTTCCAGTCCTATCTGACAAATAAGAGCTTTTCCGTTAACATTGGTAACCATCGATCCTCCTCGGTAAAGTTGACATGTGGGATTCCCCAAGGCTCCATTCTGGCACCTATGTTGTTTTCTTTATATGCTGCCCCTTGGCACTATTTTTAGAAAATATGAATTAAATTATCATTGTTATGCAGACGACACTCAAATATATTTTCCTCTTAAACAAAAAAATAGCTTAGAACAGATGACTGCCTGCCTCGAGGACGTGAAAGCATGGATGTCTTTGAATTTTTTAAGTTTAAATGAGAGTAAGACCGAAGTTATGGTGTTTACACCTTCTAGTGTATATAAAACAACAAATATAGATCTGGGTGTTTTTGCACCGTATGTTAAACCATATGTTAAAAACTTGGGGGTGGTATTGGATAGTGCCCTAAAGCTTGATAGACAGGTAAATCAAGTTGTGAAGGCAAGCTTTTACCAACTCCGAACCTTGGTTAAAATTAAGTCTTTCCTCTCTTTCGCAAATTTTGAAAGAGTCATACATTGTTTTATAACAACAAGGCTGGATTACTGTAACTCGCTGTATCTGGGGATCAGTCAATCATCCATTAACCGCCTCCAGGAAGTCCAAAATGCTGCTGCCAGAGTTCTGACAGGAACTCGAAAACGTATACTTATAACTCCGGTCCTTCAGAAACTCCATTGGCTGCCGGTGTGCCAGAGAATTAATTTTAAAATCTTGCTTTTAGTTTTTAAATCAGTAAATGGGTCAGCTCCGTCTTTCCTCTCTGACTTGCTGACAGCCCATCAACATACAAGAGCTTTGAGATCTGCAAACGTAGGCCTTTTAACAGTTCCAAGATCGAGACTAAAGACAAGAGGAGATAGAGCATTCTCTATTGCTGCTCCAAGACTCTGGAATAGTCTTCCTCTGGACATTAGAACAGCGCCTTCCTTGTCCGTTTTTAAAGTGAGGTTAAAGACCTTTTTATTTGATGTGTCCTATAGGGATGAGGGTTGATGCAGTTGTCTTGTCTGTATGTATCTGTTGTCATATCATGTCTGTATGTATCTGTTGTCATGTTGATTTTAGCACTCTGTATAGCACATTGGTCAACGAAAGTTGTGTTTAGTTGTGCTTTATAAATAAAGATTGATTGATTGATCTTTTGAGGCTCTTTTAAGCTTAATATTGGACAAGAGACGAAGCCTGTAAACAGGTAAGTGACTCCAAAGATGCTGTACATTACCTCCCTCTCTCTGCAGTCATGACATCACCACTGTCCCAAATGTAGACCAGGGGCCTGTACTACGAATCAAGATTTGGCGTTAGCGAGGTAACTTCAGGTTCAACCCAGGGTTTTCTGTACTACGACGGTGGATTATTTGTTACCGGGGTAGATCGCCATGGTAACATATGCTGAACGGCTAACCTGGTCGGGAGCAGGATAAGTTGGAGATCAGAGATCAACCGGTATGAAAACCCCGCCCATTAACTAATTCTTGACGATAATGTCGTCACCGTTCATAGTAGATCCTGTGCAGCTTGGTGCGCTGATAGTGAGAGGTGCGTTCAGAAGAGCCAGAACATTTAGAGACCGACAAAACCCTTTTGCATTCCCTCATGAGTATCTTTCTGAAAAATATAGATTCTTAGCAGAGGGAATTACGTATATTGGCAGCTTCTTGAGCCGTATGTTGCCAATGCGACGCATTGAAGCTGTGCACTCAGTCCCACAGACTGAATGCACAGCGTTTCGTTATTTCGCTATGGGTAGTTTTATAGTGTGGGTGATGCGGAAAACCTGTGCAAGAACATGGTCTGCCGCGCAATTTTGAACGGATTTTATTTAATGGCTGTTGCCACCATATTCTGATTAATGGAGTGATGAAAAATAGATATCCAAAGCCCTTTGTAAAAACTTTGGACTCTAATATGTTGACAAAATGAAACAAGGTTTTTCACTCAATGTTCTAATTTCCGGTCTGGAAATGTATGCAAAGAATATCATATTTTACAACTTAATCATTTGCTCATTTAAACATAGGCCTAACGCTACATTTACAGGAAACTAGTAATTAAAACATTATTTGACCTACTATTAGTTATCAACTTGGGAGGTTTCATGTTGATAATATGTTATCCCTATTCACTGGGGTGTCTCCCCTTAACCCTTTTGTCCTTGGGTTGCTTTGACCCATTTTCTAATGATTTCCATATCAGAAATTGGGGTTTCTTTCAACCAAAACCTTTCAAACCAAAAAGAATAATTGGTATCTGTACAAAGCTCTTCACAAATGATAAATAAATGATAATTTCACAACTTTCATTGAATTTTGATGTTTCATTCACTTTTATAGTATTTAAAAATGATAATAAATAGGACATTGAAAGAGAGAAGTGATGAAAACCCACAAAAAAGATTCAAAAGGCACAACAAAAAAGCCACAAAAAGGTTTAAAAAGATCAAAATGTTGACAAAAGTTTAACAAATACATCCTCACGTGTTCTCCTCACTGTGTCAGTGTAACTAAGTTAAGTGTCATTCATTCAGTCATGTACTATCTCTAATCATATTCCAGTTCTTCTGTCTCCAGCCTTGTTTTTTTTATTAAAAGCCTCTTATAATCGAGCTCCAGGGTTCTTTTACACAGGGCTCTGACATTGTCTGCTCCAACTTGAAACAAATGAAGAACATTGTCCAAACTTGGAGAAAGTTGAAGGTGTCCATTTGACTACTGTGGTTCATTGCTTATACCTTGTGTCTTTGTCTTGGCCTTGAAGTGAAGGCCCTAGGCTCAGGGGGAGGAAGAAGTTCCTCTTCGTGATAAGTTTAACACCATAGAAATGTAATCAATTGAGTCATATTTGAAATGAGCACTTTAAGGACTTGTGTCTTATGTTGAGACCACCACCATTAGTAAGTCATTACAGACACTTCAATCACAACCACACGTTCACACACTCTAACCATCTGTGTTGCAAGTGGTATATACAACTCCAAAGTGTACCCCCAAAATGAGCAGGCAGACACAGTCTCCTGATCATCTAGGACCTCCACTTGAGAAAGTAAATGGTATATTTGATCAATATTCAGCAACAACATATGGCATACATACTGGCGTATGACTATTGGTTTCACTGTTACCTCTGTATGGCACAGTGGGACGACAGTGGGTGGTGGCAGCAACACCACTGTATTTCCTGTCACTGCAGAGAACAGTAATACATTTCACTCCTACAATATTCATAAATAATTGTTGAATGAACATGGTCACATAGATTACTTGAAACATACATATGCCTGGGCTTCCAACCTGCTGCCACCAGTTGCCTAATTTGTCTTCCTGTTGGCTGCAGGTAATTTCATTGTTCTATAGGCCTTTTGTAGCTATACAATATCCTACAAAAGGGACTAATTCAGGCAATTCAGCCTTGTACTTGTTGGCCTTAAAATATGTGCAAGTATTGCCTACTGCTACTTACCGTTTTTAATTATGGTTTTATATTTATTTTGCATTTGCTTCCACGATCGTTTGCCACTGCAGGGTTGCAACTAAAATAATACAGCAACAAAAGTTTAACGTTGTGGAATGCACCCGTGTAATTATGGTCACATCTTCAATAAGTCATGTAGTTTACGCATTTACAGCGTATGCTATTTTCTGCCAGCTTGGCAGCAGCGACTTTGTTGAATTTTGCCTGTATTATATGTCTGTATTCCTGATATGCTTGTTTTACAATATTTCACGCAAGAGCTAGACAACGTTTGTAAGATTATTGTCTGCTCCTCCTGCGTGAAATATGCAGCTGTTGTTTTGTCCATGTTTGCGATTGGACATACGATGCAAACACCGCCCCTTTATGTGAACGCGCACGTCTCTAGATTGGAAAGATCTGGGTTGAGTTAGAGAGTTGATAACTGCCGTCGTAGTACCGCTTATCGTGACTGCGATTGTTAGGCTTCGCGTAGCCAGGTAACTGAAAGTAATCCAGAGCATGTTGATCTTGATTCGTAGTACAGGCCCCTGGTCAGAGCCTTGCTAAGACAACACTTTCAAAGATAGTCAAGAGCGTTGAGTTCCTGGGATGTTTGACTACATTGTTGTACAGCTATAATGTGTGTGTCTCCTCAGGTGCGGGAACTCCAGACACGTCTCCAGACATCTCAGCCCGGAGGTCCATCCAGTCCTGGCCATGTCACCCCAGCCTCACGACCTTTCAATCCCAGCACAGGGGAGCTCAGCACCAGCAGCAGCAACGACATACCTGTTGCCAAGGTAGAGAGAGACATGCACGCATACCATTACACATTTTTGTACATAGCTGTACATTACTTTTGTATGCGCGCACAGACTCATTTTCTCTCACACAGAAATACAGACTTTTACAGTGACACGTGCCCAGGCACAGATGAGCATTTTAATACACTCACTGTTGGTGAATGTATGGAGTATATCTCTGTAAGAATATGGTTAGCCTTACTCAAAATGCACTACCTTTGAATTTCCAAGGAAATTTATTTTGTTTCCAATTATCTCACATATTTTCTTTATCACACAAGGGAGAAATGATTGGCTAAAAGACCACACATTCTGTGTTTGTGCACGTATTTGTGTGTTCATCCGTCCTTGACTTTGGAGGGAATACATTACTCTTGGACTTCCCAAAAATATAAGCACTACATGTACACTTGGAGAAAAGCAGCGTCTTCAGATGCTTGTTCACCATTTCACAATATACATGACTCAGGACACAAACTAATTTCCTTTTTGTTCTTCTATTGTAGCGATGTGAATAGTTTTCGAAGGTTTCATGTTTTGTCTTATCCAGGTGGCTGAAAGGGTGAAGCTCTCCAAAACACGTTCAGAGTCATCTTCAACAGAGAGATCGGTGCTGGGCTCTGAAATCAGCAGTATTGGGGTAAGTGTTTTGTAGAGGGGAGAGGTAATTATGAGGAAAAAGACTAGCCCCTTTTATGTAGCATTTTTAAGGCAGGAATATTGTGTCCCACACACAACCTCCTAGAGCTCAAACGGTTTCAATGTTGAATGATCAGGAAGTCCTCCTTTGATCCGACAACATGGTGACAGTGGCTCACATTAGTCACCAGGGAGGAGTGTGCTCACCATCTCCATCGCTAAGCTTCTGAGATTTTGACTTTGTTGCACGCGGAGACTTTGTCCCACGGAGTTGAGTTAAATCCATCATTAAGAAATCTGCGTAGAGATGGCCGTCCTTACAAACTGAGTGACCGGGCAAGAAGAAGACTTGTGATGGAGGCCACCAAGACACCTTCGACCACTCTGAAGGAGTTAAAAGCTTCAGTGGTTCAGATGGGAGAGACTTTACATCCAACAACTGTTGCCCAGGTTCTTCACCAGTTGAAGCTGTATAGGAGAATGGCAAAGAGAAAGCCACTGTTGAAAAAAAGATCATATGAAATCTCGCCTGGAATTTTCCTGTGAAGGCATGTGAGAGATTACCGTGAACTTAATTGTTTGCTGTCTGTAAGCAGTTTGTAAATTAACGACTTGTGATTGACCTAACAGGGAAGCACGAGGAATCCTAGATAGAATCATCCCTTTATTTTTTCCAAAACAGACGTATGCCTGAGCGCACAACCAAACTGAATGAACCCCCCCCTCTGAAACATGGAGTATATATACAAACAGGTCAAACCAATACAGACACGTGGGGGAAGACAAATGTCAAAATATTCAGTTATGGCAAGCATTTCTCTAATTTAGGGGTCCTCAAACTTTTTTCTGCGAGGGCCAGATCATTTTCCTTTCTTTAATGTTGGGCCGGGTCGGTCAGTAACAGAAAATTACATTGGCCGGAGTAACTACCAGTATTATTGTGGATGATTTTAAATGTATTTATTATGCTAGAATAGTTTATAATTTTGTTATACATCCTATTAAAAGAGCAGTATTACCGTCATAATGACCTTTTTTCATATTCATTGCAATTGAAATAAAAACATTTACTTACGTTTGCTTATTAAAAACCTCTTCTCATTCCTGTTAAATGTGCCCAAAAACGCCTAAACAGCATACCCAAACTAAATTGACTGCTGTTCTTGAACCATTTGGAGTACATGTATGTAAATGGACTCTTTTGAAAGCTGACACTCTGAAGTTATGTTCCTTGTTGTCAGGACCCCTGTCAGTCCTACTGGTGTTGAGTAATAGAAGCTTGAACACAAGGAAAGTGAAAGTTTCTATTTCCGCCTAGATTTTGTGTTGAAAACAGAGGCCTGAAGAGGCCTAGAGGTGGTAGGTATTAGCTGGAAGACAGCATTGGACCACAGGTTGAAGCCTTACCCAATTCAGATCAAAAGTCAAACATAATACCACAATATATTCATATTTGACACATGTTTTTATAAGAATACATCCATGCGTTTTCTAAAAGGGCCTTTTGGAGACTCCAGAAAACCCTTGTAACCAAGGTCAAATTCTTAGGATAAAAAGGTATAATTGTAATCTCTAATGAAAGGTGGTACTTAGAACTATCATATATAACAGCTAAATCCCTCATTAGTATTACTGAAACACAAAAACTGAAGCATGAACACATTGGAGTGCTTTATCTGATTCCCAGGATTGGCGCACAAAGAACACTGACATATTGCGCAATCGACTTTTATTTTGAAGGCTCCACAAAACCTGGCATATGGGGTATCGCCATTTTCAGCTAGCTCTAAGCTACAAGGATCACTAGCTCATTTCATTGCCATTGTATATGGAAGCAAATCGTGACCAAAATTCAAATGAAAATGCATTTCCAGAAATGCTTTTTCATTTTAAGAATGTGGCTGCATTATTTGACTCATAAATAAAATTAGTAATCAATCATCCTATTTGCATTTTAATTTTCTTCTTTAAGACTGCTCATTCTTTCACTTAATTAAAATGAAAACGAAAAATACATTTGAAATTTAATTTTCAAAATATGCCCCAGCAAATCGATACCAAAATTCTATTTGAAATGTAAAATTCGAAAATTCAAATGCTTTTCCAGAAATGCTTTTTCATTTTCAAGAACATGGCTGCAAAATCGTGACCACAATTCAAATTCAAATGCATTTCCAGAAGTGCATTTTCGTTTTCGTGTTCTGCCCGCAAAGAACTGCCCATAATTCGAAAACGAAAATGCATTCTGAGCGGCGCAGCAGAGTGACGTCAGTAGCCTCTCTTTTTCAGCTACCTGCTGACCGAGCTACCCATCTTGTTCGGTAGGGGGCGGTGTGCACATAGGCATTGCATTACATGACCAAATTTGCCTAGAAATTGACTGAATTGCCGGGTATTTAGAGGACGCATCACAGATCATCAATCACGCTCCCTCAAATTATGCATACACTGATAGAATTAGCTGAGCTGGTAGAAACTAATAATATATCTGAGTCTGATGCCCGTGACCGAGTAGAACAAACTGAGTTGCTAGTTGCTTGAGGAAGACCCAGATCATCTGGGATAGCACACATACTTCTTGCCGACGTCGGCCCGATGTGTATAAGATACGTCGGCAAAATGTAGTATGGAGATAGTTGGTATTTGATCGAAACTGACTTCCAGATTATGTGTGGACGATGAATCAAATCACACCCGGCCGCACTACAGATATATTCTGATAGATAACTTCTTATATGCTGTTAAATAGGCTATGTCCGATCTCTCAGAAAGCAAATATTTCACTAACCATAACCGATATGAAATGTCACTTAGCAAATGAACATAGCCTATAGGCTGAACATTGACTTTGATAGGAATAAGGAGACAATGAAAAATATGCTTGACCATCCAAAATTGGCTATTAGCAATACAGTACTTGATTCAACCAGGATTTTCTGTGTGGGTATTATAATTAAGAGACAATTGAAGTTCATGATTTTATATCAGGCTGGATGTTGATGGCATCAAGCTCTTAAAAGAACTCCAACACAGAAAAGAAAACAACGAAACATAAATATATAGGCTATGGCTTTGCCAGTTGTTCCACGTCTTCCATCGGTCTCCGCCGCCCTCCGAGTCTGTCTCGACTCACTTGGTAACAGTAGTAATTTTGGCAAAGGAGAAGACACAAGTGTTTACAAGTTTCATAAGCACTTGCTCAATACTGTTCCTCCAATGAGCAACTGAGCTTGTGTTCTGAGGTAAAGTTTGGTCGTTCTGAAATCGTCTGCTTTTCCCTGTGAAAGCAAGCTGTTTCACCTTTGGCCTATTTCAGACAAAATCTGAATTTCCGCAATCTGAATCTGAATTTCAGCAATCTGAATTTCAAGAATCTGAATTTCAAGAATCTGAATTTCAAGAATTTGAATTTCAAGAATCTGAATTTCAAGAATCTGAATTTTTGAAATTTGTATTTTTGGATCAAATAATTCCGTTTAATTAAATTCGGCATACAAATAATTCAGATATTACATATTAAACAGCAAAATATTTCAGTTTTATGAAATTCGACATACAAATATTTCTTAACTTTCATATTCAAATTCAGATACCTTTGTCAGCTTTAGCTCCATACACTTTGTACATCTTTACTGTATCTCCCCCACACATAGCATTTCACTCCACTCACTTTCTTCCAACGTCAGAACCACACACCCCTGTCACAATAAAAGCACACAAGAAAATACCTTACAAGTATCAGCACAATTAGAGGGAGCGCCATAATCTGTGATGTGTCCTCTAAAGACACGGCAATTCAGTCAATTTCCCGGCAAATGTTGTCATGTAATGCAATGCGTATGTGCACACCGCCCCCTACCGAACAAGATGGGTAGCTCGGTCAGCAGGGAGCTGAAGAAGAGAGGCTACTGACGTCACTCTGCTGCGCCGCTCAGAATGCATTTTCGTTTTCGAATTATGGGCAGTTCTTTGCGGGCAGAACACGAAAACGAAAATGCATTTCTGGAAATGCATTTGAATTTGAATTGTGGTCACGATTTTGCAGCCATGTTCTTGAAAATGAAAAAGCATTTCTGGAAATGCATTTGAATTTGAATTGTGGTCACGATTTTGCAGCCACATTCTTAAAATGAAAACGCATTTCTGGAAATGCATTTTCATTTTCGAATTTTACATTTCAAATAGTGCTCCGAGAGTACGGGGTACCGGATTCCCTGATCGGGGCTGTCCGGTCCCTGTACGACCGGTGCCAGAGTTTGGTCCGCATTGCCGGTAGTAAGTCGAACTTGTTTCCGGTGAGGGTTGGACTCCGCCAGGGCTGCCCTATGTCACCGATTCTGTTCATTACCTATATGGACAGGATTTCTAGGCGCAGCCAGGGTGTTGAGGGGGTCCGGTTTGGTGACCTCAGGATCGGGTCGCTGCTTTTTGCAGATGATGTGGTCCTGTTGGCTTCATCGGGCCGTGACCTTCAGCTCTCACTGGAGCGGTTCGCAATCGAATGTGAAGCGGCTGGGATGCGAATCAGCACCTCCAAATCTGAGGCCATGGTTATCGACCGGAAAAGGGTGGAGTGCCATCTCCGGGTCGGGGAGGAGATCCTGAACCAAGTGGAGGAGTTCAAGTATCTCGGGGTCTTGTTCACGAGTGAGGGAAGAATGGAGCGCGAGGTCGACAGGCGGATCGGTGCGGCGTCCGCAGTGATGCGGGCTCTGCATCGGTCCGTCGTGGTGAAGAAGGAGCTCGAAAGGCGAAGCTCTCTATTTACCAGTCGATCTACGTTCCTACCCTCACCTATGGTCACGAACTATGGGTAGTGACCGAAAGAACGAGATCGCGAATACAAGCGGCCGAAATGAGCTTTCTCCGCAGGGTGTCCGGGCTCTCCCTTAGAGATAGGGTGAGAAGCTCGGTCATCCGGGAGGGGCTCAGAGTAGAACCGCTGCTCCTCCGCGTCGAGAGGAGCCAGCTGAGGTGGCTCGGGCATCTGATTAGGATGCCTCCTGGACGCCTCCCTGGTGAGGTGTTCCGGGCACGTCCCACTGGGAAGAGGCCCCGGGGAAGACCCAGGACACGCTGGAGGGACTATGTCACTCGGCTGGCCTGGGAACGCCTCGGGGTCCCCCAGGAAGAGGTGGTGGAAGTGGCCGGGGAGAGGGAAGCCTGGGCCTCCCTGCTTAGGTCGTTGCCCCCGCGACCCGATCCCCGGACAAGCGGCAGATGACGAGAGACGAGACGAGAGACATTTCAAATAGAATTTTGGTATCTATTTGCTGGGGCATATTTTGAAAATTAAATTTCAAATGTCTTTTTCATTTTCATTTTAATTAAGTGAAAGAATGAGCAGTCTTAAAGAAGAAAATTAAAATGCAAATAGAATGATTGATTACTAATTTTATTTATGAGTCAAATAATGCAGCCACATTCTTAAAATGAAAAAGCATTTCTGGAAATGCATTTTCATTTGAATTTTGGTCACGATTTGCTTCCATAATTGTAAGCCAGTTAGAAAAAATCGTGTAGAGGGGGCGGTGGGGGGGGGGGGTGCAGGGGGGGGGGGGCGGGACGCACAGACCTGGTTGGCTTTAGAGGGCTGTCACCGGGGCATGGAAGCTCCTATTGGGTCAACCAAGATGTCTATCAAAAGGTCACAGTGTAGCGGCCATTTTAAGACTATCCCCGGGTTTCTACTCTCCTCACATGAGTAGCTATTAGCAATTGTTTGTGACACTTCGTCAAAAAATGTTTTTGATTTGTAAGAATGAAGCAAAAAGATCGTGGCTATGTGTGGATATAATTAATTGTTTGGACAACTACTCGACATGGTTTGATACTTTGAACCCTTGGGAATGTAAGCAGATGAGGTTTTGATGAGTTGTGTGCATACCTGGAACATTCCTAAGTAATCGTAGGTAAGTACAACTTTTTTCTCTGGCATTGTTGAATGAACGGTCACCGGACAAAGACGTTGACGGTACTTTCTGTTGCGAGTTGAGCTTGAATTGGTTTATTTCAATGGAAGCACAATAATCGTAGCTTTCCAACGAGGTATCATATGTGTAGCCATCTAAAAAAATATTTTTTTGAATTTGAGTGCGTTCTCACTGAGGGAGGGGGGCGCAGCATTTCTGTATCGCGGGCGATACAGGACCTCTATCTGGTTAATCAGTGTGAACTTATACATGTATATAAAAATACATGTATATATAAAAATACATTAAAAATGTCTCTGGCATTGTGTAGAGGCCGGTCCAAATGCGTGGGCGGGCCGTTTTCGGCCCGCGGGCCGTAGTTTGGGGACCCCTGCTCCAACTTAACAAATACTATAACATAACCCCCCATGCTCTTCTTAGGGACCTAGTACATTCCCATCCCCTCCTCCGGTTCATTATGCCAGCCCATTCACAGCACTTGTCTCTCAATCAAAACCAGGAAGTGTGCCATGCTCTGACCTACAAACATGTAAGACAAAGAAAAGAAACAAACAGATAAGCCTATGTGTAATAGACTTACTTGATATGTGTATGTACATAATGTATGTCAATGCATATGGTCCAAATAATAACAGAAAATAACATTTGGGAAAGGTTATATAAGTGTAAGGGTTATTAATGTTAAGGCTGCTGTGCGGCATATTGTGCCGCCATCCTGTGACTGTTCCACGTTTTTATGGTTAACTGAACAAGCATGGAAAACATTAAGCCCTTTTCACCTTGTAACCCTTGTAAAGGATTTAAACCCCATTAAAATAAAGATCTCTAAAGTTATTTGGAATTTTTCAAAACTATATTTAAAATATAGCTGCAAGCAGCAATGAGGTGGCCAAGACGGTAAAATGAACAAAAAACATTTTAGACATCTTCAGAACAGGGTTCTGCGTAAATGCAGCTTTGAATCCATCAAAGATTTGCTGAGATACGACCCAACTTCCTGTTTGCCGGCTTTGCCGCAGATTTTGATTGGCTGTGTTGGTCGATCAAACCGTTTCGAAAATCTAAAATAATTTTGATAGTTTGTGTGAGGATTAGGGATGAGATAAGATTTTAACAATTACGATTCCTTATCAATTCCTGCTTATCAATTTGATTCCTCATCGATTCTTTTATCGATTCTTATTGGGCAAGGGGGGGGGGGGGGAGAGAGCACAAACGGGTTTATTGTTGGAATGCTGCTTCAGCATTCCAAGTATTGTTCTTTGAATCTTTATTCAACTTCTTCGATTTCTTCCGTGACACCCTTCAGCGCCTTCAAATCTTCAGCTATTAAAACCGTTCAGAAAAACTTCTGCAGTTTCAGGCTATGACTTTTCAGCTTTCTACCTCTTATGTTTGAATTAATATAAATCAATATTCATAATATTTTTTACATGGTTTTCCAATACAGTTTTTTTTTTCAAATCCCCTTTAACTTCTTCAACTTTCAAATCCTTCTTCTTCCTCAATATTTTAGCTACAGCCACCATTTAAACTATAAAATGTTGACAAAACCCTAAACTATAAAAAAAAGCCACTTTTTGATATCAATTCAACTTTATTCACTGATTATGTTCCATGAGTTTTTCAAATTGTTTCTGAGATTTACATGGGTGTGTATGTGGAGAGCCTAGGGTGCTGACTGAAACGCTTAGAACTTCGAAATCTGTTTCAAAGTATTTCTAGTTTGCCAGCACTGCTACAATTTTCACTCTTCATGCTTCATTTTTGGATCAATAGATAGCTAACATTATGTTGGTCGTAGACAGTTGTCTGTGGAATCCAACAGACTTACAAATTTTTTCAGAGCCACACGAAAGCGAGACAAAGTCCAACTCTTGCCCCATAGAGACCAATGCAAATCTGGTGACAAATTTGTCAGAGAAAGCACAAGGAACACGTTTTTAAAACTGCCGGTAGGGTGGTATTTCTGACCGCACAGACATAAAAGATATCTCTGGTTTCGGCAGAGTCTTGGGAAAATATACTTATTTTTGGGATTGGACGTATAGTTTTGTGTCTAGGTTAACTTGTTTGAGGTGTGGATTCTAGGTAAATTTCAGTTATTCTCTCTGCCCTCAGCGTGTTAGCGATCATAGCTGCACCATCACCGTGGCAACCAAACAGACACGCGCCACTCAGTCTTTCACACAGGTGATTGGTATTAGCTGATTAGTGGAGTCACAAGACGTAGATATTCAGTCAACTCGAGCACTACTACACAACTACTGATACTATTAGCTGCTACTACTACCGCACCTGCTGCTATTTCTTATGCCACTACTACAACTACTAATTCTCTTTTACTACTACTGCTAATGAAACTGTTCTGTTCTATCTGCTACAACTATTACTATCCCAACTATTATTTCAGCTACTAAAACGAATATTCTACTACTACAGTTTAACAGGTCAGCTTTCAGCTTATCCTGCATTGTATTTCAGCTCTTAGCATTGTTAGATGATGCAGTTAAGCTTCCAGCTTCCATTTTCAGCAATTTTTTAAAATTAATTACAGCTTTCAGCATTCCAACACATTTTCTGCAGGAAATGCACTTTCTAGTTTACATTAATTTTCTTTTATATAATTTTCTATAATGCTGCACACCATATACAGTATGTATACATACACATTTACATTTTTCCGTTGCTCTTCTTCTACCCATTTACTAGCTACGCTAGCTTAGTTATAGAATCTTCCATTTTCAGCCAAGGTCAAATCATATAATATGACAGTGTCAAACATCGGCCATTCTGTTAAACAATTAACATTAAGTTTAATAATGGAATAAAAATCGATATGCTCAGTTTAATAATGGGTTAACACGACAACGCAAACGTTTGCACTTCCCGTCCACACTAATACGGCATATTCGGATACTGAAAACGGAGCTTTTCGAATACGCTATCCTAGCCGGACATGTGAAAATGCCGGGTACGCGTAGTAGTATGGACGGGGTCCCCGGAGCTTTTCAGATACGATGACGCTCAGTTGCCTTGGCATTGGGGTAGCTTGCGCTCTAGAGGTTATAAGGTCAAGATGGAAAGTGAAAGAAATATGCTGCTCCAACTCTTTTCAAGAGTTTTCGCTTCAACTTATTTATAAGTTAGTGTAACTGTATGACTTATTTTATTTTTTTTACCTCAAAACAAGTGTCAGTCTCAGCTGATCGCGTGCATGTAAAACGGAGTAGCGTGGCGGGAGGAAGGGACAGAAGTGGCGTAACCATGACAACGATTGTCATGTATCCGTGTTAGTGTGGACGGCAAACATTTGGAAAACGATTTGAAAATGCTAGTGTGGATGGAGATCGTTTTCAATTCAAATACGCGTATTTGTATTTACCCAGGCTGGAGTGGACAGGGCCTAGGTTTCAGGTTCAAGGTGGAGGAGAAACTAATCAGTCACCCAGTCCTGTTCAGACACTTAATTTAAAGATTACATCAAAATAATAATCTGTGGTGCAGGTTTGCCGATGTTGTCGTTGTCCCTGTTGAGTTTTTTATACTTTTAAATTGAATCTCGTCACATTACGTGACTTTGTTGTGCAACTGTAAAAGCTTGCTACTCTAACTCAGAATGCTGCTGCAATAAAAGTGGAACTATTGTGGGTGTTAAATAAGATCATGCTACATCTAACCAGCGGATCATTTCTTGCAAGTGGTATTTTTACAGACTGTATTACAGTAACACCGTAGGCGTGAATAATGCATGCATCGTCATCGTCGTCCATCTGGCATCGGACTTTAGCCGAAGAAGCTAGAGAGGGAGGACAAACGTTCTGCTCTCAATGTAATCACAACGGAGGGTTCCAAGCGTCAACAAATGCAAAATTTTACATATTGCTTATTTAACATTGATAAAAAAAAACACAATTGTGAGATTTAATGTACAATACTATGTATGCTGATATTATTAGTACATTTACTTTCGAAAACAGTAATACATTTTCGCTTGTTGACTGAGGCGTTAGCATAATTAGCCTCTGTTGAACGACATATATGATAGTGGTCTGTGATACATCCGTTTTTAATCGTTAAAATAATAAACATGCCTCAGATATCGATGAACCTTTTATGATAACATTATATGACTAGTAAACAATTCATGGGTACAATTGTCCTTATTTACCAGTAGTTTTAAACCATTGTAGCTCACTGTAATGCTGTATGCGACGCGGTTTAGAAAAACTTGGAATTCTACTGCTGTTTAGGAAGCCAAACAGCGACAGTAAAATCTCAGCCCTCCCCTTACAAAAATCAAAATTCCCAGATGAGTTTTTCAATTGGTGAATCAACCTGTCACTCAAATTACAGCCAACCCCTGTGTGAATACCATCCTGTATGTGGCACAGAAGTTTTCCCATTTTAAGAGGTCTGTAATTACCTGAGAGTACTTTGAGCCATTGCCTACTAACCTGAACTTCAATGCCACAGCCTCAATTTGATGTCATTGTGTTCATAAAGGTCTCCTCTACAAGAGTATGAAAACCGCGAACATTTCCCAGCTGGGGGATTTTTTTAAATCGAGCTTATGTCGTAGGAGTGCCCCTGTTTTAGAGCTACATTTTGAGTGCAAACAAACTCCCCATCGCTCCATCCAGCTAGTTAGCTTGCCACGAGCATTCCTCTCCCTGCTTCACTAACAAAATATGGACATGTGCCTTGTTTTGGCTCATTTAATCGGATCAACCTCAAAATCGGTTAACATATAGTGGAAACGTACATGTACAAATCTGTGGTCTCATATATACATAAAGATAAACATTTTTTAATTCCAACGCGTTCAAACAGTCCCCTCAATAAAGGTTGCCTAGCAAGTTACAGCAGCAGCCTGGCCCTGTGACAGGTGGGGGGAAGGGCGCAAAGGCACACTTAATAGTGGTATTTTGTTCCAACTCATTGTTTAGACAACTCATTCATTTGTAGCAGATAAACATTTAAAAACATGCAAGCTAGTAGGCCCGAAAACTAGGATTGAGCCAATGCCTGTGAATACCGTCCCGAATGTGGCACTGGCGTTTTAACAGTTTAAGTCTGTTATTAGCCGAGTGGTCTTAACACCCTTGGCTACTAACCTGCACTTTAATGCCACAACCTTAACTTGATGTCAATCTGTTCAGGAACATTTCCTCTACAGGACTGTGAAACTGCTAACATTTTCCAGTTGGGACTTTTGAGATATTTGAGTTTAAGTCCGATGAGTGCCTGCACCCATTCACTGCAACGAAATAGCTTCATGGAACTCGACTCGGAATCTGAGCTTCAGGGACGCTTGACAAAAAAAGACAACATTTGGCGTGTCAAGCATTTTAGAATTATGTGATGTGTTCCCATTGTATTTAAGACGAAATACTTTACAAGCAAGAGGTTTGTTAATGTATCTTGTATACATATCTCACTCATACTGGCCAATCAGCTAACATTTTAAAGTAGTTTAAATCCAAAGTCGCTGTCGTAAAACTAGCCTTTTTTCACAAACTGCTGATTAACGGAGAGGCAGTTAGAACCGAAACTGTACTGTACTGTAGCTAGTGGTACGTGCCAGTGGAGCGAGTGTACGTGAAAGTGGCTAGTGGTACATGCCAGTGGAGCGAGTGGTACGTGCCAGTGGCTAATGGTACGTACCAGTGCCTCTACTGGCACCTAGTGGTACATGCCAGTGCCTCCGCTGGTACATGACAGTAGCAGTTGCAGCTTTTGTTTACTGTCGTGTAACTGCCCCGCGGCCATTTTAGAATAGGAGAACAGGCTATACCTTTAATTTATTTTTATGTGTGTGGCGGCCTGGGGAAACTCGTGGATGTCTCGGCCCCTCATTGTTGGCTATAAGCCATAAAAGATCGAAAATCGTTTTCTGCCAAAATTGAGATTTTTGATGTTTTGTATAGTTAACACCCTAAACTTAATTGTAATAAACAAAAAGTATATGATTACTATGATTACTTATGAAAAACTGTTAATTTCAATGTTTTTTGGACATGTCAGCTAGCAAGATTTTCAAGCCATGTCAAATGAAATGCTCAGTTTGCCTGTTCTTTTGCGTGCTGCAGCGGCCCATAACAACTGATCAATGACATAACTTGCTGAGAAGTTATTAATGTAGCCTATACTTAAACTGACATTTACATTCACAACGTCATTACGAAGAAAAGGATTTTCTCCCATATCACTTTTTGACACAGGTTGACTTTAAAATGATGTAACTTCAGTTGTGATAAAGATATCTGAGTGATTTAAACAGATTTGTATCAAGGGATTTGTAGTTTCCAATATGTATAATACCCATAAAGCAATTTGCAATCATAGGGTTTAATTTATTGACATGGTCCTTCATATGAAAATAATGAACTATTATTAACAACCATATTTACTCAGAGTATCAAAATGCAAATGTACCTATAAAAAGTTCAGTTATTACAATTAATGATATACACCACTAGGTGTACACCACTAAGAGGCGCTAGGCGTTAAATAGTAGAGTAGAATAAACTGGTTTAAATAAGCCTAAATACAAAACTTCCTACCTAGTATCCAGTATAGCAACCATGACAGTTTCCTGCTAGCACGCGTAGATATCTCAGGAATTTAAGGTTGGCATAGCGACGGACGTGTCCTTGCTTCGGAACGGCATTGTGACCTCAGGTAGGACACTAATTGGCCCTAGGACACTATTTGGCCTGACATCTCTGCTAATACCAATCACCTATGTAAGAGACTGGCGCGTGTTTGTGTGGTTGCCACGGTGATGGTGCAGCTATGGCTGCTAATGCGCTGAGGGCAGAGAATACAGAAATTTAGCTATAATCCACACCCCAATCAAGTTAACCTAGATGCAAAACTATACGTCCAATCCAAAAAATAAGGATATTTTCCGAGACCCAAGACTCTGCCGAAACTAGAGATGTCCTTTATATGTCTGTGCGGTCAGAAATACGACTCTACCGGCAGTTTCTAAATCTGGTTGTTTTTGCCTTTTCTGGCAAATTTGTCCAATACGTCCAATCCCAAAAATAAGTATATTTTCCCAAGACTCTGCCGAAACCAGAGATATCTTTTATGTCTGTGCGGTCAGAAATACCACCCTACCGGCAGTTTTAAAAACGTGTTCCTTGTGCTTTCTCTGACAAATTTGTCACCAGATTTGCATTGGACTCTATGGGGCAAGAGTTGGACTTTGTCTCGCTTTCGTGGGGCTCTGAACAAATGTGTAAGTCTGTTGGATTCCACAGACAACTGTCTACGACCAGCACAAAATGAGCTATCTATTGATCCAAAAACGAAGCATGAAGGGCGAAAATAGTGGCAATGCTGGCAAACAAGAAATATGTTTTCAACGACATCCGAAGCTCCCCTCCACTCTAAGCGATTCAGTCTGCACTCTAGGCTTCTCGTACACATCGCATTCCAACAATAAGTATGCAGAATAACAATAGTGTTTTTGCTTGCAGCAAACAAGTAATAATAACTAATAATATGTGAGACAATAACGTTATGAAAGTGAGGATACACTTTACTAAAGGACTTGAGTAGGTTATTAATTGTTTGACCAAATATAGCAGGCACATTTTTAAGTTGATAATTCTATACGGCCCCCGAATGATTTTATAAATATCCAAATGGCCCTTTGCAGAAAAAAGGTTCCCCGCCCCAGGCCTATAGGTATATATATATATATATATATATATATATATATATATATATATTGTATACAATATAGCCAGGTAGCTGACTTCACCACTCCTGAATGTGCCTTTCATCAACCCCAAGTTCGCGTGCTACAGGTCTGTTGATGCTGGTGAATTATTTCTAAACAGCTTTCTGTTGGAAAGCTAAAGTATAAGAATGTTTTGGAATTGTACTTCAGATTTCTACAAAAAGTAGACACACGCACGGCCTCAATTTTACACTCTGAATTTGTTTGACCTCCTTGTCGTTTGTCTTTGGCCGCACTGCAGCTACAATTCACTGAAGCTCTCTTACTAATTTAACGTTGTCCTCGAACAAATGATCATTGTGTAATAAACGCAGTGTTTAATTGAAGGACACATTTGGAACTCATCATACTAATTAAAATTACATCATCAATGACATGTAAAAATAGAACAACCCAATTGCACAGTTATGTACAGTATACTAATCTCAAAGCATACTTAAAAGTACATAAAAAATGTTTTCTAAGCATACTTCTTAAAAGTATATTAAAAGTGAACTAAAAGTGTACTATCCATATTTTAGTATACTTGTAGTATATTTTAATATACTTCTTTTTGTAAGGGTCTGGCTGTCTTCGCAATCGACATATCTTTAGCTAAAGAATTTGAGTGAGACAGCCTCAATACACACAGCTAAACTTTGTCAAAAGAAAAGTTCTAATTTCCGGCGTTAATGTCAAACTTATTTACGTTTTTGGGGGCATATTTTTGCATCCACCACCTGGGTGTTCACAATAGTCATATCGTCATAACGTTGCCCTCCTTCTGTCTTTTGGTTTAGAATTGACCGAACTATAAAATTACGAAAATACTATGACACTTTCTAGCATGGCTGCCGCCTAAGACTATGCGGTCTCACGGGCGACCCGCACTCGCTCAAACTACAAAGACTTTCACAATAAAAAAATTTAAAAAAATTGATGGCAGTTCCACTCAAAATTGCTTTCTCAACAAAGCCCAATGGTTGGGATTTTTTTTACTTATAACGTAAATTCCAATTTGCGTGCTATTACGAAAATACTACTATGACGCCTTCAAGCATGGCTGCCGCCTAAGGCTAGGTGGTCTCACGGGCGACCCGCACTCGCTGAAATTACAAAGCCAAATGCTTTGGATTTTTTACTTATAATGTAAGCTCCAATTTGCGTGTGTTGAGGACAATTTGCTCTCTCTATGGTCCAAGGTCAGTTGATGGGGACAAGAAGGATTTCTGCAAGTCGTAGTCGATTATAACAAAGGTCTTACTTTATTGTGCCCGGAACAGAATACATTCACGAGGCTCGCCTCAGCTCTCAGACCAACCTAAACTTTATCATGGCTACAAGGGGTATTTATACAGGGGATGCACGTCATACAAATATTTCATTAGCAATCGGCCTGGAACCCTGATACACAGATAGCCCTGTCCCTCAATACATGTTGTTGCGCACTTCAGTCCACCTATCAGCCCTTGCCGGCACTGTTAATAGATATCAAAATGAGACATACTGTTCTACCTTGCATCCTGTGCTACAGTAATTTGTATGAAACTACTACACGTGCTATTACGAAAATACTACTATGACGCTTTCTAGCATGGCTGCCGCCTAAGACGGAAAATACTATGAGACTTATATAGAGGGTTTTCACTGACGTCACGTTCTGGGCAGTAACCCGGATGCACGGCCATTGTGGAGGCACTCATTGTGGAGGTGTAAATAACTGAAAGGAGTACAATGGAGTATTGTGCGCTTTGGATACTTTAAGTGAATGTAGCCATGTCCAAACAACCGAAAAGCTCATCAAAACGCATCCAAGATGCAAAGGCATATAGGGAAGGACTTGAACCACAAGAAAATGCGCGGCCAAAGTAAGTAATGCAATAATGTCTTTAACCAACCTAACCGTAACTGTATGATATCATTGCGATACTCAAGGTGTAGCCAAGTTATTCTCAGTCCTGTTTTTTCCTGGTAGATCTTGGTTGAGCATTGCCAACCACTAGCGCCTCCTTTACTTTGATAATCTCTGACATTTCTCTCCCTGGTTTTTAATAACTTTTGGAAGTTGATAATATTGCCAATCTTTTTCTCCATCTGTCCTATTGGTACAACCTGAAACATGGCAATAATTAACCATTTTCCTTGACGACATTCGGTATATACTTCAGTGCCTGTGCTTTGTTGTGAGTGCCTCCAATATGGCAACTTCCGGTCTGATGACGCGCTGTGAAAACCCTCTTTAGTAACAACTCAAAATGCGATGTAGGCTAGCCCTGTGTGGAAAAGCTGACCCCGGTACATTTTATTAGACTACTGCTGTTCATCTTGGTGGTAGCGATTGCGTTGCTTGAATTTGATTTAACGTTCCGTTGTAAAGTTTAGGCTGAAATAAAACATTTTCATGAACAGATTGACAAAGTTTAGGCTGTGGCAATGAAGTTCAGGTTAGTAATCAGATAGTTTCACCTATTGAAAGACTTTTGGTTTAAGTAAATGGAGTGCCGAACATCCGTGGCGGCTGATGAAAATTATTCTAGGTGGGGCTGTGAAATATTCAGTCAATTCGGTAACCATCCTAATACAATTGAACACAAACTGCATGATACGAGTTCTCTGTGAAATAGTAATTATGTAATTAATGCACACAGCTATAGGCAAATGTCCACATTTGTGGACAATAAATATCATTACACTCAGTTCAGAAATATTGAAAACCACGGACATCTGGGCACTTACATCCGGCCAAGACATGGCCGCGCCGACGAGAGCTCCGCAAAAACCTAGCTTTTTGTTTGTCATTTTAGTGTTCGTTACTTGTTTTGTCAATGTTATATTGTTGTTTATTCAGTACGACCGGCAGGCACTTCTGGACATTAAGTTATCACATGGCAAGGATTATTTTACGAACTTTAATTCCACTTTTCGGAGTATGACCTCGGACTGCAGCTGGCCCTTCGTTGTTCCGCCGCTCTGTTTACTTGCGAGACGGAGGAAGAAGAAACGAGGCCGGCGTGCTGGAGTTCTTGTTTGAACTCGGAAACGATGCTTCAAACCTGCTTTTCCAACCATCTGACTAGCTAACGTTCAGTCCATCGACAACAAAATGGATGAACTTAACGCTCGTGTCAAATTCCAACGGGACATCAGGAACTGCTGTGTACTGGCGTTCGTCGAGACCTGGCTGTCTCCGGAAATCTCCGACGTAGCGGTTACACCGTTGGGATTCACCATATACCGCCAGGACAGAACAGCTGATTCAGGGAAGTGCAGGGGCGGAGGGGTCTGTGTTATGGTTAACTCTCTGGGCTACGGATGTAGCGGTACTAGCATCTCACTGCTCTCCGGTCCTTGAGCTGCTAACTGTAAAAATCAGACCCTTCTATCTACCTCAGGAATTCACTGCTGTCGTCGTGAGTGCAGTCTACATCCCCCCCAGGTAGACAAGGCCGCTGCTTTGGATGAACTGTATGGGATTATCAATGGTCTGGAAAATGTGCAGCCTTCATTGTTGTTGGTGATTTCAACAGAGCTAACATGAAGAAAGTCCTGCCCAAGTACTATCAGCACATTGACTTCTTCACATGTGGAGACCAGATCCTTGACCATTGTAATACAACATTCAAGGGCAGTTACAAACCCCTCCCCCTCCCTGCTTTTGGGAAGGCTGATCACACATTCATTCTTCTCCTCCCTGCATATGAACAAAAGCTTAACCAGGTCAGACCAGTTGAGAGGTCAGTTCACCTATGGAGTGACGAGTGTGTGGCGACCCACCAGGACTGCTTTGACACCACTGACTGGCTGATGTTCAAGGAGGCAGCAGATGGGGACATTAACAAATACACAGACACTGTTTCCAGCTACATCCAGTACGGCATTGATGACGTTGTCCCCAAGAAGGTTGTCCGGTCTTTCTTAAAAATCAGAAGCCCTGGGTTGATGCCGCGGTCCGGGCCAAGCTGAGAGCCCGCACTGTCGCCTTTAACTCTGGGGACCCTGATGAGTACAGGAAGGCCAGATACAACCTTCTGAAGGCCATCAAAGCAGCGAAAAGGGCTTACAGGACCAAGGTGGAGTCCAGCTACCATGGTTCTGACCCCAGGCACATGTGGAGTGGACTTAAAGCCATTACAGACTACAAAGGGAGAGGCTACAATGAGACCCAGTTCTCTGTCCTACTGACAGACGAGCTGAACTCCTTCTACGCTCGCTTTGAGAGGGACGGTCACCCCCCCGCAGTGGAGCTACCTGAAGGCCAAGCCGGTGGTGTGCCTACACTAACTGTAGCCGAGGTGAGGCTGTGCTTAAAGAAGATCAACCCTCGCAAGGCACCTGGCCCAGACTGCATATCAGGTAGGGCCCTCAGGGGCTGCGCTGACCAGCTTGCAGAGGTCTTCAGTGACATCTTCAACCTCTCCCTTAACCTGTCTGTACTCCCCACCTGCTTCAAGAGGACCACCATTATCCCTGTGCCCAAGAACACCAAGGTCACATGTCTGAACGACTATCGCCCGATAGCACTGACCTCTGTCATCATGAAGTGCTTCGAGCGGCTAGTTAGGAATTATTAGGAAACACAACACAACTATTACTGTAAAACTAAATATTAAAGATTTATCAATGAATTTAACACAATCAATTATCTTTGATAGAACATGCCTGTTCTTATCCACTTCTTTGTTGCTTCTCCTCACCTCAATCCGGTGACCTTCTTCCAGTTGCATAGCGATTGTCTCTGCCTAGCATGGCTATCTTGATTGTATTTTCCATGTGTGCCTTTGTGCACTTGTTTTGTTTTCTCAGATAAATGTTTAATGTCCTTAACTCCTGTAACAGTCCATGCTGTATCTGTTCCGAATGTTATAAAAAGCAAGTACGGGAAGCAAAATAAGGCATTGACATGACTGCATCCAGCTAGCCAGGCCTTTCTGTTGTAGCTTACCAGTCGTGGGAGAAACCTCTGTGTATGATTTACCTCTACCCTTTATGTCAGGTTGGGCCAAACTCTTTTATTTTTATTTTCTCCAGTAAAGTTCTCCTCTCGAAAGGATTTTGGAGAACATATCCGACAGAATTTGAGAAATTAGAACGTCTGAAGTCCGGTCCGAAGTCAATCATTTTCAATAATTTTAAGTAGGCCCTACAGTCGCAAAATCACTTCTATACTTAACTCTGCTTGGGGCGCTAATTTCAGCACCCTTTAGGCATCATTTTTGAGGACGCTGATTGGCTAAATATGTGTTTCTTGTTAGCAAAGGTCAGCAATCGCCAGCAGCTTGGTAGGCGTTTCGAGGACACTTTTTTTAGCACCCCAGATGTCGAGCATGAGGTACATTTATCCCAAAACTGAATTTTAGTATATATGTACACAACACTTTATGGTGTATTTTTTACGCAGACATGCTTAAAATGAGTAGTTATTGTTTAGAAAATGTAGTACATGAAAAACAAAAATCTAAAACACTTTTCACCAGGGAGGGCGGCGCCTTATCGCCCTCTATTGACCAGCCGCCACTGCCGAACATGTTCTGTTGATGTTTGACTTCCTAAACAGCTGGAGTTGTTTTTGTGTCTCGAGTACTGCGTTGCACTGAGCTACATTGGTTTGAAACCACAGGTAGTGCTAATGATAATTTCACCAACAACTTAGTTTGCTTGTAATCTAATATCATAATAAATACTACAACGAAAATGTATTTGTGAGGAATGTTTATTTTAACGATTGAAAACAGATACATCATAGACCGCTGTAGTATGTGTTACCCTGGCAACAGAGGCTAATGTCATGATGCTAATGCTTCAGTGAGTAGACTACCATTTCCGAAAGTAGATGTACTTCCTTATATCAGCTTATATTGTACATTACACTTTGTGTTTCATATCACAAAGTACCCTGGTACCCTGGCCTCTTTGCTTGTGGCGTTTCTGAAGCTGCCTTGCAGTAAAATTATCTTCTAAAACTGGTTGTTCCCATCCTTGATTGTAATTGGCTATATCGCGTTCCATGATGTTGTAAAATCCAGCATAACCTTACTGGTTGTCCTCATAACATTCTTTAACATTCCATATTACTGCGCATTGAATATATTTCAAATTAAAAAAGACGGCAACGGTGTCCATCTGGCTGTTGCGTGCTAACGATATATGTAGGAACTATACTTTGTAGTGGCAAAGGAATGACGGTTTATTATTAAACTATTTTGTTTATAATTGTTTTTATTTATGAAACCATATCAAATATTTGTAGTAACAGTTTTAGAAAAGCAATAATCCCTGCAAGTCCGTGTTCTAAAATCCTTTTTGTAATTTGAATTGTACATGAGCAGCAACAAATGTAGGCTTTTAAATCTATGCCTCTTCATAAATAATAAGTAGTCATTTTATGTAAAAAAAAAAAATATCAGTTGTAAAAATTACTGTTGAAGCCACTTAAAAGTTTCTACCTTTTCTGATTATTATTACACTCCGCTTCGCGTCGTGCCTAACAACTCCCCTTAACTGTTTTAAAATCAGCACAAAACACGGCCTCTTGGGGCTGATTGCTTAAGTTAGCATAGCTATAAGTTAACAAGCTGCTAAACTAATGTTCTGATAGAGGTAGTCACGTGTGTTTTCGTGACGTTTGTGATGTATAACATCACGTCATTGACTGGTTAACAAGTTAGCCACCGTTAGGTACTTTTCGCCTTAAACCATGCATCGGACTGTAAATACAAATGAGCCACTCTTCACTCACTCAATCGCTACCAAGACAAAACCTTTGACAGGGATGTTGTCTATGTAGTCCAAATATTGGCAAAGGCTTAGGGGGGCAAAATAAATAATAAATATATATGTCAGAGAACATGGGTTGTGCCCTTGCCGAAGGCAAAGCACACCCAATACGAATACATAGAAACACTTAAGGTGGCTTCGCCGCAACCCTTGAAAAAGGGATGTTTCTTCTTTTGCTGTGCTTATAAAATACAATTTGCCAGGTGTATTGCTCATGACCCAAGACTGTTCAGTTCGGATAAGCAGTTCCCAACAAATAAACATACGTGTTTGCCCTTTTCACACAGCTTGCTTATTTTTGTACCAGTAATAAACCTTCAGTGGAGGTCGTTACAGAACCAAATCAATGACTCTTCTCTGACTCTTGTCTGAGTTGACCAGGGTGTGGGGATACTCACAAACCCCCGTCTGAACGCCGAGTTAACCCAGGTGGACGAGAGGGTCGCCTCGGAATATGTTGTCCCGAAGGTCTCCGGAGGCAATTGCAAGGTACCGACAGGCCCGAAGGGCTACGGCTTCTGCTGTGAGAGATGCAAAGCATCAGGATGTGGAAGAAGTTCAGAGAAGACATAGAGGTCTTTTGGTCTTCACCAAGGTGCTTCTGGAACCATCCGCCACCTCAAGAGGGGGAATCGGTCATAGAACGGCCAATCAGATCTTCACACTCGCAAGGATCCTGGAGGGGGCCTGGGAGTATGCCCATCCGATCTACATGTGTTTTGTGGATCTGGAGAAGGCGTATGACCGGGTCCCCTGGGAGATACTGTGGGAGGTGCTGTGGGAGTATGGGGTGAGGGGGGGCCTTTCTTAGGGCGATCCAATCCCTGAACACCCAAAGCAAGAGCTGTGTCCTGGGGCCTGTACTACGAATCAAGATTTGGCATTAGCGAGGTAACTTCAGGTTCAACCCAGGGTTTTCTGTACTACGACGGTGGATCACTTGTTACCGGGGTAGATCGCCATGGTAACACATGCTGAACGGCTAACCTGGTCGGGAGCAGGTTAAGTTGGAGATCAGAGATCAACCGGTATAAAAACCCCGCCCACTAGCTCATTCTTGACGATAATGTCGTCACCGTTCATAGTAAATCCTGTGCAGCTTGGTGCGCGGATAGTGAGAAGTGCGCTCAGAAGAGCCAGAACATTTAGAGACCGACAAAACCCTTTCGCATTCCCTCATGAGTATCTTTCTGAAAGATATAGATTCTTAGCAGAGGGAATTACGTATATTGCCAGCTTCTTGAGCCGTATGTTGCCAATGCGACGCATTGAAGCTGTGCACTCAAGTCCCACAGACTGAATGCATAGCGTTTCGTTATTTCGCTATGGGTAGCTAGTTTTATAGTTTGGGTGATGCGGAGAACCTGAGCAAGAACATGGTCTGCCGCGCAATTTTGAACGGATTTTATTTAATGGCTGTTGCCACCATATTCTGATTCATGGAGTGATGAAAAATAGATATCCAAAGTGCCCTTTGTAAAAACTTTGGACTCCTAATATTTTGACAAAATGAAAGGAGGTTTTTCACTCAATGTTCTGATTTCTGCTCTGGAAATGTATGCAAAGAATATCATGTTTTACAACGTCATCATTTGCTCATTTAAATATAGGCCTACATTTACAGGAAACTAGTAATGAAAACATTATTTGACCTACTATTAGTTATCAACTTGGAAGGTCTCATGTTGACATGTTATCCCTATTCACTGTGTCTCCCCTTAACCCTTTTGTCCTTGGGTTGCTTTGACCCATTTTCTAATCATTTCCATATCAGAAATTGGGGTTTCTTTCAACCAAAACCTTTCAAACCAAAAAGAACAATGGGTATCTGTACAAAGCTCTTCACAAGTGATACATAAATGATCATTTCACTACTTTCATTGATTTTTGATGTTTCATTCACTTTTATAGCATTTTTCAAAAATAATAAATAGGACATTGAAAGAGAGAAGTGGTGAAAACCCCCACAAAAGATTCAAAAGGCACAACAAAAAAGCCACAAAAAGGTATAAAAATATCAAAACGTAGACAAAAGTTTAACAAATACATCCTCATGTGTTCTCCCTCCCCTAGGAACAGGAAAAATATGTCAGTGTAACTAAGTTTAGTGTCGTTCATTCAGTCATGTACGATCTCTTCTCATATTCCAGTTTTTCTGTCTCCAGCCTTGTTTTTTTAAATTAAAAGCCTTTCATAATCGAGCTCCAGGATTCTTTTATACAGGGCCCTTACACTGTCTGCTCCAACCTGAAACAAATGAAGAACATTGTCCCTTTGCAAGGCACACTTGGAGAAAGTTGAAGATGTCCATTTGACTACTGTGGTTTTTTGCTTATACCTTGTGTCTTTGTCTTGGCCTTGAAGTGGAGGCCCTAGGCTCAGGGGGAGGAAGAAGTTCCTCTTCCTGCTGAGTTCAACACCATAGAAATGTAATCAATTGAATCATATTTGAAATTAGCACTTTAAGGACTTGTGTTTTATGTTGAGACCACCACAATTAGTAAGTCATTACAGACACTTCAATCACAGCCACACGTTCACACACTCTCACCATCTGTGTTGCAAGTGGTAAATAAAACTCAAAAGGTGTACCCCCAAAATGAGCAGGCAGACACAGTTTCCTGATTATCTTGGACGTCCACTTGAGAAAGTAAATGGTATATTTCATCCATATTCAGCAACCACATATGGCATACATACTGGCGTATGACTATTGGTTTCACTGTTACCTCTGTATGGCACAGTGGGACGACGGTGGGTGGTGGCAGCAACACCACTGTATTTCCTGTCACTGCAGAGAACAGTAATACATTTCACTCCTACAATATTCATAAATAATTGTTGAATGAACATGGTCACATAGATTACTTGAAACATACATATGCCTGGGCTTCCAACCTGCTGCCACCAGTTGCCTAATTTGTCTTCCTGTTGGCTGCAGGCAATTTCATTGTTCTATAGGCCTTTTGTAGCTATACAATATCCAACAAAAGGGACTAATTCAGGCAATTCAGCCTTGTACTTGTTGGCCTTAAAATATGTGCAAGTATTGCCTACTGCTACTTACCGTTTTGAATTATGGTTTTATATTTATTTAGCATTTGCTCCCACGATCGTTTGCCACTGCGGGGTTGCAACTAAAATAATACAGCAACAAAAGTTTAACGTTGTGGAATGCACCCGTGTAATTATGGTCACATCTTCAATAAGTCATCTAGTTTACGCATTTACAGCGTATGCTATTTTTTGCCAGCTTGGCAGCAGCGACTTTGTTGAATTTTGCCTGTATTATGTCTGTATTCCTGATATGCTTGTATTACAAACCTTGTCTGCTCCTCCTGCGTGAAATATACAATGGACATACGATGGACATACGATGCAAACACCGCCCTTTTATGTGAACGCGCACGTCTCTAGATTGGAAAGATCTGGGTTGAGTTAGAGTTGATAACCGCCGTCGTAGTACCGCTTATCGTGACTGCTATTGTTAGGCTTCGCGTAGCCGGGTAACTGAAAGTAATCCAGAGCATGTTGATCTTGATTCGTAGTACAGGCCCCAGGTCTTCGGCACAAAGACAAGTTTGTTCCGTGTGCTGCGCTTTGTAAACAATACACGATATCAGGATATTCATGGGAAGGATATACCTCTAAATCTGAGACCATGGTTCTCAGCAGGAAACGGATGCGGTGCTTACTCCGGGTAGGGAATGGGTTCTTACCCCAACTGAAAGAGTTCAAGTACCTTGGGGTCTTGCTCGTGAGTGAGGGGAAAATGGAGCGGAAAGTTTGCCGGAGAATCGGGGCAGCGGGGGCGGTTTTGCTTTTGCTGTATCGCACCATTGTCAGGAAAAGAAAGCTGATCCGGAAGGCAAAGCTCTCAATCTACCAGTCAATTTTTGTTCCTACCCTCTTTTATGGTCATGAAAGTTGGCACGTCCGGCTGGGAGGAGGCCTTGGAAGACCCAGGACTAGGTGGAGAGATTATTCTCCACACTGGCCTGGAAACGCCTCGGGATTCCCCAGTCAGAGCTGGTCAATGTGGCTCAGAAAAGGGAAGTTTGGGGCCCCCTGCTGGAGCAGCTGCCCCTGCGACCTGAAACCTGATAAGCGGTTGACGATGGATGTTTTTTTTTTTGTGTGACCAAAAATCTATCCTCATGATGCCTGGTGGGTTTTCCTATTTAAATTATCAAAATCTTTAGCATTATCCCATCATTGAAAGAGGCATCTTCCATAAATCCATTTTTGCATGCGTGAGTGTGTGTTCCCTCCCTTCCTTACACTCTCTCCCTCATGTTCCATCCCCCCACACTCCTGTTCTCAAACACATATTGTGCCACAATTGTGGAATTGGGGCACAGTGCAGTCGCCAGAAGGGTTTGGTGCTCAGTTGAACTATATCTTGGGATCGCTCTCCTCCCCATGGCCAGGACATGGGTGAGCATTTGGACTTGGCCCCTAGAATCCTTGATAAGGCTGATCACTATTCTTGGCTGCCCTTGAAGGAAGGACAGTGAGATGGGATAAAAGCAGAGGGAATTTCATCAACTTGAGCATGTGCATGATGCAAAATGTTTCTCCTTCATCCCCTTATGACATTTTTCCATTATTCCCTGGTGGCCCATTTCGCTGCAGGTATCCAGTAATGTAGCGGAGCACCTGGCCCACTCCCTGCAGGAGTGTTCCAACATCCAGGAGATCTTCCAGACCCTCTACTCCCATGGCTCAGCCATATCTGAGAACAAGATCAGAGAGTTTGAGGTGGAGACAGAGAGACTAAACAGGTGAATGATTTTCCACTACAGTTCTCAATTGCTTAGGGTTACCATAACTCTAACCCAACCTGCTCAGGTTGGGTATCATTTGTTTTTCAACGATAGGGGTGCCAAATCAATACTTTTAAAATGGTGCCTAAATGGTGCTTGAACTAAGAAAAAAAGAGCCTCAAAATGACAGTGGGTGACTTAAAAGAACGTATTTTTAATTGAAATTGTATTTAACTGAAATTGAACAATATATTAAAAGTATACTTAAATATATAAATATAAGTAAATACAAAACACAACAAATGTACATAACAAATTTACAATAAAACCTAAGCCACCTAACCCAACTACAATAATTTAACATTACATAACAGTTAACGTACCAATAACAGCAAAACAGTTATGGTATTAATCCGGGTATTCTTTATAACCTAATACCATACTACAAATTACATGTGAGAAAAAAATTTGTGATATGTGATTTTGCCCCATTATTCAAAAATGTCTTACCATCAACCAATCACTGTTGTCTGCCATGTTCCTTGACTTTCCATGTTGTTTTTCCGGTACATACCGGTCATATAGGTACCGGTGTCATATTGGCACAAAGTTTCCACACCCAACCCTATAAATGACAGTATATCTCCAAAAATATGTTTGTGAATTGCCAATTGAATGGTTGTCTGCTGAAGGACCCTGCTTTCTTGGCTTTTTCTAGACATGTGTGTTTTATCACCCAGTAAAAATTTTAATTTTAATTTTTTAAGCTAATTTATGGATATTTCACTCCTGCTTACTGTTAAATAGCTGCCAGGTGCGTGTGTGTTTTTTCCTGCATTCCAAGGCTGCGTTTCTCTTTTCTCTCTTTTCTTTTGGCTCTCAACGAAGGCAGTCACATTTTCTTTCCCTCTCCTCCCCCTGACCTTCCCTGCTTGCTTCCCTGCTTGGCTTCTATCCTATTGTCTAGTCATTCACGGAGAAATGCTCTGAAGTTTCAATCATTTGGATAGTTTTTGATTATATTACTCAAAAACACATGCAAATCCAACACATCATCGTCTACTGCGACCGGGAGTCCCCCATTTCACTGCAAGCCCCTCTCGGACCACTCGGGGTGCTGTTCGACCCCCTATCAAGCCTAATCAGACAACAATATCACAGGATTATCAAGATCCAAGGTATGCTAAGACTACCCACAGCCCATCAGCACTTAGAGGATCTAACGCTGCTAGCACTATAGAATCTACTGCTAGCACTGACACAGTGGCTGACCTTGGTCTAGTACAAGGTCCTACCATTTCTAACCCAAATAAGCTAAGAACTGGCTCCGCAGCTACTGATAAGGCAAACGTTAGAAATGCAAACACAACACCACATATGGCCACTATCTTGATTGGAGATGCCATGACAGCACATGTTAAACTGACAGAAAGACAGAACAAATATTTGTCTTAGCAACACATCTGTCGAGGAACTGTCATCAGAGGTACAAACAATCCTCAACAATAAACCAAAGAACCCTAAGATTAACATCCACACTGGCTCGGTTGATATCCTACACAAGAAAACTGGCACTGAGATACTTAAAAAACATTTCACCCAGCTACTGAACACACTCAACAGATATCAATATGTATTTATCAGTGGACCGTTTGCCTGCTTTCGCAGAGGAAAATAAGCCTTCAGTCGACTACTATCTTTCAACACATGGTTGGCATCTGTCTGATCCCAGTGACATAGACTTTCCCAAAGAAAATGGCATGGTAAAATGCATGGTAACAAACCTGAAACTAGTGTTAGAAGTCACAGAACTATCCATATTCTTCCAACAGATTTATCAACCCCTGTTTTATCTGTTAATACCCCACAGATGAAACTGGCCCTTCTAAATGTTAGATCACTAAATAACAAAACATTTTTAGTTAATGATCTGATCAAAGAAAACAACTTAGACTGCATCTGTCTAACAGAAACCTGGCTAAACAATGACATGGCAACAGCAACTCTGATAGAAGCGTGTCTGCCCGATTACAGCTTCCACCAAGTTTCTAGGAAATCAAAAAAAGGTGGAGGAGTCGCAGCTATTTTCTCCTCTAAACTGTTGTTCAAAACTACTGAGCTAGGTGAATTCATATCATATGAATATCTTGCTATAGAGCTCAAAACCGAATAAATACTTTTTATTATTATATATCGGCCACCCAAGCACTCGCCCATATTCGTACAAGAATTCTCTGAACTATTATCACTATGTGTCACTAGATATGACAAAGTAGTTTTAAACGGAGATCCAAGTAAATAAAAAAGCAGACCCAAGAACTATTGAGCTCTTAAATCTCCTCGACAGTTTCGATCTAACTCAACACATAACAGACCCAACACACCAGCACGGAAACACACCAGATCAAGTGATAACAACTGGACTAAATATCAATAATATTTTGTTAACTGATCTACCCCTCTCAGACCATCATTATACTTTTTAATGTGGAAATTATCCTAACAAAAAACACAAAAGAATTCTTAGTCCAAAAGAAATTTAGACAATACAGCTATGACGACATTTTTTGAACAATTTGCTCTATATGAGCCAACTAATCATGATTGCTCTCTGAATGAAATGGTAGAGAACCTCAATGATGCACTATTATCTGTGTTAGACTCTGTTGCACCACTGAAAACCAAAAAGGAGTGCACAAGCAGAACTTCCCCATGGCTGAGAAATAAAAATGTTAGTGAAACGAAAAGAAAATGCCGTGCAGCAGAGAGAAAGTGGAGGAAAACAAAGATCACTATCCACTACAATATCTACAAAGATACACTAACCACCTATAACAAAACCATCCGTCTAGCAAGGAGAGAATATTTCTCCAACATTATTACAGAAAATGCCAGAAATTCCAGTTCTTTTCTCCACCATTGACCAGCTGTTAAACACTGTCCTGTCCCACCCCCATCCTCAGCAGTTAAATGTGAAGAGCTTGCTTTGTTCTTCAAGAACAAAATAACTTTGATCAGAGCTAGTATTATTAATAGTGGGGTCAAAACTGACATCAGTAGATTCTGCAACATAACCATGAGCACATTTACCTGTATCACACTTAGTGAACTTTCCAAAATTATCAGCGAATCTAACTCCACAACCTCAGATATTGATCCAGATTGATTCAGATTGTGATAGTGTCTCAGGTCCGGTGCTAGAGATTATAAACACATCCCTTAGAACTGGCGTCTTCCCAGATGCCTTCAAAACAGCTGTTGTAAAGCCCCTATTAAAGAAACCCAAATTGGATAACAGTCTACTTGCAAATTACAGACCAATATCAAACCTTCCATTTATTAGTAAAGTACAGGAAAAGAGAGTTTTAGTCCAATTAAATTATTTTCTTGAAAAAAATAACATCCTGGAAGTCTCTCAGTCAGGTTTCTACGGTGGCCCTGAAGTGCAAATCACACCCCCTAATAGGAGTACATCCCCCAAATGAAAACACTCCCCCGAATACGAGTCAACTCCCCCCAAATCGGATGACTTGTTCACCTCCCCCCAATACAAAATCACGCTCCCCCAAATGAAAAACGACATTACATTAACTCAAAAACATTACATTAACTCTGAACGGAAAGGGTAGGTACTACACTTTAGCGCTGATTGGATGCAGTAGGCTAACTAACAAGAAATATGAAATTGATCGACAGAAGTACAAAATGCAATAGCCTGGCAGAGTTACATGCACCAGAACATTTGTTTGGCTATCGAAGAATGTAGCAATTATAGGCTACTTAAGCAAAAGTATTTCGTGTTAAATGTAAAAATCGATAGCCAAACAACTATCCTGGTCCACGTTACTCTGTCATTGTGGCATTTCGTTCTTCTGTAGTGGACTATTAGTTTTTTCTTCTGAAAAGTCCTGCTTCCTTCAGCTGCGTTTTTAGCGTGCGCATAGGCTACTTATATTGTGAAACGTTAACAGCATATCTGAGATTATTTCATAGGAATGACCCTAATTAAAATAGAGTAGTGTCATGACTCTGAATTGTAAACATTAATATTTCCTCTTTCCTTCCAACCAAAACGATCAAGTTCATGATAATGACAGAGTTACGTGGACTAGTTGTTTGGCTATCGATGTTTACGTTTAACATGCAATTTATTCTTTTGCATACTAGCCTATGCTACATGCTTCGATACCCAAATAAATGTCCTGGTGCACTTAATTCTGTACTTCTGTCGATCAATTTCTTATTTCTTGTTAGTTAGCCTACTGCATCCAATCAGCACTAAAGTGTCGTACATACCCTTTCCGTTCAGAGTTAATGTAATGTGTTTTTGAGTTAATGTAATGTCGTTTTCCATTTGGGGGAGCCTGTTTTTGTATTGGGGGGAGGTGAACAAGTCATCCGATTTGGGGAGAGTTGACTCGTATTGGGGGGGAGTGTTTTCATTTGGGGGATGTACTCATATTAGGGGGTGTGATTTGCACTTCAGGGCCACCATAGGTTTCAGGAAATATCACAGTACTAAAACTGCTCTAACCAGAATAATTAGCGACCTCTGCTAGATCTCAGTGCAGCATTTGATACCATTGATCACGACATCCTAATCAATAGACTGGAAAATCTTATTGGGTTCACGGATGTTCACGGTGTATTGAACTGGATATAATCATATATCACCTATAATGTCCACTAATTCTGCCACTGGGAGCAGAAAAGTGGAAAATAAATCCTTTGGAGTTGTTTCTCTGATGTTTAGGAGTTTGTCTCGTTAGAGAACTCCGAAAATCTTTCACCTCGTAGGTGTGGAGTGGGGACAGAGAGAAGAGAGCAGAATTAGAGAATGTAAAGGAGCTACTAACAGTTACAATAACAGTAAGGTTGAAGTCCCCACTGGTCAAGTATGAACTAGTGCAGCAGTTTAACAGACCATTTCTTATATATTTGATGTAGCCCTAGACACCCAGACAGTACCAGCCCCCTTAGATTGAAACAAATATGTTCCAGAGAAGATAAACTCTAAATGAGAATGCCTTGTCCCCTGGATAAGTAACAAACAAGTTCTGGTTTACTTTATTTGTAAATTCAAGTTATATGATACATATGCAGACATAAACACACACTTCAGGTTTGCTTGATTTGAAGTTTTTAAACTAATATGCAAGCCATACAAGCCAATTGGCACAAGATGACATGGAGTAATATTGGTGTTCAATAGGCATATTGGAACATACACCTGAGTGCTATGAGATGGTAAATGTCCTCATACCGTGGCCCATAAGGTAAATCATAATGAATATAATAATTGTGATGGCAATAATCTATATCATGGGTAAAACTTTAGAATAATGGTCCGTTGTTAATGAGTAGCTATGCAGGAAGTAATAGGTAGTGCTACATTAACACTGAATTTAATACTATTAACTAATATGGAACCAAGATTAACTAAGCAGTAAGTTATAGCGAATTTAGTACAAAGGTAGTTGCTTGGTAGGTATTTGATTATTACTAAATAAATATATCCTCATTGAGAACTACTTGTGAACTATGACCAATTAAGAAAGAATAACCAATGAATTACTAATCACAAAAGCAAGGTCTAAATAGTGAACGTTTATGAATATTAACGTTATAACACGCCCCTGTATGATTATGGGACACGTCTCCCCCAATATTTGATCATACTGTATGATTATGGAACACGTCCTCCCCAACATTTGATCATACTGTATGATTATGCGGGCAATTTTGATGTGTCTGCTATTAGGTCTTTCTGCAGCTCAGAAAATATCAAATCACGGCCGGTTCATTTTCCTAATCCAGTCGACTTGTCTTACCGAAACCTATTTGTCCTGAATCCATGTCATGTTTTCCCTAAAGCTATACTGGTGCAACGTCAATGAGTAAGTTAGGAGCGCAAAATCATTTGTCAGTGGCACATTTTTATGGATGGTAATATCCAGCATTTGGCTAACATACGATAACAACGACTAGTTGAATTTCACTAGAATTTCGAATTGTAGAATTAGTGCGAATTTCAATTGCAATACTATACAGTTTGTATGAGGGACTTTTTACAAGCTAGCCAACAGCTAGCCTGGCATTACAGCTAGCAACAACTGTAGCTAGCGTTTTGGGCCATGTTCCTGTTCTCTGATTTGGGTTATCTAGCAAGTTATTTTACAGTCCTGCCTGTTCTTTCTTTCTTCATCATTTTTATTCCTTTGAAATTGCGTTGCTGTTGTATTTCACAGTAGTGGCCAATTAACATGTTTGTCACTTTAAAATAATGGTCCACATCACAAGTAGTTCCTGCAGGATGACAATGTAACACTTGAGTACTTATTGAGGAGTTAAGATGTTTTTCACTTTAAAATAATGGTCCATATCACAAGTAGTTCCTGCAGGATAACAAGGTAACTCTTGAGTAACTACTGAGGAGTTAACATGTTTTTCACTTTAAAATAATGGTCCACATCACAAGTAGTTCCTGCAGGATGACAAGGTAATGCTCGAGTAATTAGTGAGGAGTTATACTGGTTTTCACAAGTAATAGGCCTATAATAAGTCTATTTTTATATTTGACACATACGGTACAGGCATACATTTCTGTGAGGCACTAGTGATATTCTAACAAACATTGAAATCTGGAAGATTTGGTTTTGCGCTTATCGCAACATAAATGCAGGATGACAAGAGAACATCAATGTTTATATTCATATCCTAAAGAGAAGTCCTCCTCAGGTGGCTACTGTAACATAAAGGTAGGTCTTTGGAGTCAGACATTTAACTGACACTCAAGCTCATAATAGTAAACTAATCAAATTATGAGAGTGTCAGCATCACTTCCTAATTATTAAAAATGTTAAACAAATTATCATTATTTGTATTATACCTTGTTTAAGTTTGAAATAAACAGAGAACATGCATCCATTCTTAGGTAAGAGTAGTCAAAATCTCAACCTGTAGTTAACGTATTTGGGGGGATATAAAATTCATAAACTGGTTTCCACAAACAACCCATTTGAGGCACAAGCTTCTGAAAAGTTATGACCATGTTAAGAGTGAAACAACCAAATTGTTAACTTTTTAGACATGTTACTTTTGTGATTAGTAATTAATTGGTTATTCTTTCTTAATTGGTGATAGTTCACAAGTAGTTCTCAAGAGGATACATGTATTTAGTAATAACCAAATAACTACCAAGGAACTACCTTTGTTGTAATTTAGCTATTACTTACTGCTTAGTTAATCTTGGTTCCATATTATTTAATAGTATTAAATTCGGTGTTAATGTAGAACTACCTATTACTTCCTGCATAGCTACTTGTTAACAACGGACCATTATTCTAAAGTGTTACCATATAATGAATAGTGTGGATGTGAATGATGATGATACTCCCTGAAATGCAGGTTCAGTAAAATGTATTAACTTGAAACATAAACATGATGATAATGATTGTGTGTGTTCTAGTCGCATTGAGCACCTTAAATCTCAAAACGACCTGCTAACCATCACACTGGAGGAATGTAAGGGCAACGCGGAGAGGATGAGCATGCTGGTGGGAAAATACGAGTCCAACGCCACAGCACTAAGACTGGCACTACAGTACAGGTACACACTGACACACATGCATACACGTATATCCATACACCAATACACACGCACTCTTGCACACAAGTTCACACACATGTGATCAGGGAGCATTATCAACCCTCCATGCACAAAGCTATGTCCATTCAGAAATGCTTCAAGTTTGGCATGGAAAAACTTGATAGGCCTTTTCAGATCCCTGACCAAAGCACCATCAAACCCATTTGAGATACATTATAATGCCATGCCATGTGGCTGACATGAAACAAATGTGAATTAATTTCAACGTTTATTGGAAATCCTTCCAAGAAAAGTGAAGGCAGTTATAGAAACACCAATTCCACATTAATACCCATGATTTTAAAATGAGAGACTTGTATGGGGTTTAATATTGTCCAAACAACCAAAACTATTCCCTTATGTTTAAAGGAAGAGGGGAAACTGGACAGTGTATTTATATTAACCAAATAATGCCAGTACCAATCCAATTAGTTATTTGACTCTATAGGTTAAATCAGAGTGAGAATGGTCAAAATAAGGTTAAATTAAATATACTTATATTTAATAACATTGTAAATGAATGAAATCAATTACAAGGCAAACATTATACAAAATTAACTTTACATTTTACTAAATCTTACCTACTGTACCTTGATTATTGTAAACCAGAGAGAAATAAAGCGGTGAGGAAGGAGGAGTAGGCAGGCCAGATAGCTGAGGAGAAGGCCCCAGGAGATGAAGAATCCAAAGAACAATGCTTCACAATTCCCTTTATACCCAAGAACAACCAATCACACCACATCTCAGTGTTTCCCCTATGTTGATTTTGTAGTGGCGGCCCGCCACGGCTAAATTTCTGCCGCCACGGTATCAGAAATAAGGCTGTACAAGATTTTAGGCAGTCTATCAGCAGTGATTGTTAGAGTGCATGTCGGAGAATAGCAAGGACACGCGCGTCACAGCGCAGTTGATATTGCGTGTGTGCGTCTTTATGTTTTCAGTTCATTAAAGCCTGTTATTGTATTAGTCTACAGTTATTGCAAATTTAAGTTAACTGGTGATTTTCGTTGTTTGTATTCTTCCCCTGCTAGCATAATTGCATGCCAGTTGATTCGATAGCGATTGCTGTCCTTGCTCACGTTTGTATTTTAGGTGCATTATTATGCTGAAGTAGTTTTAATTAATAGTGGGTATATTGTTACTATTTGCTAAAGAATGCTTAGCCTATCAAGATCAAATGAAGTCGACAGTGTACATGCTTTCGAGTACCTTGATCGATAGGCTAGGCTACTGACCATTTACAATAAGTTGTTACGTCAATTATTAATTGGCAGCATGTTTCTGTCATTTAGAACATACTTTAAGTAGCCTAACTGTATTGCTTTACGGAAAATAGGACAAAAATATATGCAATATTACATTTGTTATTAGACTATTACATTAACCTACTCCAAAATATAGGGTTGGAACTTTATTTCGGCCGAGGGGGAGGGGGGCGGACAGACCTGCCCCCACTGCTAAAAAAAATCCTAGGGGAAACACTGCATCTTGACCCTTACTTATCAATATATGGCTAGCAATGCTACAGTAAGTTATGCAATGAGGTATGAGAGCCATCTAGTAGAGACTCCGTCCAGCAACTCCAGATTTTTGCATATGAGAGGTGGGGGCAGGGTGATTCCCAGCCTTACAGACTCAACAAGTAGGTATCAGTATACTGAGCAGTGGCCACATACTTTTGGCCATTTACAGTAGTGTTAACTTGCCTACAGCACATGCTTTTCTGATAATGACTTCTATGGGTATTTACAAGTAGGAAACAACATTTTGGCCAGATGGTCCCTATTTACCTGTGCTTTGGGTGCTACAAAGCACAGGTAAATAGCACAGTCCATCACAATACCTACTGCCTCGCAGAGTGTATGTAATATCCAAGTGCCTTGCGTTACGCATGGCAATATTGTGCAGAACACAAAATTTCACAAAGGAAGCATTGGAATTTTTACTTTCTCTCTGATTGGAAAGGTATTTTCAGTTACTTAAATTGTTTGACACTGACCCCATTGATTGAATGTTTATTGTCTCGGGGGGTCCATGTACATTATGGCATGATGAGCCAGGTATTGAATAATCACTGTGTCCTATCAGTGACCCGTCCAAAAATTCACACATTTCGTAATATCAAAGAATCAGGCACTAAGCCAAGGTTGCATACAGAAAAATGATTTCTGTATTTACATATTTACATAAAAGGCATTATGGTCTATTAATCAGGGATGCAAACACATGTATGGTCAAAAAAGAGAGAGGTAATTGAAGCCCTCACCCCGTGGCAAATATCCATATACCTACATTGCCACCAACCCCCTGACATCCCTGGCCCACCCCTATATGCACATAGAGTAAAATTACATTCTGAAGATCAAAATACACCAACACCAATTTGTAATATTCAATTTTATTTTTTATTCCGAGACAAAAACTCTTATTAAATTATCTATCACTTCTTCTGGTTTTACTCCTTCTTCCTCTTCTTCCTGGCCACCTCTAAGGGCACTAAATGTTGATGATCCTAGCCAACTCCTTCAGCTGAGTAACAGCCATTATTACTTTTGAGAGGTACTTTGTTCTACTTGCCACAAGCTGTGTATGCCTTGGTCACCTTCCTAATAAAATCCATGACAGTAGGAGATTTCTTTAAGACTGCAAGGGAAGCTCGGTTTCCCCTAAAACAGGGGTACTCGATTAGAAACTCAAAAGGTCCACTCACCAAATTTCCATTCAGTCCAGGGTCCGGAACGGACCATGGTTTATTTTTCTGGCCCCTATCTCTCCCATTGACTCCCATTCAAAATTGACTTAGGTTTAGGAGGGCACAGTGCCCGTGCCCGTGGTCTGGGCATATTTCTCCCATAGACCAGAGTTCTGGGGGTAATTTTGTTCTAAGTGTCTATGCTTTGTGTCATAGTGACATTTCACATTAGCTCTACCACTTTTGACTAGGGCAACCGTCTAATTGCAGATTAAACATATCGGTTTTGTGCTCCCCACCGGCAACACAAATGCGTACTTGTCAGTCCATTCTGTCTGAAACTTGCGATTTTCTGATTCAACTTTTTGCTGGGTTTTGTCACGCCATGATTTTTGCTAAGGAAGAAACAGGTAGGCTAGCTACCGATAGCAAATCAATTAGCCTGCGTTGTTGCGAATGACACACACAACCTGCGTTACCCACAGAGGTTGCGGCCAACGTTGAGTGAGTGAGTTGTCATGGTGAATACAGTTATTACAGTTCCTGATTGGAGCTTAATACTGGACACGGAAGATATAAAGCACATCTAGTATGAAAAAATAGGCTATAGCACAAAATCACGCACCAATGAATTGCGTCTTGGTATTGCGGTGCGGATCCAGACCGGAGTCCGTTTATTGAGTACCCACCGCAGACAGTAAAAGATACGCAGCAAGAAGAAACACTAGTGGTTTACGCTTGCGCGCATAGGCTACTGCTGTTTTGCATATTTCCTATTTACTTGTTTGGTGGAGGCAATCCAGAATTACTTAATTCCCCCCTCTTAAAAAAAACTCTTCGGATCTGCACGATTCACGCAAGTCACCCAAACTGACGTGAAAAAAGCAGTAGCCGCCGAAAAGCGTGCTGTTTGCATCCCTGATTAATAGCTAGTGTAACCAATATGGCTGCTGAATTACACAAGAGCAGGAGCATAATCTTACAATTTCTGTTATTTTATGTACTGTAATCTTACATCTCTCTCTGCCTCTCTTTTTCAGTGAACAATGTATAGAGGCTTATGAGCTGCTGTTAGCCCTGGCTGAGAGTGAACAGAGCCTAGTGCTTGGTCAGTTCAAAGCTGCCAGTGTTGGTACAGTGGGTATGTATAACATGATTCTCGTACACTGGCTAGTAGTGCCAAACAGGATTGTGTCTCTTTGATAAATGCTTGTTTATTACAGATAATTAAACCCATGGTTGACCGAAACAAATCCAGATCCAGAAAACACAAACCCTTCTCACTCACCTTCAGAAAATGTTAGAATTGGTAGCACACACACCAGACCCGGCGCCAGACACAAATTCACGGACGGGTATGCCATTGTTTTGGGGGGGGGGCACAAGTAAAATATTATTATATGATCATTATTTTTATTATCTTCCAAATGAGCATTGAATTAATTCATACAGGTCTACTGACACGTTTAGCTACAAGGAGGACCCAAATGCAAAGTGCGGAACGGAAAGTTTATTAATGAACAACTGAAAATCAGCAGAAGGCTCGGGAAACAAAACGGCAAGTAAAGCCATAGAAGGTAAATCCAAAGGGTGATCCGAAAAACGTTGTCCAAGATCGGGAGGGCAGTCCAGTGAATCCAAGGAAGGGTAGGAAAGCGCCTCACCAAAAAAACATGCACAATAGGGAACACGTCAATACCACAAAACTCTTCAGCAAAAAAGGATGGGAACAGAGGATAATTATAAGATGCGTAATCAGTGCACAACACATGGTGAGAAGGAGGAAAAAGGTGCTGATAGAAAGACGCTCTTCAGCTCAGTTAGCTCTAATGGTCATTGACAAAACTCAAAATTATGGAAATATTTTCTGTTCCTGTAGGGTCTCTAGTTCCATCCACTTTTATAGTGTAAAATGACTCGCCAACCTCTTTCACAATCTGCTCTGTGACCATAGTACTCAATGTTGATTATGTTGCTCTGAATATCATGGCTAGTGTATCTAGCATTGTGTGGAATGGACTGTGCTATTCTGGCCAAGGCAGGATCTTTCCTTAAAGTGTAGTCAAAAAAGGACAAGAATAGGCCACAGCAATCTCCAGACATACGATCAAAACCATCATTGTCCCCTCTAAAAGGTAGCTGGTTTACTGTAAGGAAGTCGATGGCATCAATGATAGCTGACAGGTAGTATCTATTACGTTGCAACTGTTCTGTATTTACCAACGTAGCCATTTAAAATCAAATCAAATTTATTTGTATAGCCCTTTTTACACGCAAGCATGTCACAGAGGGCTTCACATACGCCCGTAGAACTGCCCCTCAACCAACCTAAACCCTCAAGGAAGACAAGGAAAAACTCCCAGAAAAACTCCCAACGGGAGAAAAAATGGGAGAAACCTTGGGAGGAGCAATTCAGAGAGGGATCCCCTCCTCCAGAGACGGTTGGCAAGAGAGAGGAGCAGTACACAAGCTAAACATAGTCATACAGTGTCAATGGGTTTTGAAACACCAAAAATCCATTGTTCGGCTTTATAGACGTTGGATGAGACCTGGAAACTCGCTGTTGGCCGTCATGGAGGCTGGTTTCCGGTTGACGACCTGGTCCAGCGTTGGTAGACCGACGACCAGGCAGGTCCTGACAGCTCAGACCCCCCACACCACAGGGGATGTGTTGGGGGGACAGAGAGGAGAACAGGGATTAGAGAATGCCAGGAGCAGCTAACAGTTTCAGTCGTAATAGAATGAGATCCCCACCGGTCAAGTGTGGACTAGTGCAGCAATTTAACAAAGCTAAGAGGGTATTTGCCCCACACACCAAGACAGCGACAGCCCCCCTTGGTTGGAACATGAAATCTGTTCCAGGGGAAACAACTCTAAAATAGGTTATATTTATACGAATGAGGATGAAAACAACCAGCCCCCCGTTGTCTCCAACTAGTAAACTATAACAATTAAAATATACAGCAACGGAACTATTACAGTAACAATATACAATAACAGGTTTACTTTATTTGTAACATTTAAGTGGGCAGTGTGAACATAAGCTAAAATTACAATTTAAAAGTTACATGTGATACACACATAGGCAAACGCACACCCCAGGTTTACATAGAAAGTACACACATTTAACAATCATAGGATTGACTAAACAAGAACGTTTTTAATCTAGTTTTAAAGGTCGAAACAGTATCAGCCTCCCTAATTGAGACAGGTAATTTGTTCCAGAGAAGAAGAGGTGCTCTATATGAGAACGCCCTACCTCCAGCAGTTTTTTTCTTAATTTTGGGTATTACCAGATAACCGGCATCTTGAGATCTTAGAGTCCTTGCGGGGCAATAGGGTGCAAGGAGACCGGAGAGGTACAGTGGTGCCAATCCATGTAGAGATTTGTAAGTTAGTAGTAAAACTTTGAAATCAGCTCTGGCTTGGATAGGGAGCCAGTGTAAAGAGATAAGAGTAGAGGTTATATGATCAAACTTTCTTGTTTTTGTCAATAGTCTAGCAGCAGCATTTTGTACCTGCTGTAAATTTTTCAAGTAGGTAATAGGGAGGCCAGAGAACAACACATTGCAGTAGTCCAATCGGGATGTAACAAAAGCATGTATTAGTTTTTCAGCATCATCTTTGAGAGGAATTTTCGTATTTTGGCAATATTACGTAGATGGAAAAATGCAGTTCTGGTGATTTGTTTAATATGGTACTCAAACGAAAGGTCTGGGTCCAATGTGACTCCTAAATTTTTAACCAACTGGCTTTGAGATACTTTGACACCATCTAAGTTTAAGGTCAGATTGGATAAATTATTTCTGTATTTTTTAGGGCCGAAAATTGGAACCTCGGTTTTATCCGAATTAAGAAGAAGGAAATTTGCTGTCATCCAATTTCTCAACCCGGAAACAAATTTTTCCATAGCATGTGGAAATTCTCCAGGCTTTATGGACATGTATAGCTGAGTATCATCTGCATAACAGTGAAAATTTACCCCAGAGCTTTAATTATGTTTCCTAAAGGCAACATATAGAGTGAAAATAACAGAGGGCCTAGAACTGAACCCTGTGGTACCCATCTGTACACGGCTCTCCTTATCTCTCCACATAGCTTCACAGAGCCGGGGCCTGTACTCATATTCAATTTTTTTTGTCTCCAGACTTGTTTTTTTAAATTAAAAACCTCTTATAATCGAGCTCCAGGGTTCTTTTATACAGGGCCCTCACACTGTCTGCTCCAACCTGAAACAAATGAAGAACATTGTCCCTTTGCAAGGCACACTTGGAGAAAGTTGAAGGTGTCCATTTGACTACTGTGGTTTTTTGCTTATACCTTGTGTCTTTGTCTTGGCCTTGAAGTGGAGGCCCTAGGCTCAGGGGGAGGAAGAAGTTCCTCTTCCTGCTGAGTTCAGCACCGTAGAAATGTAATCAATTGAGTCATATTTGAAATGAGCACTTTAAGGACTTGTGTCTTATGTTGAGACCACCACAATTAGTAAGTCATTACAGACACTTCAATCACAGTCACACGTTCACACACTCTCACCATCTGTGTTGCAAGTGGTAAATAAAACTCAAAAGGTGTACCCCCAAAATGAGCAGGCAGACACAGTTTCCTGATCATCTAGGACCTCCACTTGAGAAAGTAAATGGTATATTTCATCCATATTCAGCAACCACATATGGCATACATACTGGCGTATGACTATTAGTTTCACTGTTACCTCTGTATGGCACAGTGGGACGACAGTGGGTGGTGGCAGCAACACCACTGTATTTCCTGTCACTGCAGAGAACAGTAATACATTTCACTCCTACAATATTCATAAATAATTGTTGAATGAACATGGTCACATAGATTACTTGAAACATACATATGCCTGGGCTTCCAACCTGCTGCCACCAGTTGCCTAATTTTTCTTCCTGTTGGCTGCAGGCAATTTCATTGTTCTATAGGCCTTTTGTAGCTATACAATATCCTACAAAAGGGACTAATTCAGGCAATTCAGCCTTGTACTTAAAATGTGTGCAAGTATTGCCTACTGCTACTTACCGTTTTTATTTATGGTTTTATATTTATTTAGCATTTGCTTCCACGATCGTTTGCCACTGCAGGGTTGCAACTAAAATAATACAGCAACAAAAGTTTAACGTTGTGGAATGCACCCGTGTAATTATGGTCACATCTTCAATAAGTCATGTAGCTTACGCATTTACAGCGTATGCTATTTTTTGCCAGCTTGGCAGCAGCGACTTTGTTGAATTTTGCCTGTATTATGTCTGTATTCCTGATATGCTTGTATTACAATATTTCACGCAGGAGGAGTAGACAAAGTTAGTAAGATTATTGTCTGGTCCTCCTGCGTGAAATATGCGGCTCTTGTTTTGTCCAAGTTTGCGATTGGACATACGATGCAAACACCGCCCCTTTATGTGAACGCGCACGTCTCTAGATTGGAAAGATCTGGGTTGAGTTAGAGAGTTGATAACCGCCGTCGTAGTACTGCTTAACGTGATTGCGATTGTTAGGCTTTGTGTAGCCAGGTAACTGAAAGTAATCCAGAGCATGTTGATCTTGCTTCGTAGTACAGGCCCCTGGTGTTCTTTTGATGATGCATGTTTGTTGAGTCCTTTCCCACACTGTAAAACAAGTATTTCAATAGTAGATGAACTAATGTAATATTCTTATCACATTTACATTTAGTATTTAGCGACTTACAGTAAGTACAGGGAAATCCCCCCGAGGCAAGTAGGGTGAAGTGCCTTGCTTTACGGCGGGGAATCGATCTGGCAACCTTCTGATTACCAGCCCGACTCCCTCACCGCTCAGCCATCTGACTTAATGAATGATATTCATAATTCTACTTTAGTGATTTTAGTCTAGTTTTCTGGATTATATAAAGTTGAAAATACACGTTTTGCCTTAGGTGCTTGTTAACCTGATATTCTTATTTCATTGAAAATGTGTCAATTAGGTTTGTCTTTTCCTATGACGTCATGACGTACACGCTTTTTTTGAAAATTTCCATTCAAACCATTTTCCATGAGGTGACTTGGAAATAAGGTAAGTCTAATAAAAGACAACATTTTATTTTTTATAGCCTACACAAATTATCTAAAACGTTGATATAAAATGGTCCACGTTAATTGGTGACAGTTTGATGTTTAAGTGATTACTAAACTGACTTAACCAAAGCTAGACTGTCATAAAAAAATGTGACAAGTTAGTGAGTTGAATTGACATAGATCCAAAAGGTGGGCACATGCTGCTAGTGGCTAGCTCTCAATTCTCCTCAGGAATTTCACGGAAACGTTTTCGGTGTATTTTGATGGTTTTGCTAAAGAAAGGTGTTATGGCTTTATACTCAATCCACTAATGTGTAATGTTTCTTGTAAAATTAATAGTCCAGACTCATAGATAGTTTAGTTTGTCAATAGCTGGCAAAATCATTAGCAGTGCTCTGCTACTTTGCCAGTTAACTAGCGTTAGCTTAACAGTTTTCTTGAAAGCCTTGAGCAAGAACGAGCTAGCTAGCAGTTAATGTAAATAATATAAGACCCGTTTGTTGTTCTCAATCAGACTAGTAGGTTAGTACTATGCGGGTGGGAATACATGCTTGTAGTTTAATACCGTACCTGTAGTAACAAAGTTGTGTGGTAATGTATAACGTCACTGTGTCCAATCCCGACCGGTTTTCAGCCAACATTCTGATAAAATGCCACTTCAAATATTGATAAAAATGATTGTATCACGTTTTCAGCTGATTTACTGATTTCACGTTAAGCTTCAACTTCTTACCTTTCGAGCTAAACATAGTTAAAAAAAAAAATAGTTAGCTTATCTTTTACTAAAGCTGGTAAACAGACGCTGGCGCCGGTAAATTAGCTGTGCGCTACCCTTGTCCAAACCCAACCGCACTTATCCTCGTAGTAAACACTTGCCGCTGCTGTTTTTCCGGGGATATTAACTTGATCCAGGGTCACCAAACTGACCATCAATGCTGTCAATATATCCGGAGACGTAGTTATGTCCTCCACAGTAAGATATCACGCTTCAACATCTCCAAACTATGCAATAAAATCTCAATTTGACTGTAGGCTATACCACCACCTGCTGGATGTTTTGTTGAACTCTTCTCATGTCAGTCCCTTGCCCCCTTCCCTTCCTCCCCTCGACTACAGATCCCCTCACACATGATGGTGTATTTTCATTGGCAATACAAAGTAATCTTAAGCTAGCGTTCAAAAAAATACACTTGTATGCTAACCCATAGTAGCAGAACGATGAAAATACAAAAACACTTTTCAGAGTAAAGATCGTCGCCCAAGCGGTCTATCGGCTTTCTCTCATCAATGTAACTTTCCTAAATTATTTAGACATGTAAACGTCCATATGTTCATGAAATTTGACACGTAGGTTGTTTGGTATGCCTAAAATAATACTACTTACACTTTGCAAGTGATTGCAAAAGAAAATGGTGGCAAAAAGACCGGAAACTGGGTTTCCAAACCCCGTTCGGGTTTGGACAATAGTAGTTTACAGCAGTCGGGATTGGACACAGTGACGCTAGCTGCTTATTAGCACATTACGAGCACAGCAAAAGCTACAATTCCCGCACCTGCGGTTTTTATTCACACCACTTTGGCGCCTGTGTGTGTGCACGGTCATACTTTTTGATCTACACTCAGATCCTTACAGCCATAGTGATGTGTAATTTTGTCTTAACTCTGGTGCTATTAGAAAGCGTGAATGTACAGTAGTGCCGCCATTGTTGCTTTCAATTTAATTACGAAGGCGGCCGTTGAGGAGGACAAGGATAGAGTGCAGGTAGCTCTCTTACACACAGGGAAACGTTCCACTGCCCACCAAAGAACTCCAAACTTTGCTGTGTGGGACATGCAATAATAATACAATGTTGCTCCGGAGACTAAGAGGCAGGGCTGACTTCGTGTTTACATAATGATGAAGGCGGCGGTGGTAAATGCTCGATGTACAAAAGCATCACAGTTATACTAGTCACTCGGAGGCTTGTGTTAAGTTAGGCGTTACCCATCCATCCATCATCTGCCGCTTGTCCGGGGATCGGGTCGCGGGGGCAGCGACCTAAGCAGGGAGGCCCAGGCGTCCCTCTCCCCGGCCACTTCCACCACCTCTTCCTGGGGGACCCCGAGGCGTTCCCAGGCCAGCTGAGAGACATAGTCCCTCCAGCGTGTCCTGGGTCTTCCCCGGGGCCTCTCCCCAGTGGGACGTGCCCGGAACACCTCACCAGGGAGGCGTCCAGGAGGCATCCTAATCAGATGCCCGAGCCACCTCAGCTGGCTCCTCTCAACGTGGAGGAGCAGCGGTTCTACTCTGAGCCCCTCCCGGATGACCGAGCTTCTCACCCTATCTCTAAGGGAGAGCCCGGACACCCTGCGGAGAAAGCTCATTTCGGCCGCTTGTATTCGCGATCTCGTTCTTTCGGTCACGACCCATAGTTTGTGACCATAGGTGAGGTTAGGAACGTAGATCGACTGGTAAATAGAGAGCTTCGCCTTTCGACTCAGCTCCTTCTTCACCACAACGGACTGATGCAGAGCCCGCATCACTGCGGACGCCGCACCGATCCGCCTGTCGACCTCGCGCTCCATTCTTCCATCACTCGTGAACAAGACCCCGAGATACTTGAACTCCTCCACTTGGTTCAGGATCTCCTCCCCGACCCGGAGATGGCACTCCACCCTTTTCTGGTCGATAACCATGGCCTCAGATTTGGAGGTGCTGATTCGCATCCCAGCCGCTTCACATTCGGTTGCGAACCGCTCCAGTGAGAGCTGAAGGTCACGGCCCGATGAAGCCAACAGGACCACATCATCTGCAAAAAGCTGCGACCTGATCCTTAGGTCACCAAACCGGACCCCCTCAACACCCTGGCTGCGCCTAGAAATCCTGTCCATATAGGTAATGAACAGAATCGGTGACATAGGGCAGCCCTGGTGGAGTCCAACCCTCACCGGAAACAAGTTCGACTTAATACCGGCAATGCGGACCAGACTCTGGCACCGGTCGTACAGGGACCGGACAGCCCCGATCAGGGAATCCGGTACCCCGTACTCTCGGAGCACCCCCCACATGAGCCCCCGAGGGACACGGTCGAAGCCTTTTCCAAATCCACAAAATATGTGTAGACTGGTTGGGCGAACTCCCATGTACCCTCCAGGACTCCGCGGAGGGTATAGAGCTGGTCCACTGTTCCACGACCAGGACGAAAACCACATTGCTCCTCCTGGATCCGAGGTTTGACAATCCGGCGGACCCTCCTCTGCAGGACCCCTGAATAGACTTTCCCAGGGAGGCTGAGGAGTGTGATCCCCCTAAAGTTGGAGCACACCCCCGGTCCCCCTTTTTAAAGAGGGGAACCACCACCCCGGTCTGCCAGTCCAGAGGCACTGTCCCTGATGTCCACGCGATGTTGCAGAGTCGTGTCAACCAAGAGAGCCCTACAACATCCAGAGCCTTAAGGAACTCCGGGCGGACCTCGTCCACCCCAGGGGCCCTGCCACCGCGGAGCTTTTCAACCACCTCGGCGACCTCGGCCCCAGAGATAGAAGGGCCGCCCCCGATGTCCCCAGACTCTGCCTCCACGTCGGAAAGCGTGTTGGTGGAATTAAGGAGGTCTTCGAAATATTCCTTCCACCGATCCAGGACGTCCCCCGTCTAAGTCAGCAGCGCACCATCCCCACCGTATACAGTGTTGACAGAGCACTGCTTCCCCCTCCTGAGTCGCCGGATGGTGGTCCAGAACCTTTTTGAAGCCGTTCGGAAGTCATTCTCCATGGCCTCGCCGAACTCCTCCCATGCCTGGGTTTTTGCCTCCGCGACCGCCAAAGCCGCGTTCCGCTTGGCCTGCCGGTACACATCAGCTGCTTCTGGGGTCCTACCAGCCAATAAAGCCCGATAGGCCTCCTTCTTCAGCTTGACGGCATCCCTCACCTCCGGAGTGAGTGTGAGTACGCAAAACCCGGAGGCGATGCTTCATTTAGGGAGGAATATTCTTCAGGTTTTAACCAGGTTTCGGTGAGTCCAATCAGGTCCAGGCTGCATTCAGACATCAGATCATTAATCAAAAGGCCTTTGGGGATAGAGATCTGATGTTTAGGAGCCCAACATTCCAGTATGGGTTTTTGGCAGCTTTAGACGTAGATAATCCTTCTGAAAAGGTGGCACTGTTATCAGAAAACTTAGTAGGAAGAGCAACGGGGGACCAAGGCTGAATACATATTAAATTGGTATAATTCCTAATAATTGAGGGCCGGAATTTGGAAAATGGCGGGGGACAGACACCGTCTCAATGGGAGAAATGACATCAGCATCCACACTGGCTACACTACAAGCTAGTGACCTATTCCTATTTGAGGATCCCAAACCTGGGCTTGCTGTTCAAGTGCCTGGCTAGACAAGGCTACTTGAGACCTGTATGGTCTGGCTTCGATTTTTGTTGTTTACCCTTTGTTGCTTATTTTAATATTTTGAATATATCCTGCCACTGCATATTGCAGTCCCTTCTGCCTGATCTAGAAGATATTGCAGAGGTGTTACTCCAAAAATCCTCACTCACACTGACAGCTGTAGCGCTTATCACCGTACTCGCCATGGCTTTTGGGTTCAGTTCCGGGAATTGTGTCGGACATAGCAACAGTAACTAAGGGGGCGTGGCCCTGGGGAACGGTCAATAGGCTCTGTGCACAATCGTACTGACGAACTTCCGCTGTAGCCAACATTCGGTAAATTAGTTTCAAAGGATTCAAACTGTACATATCCAGTTATCTGCACAACTATGAGGGTAAGTAGTTTACTGTGGTGTTCCGGTCGGCTAGCGGCTAAGCTAGTGGTTAAACACGCCGGCTTATTAAAGTAACAAGCTTTTAAGTGTTGGCTGAACCTGAATTTATTAGTGCTGTCAGTTTAACGCGTTATTAACGGCGTTAACGCAAACCCAAATTAACGGCGTCAATTATTTTATCGCGCGATTAACGCTCTTTTTGGCCTAGCAAACTTTGTAGTTTTTTTCACATGCTGTTGCAACAACTACCGACGTTAGAAAAACTACAACACCACACCGGATCTAGCTAGACCGGAAACAAAACAACAGGCACGCCAAACGTTTGGCTTGCGAGCTGGCTAAAGAGTAGTAGCAGAGCCCGTTTACGGATATTAGACATTCTCTGGTAGTAGGCTAACGTTACGTTTTGAGTGGATGACGAGCGCGAGATGCCGAAATGGATGCCAATAAGATTCTGAATGGAAAGTTTGCTTTTAAAAAGTTGCCAAATGGTTCTATTGACAAGACCAGTGATCTGTGTGTTTTGTCGTTGTAAACTGAGCTATCATCGCAGCACGTCCAGTCTGAAATACCACTTGATGGCCAAGCACACAGCTGATGCGAATTCTCTGCCCCCTCGTCAAAGCCAGGCGATTGCAATGTTGTTTTCAATAAAAAAAATATTTGCACAAAGCAATCCGAACCACTTTTCTATGTTGATAAGAGCATTAAAATTTGAAAAAAGATTGGGACAAAAAGAAATCAAGGACATTTAGAATAGATAAAAATGTGCGATTAATTGTGATTACTCACGAGTTAACTATGACATTAATGCGATTAATCGCGATTAAATATTTTAATCGTTTGACAGCACTAGAATTTATCAATCCTAACTTCACCATACACTCGGACTGTGAGGTTTCTCAGCTTTCCTCATGGACCTGTAGCACAATGCCCTGACCACGACTTCCCCTGTGTCCTGATCTTAATTAGAAACTGAGAGGGGCAGAAATACAAATGATAATACTTAAAAACGGACAGTTAGCATTTAAAATAAAGAAAAACAAGCATCTATACTACTGTACACTAAAAATGAACACATCGCTAACTAGCTTAGCCGCTAGCCGACCGGAACGCCAAATTAAACTAATTACCCTCATAGTTGTGCAGATAACTGGATATGTACAGTTTGAATCCCTTGTCCCGCTTGCTTGTTGGAGCAGGGGGCAAATCATTTACGATGCGATGGACGTCACTGACGCTTATTTTAGGCAGGTCTTGGAGACATCTACAAAAGCTGAGCATTTTGGAAACTCGGGTAATTGTCTCCAGTAAACCGGAAACTAGTGATGGGCAAATCGAGGCTTTTCGAAACACCGAGACAATTGAAACATTGGAGTCGGGGCCTTTGAAACGCTCTAAACCTTTACTCAACAGCGACATCTGCTGGCAACTACGAACATGGCATAACTAACAGTGTTTTAGCTAATTCCACATCACGATCTAAAGGATCCTTGGGGTTGAACGGAATTATTGCCACCCTGCAATGTAGATAGCGTGGTATCGGATACGGGAGCAATGGCTTTCATGTAAAAATATAAATAAGCCCAAATATGAGTTTCAAACTGTTTGAGACGATAAACTCAGTGTACAGTTGTTACATACTCATATATACTGTATAGGCTATATATAACGTTCTCTAACTGTCTCTAATTATCTCAAACTGTCTTAAACTCACAAATGTCACTTTTCTATATTTGATTGCCTTAGAGATGGTTTTGGGAGCGGTGATCCCGCCTCCTTCTACAGAGACACAAATCTTTTTTTACAAGTTACAAATCTTTTCTACAAGACAAGTACACAAATATTTTTTTACAGAGCTCCATCTCTTCACACTAATTTCACGGAATACTATAGTCTCGCCCATTCAAAACCTTTGTGGCTTTGCCGCCTCATTTTATACCCCGACACGTCAGTCTACTGGCAAGTACGTTTCGTTCATGATCACATCACAAAACATTTCGAAACACTTTGACACGTGACCGGAAGTGTTTTTAAAACCCGTCTCGAAACGTTCCGATGCAGTGAGTGTTGAATGTGTCGGTACAGTATCGACACCTTAGTACCGAGGAGCCAATCACTACCGGAAACTGATTTACCAAATGTTGGCTACAGCGGAAATTCGTCAGTACGATTGTGCACAGAGCCTATTGGGTAACGTTTTGGAAGAGTTGTATATCTGACCACACAGTCACATAAATATAGATAATATATATAGATATCAATGGTTTCGGCAGAGTCTTGGGTCTCGGAAAATATCCTTATTTTTGGGATTGGACGTACAGTTTTGCGTCTAGATTAACTTGTTTGAGGTGTGTATTCTAGCTACATTTCTCATAATCGAGCTAGCCGCCTGCAGCCGCCGCATGATGTTGGGTCATGTCTAACGCACCTAATAGCATCATGACATTAGCTTCTGTTGCCCGGGCAACACATACTACAGCGGTCTATGATGCATCTGTTTTGAATCGTTAAAATAAACATTCCTCACAAATACATTTTCGTTGTAGGATTTATTATGACATTAGATTACAAGTAAACGATTTGTTGGTGAAATTATCATTACCTGTGGTTTCAAACCCGTGTAGCTCACTGCAACGCTGTACTGTAGCCTAAACTTGAAGCAAATAAAAACAACTCCACAGCTGTTTACAGACGGAAATCTAACGGCTTTACATGTTTGGCACTACCCTTACTTAAATCAAAAGTCTTTCAATAGGTGAAACTATCTGACTAGTGACTACTAACCTGAACTCCATTGCCACAGCCTAAAATCAATCTGTTCATGAAAATAATTCATTTCAGCCTAGACCATACAACGGAAGTAACGTTAAATCGAATTCAACCAATGCAATCGCTACCAAGACAGTCTAGTAGTAGTTGTAGCGTACAATTGACCGGAGCAGCTTCTCCACACAGCAGGGCCATATCGCATTTTGCCTTGTTACTGACAATGATTGCTACCACTGACATTTTTATGAATGAGTGATTTTCCCCTAAATAAATGTCTAGCTTATTTACGGTTTTAGGGGCATATTTTCAGTTAGCAGATGATACTATTTGAATCATGATTCCATCTGAGATAGCTAGGTACTGCTGGTAACGTTGTTGTTAAAATGCATTTCAAAGGGGGTTCCTTATTAATGAATGAATGCAATATGAGTAGGCTAAATGCCTGAAAATATCACGAGAAGGGAAAAACTTACAATGACGTTTAAGTCATAGAGATTAGGTCAATTTTTACAACGTTCTGCCAAATGTATTCGTGATGAAACATACATCTGTTTCAATCTACTCTTCACTCTTAGTATTTTGAGTTGTAAATGAGCAGAAAAATATATGCTTTTAAATCTATGTAATCTTTATAAATAATAAGTAGGCTATGCATTTTAATAATAACTAGAGAGGGTACAATTTCTGGGGAAATTGTAGGGTGTGCTTGCTTGCTTCAGTTTCGTTTTCCCTTCAAGTTTTCCCTTCTAGTGATATTTTCAAGCATTTAGCCTACTCATATTGCATAATTCATTAAGAACACCCTTTGAAACAAGGAACCCCCTTTGAAACAAGGTACTGTAACAACGTTGTCACTGGCAGTATTTCAGATGGAATTGCGATTCAAATAGTACCGTCTGCTAACTGAAAATAAGCCCCCCAAAACGTAAATAAGTTCGATATTAATTTAGCGGGACATGGCTAATTCAAAAGCAGTTTGCTAGAGGCAAGCTAGCTGCCGTTGCTATCCACACTCCACTGATTGTTTGAAAGCGCAGGAAATTAGAACGTTTCTTTTGTAAGGGATAATTAAGCCATAAGCCCCAAGAGGCCGTGGTTTGCGCTGATTTTAGAACAGGAAGGGCAGTTGTTAGGCACGACGTGAAGCGGAGTTTTTGCCAGTTTTGTTTCGCCATGAAGGGGCTTATTTACCCGATAATGACCGGCGTTCTATACATTATCCCGCTTATTACACAGCTACTTGCCAACAAAAATAACTTAACACAGTGTGTCTTTTTACAATGTTTTTCTTACCATTCGTATTGTTGATCAGCAGATAAATAGTTCGCCAAAGACGTTGAACTTCATAGACTTCGAACATTATTTAGGCTTCAAATCAGCTGACGTCGCTAAGCAACAGAGTACGCTGGGGTTGAAAAGTTACTGGACTACTTGCGGAGTGCTTCGAAAAAAGTGAATCCAAGGCAAAAAGGCCACTTCCCTTGACAGCGGTCAAAAATGCATAGCAACGGTCAAATATAAGAAAATTGTTCACCGCAGAACGTTGGGAAGCCCCATTCAAGTCTCGGTTTCACTCAAATTCCAAGTTTTACACAAATAACAAAAATATGCTGACCCGCTGGCTGTCTTCGCAATCGCCATAACTTTAAAATACTGCTGTCGATTTGGATGTAGAATTAACCCTGGTACAAAATTAAGAAAATACTCACCAGAAGCAGATCGCAAACACTGTTGAGTAGGCTAAATGCTTGAAAATAACACTAGAAGGGAAATTGGAACCACCTGCAACCGACACAAGCAAGCACACCCTACAATTTCCCCAGAAATTGTACCATCTTTGGTTTTACATGAAGCTCAAAAAACTATTTTGAACTCAAATAAAGGCATTGTGCGCTCGCATTAACTCCGTAACTAGCATCATATCAAACACAGAATGTGGATGCATTGACAGGGCAGCTGTGGTGGTGGTGGTGGTGGGGGGGGGGGGGCGGCATCATAAAGGAATTAGGCGCAGGGCACCAAAATGGCACTGCATATTTTTTAACCTTCAACTTTTTCAGATTTTTTTACTTTTTTTCAGCCATTTAATCAATTCTGCCTTTTTCCAGCAAGTTTAAGTCATTCCAGTGTCGTCCTTTACCTTAAAATTCGTTCAACCCAGACTTCAGCAACTGGTTTTCTGCTAAATTTTCACATTTTTCTGCAGCTCATCTTTCTGAATGTTTTCCCTTTTTGTTTTGCATTTTTCATCTTCTTTTCTTCTGTTTTTGCTTAGCGGCGGCACTGCATATGCCAGCAGTCATGACTGCCGGCACTGGCTATATTGTTTGTAAAAGCGATATGCGGTATCCCAAAACATATTTGTGAATTGCCAATTGAAAGGGTGTCCACCAAGTGATGATGCCTAAAGCATCTACTAGTCAATAGTCTTTTTCTTAGTTAGCTAGCCAGTATTTCATCAGTAAAATAGTCTATTATACATCATAACGTCTTGTCTTATGGCTGTTTTCAGTTTGCTTTATCCATATATAGTTTTGGCTCGCGAGAACTAGCTTAGTGCAGCTCAGTAAACTCAAGATGGCTGAGAGTCAAGCGAAGATGTCAAACAAAATGTCCCTGTTTTCCATACTATGAACTCTGGCGTTAAAGATGCTCTAAAGCAAATTTCATGATTTGCTTCTCAGTACATTAGCATGTGCAAAGCGCGAAAACTTTGTTGCACTGAAATGTGGAGTTCGACAGTTGAACAGTTTCTCTCCCGTTTTCAGCTCAGGTTTTGTATAGGTGGGGCAAAAACCCAACCTATCAACGTCACAGCGACCTATCTTTACATCAGATCACAGACGGTTACATTCGGCACTACCTGTTCCTTCAAAGTAAAAGTTTCCCCCTTCTAACTCGATTAACCTAATATAAGTTATCTATCAGTTACATTTTATTCAAGTTTATAAACTTGCCAAATACTCTTTATTGACTTGAGTGTTCGCTCTTCCAACTTCCTTTAATGCATGTACTTTTTCATAATTGATGTAGGACCTTCTGATAAAACAAAAGTTCTGTACGTCTTCAGTCAATTCTCAAGATGTAAAAACAGCACTGGAACTCAGCAGGGTTGATGCAAAGTGTTTTATTGGTTCTCAGGTAACAAAGATTGCCAATAGAACGTGAGCGTGATCCCGGAATCAGACTGAAGTTTTCTCTGGACAATTTAACTTATATAGTCTTGTCCCTATTGTATGTTAATATGGTACGAATAATATAGCATGTACTACAAAGGTGATCACAAGTTTCATTGAATCCTTAATCATTAACCATCTTCATAATTACAACAGTATGGTGTTTTTTCCACAACACTTCTGATATCTATAAATAAACTAAATCAAAGATGCTAAGTCATGTTTTTCCATTTATATTTGTATTAGTAATATTATAAGATCACAGCAATTATAATTTGTATTGGCCTGTTAGTGTGGTGCTTTATGGTTAGCTCGCTGATAGTGTTTATAGATTCAACACCCCCTTGAATTTCTTTCACATTATAAGATTAAACTTTGTCATTGAACAGTACAAGTACAGTACAACAAAATGCAATTAGCATCGAACCAGAATTGCAAATAGTATTTACAAGTATTAAGTACATTAAGTATATGTGTATGACAAGTGAAATACACAGATGTGCAAATGGATATTCTAAGTGCCATTGTAGATGCCAAATGAAAACGAAGGTTGCATAGGCAACCGGGATGCGGAGATAGCCGCCGTCGGGTCCCTGAGGTAGACATGAGTATGTAACAACTGTAAAAAATATATAAGGGCAATTTTAAATGTGCAGAGGAAAATGGCATGTGCAACTGAAATGCAAGGATAGCAGCATGTGATGCACTAATGATCCTGTGCACCCTGCTCAGACACAGCTTGTGCATGCCACCAGTCGCTTGACCTCCTCTCTGTAGTCTGTCACTGACAATTTCTTGCATTAACATTTACCCCCACTCATCTACACACCATACTCCACACATGTAAGGGATACTTTTAAGTGGAAAAAAGTCACAATGTATTAATAATACAAAAGTTCTGTCAAGTTCCATGGTAGTTTTGATTGAAAGCAATCGATGGAGAGATAAAGGTTGGGGCTCTCACTGGGCTACTCAAGGATATTTACCTTTTTATTCCCTGGACCAGTGGTCATCAATCCTGTTGCAGGAGTGCTCCCTTTGTGTATAGTTTCCACTTCACATGGCCTTAGCCGCAATTAATGAGTAGTTGCACAACTAACTAGCACACACACACTTTAAGGTGTACTTTTTCTGTTCCTTTGTGATGCAACATTGAAGTACCATACAAAGTCAAATGACTTTCAACACCTAACTGCTGACTTTCTCTTTCTGCATGAAATACTCTAACTTGGTGATACTACATGAATTTAAGAACTCATAAATCTAAACAAACATCCAGGCACTAAAACCTTATAAAGAATATCATTTCTGAAAAGGAATTATTTCAGGTTTCAAATAAATTGTATTTGTCAAGAAATTACGCTGTGTAAAATGAAAATAAAAACAGAATGCATTGATTTGATTGATCTCATAAGTCATTCATAATAGATCATTTTAAAACATAACACGTTTAAACTAAGGAAACATTTTCCGAAAAAATAAGGTAATTTTGAATTTGATGGCTGCAACATGTCTCAAAGAAGTTGGGATGGGGCAATAAAAGACTGGAAAAATAAAGCGTTACAAAAAAATACACAGCTGGAGGAACATTTGCAAGTAAATAGGTAAAATGCAAACAGGTCAGTAACATGATTGGGTATAAAAAGAGTATCTTAGAGGCAGAGTCTCTCAGAAGTAAAGATGAGCAGAGGTTCACCAATCTCAGAAAACCTGCATCTACATATTGTGGAACCATTTCAGAATAATGTTCCTCAACGTAAAATTGTGAAGACTTTGAATATCGCATCATCTACAGTACATAATATATTAAAATAATTCTGAGAATCTGGAAAAATTTATGTAAGGGACAAGGGGGAAATAAATACTGTGTTCCTGTGATCTTCAGGCACTGCATAAAAAACAGGCATGATTCTGTGATGGAAATCATTGCATGGGCTCAGAAACACCTCCAGAACTCATTGTCTGAACATAGTTTGCCGTGCCGTCCACAAATCCAGGTTAAAGCTCTATCATGCAAACAAGAAGCCATATGTGAACATGGGCTAAAGCTAATTTAAAATGGACTGAGGCAAAGTGGGAAAACTATTCTATGGTCACACAAATTGAATTGTGAAATTATTTTGGGAAACTATGGATGTTGCGTCCTCTGAACTAAAGAGGAGGAACCATCTGGCGCTCAGTTCAAAAGCCTTAATTTCTAATAGTATGGGGGTGCATAAGGGGCTATACAATGGCCAGCTTGCACATCTGGAAAGGCACCCTCAATGCTGAAAGTTATATCCAGGTTGTAGAGCAACATTTACTTGCATCCAGCATCCTTTTCAGGGAAGGCCTTGTATATTTCAGGAAGATGATGTTAAACCACATCCTGCATCTGTTGCAACAGCATGGCTTCGTAGTGGAAGAGTCCGGGTGCTAAACTGGCCTGTCTGCAATCCAATTTCACCAGTAAAAACATTTGGTGGATCATGAAACAAAATATGAAAAAGAAGACCAAGTACCGTTGAGCAGCAAGAATCCTGTATCAGACACAAAAGGGACAACATTTCTCTCCCACAACTCCAGCAACTGGTCTCCTCAGTTCCCAGACAGATACAGACTGTTATTAAAAGAAGAGGGAATGATACACAGTGGTGACCGTGGCCTTGTCCTAACCTTTTTGAGAAGTGTTGCTGCCATCAAATTCACAATCACCGTATATTTTCCTTAACATTTTATAATCTATCAGTTTAAACATTTGATATGTTTTCTATGTTCTACAGTGAATAGCATATGGGTTTGAGATTTGCAAATCATTGTATTGTGTGTTTTATTTTATTTTGCACAACGTCCCAACTTTTGGGGAATTTGGGTTGTGTATTGATCAAGTTAAAGGGGAGACTTCTAGTTTAGTAGAAGTAGTTTTGTTCAGTAAAGTTCAGTCGAAGTAGTTCTGACTACAAATTTAGCCAATGACAGGCATTTCACGTTTAGCTCCACCCACGTGAGAAAAATTGGTTAAAAAACTGATTCACAAAGGTTTTTCTTATTCATGCTTGTTCCATTTTGATGTGATCAGGAATTATACTCACGTACATGGACCCATGTCAAACCAGGCACTGTACTTCATTGGATTATAAAAAGCAAATCTGCAAAATATGAAGTTTGCAGAGTGCCCAGTTCTCAAGAGAACAAGAGCACCTAAAATCCCATTACAAAAAATACACAGACAGATACATACACACACACACACACACACAGATTCTTGGAATTATTAGAGAGATGGATTGCTTTTTGAGTGGATCTTGCTTGGAAAATAGTAACGTGCAAATACAAAAGAAAATGTTTTGACATGGATTTGATGGCTAATATTGTAATATTTTAAATATTTTTCTTCCTGTGTGTGCCTGTGCGTGTGCATTAATGCTTGGGCTTGTGTGTCTTTGTGTGTTTTCAGGGGAGCAATCTAGAGAAGAGAGCATCTCTCAGATCCTGAAGAGGGCTCATGACAGCAGGAAGACAGCAGAAAACACAGCCAAGGACCTGTTGATCCGCCTGGATGGAAGCTGTGGAGCAGCCTTCACTGTATCTGGCTGCAGCGTACAGCCATGGGAGAGCCTTTCCTCCAACAGTCACACCAGGTCAGAGTGTGTGTTTGAAAGCGTGTTTGAGTATGGACTGGTATGATGTTGGCTTGCTGTGATGTTGTCACTATTCTTCCTTCGTAGTGCTGTGATGTAAAAACAGTATTGATTAAATGTTTTCTTTAAAAAAAAAAGGGTTTTCTAACACCGTGTCCTATCTGGATGCAACACGAGGGACGCGACTAGGGTGACCAGAAGCATGACCCTGAAAAGGAGGACACTTGGGTCCAAAAAGGAGGACAAGGGGTGGGGGGGGGAAGGAAGAGTAAATAAGAGTGCCCAGCAGACCAAGCATTATCCTTGTGCAGTTGCGTATCGCAGGCATGCTTAAAGCCCCTTTCCCCCTACTACTCACGTCAATGCGACAGAACTTACAGAAGGTATGATACCAAAGGTCCGGACCAAAAGGCTGGAAAACCGGACTGTCCGGCCGAAATCCGGACGTCTGGTCACCCTAGACGCGACTAAAAGCAGTTTGATTGCTTTGTTTTCTGTTGAAATGTCCTAACTGGATGCGAGCGACTCGATGCTGCGCAGCCCAACGTTTTGACAGAACTTTTTGTTGAATGCCCTGTTTCTATTTATTTTTGGTTGTTCGCATTGAAAGCTCTGTAGCACATGAAGTCATAGTTATGTGGTTAGTTTACATGACCAAAGACCAAAACAAGCAAACTCCAGAAACCCTCTCAGGGTTGCCACAGGTCTGGAAAGTACTTGAAAGTACTTGAATAAAAAAAAAATGAAATCAAGACCTTGAAAGTGCTTTAATTTATGAAGAGGTCCTTGAAAGTGCTTGGATTTAGTGTTTTTCCCCCCAGATTTATCACACGCTCCCCCAGCTCTGATTTTTCTCATCTTCTGATTTAATCCAAAAATGTTAAACGTTGAAGGTATGAAAAAGTCTGTCAGGGCTTTCAGTAATATGCATTTTTTAATGATTCCCCATGATTGGCTGGTTGGTTTATATCAATCTGGCAAGGTTTCATCCTGATAGAATAAAACTAAGACTGGTCTAAGACTAAAACTGGTCTAAACTAAGACTGGTCGTAATATGCGCGTTCATGAAAGTGCCCGTGGAATTCTAGAATGGAAAGTGCGTTGCCATGATACCCATTAATTACCGTTTATTCATTCAGTTCACAACTTTTCCGTCTAATTAGCTATGGAGGATCGTAAAAAAAGAAAGAGTAATTTCTCTGATTTGGAAATAAGAACATTGATTGAGAAGTATGACCAACATAAATATATTTTAACCTCGAAACAAAGCAACACAATAATCAACAAACAAAAAAGGAGCCTTGAAAAAATCATAACAGCAAGTAGGCCTATGCAAGAAAGCCAACCCGTGATCATCAGTGCGGGCCCTGGAGGTAGGCCTACGTAGATCAGAATAGGCATACAGTCAATGATTTAATAAGAGAGAAATTTAATAATGCCTATTTGATAGCTAAACTAAATCTAAGATCACCCATATTTTACCTAAACTTGACAGAAGACACGCTTGCAGCTGGAAACAGCAATCCCCCGAAACAGAGGAGACAGGAGGACACGGCCAGTCTACAAACCATATTGCTCCAAAAGGAGATTGTTCGAATGGAGGCTGAGACTGTTAAACTCCTTACTGAACAGCAAAAACTTCAATTGGAAAAATAAAAAAATAAATTGGAAATAGAATTACTGAAACAAAAGTTAAATCATTCCTATGAAACTTTTGAGGAGCCGTCCTTCGTATTTTAGACCTAGCTAGGCTATAGGTCAACTGGTCGAAATAATATGTTCTATGTTTTCCAGCCATAATGGCTTTATCAATTGCCTATAATAAGAAGCTTACACGTTCATTGTGTCTAGGCCTAGCCTGTTTATTTTTTATTCCCACAAACACACATGCACACATTCACACGTAGGCCCGCAGGCCGCAGCAAGTTCACAACGTGAATGCAAACAAGTTGCCTGGCAACATCTTGTGCTGCAGGGATAGCAGGGGCTTCTTCATCTTGGCAAAGCAAAGGGTCATGCCTTGGTAGAGGTATTTTCTCTTTCATTGCGATATTGTGCAACACCGTGCAAGCTGCTATCACTGTGCAGGCTCTCTCTGGGTGCATCCATGTCTCTCTGTGAAGACAGTGGAACCTACATTTCATATAGGGGGGTTGTTGGTTAGGTTGTGTAAGTAGCTATTCCATAGTCAAAAAGATCTGTCCATGGTGCTGATTATGTTGTGTATTACCTGCGCTTGAGCACTCCAATACATCGCTCTATGATGATGATGATGATGATTTTATTTGACCATTTTGATATAAAAACATGAACAGCATTCTGTCACACATTAAAATACATAAAATAGCCAGGGATAGACACAAAAAAGCCCGAAGGCTTATTTCCATTGTGGTCCCTGTACACAAAACATACACAAAATATACACATACATAAAAAATCACACACACAACAATGACCCCCACTAAGGCAAGCCTAATTATGCATAAGCCATTTTTTTAGGGCCTTTTTAAAATTGCCCAAACTCCCGACCACCTTAAGTGCTCCCGGTAACCTGTTCCACAGTGCAGCACCCGTATAAAAAAAGGAATCCTTTCCCATGTTGGTCCTCACCCTTGGTGGTACAAAATCAGTGGTGCTACCCCTAGTGGCATGTGTGTGAACTTCACTTACACGATTAAAATAGTTTCTAAAATATTTGGGAACATCCCCATTTAAAATCTTATGTACCATACACAGTTTAATCTGAGATACCCGATCAACAACTTTCAACCAATCCAACCTCTCAAAGTGGGAAGATTCCAGATGAGTTCTCATGGGGAGGTCAAAAATAAGCCTAACCAACTTATTCTGCGAGGACTGAAGCCTATGTTTCAAAAGCACCGTGACGCCACTGTACCATGAGCCACATGCATAGTCATAATAAGGCTGAATTAAAGCTCCTGCTAAAATTAACATTGTTCTTTGATCCAGAAACTTTGAAATTCTGGCCAAAAAACGGATTCTGTGATTTATTTTGGTGATTGCCTTTTGAGCCTGACCTAAACCAGATAAATTACAATCTAAAACACAGCCAAGGTAACTGACTGATTCCTTGGATGTAATTTCCGAATCTCCAGCTAAAACCTTAAAATCCGAGGCTTTTTTCAGTTTGATTTTTGATCCAAACAATATGGACTCAGTTTTCCCCATGTGAAGTGATAACTTGTTGTCAGACATCCACCTGCTAACAGTTACAAGTTCTGCATGATCGAGCGGGTAGTTGTATTGGCGGCATTGTAGCCTTGTTCCTGCTGAGTCCGTGGGTTCAATAATGGTGTGAGTAGCCAGCGTTTTAGTGGGTAGCCACTATCACCAAGTAAGATCCCATTGACCCCTCCGGCTTCAAACTGATTGAATAACTCACTTTCCCGGAGAATCCTCGAGTCATGAGTTGAGCCAGGCCATCACGCCACCAAATTGAATATCTTGTAGTTTGCATCGCAAACGAGCTGTACATTGATTGAATGATAGCCCTTTCGGTTGACTTATAGATTCTGATGGTGCTTGAATCCAAATATGGGTACCATCAATGCAGCCGATGATATCAGGGATGCCAGACGCCTGGCGGAAATGCTGCTTGACAGCGATTGTGTCGGCCTCGTTAGGCAAGTTGACATATTGCGGTAGGCGTCGACTCAGTGCCAGCGAGACCCTACGAATAACTCTACAAGCTGTAGATTTATGCACGCCGATCATGTCCCCCACAGTGTTTTGAAACGCACCGTTTGCATAAAACCTCAGTGCGATTAAAAGCTGTAACGTTGGCGTCAGGGCAGCATTTCGGTCTGACTGAAAGCGCAAATCATCAGACAGTTCGTCGACTAGAGAAAAAATCTCAACCCTACTGAAACGAAACCTCTGAATTAACTCCTCTTCATTGTACATATCCAGCGGGTTAGTTCTGTCTCACACTACTCTCTCACGTCTTAAAGCACGTTCATTATACAATCTATAAATTAGACGCGCCATCATTATAGGCTACTTATTGTTTTAGCTGCACTTAACGGTTTTGTGAAAATTACTATAGAAACCAACACAGTAACGTACAATGTTACAGGACATAACATTTAGGACTAGACTTAGAGAGAGAGCAGCTTAAGTCAGTGTGGTGCAACCGGCGCAACATAATTTTAGACATAGAACGTTGAGTTACGCCAGTCAACCAGGTCAACCTGATGACCCGGATGATTTTTTTTTGCTTAGTTTACTGCCCGAGTTCAGGCAAGTTACCACCAACAAGGGCTAGCTGAAAGTACAGCTGTGGACCACAATTCTAAACTGGGATAACAACCAGGTTTTCCCACCCAAGCATACCCTCCCACCCTACCCTAACCCTTACTATTTAGACCACACAAACACTTCATTTGAATAATCTTTGAAATTATTTGTTGGCCTAGTCTTGTTATTTATTCTTGTTGTTTATTAATTATTGACTTAATGTATAATGCAAGTTGGATTTATTTGTTAAATTGGACAGATTTACTGGAAGAATTTTCTATGGAATAAATAAAAATGATAATGTTTTATCTAAAGCTTGTGTCTTTCATTTGGGTTAATGTGATAGCCAATCTTTGTTTGGCCTCAATTGGCTCTCTGTAGTGCTTTGCTTACAAAGATACCTGACCTACATAGGACAACACCTCTTCTAATTGTGCTGGGTTCATCCTAAAATAATTGTGGTATCTTCTGCTGTCAAATGCCAACTCCTGTACAACATTATAGTAATCCCCCTGTTGCTTTCGCGCTTGGTTGAGTGGATGAACCCACTGCCTTGTCCTGCTGGAAGATTTCTGATTGAAAAGTAAAAGAACTGCTACTTTCCTTTCCTCAACTCTTGACATCTGTAAAAGGGTCCTTTTTGAAAACAATGAAGACAAATTCTAATTTTAGTCATTTGGGGAATAAAGTTTAACATTTGAATGATGGAGGTAGAGCCTTCTCGAACCACACCTTCACATTTATATGATAACAAAGTGACAAACAGATCTCCAACTGACACTTGCTGACTGAGTAACTCTGGCCTTTTCAAGGTAAATGAACATTGCTATTTACCTACTTGCTGTTGGATACATACTGAATATCATTTCCAATAAAAAAGAAAATATAAATATCAAAATATAAAACATATTTTATTATGTTAAAAATGTACAAATGTATGTAGATAGCAAGTACTTACCCATCTTTTACGAGCGGTTACTTCTCCAGTCTGATCTCGAGCGCATAGCTGATGGGTACGTAGTTTGTTTACACTACGTAACAGAAGAGTATATTTTACGGATTCAGTAGAAAGCAGCCGATGAATCGCGACAGTTGGACGCTTGCATCCAGTGAGGACGCGGTGTTACTTTCCTGCCAGCGTCCTGCCTGACGTCATAAAGACTTGAATTCCAGGACCCTTCCGTTGATATGCTGACACACGATTAATGCTTTCATTGCTGGCCCAGTTAATTGTTCAGACTAACTGTGCCTTGTATAATAATTTGTTCAGCCAAGTTAGATGTGTTTAATATCAAAGGTCTAAAAGCAGACACCATGTAGATGGTGTGTTTCACTTATCAGTGATTGTGAAACAGAACACCCAGTATGTGTTCCATTTTCCCTAAACATCTGTTTGTGTCCAGTAGCCTGGCTGTGTCAAATTTGTCACATTTTAATGTGACAAACTGCAAATGTGTGACTGTAGTTGGAACTATTGTGTACGGGTGTGTGTACAAAAAGGTTATGTGCCCTTATGGTGACCGTGTGTTCTTCCTGACAGTACTACCAGTTCCACGGCCAGCTCATGCGACACAGACTTCTCTAAGGAGGATGAACAGCGACTGAAGGATTACATCCAGCAGTTAAAGAACGACCGTGCGGCGGTCAAGCTTACCATGCTGGAGCTTGAGAGCATTCACGTGGACCCCCTCAGTCTGGAGGAGAAACCCAGAGGAGACACTCACAGGCTAGACCTGGAGAATGCCGTTCTTATGCAGGAGCTAATGGCCATGAAGGTAAGGGTGCAAGCACACACACACAAGAACAACTTGGAGTAATGCCATGCTCAAGCAACTGTATTCTGTTCAGGATCTCATGACCATAAATATGAGAAGATACACATTAGGGGTGTACAGTACATAGGAGTAACGGTTTGGTAAGTATCACGGTTCGTTATGAGTTTATTACCGCGGGGGAAAGCAACAAAGCCCCAATGCTAGGTTTCCTTTCATATTACTTCAATGCCACAGTCTAAACTTTGTCAATCTGTTCACGAAGGTCGGGTCTACACAACTATGAAAACTATTTCCATGTGGGATATTTGAGCTTTTGTCCAATGAGTTCCCTTTTTACATCAAAAAATAACAGGAATCTGTGAGTTTTTAAAATTTGATTTTAGGGCAACGAGTTTCCTATCATAATCCCGAGAACCTAGCACTGTGCAAAGTACACATTTTTCAGGTTTTCATTTAAGAACCCAAGGGATTGCAGTGCCACGTTTGGATGAGCGCTTTGAGATCCCTGAGAAATTATTTGCTGCCAGTTTCGCGATGGATCTCTGTCAGCCATGTTGAGATGGCCAAAAACTGGGTATAGGCTACCCAGTGTTTGGAACTGATCATGGTTGTATTTATGGAAGAAATGCTGCATAGATAACTAATAGAAAGACCATATTAAACGTTGATTAAATCAGTATAGCTGAAAGGTTATTAGTTATAATGTGCTTGAACCACTGATCTCACGTGACACTGTGTTAAGTTGAAATGCTCTGTTTTGCTTTGATGAGTAGTTCGTGAAAAATGCAATAGTCCTACAAAGTGCATCGCTTTCAATGACAAACTGATTAAAGACAAGCAGACTCCGCTAAAGATTGCGAACGCCAATACAGTCAGGTGAGCAGAGTTTTCTGTTTGGTTGAAATTCTAGCTAACTAAGATTAGAACCACTGTTTGCAGTGGATACTTTATTTCAGTATCGGTGGAAGGTAATTAGGTACAACTATTGCTGTGTAAATGACACAAACAACTAACTACAGTTTAACCTAAGTATGCTGTCCTCTACCTGTGTTTCCTCTTGGCAGGATTAGACAGCTAGCTAACACTTTCCTTATGCATACAAATTAATGACGAGTGTTGCTTTTTCTTGCGTTTACTCTTTTCAACTTTGTAATAATTTATGCAGGATGGATCACTGTACAAATACAAATAATATTCAAAGTTTGTGCGTGGAAGAAGGATAAATACAAAACAAGCGTGGAACATCCGCTAAACAAAACAAAACTAGCATGAGTCGTCCCTAGTGACAACTGTACCCTAGGTGGCAGTATTTAGGCATTTCCTTGAAAAGGCAGAACACTAAGATAGGAATTTAGTTGCTTTACATACTTTCACAAAGCTTATTTACGCATCACTATTTCAGCGCAGATATGGTCAAATCTTTATGGATGAAATGCTGGCTAGCTAACAAGTGTAGCCGGTGTAGATCAGGAAAACTCACTCGTCAGGAATGTATTCAACGAAGTACAATGGTAAACTCTAGCAATTTCGAGGATCATGTTGTTTAATTGAAATTAGTTGAACTACATGCTCTTCTGGTTCCACCCATTGGCATTTATTTGCTTTTCATAATGTATGCTTCATGTTTTGGCTACCCGCAATGTTTTTGGGGCTATCTTGTTGTTTACGATCATTGACCTATGCACTTTTTGTAAAGTACTCTCGTAAGACTAAACGACTAAATGTATACAGGTCACCCATACCAGTGAGGCGCTATATTTTCATTGGCGTAGCTGGTAGTGGTCACGCTTGGGATGCCAGAGGTGGCGTATGGAAGATTATTCCTGTCAAAATGAAAATAAAATGATCAAATTATAAATTAAGTGTTAAAAGCTTAAAACGTCTGCACAAATGATTCATGAAATGTTTAAATTACACGTGGTGCATGACGTTTCCAATTTAATTTCAACCCTGTGAAAAATAAATCGAAAATTACAAATTACTCTGTACGTAAGGCATGCCAAACAACGTCAATGGGCGGGCCTTTCGGCAATGTCCATTTGACTTAGTCTTAAGAAGATTGGTGCACGTTTTCAGCCATGGCAAACAAGTCGATGTCCCAGCTCCTAAGGGATTCTGCAGCTGTGCTGGAGCAAAGTCCTATGACAAAAATGACACCTGTTTCTCATCAAGCAACTGTGGCTGGATCAGCACCGGACCAAATGGGATCTGGGGCTCAAGGTTGGTATGCTGTCTTAGACCCATATTTATATTTAGCCTGATAGCAATGTTGATGTTGTACACTTAGAGGAGGGCTGCAAATGTGAATAGTTGAATGCAGTTTCCATAACGTATCACAGTTTTTAAGTACAGAAACATACATTGGACATTAATGTCAATCCATCCCAAACATCACCCAATCTATTTTACAATGTGTTCTTTTTAGGGGAGGTAAATTGATTTTTTGCACCTTACTCGTGCCAAAACGTTACCCAACGTTATCCACGAAGAATAACAGGTCATCCTACTCCTTGTCAGTCTTCAAAACGAGGGGAAAAGTGTGTTTCATACACACACAGATTTCTTTAGGTGCCGAAAGTTGTTGTTGAATTTGGAGCTGGAAAGAATAGGGTTGGGGGAGAAGAAAATACACATTTCTGGTCAGTATGCTTAACTGTTCAGTCTTTAAAGTATAAAATTGGTTTCTATATACCCTGTGTTTTAGTGCATCAATAAGGTCACCTTAATATTGTTTTCTTGTTTCTTTTAAATTAGACACATACTGTTCATCATCATAGTTTTGTAAATAAATAATTTGCCAGTTTCAAAAACTGAAATATGCTGGAGGGTTCCAACTTCTAAGGCCCGAGGAAGTATTGTGCCCATCCCATGTCCAGATGACGCCCCTGAATATTTGTGCTGTGACAAAGTTGGAGAAGGAGCTGCCACCATTTACAGTAAGGGAAAAAAATATTTGATCCCTGCTGATTTAGTGCCTTTGCCCACTGACAAATAAATGATCAGTCTATAATTGTAAAGGTAGGTTTATTTGAACAGTGAGACAAGACAAGATTGTAGATCTACATAAGGCTGGAATTAGGAATGCACCGAATCCAGGATTCGATTTCGGATTCGGCCAAATATTGGGCTTTTTGACGGGGTTCGGATTCGGCCGAACCCGAACCCTACGCTTGCACTACGCGTGCTACGCTGGTCGACATCATGACGCCGCCGTTGATTACGGGCAGGTTTTTACGTAGGTGGACTGCTCAATGCAGTAGGCTGGGAGAAAGTGGAAATGGAACTTGTGAGCAGAAAAAGTGTTCTTTGGCAGTACTTTCAGTCAAAAGAAGGCGATTCAAGTCGAGCTACATGTTCAATTTGCAATGCCGATTTGCCTATGGTAGCAAGGACTCTAAACACTACACAACATATCCGCTGTTAAAACATTTGCGTATGAAACATCCGAAAGAAATCAAGAAATCTAAAAGGCTAATATTTTGTATATTGATTGAATCTTGAGATAGGGTAAACACAGGCATATGGTATTTGTCAAAATAGTTTTTTTTTTTTTATACACTGCTGTGGATGTTGTTTTCATTAATGTGTTTACTGTGTTAATGGACTGAGGATGGGAGTAGGATTCGGTATTTGGATTCGGTGGAATCTTAACCAGTGGATTCGGTATTTGTCCGAACCCCAAAAATCTGGATTCGGTGCATCCCTAGCTGGAATGGGTCTCGACCCTCGCCAAGCAGCTTTTTGAGAAGGTGACAACAATGGAAGAAACCTCTGGTTTGCACGTTCACGGTGTGATGTATAAAAATTACTTGACGTGAGAACGTCTGTTTGGCTCTGTAACGTGGCGAATTCTGACTGAAAAGTGCTGAAACTCACCAAACATTACAAAATGAAGTTTCCACTACAGTTACTGTCATATGTCGATGATGTTGACTATTCAAAAAACATAATTACCTCCGCTAATTACATTACATTTGGCAGACACTATTATCCAGAGAGACTTACAGTAAGTACAGGGACATTCCCCCGAGCCAAATGGGGTGAAGTGCCTTGCCCAAGGACACAATTCCTTAACCGCTCATTTCTTCTTAAATTCTGCCATGGTCCGGTTCTCCGAACCCACTGCATCTACGGACCTAGTGACAGTTTTCCACTCCGCCAACTTTCATTTGTTGCTAATACCGGATGACAGGCCGCCAAACAGGACACATGTCCTCGCCTCCACCTCTGTTGTTAGGACCTCAATCTCAGTCTGTGACATGTTTCTTTTTTGCGTGTTTAGCCATTTTAATTCAGACATGACCTCAGCGGCTCATTTATAGGCCATCTGCATATTAATTAATGGGAGGAGGAAATGCGAGGTTAGTGGCTCGTTCATGTACGGTCAATCTCACGTTGATTGTGATTTATAAAGGAAAGGTGTGCACGACCGGTTTTATATATGTGACTATTTCTGTGCCTAGGTACTTTTCAAGTTTTAGCAGTAAGCCATGTTCTGGTATGTAAGCTGCGCAATCTTTTATACATGATGCCCCTGGACCTTAATCCCATAGGAAATCTGTGAAGGGAGCTTGAAGGTTCAAGTTGTGAAATCTTATAATAATTTCATTTCTTTGTCAGTGGGCAAATGTACAAAATCAGCCGGGGATCAAATTATTTTTTCCCTCTGTGTATGTCCGACCCATTCAAAAAGATCTTAATATAGAGGTCAGTGTAAAACACAAAGATTTAGCAGTAATTAATGGATGCATTTAATTGACATCTTATTCTTGCATTCTTGGCAGGTTGTTGAAGGACAAACTTTTGCAAATGGGCCACCTATTGTCTGAGTGTATTGCAGCAACCAGTGTGTAAATGTGTTAAATATGCACATACATTTTCTGGATGTACACTTCATTCATGCTTTTGCAATGTGTGTCTGTATAATCACTGATGGTATAACGTAAAGAACATGGCCACCTAAAAATCATATTACTTCCCACAAATGGCACAGTAAAAACGTTCTTATCTTGCATAAGCAGAATTGCAACCAGTCCAACAACAGCAACAGTACTGGCAGCTCACAAAATGACAGCAGAAACAGAGCAGGAACCAGCAGTAACTGAGCAGGCACAGTAACAGAGCAGGCACCGTAACAGAGCAGGCACCAGCACCGACAGAGCAGGCACCAGTACCGATCATGAATTTGAGGATCCTTCTGAAGTTGAAGGTGTTCTCACATTTGATCAATTGACATCATATTATAGTGTTACTATTAAGAATGCCTGTATGAAAGTAAATGATAAATAACATCCCTTTCCCAGAATGTATTATTTGACTCAACATGAAGCACCAGTCTATTATAAGTCTAAAACTAGGTTAACCTATGTGCTAATCCAGCAAAAATATGTTTATCTATACTTTTGTGTTTTATTTCATACTGGAAAAAGGAGACTGACAAAGGGCAATCCACATACAGATTTAGAAGAAATTTGTTACAAAAAGCTGGAGATTTCCCACCTCTACGGATTACTATGGATTTATCCGACACTTCTGAAGACAGAACAAGGGGTTCTGTCGCTCTACAACACAAAGCTGACTGGGCATGTTCATTGTCGATCAACTTAAGAGGTAGAGTGTAAGCTTTATTTTTTATTAGATTGAATTATTGTATTTTATTAGGGGATGCCGCAATTGGAGATGGAGTAACCAGATATTACTTTGCATTCAACATGTATATGACTAACACGTGTGTTAGTCATATACAGGGTGTGCAAGTGCATACATTGAAATGCTTACTCCTGGTGACCTCAATTATATAGCATCAGAAATGAAAAATATTACAAAAATAACACGTCAGAACGATACTTTTCACAACCCACTGGATGGCCATAGCTGCTCATTTACTAGTTGTAGACAACTGAAATAATTGTTTAATATAACAAATACTGATGTAATTGTAATTATTTGTTCATTAAGTTTACTGTTTTTATTTTGTATAACTCTTCTCAAGAAAACACAGCCAAAACATTGTTCTTCATTGCAGAAGATGATCACCTGGTTCCATCTTCCTCATGAGTACTTCTGGATAGTGATCTTTTCAGGGTAATTGGGTGGGGATCATAGTAGAACCGTTCGCGATCCCTGTCAGGTTAAAACAAACCTGCAAATTCTACTGAATACACTGAAGCCGAGTGAAAGACAATGGTGTCCAGAAGCTCAACAAATGACAAGAGCCCTCCAGTCCGGAGCAGGAAGAAAGGCCAGCACTGACCATCATATGTCTGAATGTTGAAAGACTGTCTACCAGTGCAATATTCTCTGCCTACAGGAAACCCACCACAGACCTAAAAATTCTCGCCCCCGAGGGGAACGTATGACCACCCTCATAGAAAGACCACATGAGAAATATGGCAGCATCATGCTGGCAAAAAATGGCACAATCACCGAATCAACATCAAGGAGCGATGAAAACTACATTGAAGTCCTAACCACTGATCTGCAGTAGAGATGCAGTAGAAGTGTGGGCTGAAAACTGCCAGCTTAATCTGATCCACGACACAAAACAGCCAAAGTCCTTTAACAGCGGACTATAGAGAGCAGACTACAACCCTGATATTGCATTTGTTAGCCACAAGATCGCTGGATTAGGCATAAAGCTAGTCTTGGAGCCACTGCCAAAGACCCAACACCGTCCCATTGGCATTAGAGTCAATACAGCAATAACCCCAGCCACAGTTCCATTCCGAAGAAGATTCAACAGATTCAACATTACATTTACATTTATGCATTTAGCAGACACTTTAGCGTTCCTAAGTGCCGTTGTACTCCCGGACCAAGTGCGTCTTGAGCCTTTTCTTGAAGGTGGAGAGACAGTCAGTGTCCCTGATGGAGGTGGGGAGCTTGTTCCACCATTGGTGGGCCAGGCAGGAGAAGAGCTTGTGTTGGGACCGGGCGGTCTTGAGCAGTGGGACCACCAGGCGGTTGTCTGAAGAAGACCGTAGGTGACGGGTGGGGGTGCACGGTTGAAGGAGAGACTTTATGTAGTCGGGTGCAGTCACATTCACTGCTCGGAAGGTCAATACCAGGGTCTTGAATCTGATACGGGCGTTGATGGGTAGCCAGTGGGGAGAGATGAGGAGCGGGGTAACATGGGAGCGTCTGGGTAGATTGTAGACCAGGCGGGCCGCTGCATTCTGAATTTTCTGAAGAGGGCGGGTTGCACATGCTGGGAGACCAGCGAGCAGCGAGTTGCAGTAGTCCAACTTGGAGAGGACCAGTGCTTGGACTAGCAGCTGGGTGGAGTGCTCATACAGGTATCTCCTGATCTTCCGGATGTTTTAGAGGGTGAATCTACACGACCGGGAGACTGCAGCAATGTGGGCCGTGAGGGAGAGCTCGTCATCTATGGTAACCCCAAGGTTCCTGGCAGAGGATGAAGGGGTCACCGTTGCAGATCTCAGGGTGATTGACAGATCGTGGGAGATGGAGGGTTTAGCCGAGATGATGAGAAGTTCTGTTTTGGCGAGGTTCAGCTGGCGGTGGTGCTCGGTCATCCTCCTGCTCAGGCGGAGATGTCTGTGAGGCAGGCCTCAATCCTAGCCGAGATCCCCGGATCAGTCGGGGGGAACGACAGGTACAGCTGCGTGTCGTCAGCATAGCAGTGGTAGGAGAAGCTATGGGAGGTGATGATTGGTCCAAGTGAGGTGGTGTACAGAGAGAAGAGGAGGGGTCCAAGAACGGAGCCCTGTGGGACGCCAGTGGAGAGCTGGCGAGGGCCTGACAGTTTGCCTCCCCAGGAGACCTGGTGGGATCTTCCCGACAGGTAGGATGAGATCCACTGGAGTGCAATGCCAGTGATGCCCATCTCATAAAGTCTGGAGAGCAGGATCTGGTGGTTAACCGATTTAAACGCTGCAGAAAGGTCCAGCAGAATGATGACGGTTGACCTGGAAGCCGCTCTGGCAGACTGGAGGGCAGTGGTGACTGAAACGAGGGCAGTCTCTGTGGAGTGGCCAGTCTTGAAGCCCGATTGGTTGGGGTCAAGCAGGTTGTTCTGAGAGAGAAAGTTTGACAGTTGGTTAGATACAGCACATTCAATTGTTTTTGAAAAGAAGGGTAACAATGATACCGGTCTGTAGTTTTGGAGGACGGCAGGGTTAAGGGAGGGTTTTTTGAGTAGAGGGGTAACCTGTGTGGCCTGTTTGAAGGCAGAGGGAAAGGTGCCAGAGGTAAGAGAGGAGTTAAGGACATTAAAGAAGAAAATTTATGATGGAGGGGGAGATGATTTGAAAGAGAGGGGAGGGGATAGGATCAAGGGGACAGGAGGTGGGGCGATGAGACGGAATGAGGTCAGAGATCTCTGCCTCGGACAGGGGATAGAAAGAGTTTAGATATTTAGTTGGGTCAGTCATGGAGGGTGAGAGGGTAGGAAAGGTGGTTTAGGGAACCGACTGCTAATGTCTGCAAATTTTTTCTCAAAGAAGGAGGAGAAGTCGTCTGCTGTCAGGGTGGAGGGAGGGGGTGGGGGAGGTGGGTTAAGAAGGGTGGAGAAGGTAGAGAAAAGTTTGTGGGGTTTGAAGCAAAGTTAATTTTGTCCAGAAAGTATAGGGTTTTAGCACCAGTCATGTGAGAAGAGAAGGATTTAAGGAGAGAGTGATACTTATCAAGGTCCAGACTGTCTTTGGACTTGCACCATCTCCTCTCAGCTGCCCAAAGGGTGGACCGTTCTTCACAAATAACATCCGTAAGCCACGGGCAGGAGGGAGAAGATTGTGCAGGCCTGGTTGACAGGGGACAGAGAGAGTCAAGTGATGCAGTTAAAGTGGTTAACAAGGAGTCTGTGGCAGTGTTAGTTGGGTGGGACGAGAACTTGTCAATGGGAGGGAGGGAGGATGTTACAATAGAGGAGAAATGGGAGGGAGATAGGGAGCGGAGGTTGCGCCGGAAAGTTACAAGGGTAGGGGTTGGAGGGAGAGAGACAGAGAATTGGATAAAGTAGTGATCAGAAATGTGCAGTGGGGTTACAGAGGTTAAGTCATTGATACAGTTATGTGTCAGGACGAGGTCTAGCTGTTTGCCTTCCTTGTGGGTCGCCGGTGTGCTCAGCAGTGCCAGATCGAAGGAAGTCAGGAGAGACAAGAAGATCTTGAAAGGAAGATTGCCCATCTCCCAGCAGACCCAAGGAATTATGACAAGTTCACCAAGCTTGTGCATGAAGCACCCTGCAAGACGATCCCAAGAGGCTGCCACACTCAATACATCCTGGGCCTTGACGCTACAAGTACCAAACTGTATGAGCAATACCAACAGCTCTATGAATGAATCTGAATGGATTCTCCAGCTGATGAATAAGTGCATGCTGACAAAAGACATCCAAAAGATCTGGAGGAAAACCAGGATTATTGCCCTTCTGAAACCAGGCATTCCAGCGCATGCAAAGAGCTTCTGCCTAATCTCTCTACTATGCCACCTCTACAAGCTTGCCCCTGTGGCTGAACCATCATCCCTCAACAAGCTGGATTCCGACCTGGCAAATCTAAAACATGCCAACTTGCCAAGCTCACTCAACACATTGACGATGGATTCCAGAAAGTACTGGTAACAGGAGCTGACTTTGTTGATCTGTCTGCCACATATGATACTGTGAACTATTGCCTCCTAAAAAATATATTGGAAATGACAAAAGACCTGGCACTCAGACGTCATTGAAGCCCTCCTGAAAGACAGGTGCTTCTTTGTGTCGCTGGTGACAACAACACAATGGCCTACCTCAAGGTAGCATACTGGCCCCACTACTCTATAACATATACACCAACGACCAGCCAATGGACCAGAACACTGAGCGTTTCATCTATGCCGACGATCTCTGTGTAACATCTCAAGAGAACTAGTTTGAAGCAGTAGAAGCAAACCTCACCACAGCCCTAGATGAGTTACTCCTCCTATTACAAGCACAACCACCTATATGCCAACCCTGCAAAGATCTGTTCCTTCCATCTCAGGAACCGTGAAGCCAACCGACCACTTAACATCAAATGGTCTCGAACACCACTCGAGCACTGTACCCACCCTGTCTACTTTGGAGTGACCCTAAACCCAACTCAAAGACATATAATCCAAAGTCAGTTCCCGAAACAACATCCTACGGAAATTGACCAACTCCAAATGGGGAACCACAGCACACACATTAAAATCTACTGCCCTGGGGTCTCATTCATAAAACTGTGCTTAGGATTCTTACAAAAAGTGTACATACGCCCAAAAGCCTAAAATGGCGTACGCACACAAAAATTCAGCTTTATAAACCGTGCGTATGCACACCTGTACGCAATGTTCCCTTTATAAATCAGATTATCCACAAGTGTGCGTACTTGAATCAGCATTGTACCCCGCCCTGAACACGCCCATTTTTAACCATAAATAGTCAATGCAAAGCACCTCATGAATGCTATTCTAGTATCTCCATGACCCTGGCATACGATTGTTGTTTACGGTGAATCATAGCGCATGACAACTTCTCAGACACTGTTAGCCTATTGGTGGAGCCCGAAAACTCAGAAAATGTGGTGGCCGGTAGATCATCAATAAAAAAAACTGCGAGTGGCGTCAACTGTGGCAGTGATACTGCGAGTCGAGATACAATTTGAAAACAAAAGCGTTTTGCTATGAACAGTAATCTATTAAAGTCTGGACTGATAACGAGGACGTAGAGTGTAGCGACTGTATTTCCAGTTTTTGACATATGAGGATATTTGCACAGTATTAAATAAATATATTTAGTTATACACTGTGTTCTGCAGTTATCTAAAGGTAGGATATGTGATGTTATCCTGTATTTCATGCAGTCGGGGAATCTCCCCCTCCTGAACTCCCGTAGTGGACAATCTGATGGAGAGGAAGCGCTGAATTTGTATTTAAAATTTGAGATGGATTGTACAAGGTGTTTGTGGAACAAGAATCACTCAGTACAAGCGCAAATAACACTGCTGGATGTAATCTTCATGATAATCATGAAATTGAATGAAAAAAACGTGTGTGAGGAAAACAAAATATATTAATATTACGAGTTATGTTCTCCCCACATTCAATTTCTGCAGTCTGACTAGTACGGTCATCTGCGTCGCCAATTCCAACTGTTTTCAAAATGTGCGTAGGCTACGGGAGGGTGAGAGTTTGCGTGGAGGACTGCACATTCTCCCGTCAAGTTCGTTTTTTATAAATCACAACCTTTGCGTGGAAAGTGGCGTACGCACATTTTCAGCCCCGTTTTGTGCATACGCAAGCATTATAAATGAGAACCCTGGCCCTGTGCTGTTTCTCTGTGGAACATGCATGTCCTGTTTGGGAGAGGTCAACCCATGGCAAGAAACATGACCCAGCACTGGACAACACCGGCCGCCTGAAACCCACCAACACAAGCAACCTGCACCTCCTCGCTGGCATTGCCCCTGCTGATATTAGACTGGAAGTTGCTAGCCGAGTCGAGAAAACAAAAGCTACTAGCGATGAACGCCATCTCTTCCATGGATGTCACCCTCTTGCCCGACTATGTTTTGTGTCTTTTTTGCAAAAACAAAATCATAGCTTGATGACCCAAAGACTTTAACAGATGCTGATCATACTCCAGTGTGTGACCTTGCTATCAGCTAGGATTTGCCACCAGTAAATGATGAGAACAGGAAATGGCTTTCAAAAACCATCCTCCACCATGCAATACTTAACAATTGTTTAGTGTAATTGCATCCTACAAGCCTAACTTAATGGTTTCCCCCCTATGCTGTCCATCTTCTGACATTAACATGTAAGTACCATACTGTTATTGTTTTTTAAATTGTTTTTGTTTCAAGGTTATTGGTCGCAGAGAAAGGCAGATTAACCAGATCAAGAGAGGACTGAAGGACACAGGGGTGCTGTGCATGCTCAAAGAGCACCCCTCTCTTATTACAGTGGTGTTCCCAAGAGCTGCTAAAAAGCATTACATTGATTATCTTTCGCTTATGTCTTTATTGCAAATATGTCTATTTTTTGTGTGGTTTAGTTATTTCGGGGGTCCACAGATGGTTTTGGAGAAAATCATATGGCTGATCGAGCAGGATGAAAATGATGAGGACCATCCAGAGGTTTCTCTGGAGCAGATATGCAGACTGACCTCATACTTCCAGGAGTACATAGAAACAGGACATTTATGCTTCAGCTTGTTTCCTCAATATGCGATTTGGGAGTTCTGCATACAAACCCTAACCCATATGTTGAAAAAAATCTGCTAGTATAAAACTATATAATTTACATGTTATAATGGGACATCCTATTCCTACAGCTACAGCAAAGGCAAAGGACATGGAAGAACTTGTTATATTTTGGGTGGTCTGGCCAATCCTCCATCAACATCTTTATGTGGAGGTTTCTGCATGTGTGAAAATGCCAACTGCATTCACATGAATGGTGACAATCAAACTCCTTGCTCACTACACAAACTATATGAACCAAACAGACTTGAAGGCAACAGTGTCTGTGAATTACAGCGTATTTGGCTTAATTTAGGCAACTATCCTTTCAGAAAAGTATGGAAGTTTATTCAACTCTTTGTCAAAGCAGTTGTCAAATGGCAATTCATTATGCAAATGACAATGCAATCTGTTGCGTTTAAGAAGGACGCTGGACAATATTTAGCACGCAGCTCACTTTACTTCTAGACCAACAGAACTGACAATTTCAAACTTCCACAGCTGCATACTACACATGCACCTAAGGGTTAACAAAAGAACACTCATTAATTTGTCCCGACGGACATAACACAATCAATTCAGTTTGAATTATTTTAAATAAAGATTTTATTGAGTGCTTATTACATTGCATTTCATATTGACAAGGTTTTTGTCGACTCATTATCAAATGTATATGCATTTTTCAAATGGCAATTCAATGTGGAAAGTGGAGATGCAATCCGCAATTCAAATGGTAAAGCATTTGTCAAAAGGCAATTCACTGTGGGGCAGCGAACCAGCGCCCCCGGTCTATTGCATTATCATTCACTTCTCACCAAAGTCTTTTGGTGCAAAATTCTAATGGAAATGCAATATGTCAGTGACTCATCAAGGCGGGTCTCCGGTTAGGGTTTTGACGTGTGTTTATTCTTACACCTTCAATTTTGGCTACAATTTAATAAAATATTTGCTTTTATTGACACACTGCAATACTATTGTTGAATAAAGTGTTTTAGTGTACATCTTCACTAACGGAAAGACTACGTTTAGTTGAGTTCTGGTTGTATTATCAATCAGATTTAGAGAGTTTAACATAGACCAAGACAAAATTACAAATTTCAGTACACTGGTTAACGCAAGTTCTAATGCGAAACAATTGAATTTGTGACCATGCAGTTTGTCAGCGATAAAGTGAGCAAACAGCGTTTGATCGACCATGATGAATTTGAATTGTATTTTATTACAGGGGCAGTGCACATTAATGAACATAACTGTAAAAATACCAGAATTAGACAATATGGCTACTTGTCATCTGTAAACCCTTGACAGACTGTTAAGAAGTCACCCCCCAAAAAAAAACATCTTATATTAGTACAAAAACACATTAAGTAGCCTAATTTAAAAAGGTACGACGTGATTGATTCCAAGCACACTTGATCATTTAAATACCTTAAATAAGTATGACATTTGATCTAAACTCATATGACTGACCTAAACGCAGCAAACCACGGGAAGCAGAAAACGTCTGACTTGACAGCTCCGTTTTAAACTCCTCCCCCGGCTGCAAGCGGCAACTCTCACAAATCAGAGCAGCCAGCCGCAGCCGATGTCGAACACCTACAAAAGTGGTGTGGCCGAAGTGAAATGCACACTGTTCAATGTTTTCCAAGTCACTGAACGAGGAAAGGGCGTCCAAACTGAAGACAGGCCTTGACGAGTCACTGACAGACAGTGTTGGGGTAGTTACTCAAAAGTAATAGATTACACATTACTAGGTACTTTTTCAAAGTAATGCTTTACTTTACTAGATTGCTCACTTCTGAAAGTAACTAGTTACACTACTAGTTACATTACTTTTGGATTACTTCATAACATAACATGAGATGCACTTGCCAAATAACAATATATGTAGGCCTACCATATATATGCCCAAATCAACTCAAATTATTATTATAACTAGAGAGCATACAATTTCTGGGGAAATTGTGAGGGTGTGCTTGTGGCTGCCCCAGCTTTCCATACACTCCTGGTGTTTACATATTTCAAAAAGCATTTAAGTGTATGACTACAGTTCTGACCATTGTGTTCCCTTGATAATAAGTTTGTAAAAATGACATGCATCACTCAGATGGAGGAGAGGTGATACTGGTTGGTTGGAAGAGAAGGAGGCCAAATGTAGCTCATGAAGATGCAGCGCTAGATAACTTATTAAATTGTAATCAGATATAAACAACTTGTTGGTTGCCCTATTATGTCCTATTATCCTCCTATCATCGCCCTATTATGTAATTTGAACGCCCTGAACGGCATCATTTGAGTAATGAGGGCAAGCGTAGGCTTATTGATTACTTAAAAAACGTTAAGTTTCATTATGCATCATAGAGGAGCCTAGTTAGAGAAGGATTTAGCAGTTTAATATTAGAAGCCTATTTTATTAATAATTTTCAGAGTAACCTCAAACCTTTCTTTTGTTTCTTTGACCTTACATTTTCTTTGAGGGCTTAGTGGTCTCGGTTTAACATCATTATTTATAGCACTGTTAGCTCGCAATGTAGACAAAGAATGCCCCTGCAACAAAGTTGTAACTTGGTAACAAGTAGCCAGCTAGAAACCGAGCAGAAGTTTGTAGCCATATAAAGGCCTATAAATATAGGCTACTTGATTTGGCTGCAAGATTCGCTGATTTTGAGTGTCCAAGATATGATGGATTCTGATCTGGATCAACAGTCTAGCCATGTAGCTAAGGCTTGTCCGGGAAGAGTACATTTATTTTTACGGCAAGTCTGGAAGATCAATTTAGGCTAGTGCTACTTGCCCCGATACACTGGACAAGTTATTAAAACTCAAACAAAATCAAATGCAATGTTAGGCCTACTTCACGTTATGTGCCACTCGTTACGTCTATCGATTTTATTTGAGCGAATTCTGCATCAGTAAAACCACCAACCCAAGATCTCTACAGACCAGCTAATTTCCTGCTCAACACTTCAACGGGGGCTTATTACTTGAAAGATGAATTAGGCTATTTACGGTCGTCTCAGTTACACCATGAGGGGTGGGAAATACTGTGATTTGCTTAAGAAGGCAAATGGCTAGTAAAACATAACATTTCATAATAATTTCAATAAATCAAGCAGCGCAGCAAGACCCAGTAAAATGTATATCCTACAGCTAAGCAAGGCTGAAGCAGGCTGACATTAATTATTTTCATGAACAGACAAAGTTTTGACATTGACAAAGTTTAGGCTGTGGCAATGAAGTTCAGGTTAGTAGTCAGATACTTTCACCTATTGAAAAACTTTTGAGTAAGGGGAAAGCCAAACATGTTCCGTCGCCGTTTGACTTTCTAAACATCTCTAAAGAGATGTTTTTGTTAGCTACTCATTAGTGTCTCGGGTAGGCTACAGCGTTGCAGTGAGCCGCCACACTGATTTGAAACCACAGGTAATGGTCATTTCACCAACAAATCGTTTATTAATGTCAAAATAAATCCTACAACAAAAACGTATTTGTGAGGAATGTTTATTTTAACGATTGAAAACAGATGCATCATGACCACTGTAGTATGTGTTGCCCAAGCAACAGAGGCTAATGTCATGATGCTAATGCTTCAGTGAAATAGTAGACTACCGTTTCCGAAAGTAGATGTGGGCCTACTTACTTAATAATATCAGCTAATATTGTACATTACATTTCACAATTATGTTTCACACCACAAAGTGAAATGATTAAATATCACCCTGGCCTCTTTGCTTGTGGCGTTTCTGCAGCTGCCTTGCAGATTAGTATCCCCCAAGTTAACAGATGGGAAACTAATGTTCTGCTAGAGATAGTCACGCGAGTTTTCGTGACGTTGGTGACGTTAGTGGCGTCAGTGACTGTGGCTAGCAAGTTAGCCACCGTTAGCTTCACTTTTTGCCACAAAAACGTAATTTCTACTTAAACCGTGCAATGGAGCATAAATCCCAATACAACCAACGCAATCGCTACCGAGACGAACCTTTTGACATCGCCGTTGTCTATGTAGTCCAAATATTGAGGCATCCTTAGGGGGGCGAAAAGAAACAATAAATAATAAATAATATATATGTGAGATAACAATGGTTTGTGCTCGCCGAAGGCAAGCACACCCCAATGAGGATATACACAATATCTCTCTTTTATGCTTTTTAATACCACAAAACTGACAAAGTTGTGAACATCAACCTAAAAGTTGTCAAGCATAACAAGGCTACAGTAGGTTACTAGCAGTAAGCAAAATGTCTCAAAATAAAATAATGCTTTAAACTTTAAATGGCAACATTTCCTCTACTATGTATGCTGCTTCAAGCCTGTTCATCTCTGCTTTGGTAACCTGCTGTTGAAAGTCAAGTTGTGGCTGCTTGGCTGGTGTCGACACTGACAACGGCAACCTTTTATCGGCGTCAGTGTCACTCAGAGTCCGGGGATCTTTAGCTACTACTCTTGAGTTAGCATGTTGTCGTTGAAGATGCTTTGACAGATTACAAGTTGTGTTCGCGGCGGTGGAAAGGTGTTTTTGGCTGGGCCCAATGTACATTCATCATAACAGTGAGATAGCCCCAAACATTGTGGGTAGCCAAAACATGGTGAAAACGAAAAAAGTCCCAAAGGGAAGAACCATAAGAGCATGTAGTTGAACAAGTTACAATTAAACAATTTAACAACATGAACCTCAAAAGTACAAGGGTGTACAGTACTTGTGGGGAAAAAAGCAAGCAGCAAAAATATATGACATAGCAAGTACAATAGTTTTAGTCAGTTACAAGTCAGTTACAACTAACCAACAAGAGCAACAAGACTCTCAATAAGAGTTATTGTGACTTGTACATTGTACAGTTACATTTTTCTCCTTTCACACAACTAATATGAAGTAATGTGAATACCGCCATCCCTCAAATGACGAGTGTTATGCAAACACACGTACTGTAAAGGGAGGTTTGATTTGTTGTTTTTTTTCCTCCTCCCGATATGCAGATCGCAGTAATGCAAGTATCGCAAGACATTTTGATATTAGTAACTGTAATGTGATTACTGAAGTTATCAACAGTAATGCGTTACATTACTGCATTACAGACAAATGTAATCTGGTTACAGGAACGTTACTTTGTAACACGTTACCCCCAACACTGGTAATGGCGAGCGTGCTCTTTTATGCTGCAGTCTGCTGGGTAGGCAATATGTCCAAGAGGGACACTGGGCGGCTGGACAAGCTGGTCAGGAAGGCGGGGCTCAGTGGTGGGGCAGAGCCTGGACTCACTGGGGACTGTGTTGGAGATACAGATGCGGGGCAAGCTCTTGGCCATCATGGGCAATGTCAATCACCCCCTCCACCATGTCCTGGCAGGACAGTCCAGTAGCCCTTTGTCCCAGCTGTCATAAAACTCTAACTATATGACTCAACACTGTTTTGCACTATACATCTTATCTACACCGTACCTAACAGTATTGTATTGTCTGTTTGTATTGTATCGTATTGTCTGTACATATTGTCTGTAATTATTGCAAATATGAGAGCTGTGACAGATACCTGAATTTCCCCACGGTATTAATAAAGTATCTATCTGTCTGTCCGAAAACTGTGGCTCGAGATACCGCAAAGACTGTGGCTCGAGATACCGCAAAGACTGCGGCCTGTGTTCAGAAGGGTTTTATTACTTATAATATTGATTTTATGTAAAGCACCTTGAGCTGCAATTCTTGTATGACATGTGCTATATAAATAGTCTTATTATAAAGTCTTATTACAACCCTAACAAGGAAATTGAATTGGAAAAGTGACACACCATGTGTCATTTAAGCATTTCATTTAGCATTTAAGCATTTCATTTATCAATTGAGCATTTCATTTATCATTTGAAAATGTTATTTAGCAATTAAGAATTTCATTTATAACTATATCCATACTGGCGGGTTCGATATCATGTGCGTGCGAACGTCGGCCAAGTATACCTCCGACGGGGTTGCGGCTACGTCTGTTACCCTAGCATCAAGACGATATAAAATGGGTACTTTCGTTTCTCTAGGGATGCATTGAATTTGATCCACATGTTAATGAATTACCCCTCCCTGAGTCACCACCTTACTGCGGTGGAGGGGTTTGCGTGTCCTAGTGATCCTGGAAGCTATGTTGTCGGGGGCTTTATGCCCCTGGTAGGGTCACCCAAGGCAAAAACAGGTTCCAGGCGAAGGACCAGACAAAGCGTGGCTCAAAAACCTACCATGAAGAAAAACAACAATGGTTCTCAGTTGCCCCTGCCCGGAAGCGGGTCACCGGGCCCCCCCCCTGGAGCCAGGCTCGGGGGTGTGGCTCGATGGCAAGCGCCTGGTGGCCGGGCCTTTTTCCATGGGGCCCGGTCAGGCACAGCCCGAAGACACAACGTGGGACCCTCTTCCAGTGGGCTCACCATCCGCAGGAGGGGTCATGGGGGTCGGGTGCAGTGTGAGACGGGCGGCGGCCGAAGGCGGCGGCCGAAGGCGGCGGCCGAAGGCGGCGGCCGAAGGCGGCGGCCGAAGGCGGCGGCCGAAGGCGGCGGCCGAAGGCGGCGGCCGAAGGCGGCGGCCGAAGGCGGCGGCCGAAGGCGGCGGCCGAAGGCGGCGGCCGAAGGCGGGGGCCGAAGGCGGGGGCCGAAGGCGGTCCGATCCTTGGCTGCAGAAGCTAGCTCTAGCGACGTGGAACGTCCCCTCGCTGGCGGGAAAGGAGCCTGAGCTGGTGTGCTAGGTAGAGAGATTCCGGCTAGATATAGTCGGCCTCACCTCGACGCACAGCACAGGCTCCGGAACCAGTCTCCTTGAGAGGGGCTGGACTCTCTTCCACTCTGGAGTTGCCCTTGGGGAGAGGCGTCGAGATGGGGTGGGAATACTTGTTTCCCCTCAGTTCGACGCCTGTACATTGGGGTTCACCCCGGTGGACGAGAGGGTAGCCTCCCTCCGCCTTCGGGTGGGGGGACGGGTCCTCACTGTCGTTTGTGCTTATGCACCAAACGGCAGCTCAGAGTACCCACCCTTTTTGGAGTCTCTGGGGGGGTGCTGGGTAGCGCTCCTCCCGGAGATTCCCTCATCCTCCTGGGGGACTTCAATGCTCATGTGGGCAATGACAGTGAGACCTGGAGGGGCGTGATGGGAGGAATGCTGTGTTTTGTTGTTGGACTTCTGTGCTAGACACGGCTTGTCCATAACGAACACCATGTTCAAGCATAAGGGTGTCCATATGTGCACCTGTGTGACGCCCACCTGTGCCCCTTCAGGCTTCACCCGGCCAGTGCACAGGCGGAGCCTGAGCCTAAGTGCTTTATTGTCTGCACCTGTATTTATGGTGGGGCTATAAAAGGGTTCTTTCTTTCTCTCACTCGCTCTCTCTCATTAGGCACTATGGTTCGATATCCTCCCTCACACTCACACTTTGATTTTGGTATCCTAACATATTGATGCATTCATTCACCCACTCATGCACGACATGGAACATTTCCTTTTTCATACCCCTATTTCGTTGCTCATCGTTATCCTTATCCTTTGTTGGTGTAAATAAATACTTATCATTTGACTTGAAGCTACCTGGTGTCTTGTCCCTCATTATGCAACGGTAACCCTTCACGAGTCTGCCGTTACATAATTTGGGGGCTCGTCCAGGATTCCTGTCAAAATATCCGGATCTTGGGCTGTTCGTGTGTTCAGGTGAGAACGTCCCACGTTTTGTATTGTTAAATCTTGTGCAGTGTCTGGCTAAGAAAGAGTGCTCCAGCTGGGCCTTTCCTTTGGAGCACTGGTTGTTGTTCTCTCTTTATTGTTTTAGTTTGTTGTTTTCCAGACAATCCTGGTCCAAAGTTGAAAAACTTCTGTCAGGGGCACGCTTCGTACAGCCAGTCTGTAGCGAGTTAAGCGTTATCCAGTCGCCTCAAGGACGGCACGTCTCAGAAAAGCTAGCCAGGACAGTTAGCTTCTTTAGTTAGGTATGTAGGAAGCCAGTGGACTGCCTTATTAAACACACATCTTTAGTAGGAATAAGTGCCGGCAATCGATGGACGATTCCCCCTGCATGCATGGGAGTATTTTGGTTCGTGCTTGTGGATGTGGTGAGTTTTCTCTTGTTAGTGTTCTGTAAATTAGTTTTCTGCTGTCTGCATTTACAGCGCAGGTTGGTTGACTTGTAGCTAAGACGCTTAGTTTGGAGGTTACTGTTCTTTGTTTGGAGGTGTTTCCTTTGGCTTGTTTGTACTCAGTAACTTTGTGAAGCAGTAAAGTGAGTACTTGTTGCTTGTTTGGACTTCAAAACGTCCTTGGTGTTTAGCTAAACTACAAATTGGTAGATATTTATTATAATTATCTGTTTGTAGATTTGTCTACTTGGTTCTGGTGATTAGTTACCAGTTCATTTGTGAGGTGCACTGCCTTGCGTATCAGTAGGACTTTGTGTATAGGTTACATGTGTGGAAGAGATCTAGCGGCCTAGTCTGTATTTTCTTTGTGCCTCATATTGTGAGTTTGTTTCTGTAGTTGCTTGTGGCCGCTTGTATTGTGTGTGTGTATATAAGGTTGTACTGGTTTATACAATCCTGTTTGCTAGGATGGCAACCCCAGAAGATTTTATTGCCAAGCCGTCTGAGGGAGGGTTGTCCAGTTTAACCAAGGTGCAACTCTGTGTGGTGGCTGAGCATTACCAACTGGCTTTAACTTTAAAAAAATGATGCCTGGCACCGGGTTGCCGATGTTGTCGGCGTCCCTGGTGTTTTTTTTTTGTACTTTTAAATTCAGTCTAGTTACATTACTTAACTTTCTTCTGTGCTAGCTGCAAAGTATAGCTAGGCTAGCTCACCCGGCACACGATTGACATTCAACTTTGAAATGCTAAAAGGTTAGTATACATGTCAACGTTTATGTCTGATAAATATTTCTTTGTAGTTGAGGTTTGCAAAAAGAAATGGAAGACCTTGAGGGACCACCTGGATTTTAAAAGGGCAAATTCGAAAATATGGCAAACGACACCACCACACACTGATGTTATGAAAAGAACATTTAGGAACTGTTTGCTTTTTTGGTGATTAGTATGTGTGGCTCTTAAAAGAGCCTTTGGTTTTCAATGCCACAGGCTATATGACATTTTCCTGCCAGGGCACTGCACCCTCAGCATTGAAGTATGCAGTGAATGCATCTCACACGAATGGCTGCACGCGCAGCATTGTTGCTGCCCACTCGTGTAGTCTTCTGAATAGCAGCAGACCCCTCCTGACCAGGACTGGCTTCCGGACATCCCCTGGCACCTCTCCTGGACCTCCGGATGTAGTGGCGGAGGATGCAGGTGGCCTTCACACACGCCTCCGCCTTTGCCGGGTTGACACCAATGACACGCCGATACATTCTCCACTGGCTGGAGAGTTTTTTGCCTTTGTCGGACAACACTTACAGCGGAACACATGTCCTAGTCAGGGGTTTTGAAATGACCCCTGTAGCGTGGTTTGCACGTTTAAGATTAGCAATACTTAGTTTATACTAAAGTATAGTAGTTCTTGGGGGCACCACCTCTGATTTGTGAAAGGAGCAGAGGAACCTTATTTAATAATATTGGAAAATAGCACTCGTAATAATCAGTCTAATCTTAAGTAGGGAATTCTATGAAAGTAGAGCAGATCATATAACGTGAGAGATAAGCGAGTATTATACACAATGATTTATTTAAGAGAATGTAGTTATAGTGAACACATACCAGATAAGTTATGGGTTAGTTGGGCTAAAGCAGTAGAGTAGGCCTAAATTCTAATGAGGGCGCACTACACAATTGTTGCGTAGAGCGCGTGTGAAAGGGGAGGGGGAGAAGTTGAGGAAGAGGTAGAGAGGAAGAGGCTTCTATAGTAACAATGGACGATCAATGGAAACTGACCTAACGATGATTAAGTTAAATCATTTGTAAAATACAATCAAACATCAACAATTCAATCACAACATGCCAATATGTCACAAGTAAGAAATATTTCAAATCGCAGTTACTTTTGTCGGTTTGAAGAACGGAGTCAATAGTTCGTTATGTCCAACAAATAGAAAACGGAATCTCTTGTCAAAGTTCCGGGCGCTCAGTGAATATGCAGGTTAAGAGGAATAGGTTAGAGAGTGACGCGTTCACCTCAGTTTAATCCTACGAGCGAGCGGGGGTGATTGTACTTTGGGGGGTTTTATACCCCAAAGGACGGGGTTTATCGATGTGAAGGTGACCTCTCTCATTGGTCAGTTACTCCCACCTGGGCGTCGTCCTGGGGCCTGCCCAGAGGTGTGAAGTGGCTGATAGCTTTGAGTTCCGTTATCTCAAATGTCCATGGGATGCTTAAACTTCAGAATATAACAATACAATGTTCATAACTGGTTTTGTTAGTATGATACAATTATTTTGATACCAAGATTGACTGATTTAACTATATCTGAAGGGGAGTTATAATCAAACATCAATTAAACAACGTTCTAGGTAAATGAGAAAAACACACATTATAACACATCGACTACTGTCATTGAATTAGTGTCCATGAGCCATGTAGTCCTTGAGAATATATTTGTAAATCCACAAAAGAAAGTTCTTCCTTATAATCCTTTGTCTGATACTGTGCGACCATGTGGTCTCTGTTCCTGACCCCATGCTGGGTCAGGACTTTGACGCTCCTGCTCTGGGAGATAAGGACAAAGGGGGAAAGACCCTTCCCTTGTCGGGGGTAGGAGAAAGGTGTGAATGGTACCATGCTTTGTCTGTCGAGATTTGTGCTACATATCCCCCTGCTGGCAACGTCCGACGACTCAACGTTGTTGGGCTGTTGGCACGTAAAAAGAGCAGGGAAAAGACAAACACGACAGTATGATAGCATTTCTACTGGACACATTGTAAAAAATAATACAATTTTTTTTTTTATAGAAGTGGGAGTGGGTGTTGACTTCCTGGAGTCATAGTCGTCTTTGTCAGGGGCCAGGGTAGTTTGCTCATGAGGCATTGTAGCATATTATTGTGGTCAGTTATGTTGGGTTTCTGGTACAGATTAATTTTTTTTGGTAAATTGGTGGAGCCATATTTGTCTTGTGACGGTATTTGCTGCAATTGTTTTTGGTTTAAGGGAAGGTTTGTTTTGTGAACTTTGAGGCACTTGGTCAAGGCACCTGTTGTGTACTTGTTTCATCAGCAGTTTGACAGGGTCAGGTTGCTGGTATAAGGCCAAGCCAGGGCTCTGTGTATGGCTTGTTGTCCGCGAGTAGTGGTGGTTTCTTCCGGGGTTTGTGCCACCTTGTCACAGCTGGGGTGCTTCTTCTGGGATGCTTGTCGGCCATAATAGGGCTTCCTACTTTCTGCGCTCTCATCCAGTTCGCACCATGTGATTTCTTTTGGACCTGTGACGCTTCTCGTCGCAGGTGGGTTTCTGCTGGCACCCGACGGTCATGGAGTTTTGCTGATTCTCTTCTAACTTTTTGTCTCGATGGGTGAGTGGCGTAGCTCTGGGGCGGTCTGGAGTGGCCATCTAACCCATGGATCGGGTCCTCTTCTGATAGATGTGGGTCAGACATACGATGTCCCACCCCCTTCCACTGTGAAGACTGTGTTCTGGACTTCAGGGTGAGGCAGTGGATAGGGCTTCTTGACGTGGGTCCACATCTGGTTTTGGTTGAAGTCGATGAGGGGTTCCATTCTGTTGAGTAGATCGTGTCCAATCAGCAGTTTTTCGGTCACAAGCGGAGAGACATGGATGGGGTGGATTAGGGGCATTTCCCCAAGTGTTTGCTTCAAGTACAGAGTCTCTGTGAATGGAGCATTGTTTTGGGTGAAGCCTGTGATGTTGAATTCACTATCTTCACTTTTAATCCATCTTCTGTTTGACCTAGCTATTCCTTTCAGCTGGGCGTCCAAGGTGGGTGCAATGAGGCAGAGTTCTGCACCCGTGTCCAGCAATCCTTCGCAGGGCACTTCATCTTCAAGTGTGACGGAGGCATAGCTTTGGTTAGCTCTTCCTTTTTGGAAAGCTCATCCAGAAATGTGTGTAACCGTGGGGCTTGTTTATGTGTTGTTGATACTGGAGGATGTCGTCTTGTGGGTTCACGGTGTTCTTGGGTAATCTTTCCTTTTTCCCATCCAATGAGCAGTACTTGAGGTGTGTGTGCCGTGCAGTCACCTTCTAGTCATGTTGAATCTGGCGGGTCCTTCCTGTTTGCATCATCCATTTTTCCTAGCATTTCACCCCTGGTTTTCTTCATTATTTTCATGTCCTTTTCAAATGATCCCTTTGTTGGTGCTGTCTCGTGGGGTTTGCGGGTTGGTTGATGGGGTTTCTGCTTCTGTGTAGAGTTGTTGAGGTGTGGCTTGTTGTATTCGTGTTGATATTGTTCGGGTCTTGAGTGGCCTCGTGTTTTATAGGAGTGTTGCTTGTAGGTGGGTCTGGGTTCATAGGGTCTCCGGAGTTGTCTTCCTTCTAGTTGTAGGTGTGAATCTGATTCCACCATAATGACGTTTGGTTCTTGAGGTTTGTTGTTCATCCATGATTCATATGCCATGTCCCTTATCTGCAGGGCCGTCATGGTTTCATGGTCCGCGAAGGCAATCATGAAGGGTCTTATGGATTGCGAGAGGTTGGCTATGAACACTGACTTGAACATGGGAGTTTCTTCTGCACCGGATTGATTGTCTATCGCAAGATAGGCTTTTCTGAACCTCTCATAGAATACCCTTGGGTTTTCGTTCTTCTTTTGTTTTGTGTTCAGAGCGATTGTGAAGGGGGAGACTAGTGAGTGCCACGTCTTCAGGATCTGGCAAGTCTTGTCGTAGCTCTGGCGGATTTCGTTTGGTTGCCAGTCAAGCAGGGCTCTGATTGAGCTGGAAGAGGTGATCTTCTGTGCGTCTGTAGCTTTAGGTAGGCATTTGAGATTAAAGTTCAGTTGTTCCAGATACATCTCAATGCTCTGAGTGGGATTGTCTGGATCAAACTTTTATGTGCTTGCTAATTTTCGATAGCAGATCTAGTGTCGCTGCTGGTTGCAGTTCATGCATTTCCCATGCATTTTGTGGATAGGCTGGACGTGAGGGTTCGTCATTGTCATCCCATCTGTTTGGGGCTGTGGTTTGAGTGCGCCGTCCAGGTCGGAATTGTAGCTTCCTTTCCTGGTCATCTCGTGTCCTGCTTAGCTGCTCCATGTCTTCGGTTCTCCTCATCCTTCGTGGATTCTGGTCATCTTGGCATGGAGATGCCATTGGGATGAGATATATCCGTATATGGTCTTCTTGCTTCATATTCGGAGTAGAGGGGTGGTTCAGGTGAGTACAGCTGTCTTGGGTTCTGGTTTCTTGAATGCAGATCTACTTCTCTGTCGTCTCTCCACCTCCTTCGGTCGGTGGACTGGATTGTGGCGTTCGCTCTGTTTAGCTTATGAATGGTAGACAGTAGTTCAGTTTTTGTTTCCTGTAACTCCTCCTTCATTGTCTCCCGGGAAGCTGTGGTTTGTGTGAGATGTTGGTGCAGGTGGTAGACTCTTGTGTAGAGAGTTTCGTTTTCCTGAATCACCTGTTTGTAGTCTATTAGTTGTTCCTTAGCTTCATTCAATTCATGTATTTTCCTTCTTAGCAGTGATGCTGATTTATGTTTGTTTTCCTGGACCCCCTGCATTTCTTCTTTCTTTAGGTTTTCCAGTTCCTCTGCCAGCTCGTCGCTTTTCTTTTCCAGTTGCTCGCGGCACTGTTGTTCTCTTTCTTTTGCTTTGAGGGCATCTTTGAGGGCTATTTCCTGTTGCATGAGCTGTGTTTCCTGTTCCATGAGCTGTGTTATAGCTTTCGTCAAGTTCTTCAGCCAGGCAGTTGGCTTCCTCTTCCAGTTGTACCCGTCGGTCCTGTTCTCTTTCTTTTGCTTTGAGGGCATCTTTGAGGGCTATTTCTTGTTCCGTTAGCCGTGTTCTCGCTTTCTCCAGTTCTTCAGCCCGGTCGCTGGTTTCTTGTTCCAAACGTTCCTGGCGCTGTAGGTCAATTTTTGTTGCTTTGAGAGCATCTGCAATTGACAACCTGAGTAGTGCAGCATAGTTTAGACCAAGGCTGGATAGGCATTTGATGGTTTGAGTTTTGGTCAACACTTGGCTCACATGTTCTTCGACCACTTCCAGGGTTTTCCTAGCGATCGTGTCTAAATGTTAGAGTTACAGTTAGAGTTTCCGCATATTTGGGGTTTTCTTTCTCTGATAGGTAGACCATCAGTTTCTCAGCTTCCTTGAGGTGAGACATGTTTAGTTAACTAAGGATTGGTTTGGCTATTGGAGGTTGTTAACACATTGCTATTGTGGTAAAGTTCTTAGGCACTTTAGTTTTGTAGTGGACAAAAGTCCTTTTGGACTTATCGCAGATAGAGTGGGCAAACTAAAAATAATACACTTTACATTTAATTATTATTTAGTGACGGTGTTAAAGTTGGATACTGATGAGGGGTAAATAGAATTACAGTTCAGGATGGTCAACAGCGCCGATATTCTGACAACTTTCCACTTTTAAGTGCGCGGAATGAAGTCAAATTACAAGTCTTGCTGACGAAGCGTAACTATTTCCGGTTAAGCAAGCAATAAAAGTCCTTAAATAAGCAGCGTCCACTGTCTCAATAATTATTTTACTGTTACTTTACTGATTCTAGAAAGTTGAGTGTTTACATTAATGTTGAATTACATGCAAAACAAAGTGAAGCTTTTGTCAAAAAGCTATGTTAATCAATGACCAATTGCTTAACAATGTGTGGCATTAGGCTGCGTTGTTCGGCTACTTCCAAACAAAAGTCCTTTTGGACTGATCGCAGATAGAGTGGGCAAACCAAAAATAATACACTTTACGTTTAATTATTATTTAGTGACTGTGTTAAAGTTAGTACTGATGAGGGGTAAATAGAATTACAGTTCAGGATGGTCAACAGCGCCGATATTCTGACAACTTTCCACTTTTAAGTGCGCGGAATGAAATCAAATTACAAGTTTTGCTGACGAAGCGTAACTATTTCCGGTTTAGCAAACAATAAAAGTCCTTAAATAAGCAGCGTCCACTGTCTCAATAATTATTTTACAGTTACTTTACTGATCCTAGAAAGTTGAGTGTTTACATTAATGTTGAATTACATGCAAAACAAAGTGAAGCTTTTTCCAAAAAGCTAGTTAGTCAATGGCCAATTGCTTAACAATATTGAAGCATATACCTTAGTAGGGAACTGCGAAGTTTCTTTCCTTTAGGACTAAACCGCATGTTTGTTTCCCGGAACAACTTATCAGTTTCAAGGTGAATTCGCTTAACCCAAAATAGTAAACACTACTAAGATACACCTTTTAGAAGCGTGTATGGTACCAACATAAGTAGTGGTTACGACCCGTTTAAAGGTTCTTATGCCTTCTCTTGGAAGCGCTGCCTTCAGATTTACAAAATGAGACGGGACGCCGTGTCACTGCGCACGCGCGTTCCTCCGCTCAATCCTCGCTCAAAGCTAGATAGCAACCACAAACATTCAGTTGTCACGACAAAGCCAATTCAATCAGTATTCAGTACACAGCACAGTATTCAAACAGTGTTTAAAACCGTAGCTATTTGGGGAATAGTTAAATACAACGGACGTTAATTTAACCAAAAGGGTGGGAGGGTGGTTTCTGTTTCAGATGGAAGATGTATCTCAAATTATAAATCGCTCATTTCAATCTGTTTCAAAGCCTCGCACGGGACTCCAGTATGTAGCGTGGTTTGCACGTTTAAGATTAGCAATACTTAGTTTATACTAAAGTATAGTAGTTCTTGGGGGCACCACCTCTAATTTGTGAAAGGAGCAGAGGAACCTTAATTAATAATATTGAATAAGAGCACTCGTAATAATCAGTCTAATCTCAAGTAGAGAATTCTATGAAAGTAGAGCGGATCATATAACGTGAGAGATAAGCGATTATACACAATGATTTATTTAAGAGAATGTAATTATAGTGAACACATACCAGATAAGTTATGGGTTAGTTGGGCTAAAGCAGTACAGTAGGCCTAAATTCTAATGAGAGCGCACTACACAATGGTTGCGTAGAGCGCGTGTGAAGGGGGAGGGGGAGAAGTTGAGGAAGAGGTAGAGAGGAAGAGGCTTCTATAGTAACAATGGACGATCAATGGAAACTGTCCTAACGATGATTAAGTTAAATCATTTGTAAAATACAATCAAACATCAACAATTCAATCACAACATGCCAATATGTCACAAGTAAGAAATATTGCAAATTGCAGTTACTTTTGTCGGTTTGAAGAACAGAGTCAATGGTTCGTTATGTCTCACGAATAGAAAACTGAATCTCTCGTCAAAGTTCCGGGCGCTCAGTGAATGTGCAGGTTAAGAGGAATAGGTTAGAGAGTGACGTGTTAACCTCAGTTTAATCCTACGAACGAGCGGGGGTGATTGTACTTTGGGGGGTTTTATACCCCAAAGGATGGGGTTTATCGATGTGAAGGTGTCTCTCATTGGTCAGTTACTCCCACCTGGGCGTCGTCCTGGGGCCTGCCCAGAGGTGTGAAGTGGCTGATAGCTTTGAGTTCCGTTATCTCAAATGTCCATGGGATGCTTAAACTTCAGAATATAACAATACAATGTTCATAACTGGTTTTGTTAGTATGATACAATTATTTTGATACCAAGATTGACTGATTTAACTATATCTGAAGGGGAGTTATAATCAAACATCAATTAAACAACGTTCTAGGTAAATGAGAAAAACACACATTATAACATGTCATTGAATTAGTGTCCATGAGCCATGTAGTCCCTGAGAATATGTTTGTAAATCCACAAAAGAAAGTTCTTCCTTATAATCCTTTGTCTGATACTGTGCGACCATGTGGTCTCTGTTCCTGACCCCATGCTGGGTCAGGACTTTGACGCTCCTGCTCTGGGAGATAAGGACAAAGGGGGAAAGACCCTTTCCTTGTCAAGGGTAGTAGAAGGGTGTGAATGGTACCATGCTTTGTCTGTCAAGACTCTGCTACACCCTTGTACAGGTGCCGTTGCATCGAGTTTGTCTCTCTTCAAAGCTGTCAATGGTGATGTGATGGTGGGAGTTCGTCAATGTCTCCCTATACCAGGTATTACATTTATCTTGGGCAATGATTTAGCTGGGGGGAAGGTTTGGGGTAACACCGAGACCGTCTCGCCACCTGTTGTCTCTGATGCAGTGCCTGAGGTACCAACAAAGCCTGATCAGTGCACACGGCGGCATCCTGATGTGTTTCCTGGCTGTGTTGTCACTCGTGCCATGGTAAAACATGGCCTTGATTCTGATTTGGTGTCTCTGAACAACACTTTCCTTACTAAGCTTAATGTTTCAGGCAGTGGTTCCTCAGAATCACCTGTAGGAGAGCTAAAGACTACCAACACTGACTTGGATGACTCCACTGGAGGTGGTGATGGCTCAGATGGTGAGAGTAAGTCTGTGAAAGTAGCCCCTCCTTTGGGAGTGATTGATGGTGATTCAGAAGTTACAATTCTGAGTTCTGATGAGCTTGAGCGCTGTTCTTTGCCTGACTTATTTAAGGTTTCACGTGAAGAACTGATTAAGGAGCAATTGGTTGACTCTTCACTTAAACCTTTATTTGTTCTAGCATCCCAAGAGAAACCTGAGAATGAGTCCTCCTATTTTGTACAAGAGGGCTTGTTGTGTAGAAGGTCTGTGTTTCAGAAGGAGACTTTTACCGATTCTTTTGTACAGATAGTAGTTCCTTGCAAGTTCAGGAAAGCGGTGCTAGATCTAGCACTCACAATGAAGTGGCAGGACACACTGGGGTGCGGAAGACATACAACAGGATTGTGCGTCTGTTTTGTTGGCCTTGGTTAAGGAAAGATGTTTCCTCCTATCTGAAAACATGTCATGTGTGCCAGTTGACCGGCAAACCTAACCAACGGATTCCTGTTGCGCCATTGCAGCCCATTCCTGCGGTGTCCACTCCTTTTGAATACCTCATAGTGGATTGTGTGGGTCCATTCCCTCGCTCTAAGGCTAGACATTTGTATCTGTTAACAGTGATGTGTCAATCTACGCACTATCCTGTAGCATATCCACTTAGGTCCCTTACGACTAAGTCTGTGTTGAAAGCTCTTACCAATTTCATGTCAACTTTTGGTATTCCAAAGGTTTTTCAGAGTGACCGTGAGTCTAATTTCATGCCAAAACTACGGTGGCCCTGAAGTGCAAATCACCCCCCCTAATATGAGTACATCCCCCAAATGAAAACACTCCCCCGAATACGAGTCAACTCCCCCCAAATCGGATGACTTGTTCACCTTCCCCCAATACAAAAAAACGCTCCCCAAATGGAAAACGACATTACATTAACTCTGAACGGAAAGGGTAGGTACTACACTTTAGCGCTGATTGGATGCTAGTAGGCTAATAAATTGATCGACAGAAGTAAAAAATGCAATAGCCTGACAGAGTTACGTGCACTAGGACATTTATTTGGGTATCGAAGCATGTAGCATATGCTACTTATGCAAAAGCATAAATTGCGTGTTAAACATAGCCAAACAACTAGTCCACCTAACTCTGTCATTATCATGAACTTGATCGTTTTGGTTGGAAGGAAAGAGGAAACATTAATGTTTACAATTCAGAGTCATGACACTACTCTTTATTTTAATCAGGGTAATTCCTATGAAATAATCTCAGATATGCTGTTAACGTTTCATAATATAAGTAGCCTATGTGCACGCTAAAAACGCAGTTGAAGGCAGGACTTTTCAGAAGAACAAACTATTAGTCCACTACAGAAGAACGAAATGCCACAATGACAGAGTAACGTGGACCAGGATATCCTGATCCTGGTCCACGTTACTCTGTTTTGTGTTAAATGTAAAAATCATTTTTACATTGAACACGAAATACTTTTGCCTAAGTAGCCTACTATTTACTACATTCTTCGATAGCCTAACAAATGTTCTGGTGCACGTAACTCTGTCAGGCTATTGCATTTTGTACTTCTGTCGATCAATTTCATATTTCTTGTTAGTTAGCCTACTGCATCCAATCAGCGCTAAAGTGTAGTACCTACCCTTTCCGTTCAGAGTTAATGTAATGTCGTTTTCCATTTGGGGGAGCGTGTTTTTGTATTGGGGGGAGGTGAACAAGTCATCCAATTTGGGGGGAGTTGACTCGTATTCGGGGGGAGTGTTTTCATTTGGGGGATGTACTCATATTAGGGGGGGTGATTTGCACTTCAGGGCCACCGTACAAAACAGTTTGCTAGGGCATTACGTCAGCTGAAAGCCAATCATAACATCTCAAGTGCTTACCATCCCCAAAGTCAGGGTGCCTTTGAACGTTTCCATCAGACCCTCAAGTCTCTGTTACGGTCTGTTTGTGGATTTCGCTACCGTTTGTATGAAGCTAGAGCTGCTGCTAGACGTAAGCTGGGTAAAGCTCAGTCTAAGATTTCGTCTTTACAACCGCAGGGCGAAGCAACGTAGTTTTTGACTGGGGGATAACGTTTTAGCATTGTTGCCTATTCTGAACAGTCCCTTTCAGGCTATATTCAGTGGCCCGTACGATCATTGAAATGTTGCAATGATCACAATTATATAAATATAGCTGCAAGCAGCGATGCGGGTTCCTCCGCAAAATGGCAAGATATTATAAAAATGTACATTGTAGAAGGTCAAGAGTTGGACAACAAGAGAGCAAAACTACTTCATGTTGAGCCAACTATAATAGGCTGAAAGGGGATTTGAACTCATGAGCATAAGGTTACAAGGCAAACTCTATCCTCTCTGCTACACACCAATTGATGAGAATGTATGAGTAGAAAGGGCAGAGAATTAGCTTTGGTCAGCTTTGGGACAAAGGTTAAGAAGCGGTTGACATTTCAAAGTGGAATTGCATGAAATTGCGCATGGCATTTCATAATGATGTCATCCTGTTTAACTTAACAGATATTCAAATTTAAGACAGGCTAAAAGACTGCGGCTGGATTCAACCCTGCAACCTTATACTTTGCAGGTCACTGTCCCAGTCCATTGAGCTATTCTCAGTGTTGAATATTGTCATGTTCAGTTACTGTATACAAAAGTACGCTGTTTCTTCTGTGGTAAGAGTTGTTAGATTCAGCCAAAGTTTAAACTACTCAAATTCAATCATATTTTGACATGCCAATGTGAAATTGTTGATGGTACTTCAGAGTGATGTTATTTTGAACCGAATAAGATTTGAAAACAATCAGTCAATATGATATTTGATTTATTGACACAAAGATATTGAGGCAATGTGGACATTTACATAAATACACCCCTTTCAGACATTTTGTATTACATTTCTCATTCCATTTCACCCTATATAAAATACACCTGCCCGCACACTAACCCCCAATCCATGCCATTTACCTCCCTCCCAGCACAAGTCAAGCCAAAGCAGAAATGCTGTAGCGGACACATGACTTTAGACGTCGACCAAAAATTGCCTCCCACAATCAAAACACATTGCTCGCAACACTGTTTCCAGAATTTCTCAAAGATAGCTTAGACCGCTTTCCAGAACCACAGTCATCTTACAATGAAGAATAGCCTCATTGGTAAAAGCTCTATGGCACATACGATGATCTCCTTGCCAACATAAATGTATGAGGCCGACTCTCACTTCCCATTAAACCACACAACATGCACTCTCAGGGTGACCGACCAGATTATTTTAACTAACAAACAACAATATTACAAACATCTAACTGAATGAACGCAACAACTGAAATCCCTTGCATACCTGTTGTAACCAAACTATTTACCACAAGTCTTGGCGTTTTTTGACATGCCGCACTGCATGCTGGGTACCCAAGAGCGCTGACGCTGATGATCTAGCTGTGCTCCGACTGCCTGATATGACGAGATGCTACTGACGCGCTAAGGTCTCGGCGTCTCCTGAAATGTAACGCGTCTTTCTGCCTTGAAGCTGCGTGCGCATCATCATCAAGACCCCATGTATATGTCAAGATAACATCCAAGCTAACAATTTCGCCAAATCTGACTGCAGCTTTGTATACCATATGTAGCCGACTGTGTTATGGTTGTTTGAGTTAAACAACTTGCTTAATGAATTCAATGGCTGTTAAATGTCAAATCCAACTATAAATGTATAAAAGAGAGAGTTCCAATCAAATCTGAATTATTTACTCTACTCTTAAGGCATAACTATGTTTAACTTAATGTCTGCACCTCTCTGTCACCAACTGTCTCTGGAGTGGGGGGTGGGGGCGTCACAGGGTGTCTACATGTGTAAACAAGTTAAATTTAAGACTTTTTAAGACCTTTTAATAACACTTCCAATTGAAATTAAAGACCAAATTTACGATGGAAATACAAATCAAAAGTGGAAATAAACAGTAATCTTCCCAAACACTGATGTCTGTTCAATGTGAACAGTATGGTATAATGACAACAATCGGTTGAGTTTAAGAACATTGTTTAAATGCGTGTAATGTGAAAGGATAACACAAAAAGATAATTGCTGTCCTAAATTATATTTTTTTATTACAGATGTACTGATGTGGAGCACAAATTATCCAAGAAGCAGTACTTATCTTGAGTGGTTTTTATTCAGATGACTAATCATTGGATTAAAGTCAAAAGTATATAACTTGAACTGGTTTAATTACTTAATACCCTAAAAGTCAGCAGCTTGGCATGGTGTGACATGGAAAGGATTAAACATTTAGACTTTCATCAAAGTAAAAAATGCTGGTTTGTCCTTTTTCATCAATGTCCTCAAAAAAGCAGTCTGCAGAGCTACTGTGTCTGTGGGGTGACTGTCTGTCTCTGGAAGGCTGGCAGGCAGGGGCAAGCAGGGCCTGCAGGCAGGGGCAAGCAGGGCCGGCAGTCAGGGCAGGCCAGCTGGATGAAGCTGTCCTGGGGTCAAGGCTGAAAAAAAGCTGTCCAGCTAGAGGGGGGTAGTCCAGCAAGGGATCTGTTTTTCTCTCAGCATCCTCTGTTGAACTGTGTTGAGCAGGCCTCTGCATGACCCTCCAGACCTGTAAAAGTGAAGAAAGGATCCATGTCAGTTGTGAAAAATGAACCTTTTTACATCTACACTTGACATAAACTACAGTTTTGACTGTGAAATGCAGTGGCATTACTTGAACTTGAATCCAAATGTGTTGGACTGATGGAGACCCGGCCAAGCAAAGTCACTCCAAACATTTGGCTCGATTCCAGGCTTTAGCAAGAGTATGTAGCTCATGACAGCTCATGACAAGCTCCAAAACATGGCTGCCCCCTGAGCCTATGCGGTCTCTCTGGTGCATAGGCTTATTACAAAGACTTTCTCGACCCAAATCAAAATTCTGAGCCGACAGGTCTGTGGGGAATCGCTTGTTCTCCTAAAAGCTGCCCTCCTCTACCTTTTGGATTAAATCGCCGAGATGCTACATGATTCAGTAATTACACAGAGGGAAAAAGCTAGCTACTTTTGGAGTTCGGTTTTCCGTCACTTCAAACCCACGATCTAAAGCTCTCAAAGTGCTCAAACTCAAAGTGTACTTTCACGAACCCAATCATTGATTCTAGGTTAAAATGTGTAAAAATAGGACTTACCGAACATGGCTGCCTCCAAACCGGCTATCATGCGATTCCAGTTGAAAACAACAATGGCCGCCGAAAAAGAATTTATATTCGTAATCGCGACCTGCGATTGGAAGCGAAATGAGGGTGAGGCTTGGTCAGCACACCATTTCCAGAAAGGATGTGTGTGCGTCTCGCCAAGCTTGCGCGTGTCAGTAGGTTGACCACCTGTTCCTCTTTGTGCTGTATAGCACAGCATTTTCAATATGCGACGTGCGGAACAAGGGGTGAAAATGCTGTGCGACACAACGCAAAGCGGGACAGGTGGTCACCCTAGTGACAAGGGGCAGGATGAGTCTGTGAGAATTTGGAGCACGCACACTGTGGAGCAATTCAATTGAATTCAATCATATATTAACATACCAAGGTGAAATTGTTTATGGTACTAGAGATTGATGTTGTCTTGAACCCTATTAGGTTTGAAATACAATCAGTCAAAATTATATTTGATTTATTAACCAAAAAAATATTGAGGCAATTTGTACATTTACATAAATACACTTCTTTCAGCCATTTTGTATTGCATTTCTTATTCAATTTGACCCTTTTTAAAAACATGTATTCTAAACATCTGTAACAAATTTTAAGTCGATTGAATCTATGGTTCATGAGGAGAAGGGTTTTGAAGGTTGTACCAAATTTGGACAGTACATGACAATTTATAAGTCTGACAATATGGGTCCCTGAGGCTTTTTTGTTCTGCATGAGAAATAAGGCATGTATACCAATTTTCAAGCATTTTGGAGTGATGGGGCGCTGGGGAAATCACGTAGACTTTGGGCGTGTTTTATAGCGCCACCTGTGGGCGCACATGGGCCACTAGCCGTCTGTGAGTAATGAGTGACCTGTTGTATCATTGGGTCAAAAAATCGGGTCCAGGACTTTTTGAGCTATTGGGCCATTTAGCAGAGAAATATAATAAGAATACTAACAAAAACAATAGGTTTCCTCCTACCGGAGGAACTCTAATAATAATAATTATAATAATACTAACAAAAACAATAGGTTTCCTCCTACCGGAGGAACCCTAATTAGTATGCCAGATCGAGGTGCAGGTCTGTCATGTTGATCTTTTGAAACCTTACTTGTCTCCTGTCCCAGCTGCACCTGTTGGATTGATAGCCACCACGCCTCTAGGGGGCTCTAGTGATCCAGACTATGTGGTCTCTTCGGTGGGGTACGGTTCTGACAGTCTTGATTTTGTCAGGGAGGAGTCCAGTGAGGGCGTGAGAGGTCTATCACAGGCAATCGTGGAAGGTCGTCTGCAAAATTCCAAGTTCCTAGCAGAGTTACCTTTATATCTTTCCCATTTGAATGACATGGAGAAAACAGATATCATTGGTTTGATTGAGTTTTTTCCTGCTCTGTTTCCTTATGTTCCTACACGTACATCTGTGATTGAACATGATATTGACGTTGGTGGAGCCTTACCAATTAAACAACATGCCTATCGTGTCAATCCTAGGAAAAATGAATTGTTGCAGAAGGAAGTAGACTATCTGCTAACCCATGGTCTTGCTGAACCTAGTTTTGGTGCATGGAGCTCCCCCTGTTTGTTAGTGAACAAACCAGATGGAACCTTTCATTTTTGCACTGACTATCATCGACTGAATTCGGTTACAAAGCCAGAATGTTATCCATTACCCCGATGTGATGACAGCATAGACCGTGTTGGCTCAGCCAATTTTGTGAGTAGGTTTGACCTTCTAAAAGGGTACTGGCAGGTTCCTTTAACAGTCAGGGCTAAAGAATTATCTGCTTTTGTAACATCTGATAATTTCCTTCAGTACCGTGTGATGTCGTTTGGGGTCAGAAATGCTCCCGCGACTTTTCAGAGGCTCGTCAATCGGGTCTTGGCAGGTATGAAGGGTTGTGATGCATACCTCGATGATGTGGTTCTGTATAGTACCAACTGGACTCATCATTTGCAGCAGATGAACGAACTCTTTACTCGTCTGGCTAACGCTAACCTGACTGTAAACCTTGCCAAGCGTGAGTTTGGTAAGGCTAGCGTTACTTATCTTGGTAAGATAGTTGGTGGAGGACAAGTTCGGCCTGTAGGCGCAAAGATTGAAGCCATATGTAACTTCGCCGCACCTGAGAACCGCCGGGAACTCCGAAGGTTTCTTGGTATGGCCGGTTACTATAGGGCCTTTTGTGTGAACTTTTCTACTGTTGTTACGCCTTTAACAAACCTCCTCAGTCCTAAGGTTCAATATGAATGGTCCCCTGGATGCCAAGAGGCATTCAACTAAGCTGTTGCTTGCTTCTTCCTCTGTGCTATCTGCTCCAGACTTTGACCGTCCCTTCAGTGTTGCTGTTGATGCCAGTGAGAGTGGTTCTGGGGCGGTTCTGTTACAGGTGGGGTTGGATGGAGTAGAGCACCCAGTAGCATACTTTTCGAAGAAGTTTAATTGCCATCAGCAAGTCTACTCCACAGTGGAGATGGAAGCGCTAACTTTAATCCTTGCAGTGCGGCATTTTGAGGTCTACTTGGGCTCCTCTCTGAGTCCAATAGACCTTTTCACTGACCATAACCCGTTGGTCTTTATTGATCGTATGCAGAACCAGAATCAGTACATTATGCGTTGGAGCTTAATCCTTCAGCAATACCCGTTGAAGATTCAACATATCAGAGGCAAGGACAACATTGTTGCAGATGCGTTGTCCAGAGCTTAAGACCTGTTTTTGATGTCTTTCTTTTGTTTTGGTTTATTTGTTTGAGGTTTACCTGCAGCAAACCTCTTAGGGAGGGAGGTGTGACGCCCACCTGTGTCCCTTCAGGCTTCACCCGGCCAGTGCACGGGCAGAGGCGGAGCCTGAGCCTAAGTGCTTTATTGTCTGCACCTGTATTTATGGTGGGGCTATAAAAGGGTTTTTTCTTTCACTCGCTCTCTCTCATTAGGCACTATTGTTTTATATCCTCCCTCACACTCACACTTTGACTTTGGTATCCTAACATATCGATGCATTCATTCACCCACTCATGCACAACATCGAACATTGCCTTTTTCATACCCCTATTTTGTTGCTTATCGTTATCCTCATCCTTTGTTGGTGTAAATAAATACTTATCATTTGACTTGAACCTGCCTGGGGCCTGTACTACGAATCAAGATTTGGCGTTAGCGAGGTAACTTCAGGTTCAACCCAGGGTTTTCTGTACTACGACGGTGGATCACTTGTTACCGGGGTAGATCGCCATGGTAACACATGCTGAACGGCTAACCTGGTCGGGAGCAGGATAAGTTGGAGATCAGAGATCAACCGGTATGAAAACCCCGCCCATTAACTAATTCTTGACGATAATGTCGTCACCGTTCACAGTAGATCCTGTGCAGCTTGGTGCGCTGATACTGTAGTGAGAGGTGCGTTCAGAAGAGCCAGAACATTTAGAGACCGTCAAAATCCTTTTGCATGCCCTCATGAGTATCTATCTGAAAGATATCGATTATTAGCAGAGGGAATTACGTATATTGCCAGCTTCTTGAGCCGTATGTTGCCAATGCAACGCATTGAAGCTGTGCACTCAGTCCCACAGACTGAATGCATAGCGTTTTGTTATTTCGCTATGTGTAGCTAGTTTTATAGTTTGGGTGATGCGGAAAACCTGAGCAAGAACACGGTCTGCCGCGCAATTTTGAACGGATTTTATGATGAAAAATATATATCCAAAGTGCCCTTTGTAAAAACTTTGGACTCCTAATATTTTGACAAAATGAAAGGAGGTTTTTCACTCAATGTTCTGATTTCTGTTCTGGAAATGTATGCAAAGAATATCATATTTTACAACGTCATCATTTGCTCATTTAAACATAGGCCTTCATTTACAGGAAACTAGTAATGAAAACATTATTTGACCTACTATTAGTTATCAACTTGGGAGGTTTCATGTTGATATGTTATCCCTATTCACTGTGTCTCCTCTTAACCCTTTTGTCCTTGGGTTGCTTTGACCCATTTTCTAATCATTTCCATATCAGAAACTGGGGTTTCTTTCAACCAAAACCTTTCAAACCAAAAAGAACAATGGGTATCTGTACAAAGCTCTTCACAAGTGATACATAAATGATCATTTCACTACTTTCATTGATTTTTGATGTTTCATTCACTTTTATAGCATTTTTCAAAAATAATAAATAGGACATTGAAAGAGAGAAGTGGTGAAAACCCCCACAACAGATTCAAAAGGCACAACAAAAAAGCCACAAAAAGGTATAAAAATATCAAAACGTAGACAAAAGTTTAACAAATACATCCTCATGTGTTCTCCCTCCCCTAGGAACAGGAAAAATATGTCAGTGTAACTAAGTTTAGTGTCGTTCATTCAGTCATGTACGATCTCTTCTCATATTCCAGTTTTTCTGTCTCCAGACTTGTTTTTTTAAATTAAAAACCTCTTATAATCGAGCTCCAGGGTTCTTTTATACAGGGCCCTCACACTGTCTGCTCCATCCTGAAACAAATGAAGAACATTGTCCCTTTGCAAGGCACACTTGGATAAAGTTGAAGGTGTCCATTTGACTACTGTGGTTTTTTGCTTATACCTTGTGTCTTTGTCTTGGCCTTGAAGTGGAGGCCCTAGGCTCAGGGGCAGGAAGAAGTTCCTCTTCCTGCTGAGTTCAACACCATAGAAATGTAATCAATTGAGTCATATTTGAAATGAGCACTTTAAGGACTTGTGTCTTATGTTGAGACCACCACAATTAGTAAGTCATTACAGACACTTCAATCACAGTCACACGTTCACACACTCTCACCATCTGTGTTGCAAGTGGTAAATAAAACTCAAAAGGTGTACCCCCAAAATGAGCAGGCAGACACAGTTTCCTGATCATCTAGGACCTCCACTTGAGAAAGTAAATGGTATATTTCATCCATATTCAGCAACCACATATGGCATACATACTGGCGTATGACTATTAGTTTCACTGTTACCTCTGTATGGCACAGTGGGACGACAGTGGGTGGTGGCAGCAACACCACTGTATTTCCTGTCACTGCAGAGAACAGTAATACATTTCACTCCTACAATATTCATAAATAATTGTTGAATGAACATGGTCACATAGATTACTTGAAACATACATATGCCTGGGCTTCCAACCTGCTGCCACCAGTTGCCTAATTTTTCTTCCTGTTGGCTGCAGGCAATTTCATTGTTCTATAGGCCTTTTGTAGCTATACAATATCCTACAAAAGGGACTAATTCAGGCAATTCAGCCTTGTACTTGTTGGCCTTAAAATATGTGCAAGTATTGCCTACTGCAACTTACCGTTTTGAATTATGGTTTAATATTTATTTAGTATTTGCTCCCACGATCGTTTGCCACTGCAGGGTTGCAACTAAAATAATTACGTTGTAGAATGCACCCGTGTAATTATGGTCACATCTTCAATAAGTCATGTAGCTTACGCATTTACAGCGTATGCAATTTTTTGCCAGCTTGGCAGCAGCGACTTTGTTGAATTTTGCCTGTATTATGTCTGTATTCCTGTTAGGATAATTTCTCAAGTAATGCACAGAGTCGTCGGATTCAAAGAAAGTACAATAGTTTAATGCTTGCCAGCAAGGAGACAAAGTCTGAGTTTGTCCGCTAGCATGTTGCGCTAGCTAGCTATTTAAGCAGAACCGCTCTTTACAGTCATTGGTTAAGACAAAGGCATGCAAATGTTCCATTGCTCTTCTTCATTGGCTCCTTGCATAGACCTGGCGCAGGAGTGTGTGCGTGCGTGTTTGAGTGTGTGTGCCTTTTGACCCCTGTAAGCTAGACCACATGATTCACCCAACACAGATAAGGCCAGACATCTTTTATGGCCTCTCCAGTAAGAGAGTGGTCGGCCCAGGTCAACTTGTTTACATATGCCTCGTGTTCCCCAAAGTTCAGATTTGGGGGTAGGCCTCTCTCTACACACAAGGAATGCTGAACACAGAATCATTTTTATACAGGATAAATGTGTTACATCTTCAATTTTCCCAACATATCCCTCCTGTTTATCCTGAATAAAATGTCTTATTCCAAAACCACGCCTACACACAGTCAATAAAATAAAAATACATAAAATAATTCATAAAAATCAAAAATGTGTAAAATTCAATAAGACTACACAGCATTATAGTCTAGTAGTGTGAATGCTTGGACATGACGGAAGCCCATGGTATTGGGATAAAAACCCGTCATCACTCAACAGTGATCATTTGACGTCTGTTGCATTCACCAACAGACCTGGACGTCATCTCAGATCTCCTTCACACAAAATCAAAATAGAAACAAAGATTGCAACAAAGAAATCAATACAGAAATTATCAGGATATTAGAACATGCCTACTTGTTGTCAACATGATCATCTCTAAAACCATCAAACATTCAGTACACTGTCAGTCAGGTTTTTCTAAGACAGGCCCTGATTGTGCTCTTCCTCTCCAGGTTAGGTGATAAGCATTTCTCTCCAGGTCAGGGAGTCATAAACCTCAGTTACCCAAACAAAAATCCCTTAAGTCACCCCAGATTTTGTCTCCAAATGTACTCCCCCAGTCAACCTTATCTCCATTTTATAGGTGGCAAAAGCTTCTCCCCCTCCCCCGAAGGTGATCTCCTACAGAGCAGTCAGGACTTACGATCAACAGACATTTCTTTCCAGCCTGCTGCTAACTCTTTTACAACCTTTGCATGATAAGACACATTACTTTGGCAAAAATCCTGAAATCTCATTACATGTTGTCAATTTCTGTTTCTTTTCAAATTAATATACATTTTCTGTAGTAGAACCAAGTTTCTCAAAAACTAAACATGAAGCTTTAATGCAATTCCCAAGTAATAATTCATCAAGTCACAAATGAAACAGCATTGTTATCACCTTTTCCGACAGACTATAACTGTTCTCAAAACATTCAAACTTCTGCCCTGAAACATAACAAATCAACTGGAACGTATTTACGTAACTGGTAGAACGTATCATGATAGGAGTGTTTGTACCTAAATTTTATTCCACAGAAAGGTTTCTAACCTATCTCAAGATTAAAACTTCACTTCTAAATCAATTTAACATTTGCATTGTTATCAATGAAACAGTTAGATCTTTATGTCTCCTTGTTTCTCAAAGTCCAATTTGCTGAAACGGATGCCATGATTGTGTGCATGATGATTGTGTAATCTTCCCATAGAAAATGTAGTGTAGTTGATCAAATCGGCAACCTCAACGCACTGTACTATAGGCACAGCGCGGAGTTTTCCTTAAATTTGACTTCAAACAAAATGCACGCTTGACTCACATGTACCATGCCATCCTCTCTGAAACTAGCCAGGAATGACCTTGTTCACCTTGGGTCATTTTCCAGGACTTAACGTGTCAAATCCGTCACCACAATCCAGTCTCCTTAGGTCAGGGACCTCTCACTGGATTGAGACAGCATCTCTCTCCTGTCTGGAATTTCAGAAGAAGTTGACTACACAGTAATTAAAATTACATTCTCAAAGAGGTCAGTTGAAAGCAACTGACTCATCATCGGCACACTCCTGAATCTTTACAACATTTCTTTAACTCAATAAAGTTCATGCATATCTTGTTCTCACTCAAATCGGGTATGCTCTTTGAATAGTTTGCAAATCCATATGCTGTGAACACTCTTTTGTTATCACTCCCTCCTGTTGAGACATGATGAATCTCATGGCTCAATATTATATCATAACGAAATAGATTCTTCAGTAACATAAGTTCCTCCTGTGGATTTACACAACCCCTCATTTTGGTGACAATTCTTGCATATCTTTCAAGACAGTATCATCCTCATTATACCTTTTCTAATGTCAAGACAGACAGACCTGTATGGCTGCCTCTTTTGCTGCCACACATGTTTTAGCATTCCCAGAAAAATAAAATCAATGTTATCAGTATGAACTTCTAGTTGAGCAAACAAATTCTTCATAAACATTATCTTTCCTTGTAGATAGTCACTGAGGTTAAAACATTGCATCTTTTAACCATAGCGAACAGTAATGAGATGTTCTTTCTTTTAATGACTTTAATCAATACCCAATCTCCTGGTTTGACTCATCCACGCTTTGGTTTACTGCTTCACCTGGAACAGAATTTAGCAGAAGATATCTCTTTTCTAGTTAGCATTTTGTATAAAATTGGTTAACGTTTTGATCCACCTCTTCAGGAATTTGGACTACTTCTAGTAGAACCAACACAAGTTCTTCAGAATTCTTATCTTTCCAAGTGATCATTGCCCTATTTATCCATTGTTGAGCAAACATATATAACAAGACAATACCTCATCATTTGATATTCAACTCCTATTACTTATGTCTAGAAATCTGTTTCTTTGTTCCCTTTTAAACAAAATCAACTGTTAGTCTAATTTCTTTCTATCCAAAAACCTTTCTTTGTTTAAAACCTCTTAAGTTTAGGACCTATATATTTTTAGATTCTCTGTTGAACCAAATCACACCTCTTTTTGTCAAAGACATGATAAAAACCATTGTCATCCCAAACCCGAATTTATTCTGTATGTTTCTCAAATGAAAATATAAACCACATAATGTTCTTAATGTAGCCATTAACCAAACATTTTTTCCCAACTATATTTTCTATAAAGGTCAGATAGGTAGAACTTCATAACCTGCTTTGGCTGCAGTCCAAAGCAAGCTAATTAGCACGAACCATCATAACCACAATTTATCAGACTTAATGAGTTTTCCCAAATTCTTTCAGAACAAAGGTTATAATAACCCTCCTTATGCACTAAAACCATTCATTAATACAATCTCACCACAGACTAACTGTTTATCCCAACCATTGTGTCATGCTCTTGACAAAACATCAAAATAAAACTTAAAGCCAAATTACAATCAAACTCAAAATAAAAGTATATTTTAGTTATTTTATCTTTCTCATTTGTAACCAAATTGCATCCAATACCTTTATCAAAACTCTTAAAAACCCTAGATTTGACTATTTTGACTTAAAAATGTTTTCCCATATACCTAAAGTATATGCGATAGTTCCCTTTTCAGAACATCAAAGTGTTTGAACCAATAAACAAAACACATTCCTTTGCCAAATAAAAACAACCTTCCTGTGTAAACACAAACTTCCCATAAGTTCCCATAACACCCAAGGTTGCCATTATTGACTAAATCTCACTTTTGATTTCAAAATTAGCCTTCTACTAATTCTCTGAGCCACATTTTAATTTGCTTTAAACTATCGTTATCATAATGTTGTTTTATCAAATCAATGTTCGGACAGTTAACTGCTCCTAGACCTAAGTCAGTCATGCCAGTATTTCGCTCCGTAATCACGTCAACCAAACAATGCCCTTAAGACAAAAGAAAATATAAATTCTCCCTTTTTCTGTTTTAAACCTTTAAATTCACAATTTAACAAGAGTAAAATAAGCCCGTAAAACAAAACCGTATTCTTTAACTTCTCAAAAGTCTTATCAAAGAAAGTAATACAGAATATGCCTTTGAATATTCTTATATTTACCAGCCATTGTGCCCTCGGCATGCGTAATGCACGGACAATTCTTCAAATCTAAATTTTGCGGACCAAAAACCCTAAATGAAAATATTTAATTTTAATATTTTATAGTTTGTATTATGATTTAATGCAACACTCTTGTTACTTTCTCAATTACTCTTAATTTTTAATAACTCAAATCTATCACTGTTTCCATCAGCGCCCGCTTCAAACTCGAATCAAACAAACAGCGCGCTCTGGAACAAAGCAAAAACTTATTTTTCTTTAAACAACACAGATAGTTGCCGTTTACCTTCTATTCACTTAATTTAGCTCTATAACTCTTCTGATTGTATGTATTAGAACCCATTTTTAAACCAGGGGTGTAATTTCTGCATTCTTATTGAATACCTTCACACAGATATGCCGCTTATAAATACAAGTTCTGGTCGGAAAGGTTTTAAAAACCTCCCTGTTTGGCTAGGAATTCAACAAATGTTGATCACGCATTTGTTAACCACCAAACTTCGAATTCATCCAACGAACACATCTTTCAGCATTAATACTCACATAATTATGCAGAATTACCCTCTGGGATCACCTTTCCTCGGAATTTCTGAAACTCATGTAAAATGTACTCAAACAAGCAAAAACCTTGTTAGCAAATATTCATCACGTAACATGTTTTAAAAATCACCAAATTAATATCAAATTCGCCTATTTCTCTAAATTTGCGTCTTTTCAATCTCTCAATTTCTCTGCGCATGCGTCTTGTGGTTAATCATCTTTGATCTCATATGTCAAGCTGCAATTCCTTTACTAGCCTGTACCCACCGCCATCGCTGTTGATTCTGTCTGTAAACTATGACAAATACATTTGCCATTTTTCCTGTCTCTCTGGACACTCACGAAACCACAGCCTTGATCTTTCCGATCTAAGCGCTGTCTTTCTGGCAATTTTTCTGACATTATTCAACAGACAGCGGACTGGCAAATTCCTAGAATCATGTCAGCCTTCTTTGAGACACATTTGAGACAAAAATGACCACATTGTCCTCACTCTTTAACCCCAAAAACGGAATTCAGACTTCAATTTCACCATTGAACCAGAATTTTGGTTTCCATATTTCTAAGCAATTCACACTTCCACTGTACAACTTTTAAAACAAGTAACCATGGTTATATTTACATAGAATTGTAAATATCGAGGTTCTATCGACTCTTAGTACTATTTTAATAACAACATAAAAATTAGGCCTTAACAACAATCGCGAATTATTTCCCCTTGTATACACTTCAGTCCTTCAGACTGGATCTTTTTTACGGGCGCACGGAGATATCTTTTACCTGTAGCCTTCTCACAGGCTGTGGACAGCCTACCCGCTTCACTGGTATTCTACAGAACTTAGTAAAATAGGTTACTAACGCTGCTTCCCGGACTCCGGCACCACATCTTAGCGAGTATGACTCTGTGATTAGTCTTCACTATCTCACAACTGGATCTGAATTAAGCAAATGTATGTGATAGAACTGCACGTCTAATTTAACTTTAACTTAAAAATCGAGAGTTCAAATTCTGCATTGTACACTGAAAAGTCCTATCTTTTGTTCACACATATATCTGAGTCCTGGTCACCCAGGCCTCAACCTGTTCGTTTGGCTAGGATTTAATAACACATGTTTGTAAGGCACGTGTCTACCACCAGACCCAGATCTATCAAAACAATTACATCTCAGCAACAATAAACGCACTAATGCAGAACTCCACTCTCTAATGGCATGTCAAACGCCTTTACCATGTGTAAATTACAATTCCCAATTCATCAGCAATAACAATCAGTTATTATGTGTCAAATTCAACCAATATACATTTACAGGTCAGGATCCATTTAGAGTTTTAGTGTACAACTTCACAGCGGAGTATTTCATCCCTCAGTTTTACTGCAATGGCATTCCCACATAAATCAGCAATAATCTTTCCATTTGGTTCGGTATTTAACTACCACCAAACTCAGATATATTTCAAATATCTCAATTCTGGTCGGTCAGGCCGTAACTGATTCTGTTTCCCGGATCTCCCGGCGCCATATTCTTAGCAAAACCTACAATCTATTTACTTCACCGATCTTTCTGCTCCTACTACGTCACAGATCACGGATCTCAGTAAATATGACGCCCTACTTGCTGCACTGGGCTTTAACCAGATCTTAGCAGATAGGGACCAGAGTGCACCTTTAACGACTACACTATGGAATTTTTAAATCAATTTGGCCTTAAACATATTAGTAAAAATAAAACACAAATCTTGTTCTTACCTTGAAATTCAACGAGACTGTGCCTCAGGCTATTCTTTTAATCTCGTCACTTCTTTGCCAACCTCCAGTGGGACCGGCCTTTGAGAAACAGCAATTAGCTGCAAGGTATTTTTTATCAGGAGTTTTAAGAAACCCCTGCCGTGCACGGTTTCGGTCCCGACCCTGGACAGCGGAAAAAGGTATTGAGATCCGGCTCGAAGGACCAATTTGTTAGGATAATTTCTCAAGTAATGCACAGAGTCGTCGGATTCAAAGAAAGTACAATAGTTTAATGCTTGCCAGCAAGGAGACAAAGTCTGAGTTTGTCCGCTAGCATGTTGCGCTAGCTAGCTATTTAAGCAGAACCGCTCTTTACAGTCATTGGTTAAGACAAAGGCATGCAAATGTTCCATTGCTCTTCTTCATTGGCTCCTTGCATAGACCTGGCGCAGGAGTGTGTGTGCCTTTTGACCCCTGTAAGCTTGACCACATGATTCACCCAACACAGATAAGGCCAGACATCTTTTATGGCCTCTCCAGTAAGAGAGTGGTCAGCCCAGGTCAACTTGTTTACATATGCCTCGTGTTCCCCAAAGTTCAGATTTGGGGGTAGGCCTCTCTCTACACACAAGGAATACTGAACACAGAATCATTCTTATACAGGATAAATGTGTTACATCTTCAATTTTCCCAACAATTCCTGATATGCTTGCATTACAATATTTCACGCAGGAGGAGTAGACAAAGTTTGTAAGATTATTATCTGCTCCTCCTGCGTGAAATATGGGGCTCTTGTTTCGTCCAAGTTTGCGATTGGACATACAATGCAAACACCGCCCCTTTATGTGAACGCGCACGTCTCTAGATTGGAAATATCTGGGTTGAGTTAGAGAGTTGATAACCGCCGTCGTAGTACCGCTTATAGTGACTGCGATTGTTAGGCTTCGCGTAGCCGGGTAACTGAAAGTAATCCAGAGCATGTTGATCTTGATTCGTAGTACAGGCCCCTGGTGTCTTGTCCCTCATTATGCAACGGTAACCCTTCACAAGTCTGCCGTTACAACCTGGCACCAGGACACCCGAGGTCTCAGTTCGATGATCGACTTTGTAGTCGTGTCGTCGGACTTTGGGCCGCATGTGTTGGACACTCGGGTGAGGAGAGGAGCTGTCAACTGATCACCACCTGGTGGTGAGTTGGCTTCGATGGTGGGGGAGGACGCCGGTCAGGCCTGGCAGGCCCAAACGTAATGTGAGGGTCTGCTGGGAACGGCTGGCAGAACCCTCTTGTCAGAAGGAGCTTCAACTCTCACCTCCGGGAGAGCTTCAATCATGTCTCGGGAGGGGGGGGTCGGGGACATTGAGTCCGAATGGGCCATGTTCCGGGCCTCCATTGTCGAAGCGCCTGACCGGAGCTGCGGCCGCAAGGCAGTCGGTGCATGTCACGGCGGTAACCCTCGAACCCGGTGGTGGACTCCGGAGGTGAGGGATGCCGTCAAGCTGAAAAAGGAGGCCTATCGGTCTTTATTGGTTGGTAGGACTCCAGAGGCAGCTGATGTGTACCGGCAAGCCAAGCGGAACGCGGCTTTGGCGGTCGCGGAGGCAAAAACCCGGGCATGGGAGGAGTTCGGCGAGGCCATGGAGAATGACTTCCGAACGGCTTCAAAAAGGTTCTGGACCACCATCCGGTGACTCAGGAGGGGGAAGCAGTGCTCTGTCAACACTGTATACGGTGGGGATGGTGCGCTGCTGACCCCCGACGGGGGACGTCCTGGATCGGTGGAAGGAATTGTTCGAAGACCTCCTTAATTCCGCCAACACGCTTTCCGACGTGGAGGCAGAGTCTGGGGACATCGGGGGGCGCCTTCTAACTCTGGGGCTGAGGTCGCCGAGGTAGAGTCTGGGGACATCGAGGGGGGGCCCTTCTATCTCTGGGGCTGAGGTCACCGAGGTGGTTAAAAAGCTCAGCGGTGGCAGGGCCCCTGGGGTGGATGAGTTAGGCCCGGAGTTCCTTAAGGCTCTGGATGTTGTAGGGCTGTCTTGGTTGACACAACTCTGCAACATCACTTGGACATTGGGGACAGTGCCTCTGGATTGGCAGACCGGGGTGGTGGTTCCGCTCTTTAAAAAGGGGGACCGGAGGGTGTGCTCCAACTTTAGGGGGATCACACTCCTCAGCCTCCCTGGGAAAGTCTATTCAGGGGTCCCGGAGAGGAGGGTCCGTCGGATTGTCGAACCTCAGATTCAGGAGGAGCAATGTGGTTTTTGTCCTGTCCGTGGAACAGTGGACCAGCTCTATACCCTCCGCAGAGTCCTGGAGGGTACATGGGAGTTCGCCCAACCAGTCTACACATGTTTTGCTCATGTGGGGGGTGCTCCGAGAGTACGGGGTACCGGATTCCCTGATCGGGGCTGTCCGGTCCCCATACGACCGGTGCCAGTTTGGTGCGCATTGCCGGTAGTAAGTCGAACTTGTTTCCGGTGAGGGTTGGACTCCGCCAGGGCTGCCCTTTGTCACTGATTCTGTTCATTACTTGTATGGACGGAATTTCTAGGTGCAGCCAGGGCGTTGAGGGGGTCCGGTTTGGTGACCTCAGGATTGGGTCGCTGCTTTTTGCAGATGATGTGGTCCTGTTGGTTCAACGGGCCTTGACCTTCAGCTCTGACTGGAGCGGTTCGCAACCAAATGTGAAGCGGCTGGCATGCGAATCAGTCCCTCCAAATCTGAGGCCATGGTTATTGACTGGAAAAGGGTGGAGTGCCATCTCCGGGATCAGGGAGGAGATCTTGACCCAAGCGGAGGAGTTCAAGTATCTCGGGGTCTTGTTCACGAGTGAGGGAAGTTGGAGCACGAGATCGACAGGCAGATCGGTGTGGCATCCGCAGTGATGCGGGCTCTGCATCTGTCCATCGTGGTGAAGAAGGAGCTGAGTCGAAAGGCAAAGCTCTCTATTTACCAGTCAATCTACTCTCCTACCCTCACCTATGGTCACGAACTATGGGTAGTGACCGAAAGAACGAGATTGCAAATACAAGCGGCTGAAATGAGCTTTCTCTGCAGGGTGTCCAGGCTCTCTGTTAGAGATAGGGTGAGAAGCTGGGTCATCCAGGAGGGGCTCAGAGTAGAACCGCTGCTCCTCCGCGTCGAGAGGAGCCAGCTGAGGTGGCTTGGGCATCTGATCAGGATGCCTCCTGGACGCCTCCCTGGTGAGGTGTTCTGGGCACGTCCCACTGGGAAGGGGCCCCGGGGAAGACCCAGGACACACTAGAGGGACTATGTTTCTCGGCTGACCTGGGAACGCCTCAGGGTCCCCCAGGAAGAGCTGGTGGAAGCGGCCGGGGAGAGGGAAGTCTGGGCCTCCTTGCTTAGGTTGCTGCCCCCGGACAAGCGGTAGATGACGATGACAACGTTAATGAAATAACGTGCATACATTTAATCTTTTGACAATGCTCCACAAACGTTGCTGTTCATGGTGGTCCTATACAACAGAGCTATGTTTCAGAACTATGCTGCTTTAATGCTGATCCTGTACAGTGGGATAAGAGACTGGATCCGATAGCTAACAAGCTTTGAATATTTTAATGGGGAATATGTGTTTGCTATAGAATAGGCCTACACAAAACTGTGGGACAGAAAATACAACTTAGTGGGCAAAGCTCCCTCTGGCCCCCTCGTGGCGCCTGGTCTGCATTCGCTCTATTTAGCTAGCTTGCCTCAAGCATTTCTTAAGCTCTCGGCACAAAAATACGAACAGATGAGGGAAAATTGTGCAGTGTTTTTGCTAATTTGATTTGACATACCTCATAAAATGTTTTATTAAAGTAGAAACGCATGTGAATGACTTAAGATGTATTCTATGTCTGACTGCATGCACCAAACCGTGACGTCCGTACCATGCATTCGCGGTATGAATACATGTACCGTTCCACCCCTAATATACACACATATTGTACTTTGTCATGAATGACACCTACAAACAGGTGAACACCTTGCTGCTGTCTTCATCATGCTTAAATGAAGTTCAGACAATGTTTATAGAAGATAAAGGGGGTAGTGGCAAACCTGGCTTGTGGCTCCCTGGGCCCCCCTACTTGCAGTGCTTCTTTTCTCCTTTCCCTGTCTTCACTCTTCTTTTTTTTCTCCTCTTTTGTGTTGTAATACTCCTTTTTGTGTTATAATTACGGTCGCCCTGAAGTGCAAATCAAATCCCCTAATATGAGTACATCCCCCAAATGAAAACACTCCCCCCGAATACAAGTCAACTCCCCCCAAATCGGATGACTTGTTCACCTCCCCCCAATACAAAAACACGCTCCCCCAAATGGAAAACAACATTACATTAACTCGGAAAGGGTAGGTACTACACTTCAGCGCTGATTGGATGCAGTAGGCTAACTAACAAGATAAGAAACTGATCGACTGAAGGACAAAATGCCATAGCCTGACAGTTACGTGCACCAGGCCATTTATTTGGGTTTCGAAGCATAGCATAGGCTACTAATGCAACAGCATAAATTGCGTGTTAAACGTAGACATCGATAGCCAAACAACTAGTCCACTTAACTCTGTAATTATCATGAACTTAATGAGTCATGACACTACTCTTATAATCAGGGTCATTCCTATGAAACAATCTTAGATATGCTGTTAATGTTTCACAATATTAAAATAAGTACAATGGTCAACTACTACAACAAAATGCCACAATGACAGAATAACGTGGACCAGGATATAGTTGTTTGGCTATGGATTTTTACATTTAACACACAATACTTTTGCATAAGTATTGTACTATTTGCTACATTCTTTGATGGCCAAACAAATGTCCCGGTGCACGTAACTCTGTCAGGCTATTGCATTTGGTATTTCTGTCGATCAATTTCTTATCTTGTTAGTTAGCCTACTGCATCCAATCAGCGCTGAAGTGTAGTTACCCTTTCCGTTCAGAGTTAATGTAATGTTGTTTTCCATTTGGGGGAGCGTCTTTTCATTTGGGGGATGTACTCATATTAGGGGGGTCTTTTGCACTTCAGGGCCACCGTAGATTTGGGGGGAGTTGACTTGTTTTCGGGGGGGGGGGGGGTTCATTTGGGGGATGTTCATTTTGGGGATCTTGTGTATTTTCTTAATGTCAAGCTGTTCACTTTCTTCAGCAATGCTGTTCGAGTACAATTTCTCTTCCAAAATATTATGTGTATCTGAAATATTTCCGCTTCCCTCCCATCCTCTGCTTCCCCTCACCTTTCCATCCAGGAGGAGATGGCAGACCTGAAGGCACAGCTATACCTGCTGGAGAAGGAGAAGAAGGCAGTGGAGCTGCGCCTGAGCTCTTGTGAGGCCCAGGAGCAGGCTTACCTGGTGCACATAGAGCACCTCAAGGCAGAGCTGGAGGAGCAGCAGGAGCAGAGGCGACGCTCACTCAAGTCTACTGAATGTGGCAACGGTGGCAGCAACAGCAAAGACAAGGCAGGCGCTAAGGTGAGAAGGGGCTGGGGGGTGGGACACACAAGAACACACACATATGTGACACGCTCTCTGGTGAAAAGGGGCAGTTGTCGGCATAGGTAATTTCTCAGTTTTTTACATATTGTGAAAGGGCAGATTGAAAGCTTTCCAGTGATGTTTCATACATTGAAATCTAATAAATAGTTAAAGAAGATCCGTGTATCTGAATGTTGGTAAACCTGGAATGCTCTAGCAGAGAAATCCCCCTTGAAAGACTCTACACATTTTCACGCCTTCAGACAGGGTTTGATTGTTTTTGTGTTAAGTTGAGAAAAATATATCAAATTCCAGGATCCTGCTTTTTTGACTTACCTTACATATAAGTGTTTATTCGCCCAGCATATTATTTTATCACACAGGGAAAAGCTAGTTTAAAGCTCCCTATTTCCTGCTTCTGTTAAATTGCTGCCGACCATTTTTCCCTGCATTACAAAGCTGCGATTCACTTTTCTATCAGAAGATGTTGCAAGGGTTTCCTTGCACAAATATGTAATTCAGTCTGTTGTAACTTAAATAATATTTATGTGAATAGCAAAATATGTAGGCTTATAACCAATGCAAAATTATGACAACAATTTAATTGCATTAAATGAAATGCATTAGTGACACGGTCCAATGAAAAGGGGATATTGTCGGAACTCCGTAGGCCCGCTAGAAACGTAAAGGTTTTTTATACAGTTTTCCTTTTCTTGCATATTAAAAAAGTGAAAGTGTTGAAGAAGCCACTTAATATAATAAACAACATGTTTAGGATCACTAAATACTCAATTTGTTCTTGTTTACGTAAAGTTCCAGTTGAGTTGTGGGCGTGTCATGCATGATTTGATTAGATTTACATCACGGTGCAGCTGGTTTTTCCCTAGGCTACTTATGCTAGCGCGGTGGTAGCTGTAATGTTTCGTATGTAGCACATGAAAGAAATAAGGCAGGATGTTCAGGTCCCTGTGTGGGCCGCTGTTAGGCGTCCATCACATGGTTCAAGTTAAGTGTTAACTTGTTGGTGCAAATTGCATCTTCTGTAAACAGCCAAAAAGATGTATTCATGGTTTCCCAGGTCAAACAAATAAAAACTCATGTAAATAAAAAAAAAAAAAAAAACATGTTGTTTATTATATTGAGTGGCTTCTTGAAAACTGTCAAAAAAGAAACAAAAAAATGTTTTGGCCTTATCGTCTTTCGGACAATACGGAAAGCCAACGAGCCTCTTTTAACTGGACCGTGTCACATATACAGGACAAGTGCTTTGACACAGCTCTCACTTTGGTTATATAACCAAAGTGAGAGCTGTGTCAAAGCACTGACCAGATGCAACGCAGCAACGGCCCCGGTGCCTCATATTCCCACAGTGCTCCCACAGGATTCCCCAGGGGACATGGTCGTAAGACTCAAAGTCCACAAAACACACGTAGACTGAATAGCCAAACTCCACTGCATAAACACTAACTTACATTCTCACTCTAAACCAAAATTAGCTGTGTGAGGATGGGGAGGGAGGTTAGTTAGTGAATGCGAGTCTCTAAGGAGTGTCTGTGGAGAGATGTTTATTTCTATCTCTCAGCTTAAATTTGGGGGACAAGGCCCTGAGTGAGGTTGTGTTAGGGCTGCACGATTAATCGAATTTTAATCACGATTTTGGCTTCCCACGATCAAATTTGCGTGATCGAGCAATATTTAAAATGCGTCATTCCGTTCATAGAACACTCCATATCAAAGTTTTTTTTTAATCAAAGACAATCTAGCACTCCGTAAACCAATAGGTGTGATCAACATCTGCTGTGGCTGCATGAAACGACCAGCGAGAGTTGCCGCTTGCTGTCGGGGAGGAGTTATAAACGGCTCCTTAACTATGGTACGGGCTATGGTAAACTCTTTCTCCAATCTGTAGGCTGCAGTCGGCTGTGGCGCTGCATGGAGTCGAATACACCCAATTGCTGATCACATGCTTCCATGAGCCAGTCAGAGTTGTTCCCTGCACCATGCAGCTCAGTTTCTAGATGTAGACGGTGACAGAGTAACGTGAGGAAAATTCTGCAACAGATATCAGTCAGTCATAAGGCTGCAATCTTAACAAAGAAAACAAAAAAAAACTACCCGTGACCTGCCTTCGCTAATCCCTAAAGCCTTATTTTAGATACAGTATAAATTTAAATAGCTTGCAAATACAGAGGATAGCCTACCGAAGTTGAGTTAGCCATTGTCGTTAGCGATGCTAGCTAACGTTAGTTTGCTAGCTGTATAACATTTAACTGGGTCTTGCAGCGCTGCTTGATTTACTGAAATTATTCTGAAATGTTATGTTCTACTAGCCATTAGCTTACTTGAGCTAGGCACAGTTTTCTAAAGCCCTAGCAGGCCGTAAGGTGAAGCCGTTTTTCGTTTCATCCCGTTCCCATATATGGGGCACTACATTCCTTTGATTTTGAAAAAAACACCTATTGGTTTTGAGCAAGAGAAAAAAAGTTATCCATGTGGAATCCTGCAGTAAATTTTTTATTAGGGTTAAGTCAGCACTAGTTCTTTCATCGCGTAATTATATTTTGATCATGAGTGATGAGGAAATCATCATGTGCTTACTGCCAGACCAATAAAGTGGTCGCTTTTTGTAACAACATTTAAAGAGCCCAAGATGTTTTCTCAATCAATCTCGTCAATATCAAGTAGCGAAAACGAGGAAATTAAGGACAAACCTTCAAAACTACGTGGTAAGGATTTTAAACAATGCTATATGCATCTCACGTCCATAAAGAAAGAAAAAGTATGTTACCTGCACACGGTGGGATACATTCAGAAACAGGGCCAAACGGTGGCTTGGCTTGCTGGGTGAGAATCAGAAAATAGCGGAAACATACAAACATTGTCTATAAGTTGAGTTTGACAATGTTCCCGAAGACACTGGGTTTCACTCCACTTGCTACAGACGTTTCATTGACATTTATGGCAAAGGCAAAAGAAAGGCATTTTCTGTTGCTTGTGAGAAAGATGAATACCTGACTGCATTTACAAATCTGGGTAGCAGTTTTAACCTGGACCAGTGTTTATGTTCAAGTATTTTATTGTCAGATGCACAGAACAACACAAGGTCAGACTGGGCACTGAAATTCTTAAGACAACGTAAGCACCTGGCATGACCTAACATATATAAGTACACAGAACATAAATTACATCTATGCTAAGCTTAAATAAGTAAACCTCCTAAATATACAGATACATATAAAAATACAATATACTAAACCCTAAATACACATCATAACCTATTGATAACCCTTTAAACCTATTCTAAACTAAGTGAAGTACAGTGAAGTATAATAGTGCAATATTACTGATAGTGCAACCAGGAGCTGAAAGTGACAGTGTGTAAGTAGCTAGTAAGATGTGAATCAATGACCATGTCAATGTCCATTCAGGAGCCTGATGGCGAAGTACAGTGAAATACAGTAGTGCAATGTTACTGATAGTGCAACCAGTAGCTGAAGTGACAGTGTGTAAAGTGACTAGTATGAAGTGAATCAATGTCCATATCAATGTCCATTCAGAAGCCTGATGGCCCTTGGATAGAAACTTTTGTCCAGTCTGCGTGTGTGTGACCGAATGCTGCTGTAACGCCTGCCAGAAGGCAACGGGGTAAAGCGACTGAAGTATGGGTGGTAACAGTCTCTCAGAATCCTGCCAGCTTTCCTGAGGCAACGTGTGTGGTAGGTGTCCTGTAGGGCTGGGAGCTTCCTGCCGATGATGAACTCAGCAAAACGGACCACACTACATAGGGCCTTGCAGTCCCTGTCTGTGCAGCTCCCATACCACACTGTGATGCAACCGGTCAGAATGCTCTCTATAGTGTATCTGTAAAAGTTAGTGAGGATGACTGAGTCCATACCAAACCTAACTTGAGGATGGGGAGTTAGCAGTCTCCTGGAGGACTCAAGAAAGCTGGCAGGATTCTAAGAGATTGTTACCACCCATCCATTTTTTTTACCCTGTTGCCTTCTGGCAGGTGATACCGTAGCATTTGGTCTCACACACGCAGACTGGACAACAGTTTCTTTCCAAGGGCCATCAGGCTTCTGAATGAGCATTGATATGGACACAAATACACTCCTCACGAGTCACTTTACACACTGCCACTTTCAGCTACTGGTTGCACTATCAGCAATATTGTACTATTGTACTTCACTTGTCTTAGGTTAGTTTAGGGTTATAAGGTTACTATAGGTTATTATGTGTATTTAGAAGTTTACTATACTGTGCTGAATATTATATATCAGGTTTGTTATATTTTTGCATATCATAGATGTAATCTATGTTCTGTGTACTTATATGTTATGTTATGCCAGGTTGCTTTGCGTTGCCTTGTCCTAAGAATTTTTCAGTGACCAGTCTGACCTTGTGTTGTTCTGTGCATCTGACAATAAAAGACTTGAACTTGACTAGAAATCCCAGCTAGGATTGCCCCTGTGTGTTGCAGGTAGTCGACTGCAGTTGCAAGCAAGGCAAATGTGAGTCTGAAAGATGTTCCTGTATGTCTGCAAGACTTTCTTTTACTGATTGGTCGGTGCCAAAATTGTGCAAATGTTAACCAGGAAACAGAGGAAAGGGCTACAGCTCTGACTATAGCGATAGGGATGATACTGATGCTTAAGGATGATACTGATGATTTGGGATAATACTGATGAGGAAAGATGATACTGATGAGCAGGGCTCGAAATTGGCACCCGCCAAGCGCCAATGGCGTGTAGATATTTGGGCTGGCAACTAAATTTTGTCCGATGCTCCGCCATTTGGCGAGTGAAATTGCGGAGTACAGCTCCCGACCACCGCGCCCGTTATGGTTAAAAAAAGCTTGCACCGCCAACACGAACAGTTGTGCGCGCATGTAGATGGCAGAAAACTGGGAACATACCTTTTATAACAGCTAGAGAATGACACGGATACTACAAATAGTTAAATTTAAAAATACAAAAAAGGCAGAGGATGACAGCATTTCATAGAGAAAGCAATTCCCCATTGTTCTGTCACACAGAATTTTGATTTGGAAAATCCCGAGCGAATGAAAAATGTCGCCTATGAAAAATGTCAGCGAATATGTTCTCAATAGTATGTTTCAAGTAGGCTACAGCCGAACCGTCGTTCTGTTTGAATCAATAGTAATCAAGTTGATAAGCGTATCTTCTTGTCTGATCAATATGCAACTGTGAGGTGCACGAATGGACAGAGCGGCCAGTAAACTGTCGTTCCGCTGCGAGTGCCAGCCCGACGTGCACGAATACACCTGTACAAATGCAGATGAAATTTCCACTCAAAATGCTGACAAAAGTTTGATTAACGATTTCCAACCAGCCTCCATTGGTATTCTTAACCTGGAATTATAGTGTAAGCACGAAGAAAAAATTTAAGGAAATTGCAAAACACCTGGGAATATATACATAGAATATATATATATATATATATATATATATATATTTTTTTTTTTGGAGCACCGAAGACCAATTTTGACCTAGGAAAAACCCCTGCATTCTGAGAGTGATTTATAATGATATTAAAATCATAGGTAAAGGTTGTTTATGTCAAACAATTTCAGAGTATGTCTGAAATGCCAGGTTTAATTTTGGCCGGTAAAAAATATTATTGGCTGGTAATTTTTTCATCTCCCAGCCATTTTGGCTGGTAAGCCAAAAAGTTAATTTTGAGCCCTGCTGATGAGTAGGGATGATACTGATGAGTAAAGATGTTACTGATGATTAGAGATGTTACTGATGATTAGGGAAGATGCTGATGAGTAGGGATGATACTGATCTCGTCTCGTCTCGTCATCTGCCACTTGTCCGGGGATCGGGTCGCGGGGGCAACGACCTAAGCAGGGAGGCCCAGGCTTCCCTCTCCCCGGCCACTTCCACCACCTCTTCCTGGGGGACCCCGAGGTCTTCCCCGGGGCCTCTTCCCAGTGGGACGTGCCCGGAACACCTCACCAGGGATGCGTCCAGGAGGCATCCTAATCAGATGCCCGAGCCACCTCAGCTGGCTCCTCTCGACGCGGAGGAGCAGCGGTTCTACTCTGAGCCCCTCCCGGATGACCGAGCTTCTCACCCTATCTCTAAGGGAGAGCCCGGACACCCTGCGGAGAAAGCTCATTTCGGCCGCTTGTATTCGCGATCTCGTTCTTTCAGTCACTACCCATAGTTCGTGACCATAGGTGAGGGTAGGAACGTAGATCGACTGGTAAATAGAGAGCTTCGCCTTTCGACTCAGCTCCTTCTTCACCACGACGGACCGATGCAGAGCCCGCATCACTGCGGACGCCGCACCGATCCGCCTGTTGACCTCGCGCTCCATTCTTCCCTCACTCGTGAACAAGACCCCGAGATACTTGAACTCCTCCACTTGGTTCAGGATCTCCTCCCCGACCCGGAGATGGCACTCCACCCTTTTCCGGTCGATAACCATGGCCTCAGATTTGGAGGTGTTGATTCGCATCCCAGCCGCTTCACATTCGGTTGCGAACCGCTCCAGTGAGAGCTGAAGGTCACGGCCCGATGAAGCCAACAGGACCACGTCATCTGCAAAAAGCAGCAACCCGATCCTGAGGTCACCAAACCGGACCCCCTCAACACCCTGGCTGCGCCTAGAAATCCTGTCCATATAGGTAATGAACAGAATCGGTGACATAGGGCAGCCCTGGTGGAGTCCAACCCTCACCGGAAACAAGTTCGACTTAATACCGGCAATGCGGACCAGACTCTGGCACCGGTCGTACAGGGACCGGACAACCCCGATCAGGGAATCCGGTACCCCGTACTCTCGGAGCACCCCCCACATGAGCCCCCGAGGGACACGGTCGAACGCCTTTTCCAAATCCACAAAACATGTGTAGACTGGTTGGGCGAACTCCCATGTACCCTCCAGGACTCCGCGGAGGGTATAGAGCTGGTCCACTGTTCCACGGCCAGGACGAAAACCACATTGCTCCTCCTGAATCCGAGGTTCGACAATCCGGCGGACCCTCCTCTCCAGGACCCCTGAATAGACTTTCCCAGGGAGGCTGAGGAGTGTGATCCCCCTAAAGTTGGAGCACACCCTCCGGTCCCCCTTTTTAAAGAGGGGAACCACCACCCCGGTCTGCCAGTCCAGAGGCACTGTCCCCGATGTCCACGCGATGTTGCAGAGTCGTGTCAACCAAGACAGCCCTACAACATCCAGAGCCTTAAGGAACTCCGGGCGGACCTCGTCCACCCCAGGGGCCCTGCCACCGCGGAGCTTTTCAACCACCTCGGCGACCTCGGCCCCAGAGATAGAAGGGCCCCCCCGATGTCCCCAGACTCTGCCTCCACGTCGGAAAGCGTGTTGGTGGAATTAAGGAGGTCTTCAAAGTATTCCTTCCACCGATCCAGGACGTCCCCCGTCGAAGTCAGCAGCGCACCGTCCCCACCGTATACAGTGTTGACAGAGCACTGCTTCCCCCTCCTGAGTCGCCGGATGGTGGTCCAGAACCTTTTTGAAGCCGTTTGGAAGTCATTCTCCATGGCCTCGCCGAACTCCTCCCATGCCCGGGTTTTTGCCTCCGCGACCGCCAGAGCCGCGTTCCGCTTGGTCTGCCGGTACACATCAGCTGCTTCAGGAGTCCTACCAGCCAATAAAGCCCGATAGGCCTCCTTCTTCAGCTTGACGGCATCCCTCACCTCCGGAGTCCACCACCGGGTCCGAGGGTTACCGCCGCGACATGCACCGACCGCCTTGCGGCCGCAGCTCCGGTCAGCCGCTTCAACAATGGAGGCCCGGAACATGGCCCATTCGGACTCAATGTCCCCGGCCCCCCCCCGAGACATGATCGAAGCTCTCCCGGAGGTGCGAGTTGAAGCTCCTTCTGACAGAGGGTTCCGCCAGCCGTTCCCAGCAGACCCTCACATTACGTTTGGGCCTGCCAGGCCTGACCGGCGTCCTCCCCCACCATCGGAGCCAACTCACCACCAGGTGGTGATCAGTTGACAGCTCCGCCCCTCTCCTCACCCGAGTGTCCAAGACATGCGGCCTCAAGTCCGACGACACGACTACGAAGTCGATCATCGAACTGAGACCTCAGGTGTCCATGTGCCAGGTGCACATATGGACACCCTTATGCTTGAACATGGTGTTCGTTATGGACAAACCGTGTTTAGCACAGAAGTCCAACAACAGAACACCACTCGGGTTCAGATCGGGGGGGCCGTTCCTCCCAATCACGCCTCTCCAGGTCTCACTGTCATTGCCCACATGAGCATTGAAGTCCCCCAGGAGGACGAGGGAATCCCCGGGAGGAGCGCTTTCCAGCACCCCCTCCAGAGACTCCAAAAAGGGTGGGTACTCTGAGCTGCCGTTTGGTGCATAAGCACAAACGACAGTGAGGACCCGTCCCCCCACCCGAAGGCGGAGGGAGGCTACCCTCTCATCCACCGGGGTGAACCCCAATGTACAGGCACCGAACCGAGGGGAAACAAGTATTCCCACCCCAGCTCGACGCCTCTCACCAAGGGCAACTCCAGAGTGGAAGAGAGTCCAGCCCCTCTCAAGGAGACTGGTTCCGGAGCCCGTGCTGTGCGTCGAGGCAAGGCCGACTATATCTAGCCGGAAACTCTCTACCTCGCGCACCAGCTCAGGCTCCTTTCCCGCCAGCGAGGTGACGTTCCACGTCCCTAAAGCTAGCTTCTGCAGCCGAGGATCGGACCGCCAAGGCCCCCGCCTTCGGCCGCCGCCCGTCTCACACTGCACCCGACCCCCATGACCCCTCCTGCGGATGGTGAGCCCACTGGAAGAGGGTCCCACGTTGTCTCTTCGGGCTGTGCCCGACCGGGCCCCATGGGAAAAGGCCCGGCCACCAGGCGCTCGCCATCGAGCCCCACCCCCGGGCCTGGCTCCAGGGGGGGGCCCCGGTGACCCGCTTCCGGGCAGGGGCAACTGGGAACCATTGTTATGTTTCTTCATGGTTGGTTTTTTGAGCCACGCTTTGTCTGGTCTTTCACCTGGAACCTGTTTGCCTTGGGAGACCCTACCAGGGGCATAAAGCCCCCGACAACATAGCTTCCAGGATCACTAGGACACGCAAACCCCTCCACCGCGGTAAGGTGGTGACTCATGGAGGGGATGATACTGATCATCCCTAATCATCAGTAAAATCTTTACTCATCATGATACTGATGAGTAAAGATTTTACTGATGATTAGGGATGATGCTGATGATTAGGAATGATACTGATGAGTAAAGATGTTAATGATGATAAGGGATGATACTGATGAGTAGGGATAATACTGATGAGTAAAGATGATTCTGATGTGTAGGGATGATTCTGATGAGTAGGGATGATTCTGATGAGTAAAGATGATTCTGATGAGTATGTTACTGATGAGTAGGGATAATACTGATGAGTAAAGATGCACTGTGTTGTATTTTAGGTTGATTTTGAGCTGCAATTAATCTATTGTAGAATTGTCAAATGTTTGGCATTATTCAGAATTAAGGGGGACGAGGTAGCATTTTGAGTCATTTCAGCCAACTTGGGCCAGTCTGCTTCTTTTCTTTTTATTTTTCTGTGATTACACTGTGCCTACTGAACATTTTGATGTATAAAACATCACAGTTTTGCTAAATTTACAATGTGTATGTATAATTTTGCTTGGTGCCAATCCGTAAAGTATAAGCATATTTTCTACTAATTTACCATATTTCATGGTCTAAATTCACACTTGAGTATACTAATGCACCAATACTGTCTCAAATGTTTAGGTACATGAATAAATTACAGTTTGAGAGCTATTTTGAGAGCTATAGACTCCAGATCAGCACATACACACATGGACATGGGGCACGCACACATGCACACACGCACTGTGCGTGTGCAGACGTGCCTAATGCACTCAGTCTTCTGAGAAAATCTTCTAAAAACTGGTTTTAATGCTGGCATACTAAACATTTGGTGTTACTTTGTAGATATTACAATAGATTTGGCAATGATAGCAATGCTGTTGGACTTTAAAAGCAGTGTATATGGTTTAGCAGGGGCATATTTTGAGTTCTGATATTGGGCTGGTTTTGATTGGCCATTGGGCTGGTTTTGTCACACAGACCTGGCAACCCTGCTGCCAATGCATCCACATTCTGTGTTTGATGATGCTAGTTACGGAGTTCCCGACTTAATGTGAGCGCGCAACACGCGCAAGCGTTGGCCTTTATTTCAGCGCAAAATAGTTTGAGCTTCATGTAAAATATACAGCCGATTTTCAATTGGTAAAACCTTGTCTAGAAAAGTTGATGTATTTTTGTCTCTTAATTTTTCAGCCCCACCCTTACATTTCTTGGCCTGGTTTTCCAAAACATTTACAACTGAAAGCAGCCAAGGAGCTCTCCACCTTTATTACTAATTTTAAAACTATTTTATACATTTAATATAAAAGCATCATAGAATGTAAAGTATAGTAACAGCTAGCTGGCGTCAGTTACTTGTAAAATGTATAGATAATGTTTAACAGTAAAATCTCAATTTAGCTTGCACCTAACATATTTGAGTGTGCTAACATTAGCAATAACGTCAGCTAGTTCGAGGTGTATGCATAGGCTAACCATTAAATTAGCAGCACATTTCCCATATTTAATAATGAATAAACATGGACTTACCTGAAAGTGATGCATGGACATCATCTCAAAGTTTCTTTCTCTTTCTTTTTTCTGCCCCTGACTCCTCTTGTCTTTTTGAGGCAATTTTCGAATAGTTGACCTAGCCTACTGTCAAAGTTCGTCAGGCCACTGAGATAGGAAAGGGCACCCACGGCGAGCTTGGGAAGTTTATTTTTTTTGGGGGGGGCACCATCGTAACTTTTTTTGAGCAATTAAATATATCTCTTGTTCTGCCTATGTTGTGATATACATGCCTAAAAGGTGCCTAATATTTCTATAATAAAATAATATTGGCATTATAATTATTATAACTATGATGATTGTTCAGTTGGCAATTTTTTGGTGCCCCCCCAAGACTTGGTGCCCTACGCACAGCGCGTAGTGCGCGTTATGGGAGCGGCGGCACTGGCTATTATGGTCAGAGAATGTCTCATAAGGGTGCTTTGGCCACTGAAGAGAAAACTTGGGCAACTCTGACTTACTTTCCTCTTCCTCCAAAAAAAAAAAAACTTCCTTATGTCCATCTCGTCTGTGGAACAGTCATCTCTGAAGTGCTAGCTGCAAGCGCGATGCGTCTATCAAAGAGTATGGGAGTTGAATCTGCGTGCATGATGCCGTTTGTCTAGAAAACGTGGAGTGGAATTCTATTGATATGGGTATTCTCCCTACTGATAAAGTGGAACGGATTTGATTGTGAAGCAATGGAAAGATCGCTGGACTAGTGGGGGGGTCCAAACAACTTTTTTTTTTTAAGTGGGGGGGACGTGACCCCCCAAGTTACTTGCAGCGATGCCCATGTATACGTTAATGCCTTTTTTAGGTTGTATAGCCTTTTTCTCTCTGGCAGAGGGACTGTAAATGGAAATGAGCCTTTTGGCTATAATTGGGTGCATTTACATTTTAATGTTTATGAATGTACACTGTCCCTCTTGATCAAATAAACAAAGAGAAAGAGAAAAAAGGAACTGACATCCCCCACGCAACAAGATGATGTTTGACATCTCTACAGGGTAGTTTTTTTTCCCCAAGAGAGGTTTGGATATGTACAATGTACAGGATTTCTCATAGAAAAATGGCCATTTAAGTTGAGTTGAATATCATCAGGGACTTCTGTGACTGTGAAGTGTGTTGACTGAAGTTTGTACAAACAATTTTAAAATCTTTATTGTGTCTCTTGCAGGACTCTGGGGACTCTCCAACCATCAGTCTTGACCTAAGGACCTTAAATGACAGTGACCTGGCTGAAGAGTTTACCAATGCTCTGAGGCGGTAGGGTGTGTGTATGTGTGTGTGTGTGTATGTGTGTGTGTTTTTATGCATACCTGTTGTCATGGTATGCCATGTTGTGTACAAACATTCCTTAATCAGAAACCCTTTGTGTGTGTGTGTGTGTATATATGTGTGTTAGGGAGAAGAAGGTGAAGGGTCGTGTCCAGGAGCTTGTAGCAGCGTTGGAGCGTCTGACTAAGAGCAGTGAGGTTCGCCACCAGCAGAGCGCTGAGTTTGTCAATGACCTTAAACGTGCAAACAGGTAACCATAGAAACTGGCATTATTGGCTCTGAGGCCAAGACAAAAAGGGAAATCTGCATTAGGGGTTGCAAATGAATAACAAATGTATTCCACGACTAACTTAACAAGTAAACACCCTATAGATGTTGTCCTTGCCCCTGCCATCACCGTCCAACAAAGAAATCACAACCAGGCAGAGAAACAGAGAAAAAGGAGGTCATCACACAACAGACTCATTACGACAGCTGTAGTACAGTGATAATTGCAGATAACTTACTTTAGGGAAACTAAATTCAGGGTTTAAAGTATTCTGGCACCGTGCTGGATGTCCGGCGTGCGGCCATGAGAAAAAAAATCGGAACTTTTAGCAGTTTAATATTTTTGAGTCCATTGATTTCCCCACCAATCATATGAAAGGAATGCAGCTATAACTAACGTTACAAGCCTATCTGAAGCAGAACAGGGCGGGTCCTGGCAACACAGTGTGAATGAGATCCATACGTCCCGTTAGTGTTGTCGGTGAAAGCATGGAACGCAAATTCATGAAGCCTGGGGATAATGTCCTAGTCCTACCCATAAATAAATGACTCAAAAATTAATGGCGCTGGGCGTGGATAGAAAAAGGTAGAGACGGCAACGGAAAAGGTAGGTACAACACTTTTGTCGCTGATTGGATGCACAGAAACTAACAGGAAATAAGAAATAGATCTACAGAAGTACGAAATGTGATAATGACAGTTACTTGCACCAGGACAATTGTTTGTCGAAGCATGTGGCAAGTACTTATGCAAACGTTCTTTGCATAAGTACTTAAATGTAAAAATCAATAGCCAAACAACTATGACTACAGTGTGTATTTACCGTATTTTACGGAAAATTGCCACATTTTCTATGAGCTGCATTCCATCAGAATGGGAACTTTGTGTTTGTAAATCGGAGTCTAGGCCGCACTGGAATATAGGCCATTTGCTTATTTACCCAGGGACTCTTTCACACTGGACTGCTTGGATAGCCATCTAAATAGACAACATTTACAATCAGGGTGAACACTCAAATTATCTAAACTACAGACCATAGCATTATACATTTCAAAAGAGAACAAACACAATAATAGAATTCCAAACAATGCTTATCCAACTAAGCTGATGTCCTCAACTTCCTTGCTTTTCACCTTGCAGCGGGGCACTCTGGGTACCAAGAGCATTGTCGCTACAATATCAAGCAATGCATGAGTATCGGCGGTCTTACAGTATTGTGTAACACACTTCGGTTTGGATAGTATGTCCAAAAATAAAGCCAAGTCAAGTGTTATTTCTACAAAATTATTTTATATAAAGTATAAGATTAGCTAGCTTGCAAATCCTGAAGATAGCCTACTGGAGCAGAAAAGGGTGTTTTGACCCTCGGGAGTTGCCATAGGCATGATGCTGACGTAAGCATTACGTAAAATCAGTGAGGGCTGTTCGAATGGCAATGTCAAGAAGAGAAGTGGGAAAATCCAAGTTGTGAAAAGAGACTGCATCCGTGTCTTACAGTCCACAAGACCATATACAATTATATTTAAAACGAACCTACAAAGAGCTTGGTTACACTCCCGAAGTTGAATTAGCCAATGTCGTTAGCGATGCCACCTAACGTTAGTTTGCTAGCTGTAGGCCTATATAAAATGTCACTGGGTCTTACAGCTGTTTGATTTACTGAAATTATTAAAGAAATATTATGTTCTACTAGCCATTTGCCTACTTTAGCAAGTCACTGTATTTCCAAGCCCTGATAGTGTAACTGAGACGACACAGTAAATAATTATTCTTTCAAGTAATAAGCCCCCGCTCAAGTGTTGAGCAATAAATTAGCTGCACAGTCTGTCGAGAACTTGGGACAAAGCCACTTTTTTGTTCTAAAACCGAAATATAAGCTGTACAACCACAAGAAAACTCTAAAATCGGGGTACAGGCCGTGGCTTTATTTCCGAACAATACAGTACTAGCCACATTGCAAAGTAACCACATTTCAGCTACCAGACACAGTGAGCAAAAACATACTACAGTCGAACAATAACATCTTGGTTACAGTAGGGCAGTGGTCTTCACAATTTTTTTTCATGAGAGCCACAATGATAGGACAAAGTCCCACTTTTTTGCAATGAGTTGACTCCACAAAACCCGTCAATGAGTAACACTGCAGTAGGGCACAGTACACTGCAGCAAGACTTCCACAGATGCATTCTCTTGCCAGACAGTGGAGCAACACAACGTGCAGAGAAGGGACACATTTTTTAGGCATCACAGGAAGTAAAGAACTTTTAAGTGCTGCGTTCACTGTCCTGAGGCCAATACATAACAAATAAACTGATATCCATTCAGAAACAAAAGTAATTGATTACATGTATCCTCTTTTATGGATAATATGTATTATGATACAGTACTGTCCTCTAGGGGGTAATAACATTTGATAACAACAGAATTACATTACCTTCCCCAAATTAAACTAACTTAATTGAAATAACTAATTTACAACAGTAGTTGAAAGTTTGACATTATCTTACTTAGCCAAGCTGCCAACATTCTTCACACTTTTTATTCCCTCACTCTTTTCCTTCCTTCCTTCCTTCCTTTTTTCTTCTCTTGGCTCCTCTCCCTATACACCTACTTTCTCTATTTATTTTTCTTACTCTCTGACTCATTGTCCCACTTTAAACCCATTTTCTCCTCAGTAACCTGGTGGCGGCCTATGAGAAGGCTAAGAAAAAGCACCAGAACAAGCTGAAGAAGATGGAGGCTCAAATGATGGCTATGGTAGAACGTCACGAGACCCAGGTCCGCATGCTGAAGCAAAGAATTGCCCTCCTGGAGGAGGAGAACTCCCGACCGCACACTAATGAGACCTCCCTATGAGAACCAGCGAAGAGGAGAACATTCTTGTGTAGCTTTGAGAACCTCCAATACAAAAACTCACAATGTTCTCAAAACAATATAACATTGCTACAAGAGTCCGTGCTGGAAGAAGTGGCTGGTAGAGCTTGCTTAGAATGAATTTGGCCTCATCCCAAAAAGACAAAGCCAGGACTAGGAAATCTGTTGAGAGAACAACTGTAACAACTTAAAGACCAAGGGCCTCATGTATGAACGTTGAGTACGCACGAAAAGCTTGCGTACGGTGGTTTTCACGCACACTTTGTGATGTATAAAGATTTACTTTATGTGAAAATGTGCAGGCAGTCACAGAAAGTTTTGAGCAGACGCAAGAATGTGCGGACCGTCCGCAAAGTCTTGTCTGGCTCTGTAACATGGCAAATTCTAACTGAAAAGTGCCAAAACTCACCAAACATTACAAAATAAAGTTTCTACTTTAATGACGTTGAATATTCAAAAAACATAAAAATAAAAGTTTGATCATTAATGTGGATGATAAAGCCGAACAATGGATTTTTGGTGTTTCAAAACCCATTGACACTGTATGACTATGTTTAGCTTGTGTTCTGCTCCTCTCTCTTGCCAACCGTCTCTGGAGGAGGGGATCCCTCTCTGAATTGCTCCTCCCAAGGTTTCTTCAATTTTTTCTCCCGAGTTTTTCCTTGTCTTCCTTGAGGGTTTAGGTTGGTTGAGGGGCAGTTCTATGGGCGTATGTGAAGCCCTCTGTGACATGCTTGCGTGTAAAAAGGGCTATACAAATATATTTGATTTGATGATCACATCAAAATCCCAAAACCCAAAACGGGAAATGCTATATGGTCTTCTGTTAAATCTGCCACCACTTAATAACTTCTGTTAAACTTGAGGGTGTCAAACGAATGACAAAATCACTCAGGAAATACATGTCATGCTAACCCTATAGCTGCCATGCTGTCACGATGCGCCACCACTCGTTTCATCATTTAAAGTTTTACATCTGACCATTTCTTCTAAATTTCAGCTATGTACCGGTTCTCTGAGCCCACAGCATTTATGGACCTATAATAATAATAATTGTATTTGTAAAGCACTTTACATTTAGCTAAATCTCAAAGTGCTACAGGTTAAAAACAAGAAAGGGCGCAAATAGTGACAGTTTTCAACTCTACCGACTTTCTTTTGTTGCTAATACCTTGATCTCACAGTCACTGTATTTCAAACCCATTAGCGGTTTTTACAAATTTAGTTCTCACTAATGTCACTTGCCAACAAGAACTAGAAAACCACCAATCTGGTTGGAAATACTAGTTGACATACAAGTGACAAGTGAATTTTGAATCTTCCAAGATGAAAACTCTCACTGATACATATTAGAATTTTAGATTATAAAATTTTTATATATATAAAAAATAACATTTTCTATGGTTGCTATAGCAACTTACAAGAGCTTCAACTATATCAATTTTATTGTGAGAACCCTTGCAGTGCTTTGGAAACTTCTACCCAATGACATCTCACAGTAAGCAGTAAGGGGAGACGATTTCACTGTTCTGTCAGAGGACCAATAAGAAACCAGAAATTGCTTCTCCCACCAATTAAGAGACACCCCTTGAAGTTCTAGTGGGCACATATACTTGTGTGGGAACTCTTGAGTTAACTGGTTTGCCGTTTGAAAAAGTGGTCGTCTTAAGTTGACGTTTGAAGTGACGACATCACTGACATCTGTCACATGGACTTGTATCTATAAATAACTTAATAAAAAAGACATACATAATTGTATTTTTATTTTTTAGCACTATACTATAGCATAGCATAAACAGAGTATCCAGTTTTTATAACCACATCTCATTTGATTCCCAGTAAGACTTTTTTGTTGTTGTTAGGATTGGGCTGTATTATTTTTAAAAGCAATTATCTGTCATTTTGTAACAGCAATTTAGAAATTATTAGCCATAAGGAGTGCTATTATTTAAACTCAAAATGTTAGTCTAAAATGAAAAACCTGACTCATCAAACACAACAGTGTACACTTTGCCATAATGCGAATCATTAACCCTGTTTAATCAAATATGGTGTTTAGGTTTTGAAGATAATGCATTTTTATATTTGAATGATACATATATGACATTTTTTGACTTGCTTTGAGTACTCAGTTTTAATACAATCCTTAGTCTGAAGAAATAGTCTTTGTTATATCGTGTGTGAGCAGCCTGCATACAGCTATTTTGGAGCCAGATATTTTATGTCCTTAATGTAATCAATTTTCTAATCTGCTGTTAGCACACAGACATACACACCTTTATTGCAAACACACACTCACCATTATAAAGTGCTTTCTGAGATCTGAGACATGCAAACATAGACTTCACTTTTCACACACCTGGCTCACCTCATTGCCTTTTCAAGGACACCTGCACTCTTTCACACTCATTGTCCTTAACATGTGGCATTCAATAGGGCTAAATCAAGCTTTATCAGGCTTGATTTATTGTAAAATAAAACTGGATTATTTCATTTAATTAAAAAGTTTGATCACAAGAAGGGCTTGTTATGTTTCATTGTGGTCTCAAGTCAATGCAGTTAACGGCATCCTGGCATGCTAAAAGCATCTTACAGTTTTACAGTTAACACACATTTCTGAAAACAATAACAGCTTTCTCAAAACTGCACACACAAAACTGAAAACCTCACACACAAAATGCTAAACCTGACACTCCCTTTGCAAGATGACTCTTTGCCATCAAATCTCTTACCTGTTCACAAAATGCAACTTCTGTTCTCATTTGGTACACACAGCCATATTTTCAAATGATACACACATACCATTCATAACAGTAAACAAAATAAGAAAGTGCTGCACACTACCAAGCAATCACAGCACACAGTAGTGCAAAATTTAAAACAATTCTAGAAATTGAACACACCATATGAATGACAATGAGCTATTTCAACTTTTGTACAATATCTCAGTGTAGGCCTATTTTTTTTCTGAACAGTACAGTACTGTCAACGGGCCTGCTCAACCCATTGCAGCACACAAAGTGATGTTCCCAACACGCTCGGCGGGGACCTCAACAATGGCACACTGGCCAATGACATTTCTGCCCCGGCGCCTCCTCTTCACCAGATTGAATCCAACCTCATCAATGAATATGTATTCATATAGCTCATGAGCTGTGTCATGCTCCTGGATCCGCTGAAACAGACAGCATGATAATGCAAGTTATAGTATGGACACAGATGGGTCAACACAGTGGGGTACAGTGAGACACTGCAGAAAAGGAACAATATTGGATTACAGGTACAATACATGCATGTGTCAGTGCTGAATGTATGGAACTTACTGTCACGACGTGAGGTGGGGTTGGACCCAAATGCAGTGGAGTCAGCAGACATGGTCGAAAACAAAGGGTTTAATACTTGAAACGGGAAACAGACAGTGTACACGCACGCAGGGGTAGTAGCAGTATGACAAGACAAAGGCCGTTTATCAATCCACGTTTTTTTCCTTTCTTGTGTTCTTGCGAACTCATTTGACGTCATCTTTCATTGCCCAAGTACGGTCCAATCCAAAGAACACAAGTCGCCAAGAACGCCAAAAATACCCGGAAATGTTCTTGATGCGCCCCTTTTATCAAGGATGCATCGGATGGTGACTTTACCAGCGAGAACGCTTTTGATTCCCCAGAAGTCATTGCAAGATGTCAAGCGAGGCAGACAAACCTCACAACTGTAATTTTTTACTTTTCATATTTCAGCTAAACGGTACTTGTAAATCAGCATCTGAATTAAAATGTGACGAGAAATAGCAGTGTAGTCGCTAAAAATGTTCTTATTTTATTGATGAAACGGCTAGTTTGTAAATTTGCTCCGACTTTTCGATAACCTAGTTAACATTAGGTACTGTAAGTTAGCAAGGGCTACAGAAAACGTAAAATTACAGGTAGCGGGACAATTTTTTAGCTTTGTTATCTAGTTTTTGTAGTTAGTCAGTGTTATCATAATGCTGCGAGTCCAGGAAAACCCTAACCATCTCAATTCATTCTCCGTCCTTGCGTCCTTGTAAGACCATTCTCGCAAGGACGCTTGCAAGAACGTTCTTCAAAAGAATGTACTTGCGTTCTCAGTGTTCTTCGGATTGATAAAAACAGCCAAAGACTGGACACAAAACAGAAACCTTAATACACAGAACCAAACGACACACAGGTGAAGACAATGACACAAACGAGAACCAGACAGGTGAAGACAATGACAGGGAAACAATACGACAGGGCAAAACTAAAAGCAATAGGGGGGCACGGCTGTGGCCGTGACACTTACAAGCACAAACTCTTTCCGTAACTCCTTGATGTGGTCTGTGTTCCGGTCGAATAGGACCCTGTACACTTGTTTCATCCACATTTCATTCCTGCGGAGAACACGGTCCAGTGTTGAGAGGCTGACGGTCTGGATGTTTCTGAATGTGGCATGGTCAGCCAGGATCCTGGTTTATATCTGTCGGAGTGTGATAGTTTGTTTTCACGAACCATTTTCACAATGTCAGTCTCCTGTTCGGCTGTGAAAATGCATGTTCTTCCTCCACAGTGTGGTTCTCTTTCAGTCCTGCAAAATACAAATACTGTGAGCACACTGTATTCTATTGATATGCAGTATTTCAGTACACAAGGCAAATAGAATTCATACCTGTTCTAATGATGGCAGCAACTGTGAAGCGGCTGAGATTTGGTTGGACAGCCTCCGTCATGCTCAAACCATGGTTGAGCACATGGTCTACCACAGTGGCCCAAATCTCATTAGAGATGACAGTTCTCCTTCTTTCTCTTCCTCCTCCTTCTCCTTGTCATTCTCCTCTTCTTCCTCCTTATCCTTCTCCTCATTCTTGTCCTCCTCTTCCTCCTCATCCTTGTCCTCTTCTTCCTCCTCCTTCTTGTCCTCTTCTTCCTCCTCCTTTTTGTCCTCTTCTTCCTCCTCCTTCTTGTCCTCTTCCTCTCCCTCCTCCTTGTCCCCTTCCTCTTCCTCCTCTCACTCTTACCCCTCTCCTTCTCTGGTTGTCAATATGTTCTAAGTTCTCTATTCTGCCCTACAAAGCCAAAAGACCGTAACTCGCCGAAGTGTAGAACTGAGAAAAACGACTTCAAAGTTTTTGCACTTTCAAAGTAGTTGTCCTGCCAAATGCATTTTAGGTAGGACACTGGAAATCTAGCAGTTTGATGTTTTAGTGATTACACATTATCTAAACTAGACATTTTTGAAATTGTTGATCTTAAACTGCACTTTTGACCCATATTTTGAAGTTACAGTAGTATACCATAGTCTATCGTAAATGGTCATGCCAAGGCAAAATACAGTAACTTCCGTTTCTTCGCTCACTTAGTTGCTTATCACGATATCAACTCTGTATTTTATAAGCCAATGTAACATACACGTGGATACCTGTCACAAGACTCACAAGACAAGAGTGTTTTTGATTTAACTGCCAGGGTAAGATACTTACAAACGACTCATGTTTGGGATGTTTGGTGTTGAATGCCAGCGAGTAGGCTAAGCTAATGCTAGATGTGTTTATTGTTGCTAGGTTACGTATTAGTTCAATTGAAACCGTAACTCCATTTGAACGTTTTTGAGTGCCGCAAAACAAAGGCAAAGAACCGTAACTGATGTTACAGCATTCTGCATTGGATTTCTAAAGCCAAAGCAGGCTTTTGGAAGGTACGGTGAAGACAACAACCTTATTTTCTCTGAAAAACAGACAAGTTCATTTAAGATATTTGGCCACATGATAAAGCAGACCTTGACTGTTCCGAAAATGAAAAAAAATAATTTTCGACAAAATTGAAGTTACGGTCTTTTGCCTTTGCACGGCAGTATTGTTCAGTATTGGAGGCTCAAGGCCCTTTTTATGCTGGAGTCCTGATCGCAAATTGCTCACTAGACCTGATTGTTTATAGATTTGAATATTTGTGTGTTGTAGGTTGATGCTTTGAGACTTTACTTGAGATGTGTGTGCAACAACTGAACATTGTGTGTAGTGTTTTGACAACAAGGTGATGTGTAATTGACATCAGTGTGTAAACAAGGAAAGTCACGAGTCTAATGCAGATAAGGGAGTGTGAAGTAGTGCAAAATTGGGTCGAGCAATTGGTACATGGCGTCAAGGTTGTGAAAATGTTGCCAAATTTTAGCTTTTTGTGTGTTAAAAAACTATCACAGTTAAAAACTGTAATAGTAATGCAATCATCTTATTAGTGTATATATATATAATAGTAGTCCATGCAGGTAGCCAGTCATTGATGCTGATTTGTAACATCATAAAACTGGACAAATGCTTGTGGAATTCTCACAATATCCAATGTATAACTATGTTTTTTGAACCATCCACCATCTGGTGTGACAACCATATGATGGCATGTTAATCAACTATTTACGTATATATTTGGTAAAGGTAAATTACTTCAGAAGTACATACGTTATACAAGAGTGCATACATTTATCCATTTATTCATTTAGCAGACACTTTTATCCAAAGCATACCTTACTTCCACACACCAACAAATTGAATGTTTCATTAAGATTTACAGTCTGTTTCTATTCCACATCCTTTCCTTGCATAAATAATCATGTGACTATAGATATGAGATGGGTCCAAAATATGTATGTAGTCTTTCTGAATGCGGCCTGTGTTACAGCCTACTGTGCTTATACAATCATACCCATGCTTCTTGTCAATCACATTGGAAATATAGAAAGTTCAGAATGTTTCAATATTAGCAAACATTGTATCCCATTTCAACATTGTATGTCAGTCTCATTGGGTGTGCTTTGCCTTCGGCAAGGGCACAACCATTGTTATCTCACATAGGCCTATATATTATTATTATTATTCTTTTTGCCCCCCTAAAACGTTGTTAATATTTGGACTACATAGACAACCTAGGTGTCAAACCTTTCGTCTTGGTAGCGATTGAGTTGCTTGTATTGGGATTTACGTTCCGTGCGGTTTAAGTAGAAATTAAGTTTTCGTGGCGAAAAGTGAAGCTAACGGTGGCTAACTTGCTAGCCACAGTCACTGACGCCACTAACGTCACGAAAACTCGCGTGACTATCTCTAGCAGAACATTCCTCCTCACAAATACATTTTCGTTGTAGGATTTATTATGACATTAGATTACAAGTAAACGATTTGTGGGTGAAATTATCATTACCTGTGGTTTCAAACCAGTGTAGCTCACTGCAACGCTGTAGCCTAGTCTAGTAGCTAACAAAAACATCTCCACAGCTGTTTACAGTACTACTGTAGTGTCTACTAACCTGAACTCCATTGCCACAGCCTAAACTGTGTCAATCTGTTCATGAAAATAATTCATTTCAGCCTAGACCGTACAACGGAAGTAACGTTAAATCGAATTAAACCAACGCAATTGCTACCGAGACAGTCTAGTAGTAGTAGTAGCCTACAATTTATCCGGGCACTTTCTCCACACAGCAGGGCTATATCGCATTTTGCCTTGTTACTGACAATGATTGCTACCACTGACATGTTTATGAATGAGTGGTTTTCCCCTAAATAAATGTCAAGCTTATTTACGTTTTTGGGGGCATTTTTTTTCAGTTAGCCTAGTACTATTTGAATCGCAATTCTGTCTGAGATAGCTACTGCTGGTAACGTGGTTGTTAAAATAAGCTTCAAAAGGTTTTTTTATATTCATGAATGAATGCAATGAGTAGGCTAAATGCCAGAAAATATCACGAGAAGGGAAAAACTTACAATGACGTTTAAGTCATAGAGATTAGGTCAATTTTCTCACCGGTCTGCCAAATGTATTAGTTTTGATTCAACTATGAGGTTGCTGATCACCATTCCCTCTTGCAGGGGAAATGAAAAGACAACTATTTCATTCTACTCTTCACTCTTAGTATTTTGAGTTGTAAATGAGCAAAAAAAAATATGCTTTTAAATATATGTAATCTTTATAAATAAGTAGGCTATGCATTTTTATATTAAATATACAGAAATATCAGTTGTAAACCCCGCGTTCACACTGCAGCAACGCGAATCGCTTGCCATCGCTCGCCTTCCCACAGTTCATCACGCTGGGGGGATGTTTCAAACTGATTATGTAGAATGTAGTTCTCTAAAATCACTGTTGTAGTTGTCATGGCCAATTGTGCAGACTTGGGTTTACGTACTCGCAACATCGATCAAAGTACAACTTATACTCAAAATACAAAACAGTTTCATAAACATACACGTTGACATGTGTAAAAACGTTTTATTATATTACTCAAAGTCTCTGCTAATCTGTCAATACGACCAGGGAGTTCCAGCCGGGCTACTACTGTACAGGAACTAGCTAGAACAAAGTTACGTACTGTGACAAGAGACTGAATTTGAAAGTACAGAAAACCCACCAGGAGCACCAACAACGTCGGCAAACCTGTGCCAGGCCTCATTCTTTTTATTAATGTCTCTGTACAAATACAGGGACGTATCGTACAGGACTGGATATGTAGCCACACAGGCGATTAGCTTCTCCATCTTAAAAACTGAAAGCTAGAAATGTTTACCATGGTTGCTACGTTACGAGAAACAAGAAAACACTGCGATTGACCATCGCTAGCAAAAATCGCTCCTCATTTGCATAACGTTGAGAAAATCTCAACTCTGTTGCGTCGCTACCCACAATGCACCACGCAAGCGATTCGCCTGGCTCCATAGAAAATTAATGGAAAACATGTTGTCGCTTGCATCGCGTCGCTGCAGTGTGAACGCACTGTAATTTAAATACGGACCCCTGCAACCAACGCAAGCAAGCACACCCTACAATTTCCCCAGAAATTGTACCCTCTCTAGTTCTTAAATGTTCCACATTGACCTGATGGTCTCATACAGTGCATCCGGAAAGTTTTCACTGCACTTAACTTTTTCAAAATGTAATATAATGTTACAGCCTTATTCCAAGATGTTTTTAATTCATTTTTTCCCTAAAGATTCTACACACAATACTCCAAAATGACAACGTGAAAAAAGTGATTGTTAAAATGTTTTATTAGATTTGAAAAAATTAAAACGAAAATATAACATTAACATAAGTATTTCAGCCTTTGCTAAATATTTTGTTGAAGCACCTGCCCACGTAGGAGGGGACGTTATTGGGACTTTGCATAACGTTCCATAAAAGTTATCTAAACGTCCCGAACCTTTACAGAACATTGGGGACGTTTTTAAAATTCTCATTTGGTTCTGAAAGTATTTTTTTGAAAGTATCCTGTATGACTTTACGGAGATGTTCCATTTTTGTTATTTGTGGTCACACCGCAACATTACAAATATGACATTTGGGACTTTTAAAGAACGTCCCAGTATTGTTCCCTGATAGTCACATGGGGACGTTCTGTGTATGACATTGATTTAAAAATATAAATGTGCTACGCTACGACAGGCAACCATGCATGCTGTCCGAAATTATCACAAAAAATGTAATTCGTTCCCCCCCAATGTTGACTCCATGGCTACGGCCTTGAGCACTATACATGATAGTATATATGGGTTGTGTGATGGTAGTGGTTGTGGGTTTATTGTTGGGAGTAGGGTGGTGCTGATATCAGTGCTTGGTGACTGGTGGTGACGGGGTAGGGGCTGATAGACATCAAAAGAGATTGACAAGCTCCTCTCTGGTCTGGACACCAGCTTGGTGGAGGGCTGCTCGGGATTCGCGGGGGGCGAGGTTGGGGGCTTCATCTTCCGATGATTCCCCATCTTCATCTTCAGGAGGCCGCTCATCTGCTCCAACGCGCACTGCTTTGTTGTGCAGCATGGCTGTGACAACAATCAAGCGGCAACATTTTACAGGTGACAAGCGCAGCCTCCCCAACGAACGATGGATACATCGGAAACGACACTTCCAACACCCGTTCAATGTGGGTCCTGGTGTGTGTGTGGGCCTCATTGAACCTCTCCTCCTGTGGTGTTGCTTGGTTGATCATCGGTGTCACAAGGTAACTCCAGAGAGGGTAGCCACTGTCCCCGAGGAAGATGCTCCTCGCCGAACTCTCCTCTGCCAGCCTTCTGCCCTACAGCTGAGTTGGCCCACACGAAGCTGTCGTGTGTGCCTCCTGGCCACCTGGCAACGATGTCCGTGATGTGGCCATTGTGGTCCACTGCCACCTGGGTGTTGATGGCAGCGTAATGTTTCCTCCCAATCCAGCACGGATCCACCAGGGAGGGATTGTGGATTGGGATCAGTGTGCCATCCACGACACCGATTACCCGGGGGATCCCAGCCATGACATGAAATCCACTGTGGACCTGGCGGACCTCGTCCCGTGTGGTGGGCATTTGGTTGTGTCCGGGCATGGCGCAGGAGGATTGGTGTCACGGCCACACTCCGTGAAACCGATGCCTTGCTGAGGATGGAGCCGTCCCCCACCACCTCCAGGAAGCTCCCCACTGCGTAAAAACGCAGGGTGGCCAGGAGCTGTACCTCCGGGCTTAGGGCAAAATTGCAGCGGGTTGCCCTCCAGATGTGTGACAAGCGTGTCACTAGCGTGACAAGGCGTTGGATCTCCATACGGGGAAGCCGGTACTTGGACTGGACAGCCCGGTCGGACAACACATTCAGTGGGGAGGAGTGCTGACGCACATAGGCATTTATATAAACTGGCTTCGCGCACGGCGACGCTGTTGATTAGCAGTGAGAATATTCTATATTGCTGCCATGGTGTCTCAATCGCGTGGACTTCAGCAACGCCTTTATATATAGACTGGCAGGTGGAGCCTCTCTTAATGAGATTCCAGCATTCCAGAGTTCAATTACACCTGTCAGTTTCCCTGATACCTGTGAAATACCACAGGGTTGTTGATGTTTTTATATCTAATGTAAACTCATGCAGATGCCGAATGTTTGTGAAAACGTAATGAGTGATAGTAATGATGATTCATTTTATTTATGTAGCTACAAGAACACATGGGCAATTATTTATTTTTATAACCTTATTTTTCTTCCTATGCTATTATTTTTCTTGCATCAGTGTTCTGCAGCTGTGGGCGCACATTTATCATCACGCATGGTTTTAGTATTCCTTTGTGTCAGATATAACTTTCCCTGACAGGGCTGCATTGAGTGTTTGGTCGCTAAGAAGGCTGTTAAGAGTGGGTCAGGCTGATCTTACATTTCCTTCTTAGTGAAAGATCTTCTTAAGCTAAGAACGACTCTGGGAAATACGTCCTTCTTTCACGGCGCTCTTAGCGCTTAAGAGCTTCTTAACGAATCTGGGAAACGCGGCCAATGTCAATGGGTTACACACTCATAGGCCTACCTGCATTCATAGCCTTCACCCTGATATACACAAGGCTAATAATACACCAATCTACCCCATAGTCCAACATCAGAAACCATGGTTGGCAAACTCTGTGCAGCCACATGTGGGTGGTTTAACAATAACACACACTTAGCACCACAATGTGTGATTAACAAGTCTGTTTATTATAATGGCTAAGCCTAAAACTTAAAGCCACTGAGGGGCTGCAATACAGACTTAAAACAGTCTATACCGCTTTGTAGCTGGTTGTTGAAGACTCCAATAGGCATCGTTGTGTTTTGATGGCCATTTATTGATCACAATGTTCTTCCACTTTGTGGCTCCCGTTTAATAAAGAGCAACAGCTCAATTGTAAAATCAGCTGGTATAGTGGTTGTTTGAATAAAAACCCACACTCTCTTGGCACTTGATTGCTGTTCACATATTGACACATGAGTAGAGACACAAAAGTTTGAGAGAAGCTGAAAATGTTTGTGGAATGGTTGTTATAGCAGGAGGTAAGAATAAGCACACAGAAGTCCCCAACACTATTGATGATGTGCAGCAGATCACCAGGAAGAATCTTCAACGCTCTGCTCACTGGAAAAAAAGTAGTAAGTACGACGCTCTTACAGAAACGGCCAAGAACATTAAACTCATCTTGCTACAGAAACATGTTAAAGATCTGCTCATTACATGCTAAATAAGAATCGTCATCACCAACAACCCACTGTCACGGCTGTACTGAGGACCCAAACGCACGACACAAAGTTCTAGATGTGTGCAGAACTTTTATTGAGAGAGAACGGTTGGTGGTACTGGTAGATGGTGGAGCAGGGTACCGGTAGGACTGGAGGGCTGGAAGCGGTGATCTGGTGGTGGAACAAGAACAAAGGTCAGCACAAAAAAAACAGGCATAGACTGGTCCAAAAAACCACGGAAAGCCAGGAATACAGACGTGGGGTCGGTGATTCAACAAACTGGCGAGTAGTGGGTGACAATCCGGGGTTTAAGAACTGTGGTGTTGATGAGGGAATGGGCCGCAGGTGAGGTGAGTTACCGGGAGAGAGTGAAGAAGTGGAATGGATGACTGGACCTGGAAGAACAGACTAAAACCCATCTGGCCTAGGCCGGGGACATGACACCCACTGGCAATCATAACATTAGACGAGGAGCAGTAATCCAACAGGCCTTCTATAGTAATTAAGGAGGTGTTTAGTTGGTTTAGTAGCTGAATCAGTAATAGCTAGCTCATGACTTGAAATAATTGGGTGTGCTTGCCTTCGGCAAGGGCACTAGTGATTGGAAGTTCGGATCATTTTACTGATTTGGTTCTTTGAATCTCGTTCAGTTAAATGAACAAATCTTTTTTTGAGTAATTCGTTCATTTCAACAGGGGGGGGGGGGGCATTTAAATAATGTAACAGGACAGTTTGTATGATTTGGTCATTTATTATTAAACAATTACACTGCACTAAACTGTAAGTGTAAATGTAAAGAGAAAATGACAAAACCAGTCAGCATGATGACTTGAGCGAATATCATTCACGTCTTACTAAAACAGTGGCCACGCGAAAGGGACTGAGGAAACTGTTTCCTCTACTAAAAAATACAATGCAGGTCACGTGAAAAATGATCCAAAGACTCATAGAAAGACCGAGTCGGGAAATGAACGAATTGTTTATTTTCTCAAGCTACCAGTACACAGCCTATGCGGGTCACGTGAAAAGTGATCCAAGACTCGTAGAAAGGCCGAGTCGGGAAATGAACAAATCGTTTGTTTCCTCTAGCTACCAGTACAGAGCCTATGCAGGTCACGTGAAAAACGATCCAAAGACTCGTAGAAAGACCGAGTCGGGAAATGAACAAATCATTTCCGTTTACTTGGACGAGCCTATGCAAAAATCCCAATGCGCGGCCACGAGAAAATGAACGAATCACTCTTTGAGAGGACTCGTTACTCCCTAGTCCTTGTAAGGATTTGTTCAAAATGAACAAATCGTTCACGAACGACACATCACAAAGGCACAACCTTTTTTCTTTCTTTTATTAGGGTTCCTCCGTCAGAAGAACCCTATTGTAACTGTTGGTATTATTGGTGGCCAAGCCGTGAAGCGGCAAAGCCACTTAAGTGTTTCTACCTTTTCTTATTATTATTGGTGGCCAAGCCGCGAAGCGGCGAATCCACTTAAGTGTTTCTACCTTTTCTTATTAGGGGCCAAGCAGCGAAGCTGCGAGGCACCTATTGTTATTGTTAGTATTATTAGGGGCCAAGCAGCGAAGCCATTATTATTCTTCCGCCATGGGGTCCTATGGCAGGCCCTAGAAGCGCTTGGTCGAAAGTTGTGAAATTTGACACACTCATTAGGGACAGTCCCCTGGTCCAATTCACAAAGTTTCATGTCCCATACTTTGGCACTCTAGCGCCACCAATGGGTCAAAGTTGGAGTTGTGTTTACACACGCAACTTTTGAACCGTATGGCCCATTTTCAAAAATGAAGTACCATTGGATTCCCTGGATCAAGCCGAGTTCAATGCACACCATGGCGTCAATTTCCGGTTATACAGATTTTCCGCTATTTCCGGTTTTATCAAAAACCTCTGAAAGCCTACTCCTCCTACAATTTTTGTCAAATCTTCTTCAGAATTACCAGAGATGATTTTCAGACCAAGCGTCACAAAAGTTATCGAAAATAATTTTGATGCTCACAACCATTTGTCCGGTACAGCCAATCAAATTCTGCAGAAAAGCCGCCAAACAGGAAGCTAAGTCATATCTCAGCAGTTCTTTGAGGCAGTGACACCAAAGTTGGTACGCCTACTTGGAACTTTATTCTAAGGATGTCCTCCAAAAATGGTGTCATGTGACTAAAATGGGGCGTGGCCGGAAGCATAAACGTGTTTTGGCTAATAACTGTTGAAGTGTGTACCTTAATAAAGTAATTTCTTTGTCTGTTGATGTATTGTGAGATATCAAGCTTGACCATCGATAATATTTAATAACAACCGAATTGACGCGCCCGCCATTTTGGCGTCAATGGAAAAGTGTAAAAACCTTTTGCACGCCCCAAATGTTGTCAAATGTTTACAAAATTTGGCACAGATGATCTTCAGACCAAGCTTCAAAAAGGTGTCAGATGGATTTTCCATTTTCAAAACCGTTTGTTCGGTAGAGCCGATCAAAGGCGGCAGCGAAGCCGCAAAAGACACGTGAGAGCATAACTCAGCAACTTGTGCGATTGTCACCAAACTTGGGTTCCATCATTCCCACGAGGGGCAGAGGAGGCCTGTGGTGTTATACCAGAAAAAAAAACAGTTTGAACACTCAGTACTTTGGAACGCAAACAGATATTTCAACCAAACTTGGTGTGTTGCAATGAGTGCAACAGGTTCAGGCAGGAGGACTCAGTAATGTTATGTTACTTGATACTTTATTACACGTTACAATACATTATTGTAATATTTGATTTGGCGTATGGTTGTGCTCGCAGCGGCTCCCTGCCGCACCCAACTGAGACACCGTCTCCTGAGACACCGTCTCGACATCCGGGCAGAGAGCAGCGACGCATTCCCCCTGAGGAAGAAAAACCAGACAAAAGGGAGGAGGCCGGGGAGGTGGAGGCCGCAGGAGACCGAGAGTGTCTGTGTCGCACTAGCAATGCAGGACCTGGGATCCCTGCTATATACCCCGCCCTATTAGGAGGGTGTACCTTGACACGTGATGACGATTTGCTGACGCGCTAGGTCTCGCGTCCCCCAGCATGAACCTGCTTCGCTTGTTTCAGGCAGGAGGACTCAGTAATGTTATGTTACTTGATACTTTATTACACGTTACAATACATTATTGTAATATTTCCTGAGTCTCCTGAGACACCGTTTCGACATCCGGGCAGAGAGCAGCGACGCATTCCCCAACACAACCACATGCCAGACGAGACGATGTATGAGACTGCTGCGTGCATGTGGAGCTCATAGGAGCAAAAAGTGTCTGATGAGAGAACGCTTGCCAACTTACCATCACAGGTGTGCTCTGCAGACGCGTCCCGAGCTGTGTGTGTGTGAGTGTGTGTGAGAGTGACGCGAGTGAGTGAGTGTTGCTATACTACCTGGAGTAAGTGTGGCTCAGAGCAGACAGTGCCCCTAAGCTTTATCTATCCATGTTAGCCAGCAAATGCGTAGCTCAGAGCAGACAGTGCTCCTAAGCTTTATCTAGCCATATTTCCCCTATACAAGTGTAGCTCAGAGCAGACAGTGCTCCTAAGCTTTATCTAGCCATGATTATCCTATACATGTGTAGCTCGGAGCAGACAGTGCCCCTAAGCATTACCTGTGAACGAGCATTATGTTGTACATGTTTGACCTAATAATGTGTAGCTCAGAGCAGACAGTGCCCCTAAGCCTTAACTAGTGAATGAGTGAGGCGCGCCTCTACCAACTGAGGCACTGCCTCTACCAACTGAGGCGCGCCTTCCCTACCGAGGCACTCCCTCTACCAACTGAAGCACTGCCTCTACCAACTGAGGAAGCGCCTCTACCAACGTTGGCACGCCTCTACCGACCGAGGCGCGCCTTTCCCTACCGAGGCACTCCCTCTACTAACTGAGGCACTGCCTCTACCAACTGAGGAAGCGCCTCTACCAACGTTGGCACGCCTCTACCGACCGAGGCGCGCCTTTCCCTACCGAGGCACTCCCTCTACTAACTGAGGCACTGCCTCTACCAACTGAGGAAGCGCCTCTACCAACGTTGGCACGCCTCTACCGACCGAGGCGCGCCTTTCCCTACCGAGGCACTCCCTCTACCGACCGAGGCGCACCTTTACCAACTGAGGCACTGCCTCTACTTTACCAACTGAGGCCCTCGATTCCCAACTGAGGCACTTCCTCTACTTTACCGACTGAGGCCCTCGATTCCCAACTGAGGCACTTCCTCTACCAACTGAGGCACTGCCTCTACCAACTGAGGAAGCGCCTCTACCAACTGTGGTGCGCCTCTACCGACCGAGGCGCGCCTTTACCAACTGAGGCACTGCCTCTACTTTACCGACTGAGGCCCTCGATTCCCAACTGAGGCACTTCCTCTACCAACTGAGGCACTGCCTCTACCAACTGAGGAAGCGCCTCTACCAACGGTGGTGCGCCTCTACCGACCAAGGCGCGCCTTTACCAACTGAGGCACTGCCTCTACTTTACCGACTGAGGCCCTCGATTCCCAACTGAGGCACTTCCTCTACCAACTGAGGCACTGCCTCTACCAACTGAGGAAGTGCCTCTACTTTACCAACTGAGGCCCTCGATTCCCCACTGAGGCACTGCCTCTCCCAACTGAAGCACTGCTTCGACATCCCAACCGAGGTGTTACTCCGATTCCCAACTGAGGCACTGCCTCTCCCAACTGAAGCACTGCTTCGACATCCCAACCGAGGCGTTACTCCGATTCCCAACTGAGGCACTGCCTCTCCCAACTGAAGCACTGCTTCGACTTCCCAACCGAGGCGTTACTCCGATTCCCAACTGAGGCACTGCCTCGACATCCTACTGTGATGGTGACTGAGTCACCCGACGCTCCACGACGACCGCTGCAGATGACCAACGACCCAATGCTTGAGTGGTGAAGCCGAGACGCTAATGTTTTCTGGGGTCCAGAGCGCCGCCACAGACTTCCAAGCCTCCCGGTGACCCGTTATGTCGACATGCTTCCCCGGCATCGGTGACGAACAGGGGCCCGCTCATTGCATGCAGCGGAATTAGTGCACCATGTAAAAGAAGGGAGAGAAAGCGGATTTAATCTGCCATGTAACGAGAGTACCACAGCGGCTTCACGCTATTACTGTGATTAGTCCTACTGTGTACATGCGTGTGCTATGGTCATGTCTCGGTGCAAGATTGCAAGGTGGAATGTGCTTGACCGACATGTGACGTCAGCCAGGTTGTACTCACCCGGGAATATATGCATCGTGCAATCAATGCCCGTGATGCACGTCCAGCTTGTAAGACGTCCAACTACCTGATATCAAATGCCACAGAGTATCTACCCTGTTTGATTATATTCACCGTGCCTCATAATCACGAGACGTCTGTTGATGCAAACACCACGAGGCCAGCCTGGGCCCCGATTTCTTAGAGCAAGACCAAGCAAAGCCACCAAGCATATATGCATCCTGTAGGCTAGGCTACCTCTGATAGCTAGACTAAGAATGTGCACTCACAATGCAGTATCTATAACATGTACACACATATTACCTATTCTACCCGATACCATATGGTACAGGTATTGAAATGCGCAGTACAATCTATGACTTGCAATCGCCCGCCGCGAGTTCAACGAGCCATGACCCATCACCCCTTCGTTGCGTCGATCCCCAACACAACGTACTAGCCAGGCTAGAGTTGCACCTCGCTAATAAAGAACAACTACACGTCCCAACGCCCGCGAGCACGGCCCGGACGCAAAACGGAATGCAACCCACATCCGTGACGAGACCGTGCCCGCCAGACCGATTAGCCATGTCCACGACGGAAACGAAGACAGCATGCTAAAATAGGACCCGAGCAACGATGAAACTCACCAAGCCGGTGCGAGGACGGAATCGACCTACAGTCCGGCAGGTGCAGCACAAATGTAACCAGCAGCCGTCAAGCCGACCCGCACAGGACTCGGACAAAATGCCAAATGCGCGCCCGCTACGACGCCGAAGCCAAAGACTAAACATCCGCTACCGCCTGGGACACGTCGGGCCCCGAGAGCACATTGCACGTTAGCACACAGTGACGCTGAGCATACATTCCGAAAGCAAAATATGCCAAAGAGAAGACCCAGAGAGCATGCTAACAAATTGCAATAGAACAACATGAACCCCAAAGTGCAAGAGTGGAACTGTAGAAGCAAGAACATAGTCGCAGTAAATACAACAGTTTAACCGGACGTATCCATCGAGGTAGATCACGTTGTTTACCAACGTTCAGGATGTCAGCGCGGGGTTAGAGAGACGACTAACGCAAAGGGTTGAAGAATGCACAACATTCATGGACCACCCGCCGGTCACCGACGCGGGCAGGCCGACCTGGGATGATGCAGCGCAGCACCGGCCGCAAACATGACTACAACCAGGAACGTGCATATGCATACCACCCCCCAGCGAATACCTACTGGCATACGACATTAGCGGACTCGCAGTAGACACCATCATTGACGAGCGATGCCCTAATGCACCAGACCAGTGCATATCGTGCGGAGGTTCACCCACTCTAAGTCATAATTAGAAGGCACAGCCTGTGAGAGGGAGAGAAACACCCGCAGCAGAACACGCCAAGCACTCCAACATCGACCAGACCAGTCGCCAAAGACCAGATGGTACTAGTAGCTCCATTGAGTAAAGTAAAAACCCCTAAAACGGCTACATGTAGCAATACCTTGATAGTACGGTGCACAAGCAGTTTAGAATCGTTAGTGTAATAACATTGCATGAATCCCCAAAACAACGAGTAACCTTTAGATGTGCGATTCGAAATACTACCGACGCTCACACCAGAGCGAGCTATATTTCCAAACCGCAGGAGACCGAGAGTGTCTGTGTCGCACTAACAATGCAGGACCTGGGATCCCTGCTATATACCCCGCCCTATTAGGAGGGTGTACCTTGACACGTGATGACGATTTGCTGACGCGCTAAGTCTTGCGTCCCCCAGCATGAACCTGCTTCGCTTGTTTATTGTGACTTAATTGTTGTGCAAGTGCTATGGAGGCCATGTCCTGCTCTGGACTGCTTGGCCCCTCCATTGCTGCTTGCAGCTATATTTATTATTATTATTATTAGGGGCCAAGCAGCGAAGCTGTTAGTATTATTGTTATTATTAGGATTCCTCCGTAAGGAAGAAACCTATTGTTATTGGTGGTTTTATTATTAGGATTCCTCCGTAAGGAGGAAACCTATTGTTATTGGTGGTTTTATTATTAGGATTCCTCCGTAAGGAGGAAACCTATTGTTATTGGTGGTTTTATTATTTGTAATTCTTGTACCATGGGAGTCAATGGCAGCCCCTAGACCCCATCGACAACTTTTTGTGAAATTTGGCACACTCATTAAGGACAGTTTCTTCTATACCTACACCAAGTTTCATGTCTCCCATTAGACCACTCTAGCGCCACCAATGGGTCAAAGTTGGACTTGTGTTTACACACGCAACTTTTGAACCGTATGACTCATTTTCAAAAATGAGGTACCATTGGATTCCCTGGATCAAGCCGAGTTCAACGCACACCATGGCGTTAATTTCCGGTTATATAGATTTCCCGCCATTTCCGGTTTTATCAAAAACCTTTGAAAGCCTACTCCTCCTACAATTTTTGTCATATCTTCTTCAAAATCACCAGAGATGATCTTCAGACCAAGCCTCACAAAAGTTATCAAAGGAATTTTGATCCTCATAACCGTCTGTCCGGTACAGCCAATCAAATTCATCAGAAAAGCCGCAAAACAGGATGTGAAGTCATGTCTCAGCAAATCTTTGAGATATCAACACTAAACTTGGTAGATCGGAGGAAGACACTACAACATGTTACCATGTGCAAAGGCAAATTCATATCTCAAAAAATGATTGATATAAAGCAAATTGAACTTATCGCTAACGCTAAAATTATGCTTTACACATCAGCCATTCAAAAACTGATACTCTGATTCAATCACAAGTTCATATGAAAACTCTTGAGAATGTTCATAACACAAATCTGTGAAAAAGTTGACTGTAAGATGAAAGGTCGATTTTTGGTGAATATTTGAAACATGCTTGCTTGGCTAATTTCTAGGCAAATTTCCAATGAATGTCTCCCTTGCTCCTCCCCGCGCGTGCTCCAAAATCTCACACACACTCAGCCTTCCCTTGACACACGCGCGGCCAAGACGCACACGCAACATTTCAGGAGAGTGTGGGCTGACCAAGCCCCCACTCATTCCTTGGTCTTTAGCAAAGGCCCATGTGGCTCTTGATGGTATTGCATTTCCGATTTTGTATGCAATGGTAAAAAGGTCTCAAATCCTGAAACATTGATAGTGTAGGCCGAGAAACACTTTAACAAAAGCCCATGTGGATCTTGTTGGTATTGCATTTCCGATTTTGTATGCAATGGTAAAAAGTTATAAAAATCCTGAAACATTGATAGTATAGACCAAGAGTAACTACCACACCACAAATGGCCCACCATTACCCATAGGTGGCGCTACAGGCCACGCCAAAAAGCACAAATATACAAGGCTTTCTGGAATGGATAGGCTCACCAAGCCCCCTCCCTTCACTTATTGGCTTGAAAAAAAGGCCCATGTGGCTCTTGATGGTATTGCAT